>NW_026622786.1:55351937-55961937 GCF_023065955.2 Ursus arctos
ACTTCTGGATCTATCCTCTATGTCTCTTGACCTTTCTTTATTTATTATCTGTTTGGCCATTTGCATTGTATCCTTAGAGAATTCTTCAATACGGTCTTCTAGATTGTCCATTCTCTCTTCAAGTCTGTCTATTCTGCTATTCAGAACATCTACTGAGTTTTTTATTTCCAAGACCTCTGGAAAGTAATTTTTAATATTTGCAACCTCCTCCTGTAGGTCTCTGAAGTTGTTAATTACATTTCTTCTGAAGCTTTCTTCTGTTTCTTGTATTAAGTCTGTTTCTTTAGAAGTTTGCTCATCTGTTAGCAGAGTTTTGTGTCGCTCTTTCTCAGTTTTCCTTAAAAATTTGGTGATTCCTGATGGAGTACTCAAATTTGTACTTAAATGCCTTTTCAGCTTATCAGAACTTATCTCTAGTGATTTTAAGGGAGAGGCCAAAGGCAAGGTTGGACAGACTGTCCCAGCTCCTTGGTTTCTGGGCATAGCTGTTTCCTCTTTATTCTGGGTTTTCTGTAACATCCGGTGTTTCACCAGTTTTTTCTTCTCAACGTCCCGAGCCAAATAATCATAGGCAATTTCTTTAAGTCCATCTGAGGCCTCTTTTTTCTCAACCTGGGAGGCAGTCTTTACATTTTCTACTTCAGAGTCCTCTCCTTCCTCCCACGATAAGACTACTTCCATTTCCCACTCTGAACCTTCTTCTTCCTCTGGCTCAGAATCTTCTACCTCTTTAATTAAAACAATCTCCAGGCCATTACTGTTTTTTTCTTCAACTCCACATTTTGTATTTACCACAGAATGATGCTGAAAGGTTGAACCCTGTTCCTCACGTAACAATGAAGCCTCTTCTTCTCCCTCGTCCTCCAGCCCTGAAGTCTCTTCTTCCTCATCCAGCCCTGAAGTCTCTTCTTCTTCCTCATCCAGCCCTGAAGTCTCTTCCTCATCCAGCTCTGAAGTCTCTTCTCCCTCGTCTTCCAGCTCTGAAGACTCCTCTTCCTGAGTCTCTAAGTTCTTCACCTCTGGCTCAGCAAACTTTACTTCTTTAACAAATAGAAAGCTCAAGCCATCACTGGCTTCCCCCTCAACTCCATGCTTCAAATCTAGTAGAGCTTTCTCCTGAAAGGGGGAAAAAAAACTTTGTTTCTTGTGTCTTTTAAAGGAATTAATCCTCTCACTCTCTAATTGGACTACATATTTTAACAATTACCAAATATCTAGAAAATTCTTTAAGTATGACTTGTTCTCGAATGCCTAGGTTCCCAAACAAGTCATGTTTCCCCTGCGATCACCCCATCACACCTACTATGTGTGTAGCACCTGCAACAAATTTCCGTGAGGTCATGTTTAGTGTCTTCCTTCAATATTCCCAACACTGACCCTCAAGAACAACTCGTGTTAGTGAATGTCCGATTACATGCAAGGACCCTACAGTAAAGCAACTTCTCTAACTTCAGGGACACTACCAAAAAAAGCCCCCAAAACTGACATTTACTTCTCCCCCAAAGAAAACAAAAATAAATCTAGTATTTCTTAAAGATCTCACTTGCAGTTCAAGCTACAGCCACATTACTCAAAAGAAAGCATGTTTTTTGGTTAGGAGTTCAGGCTCAATTTAAGACTACTTTGTTCAGGGACACCTGGCTGGCTCAGTTGGTAGAGCATGCAACTCTAAATCTCAGGGTCCTGGGTTCAATCCTCACTTTGGGCATGGAGCCTATTTAAAAAAAAGAATGTCTGTTCAAACCCAGCTGTCACATTTGCTACTGGTGCATCAACTTGCCCTCTAGAATAGCATCTGATGACAACACTACTTCAGATCATTGCGAGGGTTAATTAAGACAACCTAGGTATTGAGCTGGAGACAGTACCTGTAATATATATGTTGGTTCATAATATTCCTTGAAACCCTGTACTTGCCTCTGAGCTTTTCACTTAATGCTCCCTCTATTATGGACTCTTCCCTATTTAGGGGTGGCTGGTCACTACTTGTCCTTCACCTCCCCAGACCATCAGGACAGGTTGGGTGCCTCATCTGTGTACATCACCAAGAAGTTAATTTCTGAGATTAAACGCTGATTCTCAAATAAAGAATTTATTGATCCAAGTATATCTCCTAATTCTAGACTGTCATTTTGCAAATATGTTACACTTCAAAATGTTGGGAGGGCAGGAAATTTGAGAACCCATCAAAAATACTGACTTATGATACAGACCTCTGAGGATACAAATAAATAGAGATGTTCTACTTATGTATTGGCATAATTAATATTGTTAAAATGTCTATACAACCCAAGGCAATCTGCAGATTCAGTGCAATCTCTACTAAAATCCCAATGGCATTTTTCACAGGCATAGAACAATCATAAAATTTGTATGGAATCACAAAAGACCCCTAATACCCAACACAATCTTGAAACAGAATAAGGCAGGAGGCATCACACCCTGATTTTAAACCATATTACAAAGCTATAGCAATCAAAACAGTACAGTACTGTATAAAGTTACAAAAACAGACACATAGATCAATGTAAACAGAATACAGAATATATGGTCAACTAATTTATGGAAAAAGGAGCGAAGAATACAGAATGGGGATAGTCTCTTTAATAAATGGTGCTGGGATAACTGGACAGTCACATGCGAAAGAATGAAGCTAGACTACTATCTTACACCACAGACAAAAATATGAAATATACACACATCCAAGGTGAGAAATAGAGAATCTCTATATCACAGGAATGACCTCTCAAGATCGGGATCACAAAAAACATGCAGAAAATAACCTAACTGTTTTCAGTGAAATCAACATGGGAACATAATCTAATACGATTTAAGAGACAAAAACCTAATTTAATATGATATAAAAACAAAAATCCATACATGGAATATGTAACAGCTATATATTAGCATTAATGAACACTCAAATAGGCTTTAGTAAAATAGGTTTATCTGCATTTTCCTGATGGCTAATGAAGACGGCTTAGCAAGACTACTTTATGAATTCAAAGTTGAAAGTATTTGGTAATTTTTTTTCATAATCCTATTGCATGAGGGCTTTTAATTGAACTTACTCAATTGTTTATTTCTATTTTTCCCTTTTACTGATTTAAAAGCTACTATCTTAGGGGCGCCTCGGTGGCTCAGACCTTAAGCGCCTGCCTTTGGCTCAGGGCGTGATCCCAGCATTCTGGGATCGAGCCCCGCATCAGGCTCCTCTGCTGGGAGCCTGCTTCTTCCTCTCCCACTCCCCCTGCATGTGTTCCCTCTCTCGCTGCCTGTCTCTCTCTGTGTCAAATAAATAAATAAAATCTTTAAAAAATAAAAATAAATAAAAAATAAAAGCTACTATCTTAGTGTTTACCCTTAAATACATAACATATACATTTTTCTTTTAATGTCTGTAATGAATATGTACAATCTCTTCTCAAACAACTCAAATCTAACCTCTTCCAAGCTTCCAACACCAGCCATTAAAAGAAAACAAGCCTTTAAGTCATTACTTTTAATGTCATGCTTTTACTTTTAATAAATTATTTCCTAAAAATTGGCTTAACCTTTGGAATAACTTTACCAACTATTACTTATTCTCTGTACATAAGCTCCACAGATCTGTCTACTTACCACTTTTTCTTGAATCCCGTACCTTCTTCCTTTCTTTATTTTTTCCTTTTGTGGGAGTACATCTTTCAGTAATTCGTTCATTAACGGTTTTTGGCTAATAAAATTGCTGAGACTTTGCAGATCTGAAAAAGTCCTTACTTCATCATCACACTTAAATGTTAATTTAACTTGGCATAGAACTTTAGGCTCAAAATCATTCTCCCTCAGAACGTTGAAGATGTTACTCCATTGCTTACTAATGTCCAGTGTTGCTGACGAAAAGTCTGCCACCAATGTAAGTACTGCTCCTTCATCTTCTCTGGAGGTTTTTAGAATTTTCTCTTTATTCTTTAAATTCTGAATGATTTTTTCCTCTCTCTCTTCCTTGACCAGTTCATCCTCCCCACGATTCTCCTGTGTTACTTCTGTATGGAGGCTTCGCTCTCCCCAAGTATTGTCTATATTGCTTACGGCTTCTTCCACACTTTCCACAACTTTGTCATTTTGTGACTCATCACAGGATAATTCCTTACCTTGGTCCATACTGTACTCCTCAGCTTTGTCTAATTTGCTACTCAACTCACTCACTTCCTTTCTTTTAAAAGTCAAATTTTCAGTATCTTCATCTATTTCAGAGTTTGCTCCTTCTATTTTCTCTACCAACCCTGTTTTTTGTGTGGCTAAACCTTTTATTTGTGGCCACTCCTTTTTGATACTGGAGTTGTTTATATTTTTCACTTCAGGTATTTTACTTTCTACTCCTAGAATTTCCTTTAGGTCCTTTTTAAGGGACTCCCTTATCTCTTCAACCATTAAGTCCAGATTTTCCATCAAGCCTTTAAACTTCATCAGCATAACTGCTGACATGTCTTTGCATTTTAAATCTAATACCTGAGGCATCTCCTGGTCAGTTTCTATCAACTGAATTCTTTCCCTATGGGTGCTATTTTCCTGTTTCTTTGCAAGTCTACCAATTTCTGACTCTACAATGGACATTGTGGATACGTTGTTTTATTTTCCAGAAGAGTAATTTTTGCTCTTGCAGGTCTGCTAGACTCCCCCAAACTCAAAAATCTTTAAAATATATATATCATCTGAAATTAAAAAACAAAACAAAACTCATTTACTGAAGAATTCTTTTGAGAAGCACAGTAATCAAGAATATAAATGTGGTTATTAAGTAAACTACAGCATGAGTACTCCACAACAATTTAATATAAAGGGTAACAAGATGGGTATATGCGTACCAAAAAAGAAATCAGAATTCAAAATTCATACATTATTAAAACCCCATTCAAGTAAAGCTTTGAATGCCATAAATCAACCAAATAGATCAGAAAGAACGATGGAAATTGGCCAGTTTCCTATACTATTAACTTTGCTGCCTATGTTCTCTGTGAGAATTAAACAGATTACAAGAAAATAAACATTATTAAAAAGAGTGTACCATACCAAATTTTTCAAGTTTAAGGTGACTTGGATGGAATCTTAAACAAAATGGAAAGAGAAGCCCCTTTTTTGATTGCAAAGAGTTAACATTAAGACTTTATTTCTTAAAACCAGCTCTCAGGGTGCCTAGGTGGCTCAGTCAGTTGAGCTTCTGACTCTTGATTTCACCTGAGGGGGCCTGAAGCTCTGCTCTCAGCAAGGAGTTTGCTTGAGACTGTCTCTCCCTGAACCCCTCTACAACTCTCCCCCAATCATGCAGCCTCTCTCCCACTCAAATAAATAAAAAAAACCTTAAAAGACAAAAAGCAAAAACTACCCAGCTCTCAAGTCAACTCAGACTATTATTTTCCAGAATACAAACATTAAGGCATACCCTGAGAGGGAACAGAGCAACTAAAACCCATGCCCACTCCCACCTCACAAAGGCCCCTTTATCTTTCCTTGATGGGACTCACTTAGGTTGTTCATTTTTGTTTTTCATCATTCCACCCTACTGTCCTGACCCTGCATGGTGGAGACGGAGATACCACCACCCATTCCTCATCCTTTACTTAATGGGGATGAGAAGTGGGTATGCACAACACACACGCTTTGGACAACAGCTGGGATGCCTGATCCTGAATCTTGTCCTCTGCAAAGCCTAGTAGGTATTCAAGTTTTAACCAGTTGCGTTTACTGATACAGCAATGCTGTAAAGACCCTAACTGCTTGAACTTGCAGGTATGAAAAGAAAAATCACATCCCCTTTAACAGAATTCAGCGACTTAATGGAAGAAGATTAGGGTAAATAAACAAAATGCTAGCTCCTATCGAAGCAGATGAACAGAAGAGAAAGGGGAAACAGGAGTATGCACAGTAGCTTTGAGGAATAGAACCAGAAAACTTCCCAAGCCTCTAATGGAAACAAAACATGGATCATAGTAATAGAAACCCCCCTGAAATTAAGTCACCTGACTGAAAAAAATCATCTGATCTGGTGCAAGGTTAATAAAAGGTGCATATACCTCTCTATATAATCCTGGTAAGACTTCTGAATGCAGACATGAGCCATGTAAGTTCCCAGGCACGCGCTCCCATTTCGTGAGCACAGACTATATGCTAGTTACTGTCCTGGATAGTAAAGGAGAAAGAGGTTGAGTAAAAACTGACAGGGATGGGCACCCAGGACGCTTAGTCACTGAAGGGTCCGACTCTTGATTGCAGCTCAGGTCATGATCTCAAGGTCCTGAGATCAGAGATGGAAGTCCTGCATCCGGCTAGTGCTGGGTATAGAGCCTGCATAAGATTCTCTCTCTCCCTCCCTCTGCCCCTCCCCACCGATACTCTCTTAAAAAAACCCTGACATGGAACCTCCCCTTCAAGGGAGAGAACATCTAGGGAGAAACAAGTATCAAACGGCAACTGTGCCAACTTACAAAAGGTCGGGGGTCAGGGGTGTCTACACCAGGTGTCATCTGATGTACAGGGATCCCAGGAAGGCTTCCCCACAGAAGTAGCTCACACTGAACCTGAGAAATAAGCAGCAGCCACATAGCAAGAATGGAAGCAGGCACACTCCACGCCAAGGAAAAACTACCCACAAGGCTGTAGTAAGCGTCTGGTAAGATAACCTACAGAGGGAAGGAGCAAAGGGGACGGCTTTATAGTATCTAGCCTCCCTACTAGACAAATGCTTGCTATGTACCAGAACATGAAAGGCCAAGAAAAAACCAGGTTTAAAGGAAGAGTACAAATTTTGTTTGACCTATCAAGTTTGAGGTGCTTGTGAAAATTAGAGAACCAGATAAGTGGGTCTAGAACCCAACCTAGCTTCCGCTCTGCAGATACACATTTGTGAATCATATGCCCAAAGGCAGTTAATTCCACAACTAATGAACATTCCAGAAAGAAAAAAAATCAAATTAGCATGAGACTAAAGAAGATGAGATGATAAACCATATACTGGGAGAAAATATTTCCAAAAGAAACATCTGATAAAGGATTGTTATTCAAAATACACAAAGAATTCTTACAACGCAGTATAAAGAAAATGAACCACCTGATTAAAAAATGGGCAAAAGACCCAGAGACACCTCACCAGGGAAGATCTGCAAACAGCAATTCAGCATATGAAAAGATGCTTCACAACGTGTCAGCAGGTAAATGCAAATTAAAATAATGAGATACCACCACACGCCTATTAGAATGGCCAAGGTCCAAAACACTGACATCAGATGCTGGTAAGAATGTGGAGTTAATGCTGCATTCACTGCTTATGCAAATAAATACTATTACAGCTATTTCGGAAGACAATTTGCCAGTTTCTTACAAAACTAAACATACTCTTACCATATGATCCTGCAATTGTGCTCCTTGGTATATCTCCAAAGGAGTGGAAAACATATCCGTACTAAAACCTGCATACCGGGAGATTTATAGCAGCTTTATTCAGAATTGCCAAAACTTACAAGCAACCAAGATATTTTTCAGTAGGTGGATAAACTGTGGTACCTCCAAATAATGCATTATTCTTCAGTGCTAAATAGAAATGAGTTACTAAGCAGTAAGAGGACAAGGAGGAATCTAAAATGCGTATGACGAAGTCAAAGAAGCCAACCTGAAAAGACTACATACTGTATGATTCCAATTACATGACAGTCTGGAAGAGCCAAAACTATAGAGACAGAAAAAAAGATCAGCTATTCTCAGGGATTAAGAGGAGGGAGATGAACAGGCAGCGCACAGAGGAATTTAGGACAGTAAAACTAGTGCTAGATGGAGGTCACACAGTTGTCAAAACACACAGAAACTCAAGAAAATTCACTTACCAGGAGCAAACCCTAATGCAAACTGTGGACTGTGGGTGAGAATAACACATCAATGTAAATGCACTGGTTGTAACAAACGTAGCACTTGGGCGTGGGATGTTATGAGGGAAGCTGTGCATGTGTGGGGCAGGGAGCATATGGGACTTCTCTGTACTTTTGCACTCAATATGCTGTGAAACTAAAACTGCTCCAAAAATTAAGTTTATAATTAAAAAAAAAACTTAGCATGGAACATCTTGTCTGCCAATGACGAAGCCTAAAAAAACAGAACTTCAAGGACCACTAAAAAGATATAAGAATCACAGGAGCAGCTCACAGGTCATTCATGTCAGCACAAAAAGGATACTTACTTACAATCACATAGTTCAATAATGTCTCATTACAGAAAAACCAAAATAAGAAAAATGATAGCATAAATTTAAAAGATTTCTAAGTACAGCATTTAAATTAGTAAAGGAAACAGCTATTTAAATTCTAAAATAACTCAGTCAAGGGGCACCTGGGTGGCTCAGTCAGTTAAGAGTCTGCTTTTGGCTCAGGTCATGACGCCAGGGTCCTCAGTGGGGAGTCTGCTTCTCCCTCCCTCTGCCCCTTCTCCTGCTCATGCTCCACCTCAAATAAATAAATAAGATCTTAAAAAAAACCATTTCTTTGTTGTCTTGAAAAAAAAAAGTACATCACTACATTAACTACTCAAAAAAGAAAACATTAATAGTTGCAAAAAATCTTGACCCTAGCATCCATTCATGATAAAACTCAAATTATAAGCAACAGGAGGTCAAAGGAAAGGTTTATACTAAAAACTCTTGATTAAGTCCAAGATAAGGTCAAAAGAGAAAACATAAACTTACTAATACAAAAAGTGACTGATATTAGTTACACACATTTCATCCCTCCTAATGAAATAAACTAGAAAATCCAACACCAGGAGTTGTACCTGAAACTTAATCAAGGCGACTAAGAGAAAGCAAGGAGTGGAGTCCACTGGGTAAGACTTTCCACGGAGCTTCAATACTTCAGCGACACGGCAGACCAGGGATCTATTGCAATTTAGGAGACCAAGGGAACATGTGCCCCGTATCTGGATCCCAATTGAACAATCAGCACAGATGAGCAGGAAATTCTGAATGTGGACCAAATAAATATTAAATGATACTCAGAAATACGAACTTTATTAGCTGTGATAATACTGTGGTTATTTAAGAAATGTCCTTACTTTTTAAGAGATAGATATGGTTCAGAAGGCCCAAAATGGCATCACTTAGGTTAAGGGCCCACATCAGTAAACCAAGACTGATACCTAACTGCAGTTTCAACACAGGACGGTAACCTTGAAGAGGTCAATCGGGAATTTTCTGGTCAGCACCAATAATCTGTCCTGTGGGCCCTCTCCTTCCCCCAAAAGATGAGATAATCCACCTATTAAAACCCTTTTGTCCCCAGATGAAGGGAACCTCACCTGAACTAATCCTTTTTCTGTTTAGGACTTCCTTGTCCTGCCTTTAAAAACCTTTCCCTTTCCGCAGACCTTTGGTGTTCCCCTCTATTCGCTAGACAAGATGCAGCCCAGTGCATGAATTAATAAACTTGTTTGAATTTTTTTTTAAACACTTAAGTTTTTAAAAAACTGAAGCATAGCTGACATATAGTATTATGGTAGTTCAGGCATACATATAGTGATCTGACAATTATCTACCTTACAATACGTTTACCATGTTGAGTACAGTTACAATACTGAAACTTTAAAGATAAAATGACATGTCCAGAATTTACTTTAAAATATTTCAGCAGGAACACCTGGGTGGCTCAGTTAGTTAAGCGTCTGCCTTCGGCTTGTGTCGTGGTCCCAGGGTTCTGGGATCAAGCCCCAGATCAGGCTCCTTGCTCAGTGGGGAGCCTGCTTCTCCCTCTGCCTGCCCCTCCCCCTGCTTGTGCACTGACAAATAAAATCTTTAAAAAAAAATAAAATAAAATACTTCAGCAAAAAAGGGAAAAGGAATAACAAGGCAGGGGCACCTGGGTGGCTCAGTGGTTAAGTGTCTGCCTTTGGCTCAGGTCATGATCCTGGAGTCCTGGGATCCAGTCGCGCATCAGGCTTCCAGCTCAGTGGGGAGTCTGCTTCTCCCTGTGACCCTCTTCCCTCTCATGCTTGCTCTCTCTCTCTCTCTCTCAAATAAGTAAATAAATAAAATATTAAAAAAAAAAAAGAGTGCCTTTGCCAGCGGTTAGGGGAGGCAAGAGAAAAAGGGGCTTACTAGAAGAGTCTTACAAAAAAGAGGGCATTAAATTTCAGTTAATGAAGTGGGAAAGTTCTGGGGGCGCCTGGGTGGCTCAGTCGTTAAGCGCCTGCCTTCGGCTCAGGGCGTGATCCTGGCGTTCTGGGATGGAGCCCCACATCAGGCTCCTCCACTGGAAGCCTGCTTCTTCCTCTCCCACTCCCTTTGCTTGTGTTCCCTCTCTTGCTGGCTGTCTCTATCTCTGTCAAATAAATAAATAAAATCTTTAAAAAAAAAATGTAAACTTTAAAAAAAAAATGAAGTGGGAAAGTTCTAGAGATCTGCTGTATGACATCATACCCATAGTCAATAATACTGTATTTTACACTTAAACATTTGTTAAGAGCGTAGATCTCGTGTTCAGTGTTCTCACCATGATTAAAAAAAAAAAAAATCACGGCATCAGGTCATTGGAGGAGAGGCTCACTCCCTGCTCGCCCTGCTGCAGGAGGTGGTCAGTGGCTGATTTCCCCTGCAGAGTTCAGATGGTCAGCGTGAGCCCTGAGTGTGGAGGAGGCCCACAGCTGTGGCATGCCCCTACTTTCTTTGGCTTGTTCAAAGTGAGGCTGATGACAGTACAGAAGCGAGGCTTTCCCATGCTTTCCTCCGTTTCCACTGTAAGGGCCAAGTGCTCTTTCAGTCACCCATCTCCTTCTCTTAAGACACAGTGTCTTTATTTTATTATTATTATTTTTTTTTTCCTGAAGACATTTCTCTTTTCCAGTGAGACAAAAGCAGCAGTGATCAGGTCTTTGAACACTAGACTGTGCCTTATCCTCTATTCAGCCAAACCTTCCCATGGCCAAGGTCTAGGCCCTGAAGGCTCCAGGGAGAATTACACCTTGGCAACCCCAGGTCCCATCTCCTTCTCTGACGTCCCCTCCTCCCAGCTCTCCGACTCCTTTTCTCTCCCAGCCTCATCTGGCCTCCAGTCCCAAGATGGCGAACACCTGGCATGGGGGTGGCTGATCTTTCTGGGCCCATGGGGAACATTCCTGACCGATCATGCCCTCTTTCCTACTGAGCACAGAGGTAACTTTGAAATCCTTCTCCGCGCAGGATTCCTTCAATTAGAGTTGACAACTGAGATGGAAGCCATCTACCATTCATACTTCAATGACTTGACCATTTTCTTTCAGCCCATCAAGCTAGACCCTGTGGTCGATCGTTTTAGGTCTTCCTAACAGCCCTGTTCCCTTGCACATGCACATGGTGTGTCTGTCTAGTGAGGTGTTCCCTCCACTTTTAGGCCCAGAGTACTAAGCTGTTTGAGTATTTTGCATTACTATGTAGAATTTATGCCATTTTTATGGTTTCTCTTTCAGAGCTGTCTTTGGCTTGTTCTTTAATAGTATCTTCCTACATTCTCGAAGCAACTTTCCAGAGCATAACCTGCCATTTCAGTCTCCCTAGACCATTCTACCTCCACCCCTCAGGTGTTAACCTCCCTTCCCATTTCATGGGGAACACTAGCAGCGGCTCCCTTGGCCTCCTCCCCTGCCTCACACACGCACCCTGAACTCCCTCTGCATCTCCCGCTTGAGAGTCTTTGTAATGACTCTGCCTGGAACACTGGTCCTCCCTCTTCTATCTCCTGAGATGTTCACTTTTCTTTCACACCCGGGGACAGCTCACCTAGAGCTAAAACCTTCCTTTGCTGTCTCTCACCACAAGCTGACTTGGAAGTTCCCTCCGCTGTTCCCCCACCGCATCTTCTCCCTACCTGGATTACAGTGTTTATCCTGGTGAATTGGCAGGTATCTCCTTTCTAGTCTGATTTTCATTCTAGCCCCGAACAATGTCTGGAATGTGGCAAGAATTCAAGTCATATTTGTTAATTAAATAAATGAATGAATTGGGAAACTGAGGCAGAGAATAGCTCTTGCCCCTCTCCCAGAGTTAGTCATCTCCTCAACCTTCCTGTTAAAGTTCTTTATCTGAACTTCTCTTTTTCAATGCTATCATTTTCTAGCATTGGCTTTAGTTATATCTTTAAACAAATCTTATCATCCCGCCCACTCTGGGGGCCCCTTGAGGCAGCTACCAGATCTAAATCAACTATGTATCTCCCAAAACGTATACACAGTTTATCACACATGTCCTTTTTTTTTTTTAAAGATTTTTATTTATTTATTTGACAGAGAGAGACAGCCAGCGAGAGAGGGAACAGAAGCAGGGGGAGTGGGAGAGGAAGAAGCAGGCTCCTAACGGAGAAGCCTGATGTGGGGCTCGATCCCAGAATCCTGGGATCACGCCCTGAGCTGAAGACAGACACTTAACGACTGCGCCACCCAGGCGCCCCACACATGTCCTTTTATTAATGTTTGTTGAATCAATAAGTTGTCTTTATATTGCTTTATTCAGAATAAAAGGTCAATATAGGTTCGTTGAATTAAACCAAATTTACCCCTTTGTCCCCAAACTGTCAATATCTAAAAAGACCAGAAACCGAAATGGATTATAAAGTCCATGAGGGTAGGGGTGGTGTGCCTGTCTTGTTTTTGTATTATTCTTAGCAGAATGATGGACAGTGATAGGTACTAAATAAATGTTTGTTGATGAAGGAATGAACATCCTGGGGCGCCTGGGTGGTTCAGTCGCTAAGCATTTGCCTTCGGCTCAGAGCGGGATCCCAGGGTCCTGGGATCGAGCCCCACATCGGGTTCCCTGCTCTGCTGGGAGCCTGCTTCTTCCTCTCCCACTCCCCCTGCTTGTGTTCCCTCTCTCGCTGGCTGTGTCTCTCTCTGTCAAACAAATAAAATCTTAAAAAAAAAAAAAAAAGAATAATGAGGCAAATGGGGAAGATACCTATTCTTGAATCTGGGTGATGGGTAGGATTCATTCCATCATATGTTTGCAAGTATTCCTAACATTTTTTTTAAGATTTTATTTAAGTAATCTCTACACCTTACATGGTGCTTGAACTCAACGACCTCGAGATCAAGAGTCACACTGCACTCACTGATGCAGCCAGGCGCCCCCCCCCCCCCCCGCCCCCATCTCCTAACTAAAAAAATTGTTAAGGAAACCACTGAGGGGCGCCTGCCTTAGGCTCAGGTCATGATCCCAGCATTCTGGGATCAAGCTCCGCATTAGGCATTGGGCTTCCTGCTTGGGGGAAGCCTGCTTCTCCCTCTCCCACTCCCCCTGCTTGTGTTCCCTCTCTCGCTGCCTCCCTATCAAATAAATAAATAAAATCTTAAAAAAAAAAAAAAAGAAAGAAAGAAAGAAAAGAAAAGAAAAAAGAAAAGCACTGAACTCTCCCACCTGAAATACAGACTGCTCAGTATGTCCTACAAGATACTATTAGAGCAAATGCCAAAGAAAACTGAAAATAAGGGCAACACCGTACAAATGCACACAAAATTGAAGCACGAAGGTAATACAGATCAGATAAAGCACCATTCAGGTCAAAAGTATGAAATAAAGCAAAGCATTTTTCAGGTATGATAATCAAAACTAAGTATCCGTGCCCCCAACAACGTGGCTAAGTAAAAACCAAGAAGTTAAGACAAAAGGCTGAGATAACAGTAGAAATTTAAAAGTGTAAAAAATAAAATCAAAAGCCAAGTAAGAATTTTCCTTTAAAGAGAAAAAAATTACAAAGTGCAAAATTAAACATGAGAAATGATCTAATACAAGAATTTTAAAAAGGCGGTTTGCAAATGTATGGTAATTAAAAAGCTAAAAGAAATAAACAGTATCCCAGCAAAACTTTTAAATAATCAGGGGCGTCAGGAAGGCTTAGTCGGTGGAGCGAGGGACGCTTTATCTCCCAGTTTTGAGTTCGAGCCCCATGGTGGGTGTAGAGATTACTTTAAAAAATAAAGTTACAAAAACCCAACAAACCTTTCAAATAATCAAATATTGATCCACAAAGTAAAAACAAACACAAACCCCTCATCAGATCAGTATTATAAAGAAAAATCAATACAACATTTAACGGTTCCATATCCAGAAGTTTCCATTGAACTACACAACAATTTTCATTAAATACTTCTGAACTGCAAGAAAGCTAAAACAGAAGCAAAAAAAAGTTAATAAAACATGTAAGTAACCCACAGAAGAGGGAACATCCTAAACCACCACAAAAAAATCATTAATGTTCCTTATATTAAAAGCTTTTATAATAAGCTAAAATAAAAAAATAGGACATGCAAAGCAATACCAAAATACGAGAAGTTGCACAACCCTGGAAGTTGAGGATATTTATATTAAAAAAAAAAAGTTTAATTTTTGCCTATCTGGAGTGGGAGTGGTTACAACTCTCCAGGAAACTGAACACCTACTAAAATCAGATATATTACATAATAACTCTGCCCTTGAGAATCTACACCAGGAAAAAAACCACTCTGTACAAAGAATACAGAGACAAAAGGTTTAGCATTGTGTTTTTGTGACAGAAGCTCAGAAAGCAAAGTCGCTTAGTAAGAGGATTGAGCCGATGAAGGTCTACCACACTGTGCAACTCTAAGCAGCCATTACCGAGCATATGTAGAGACAAAACACACGGCTTTAGAGTGTCCTTGGTACATTAAAGAAATAAGCTGCAGAATACGCATGTAGTATAATCTCATTTTTGTAAACGCGCACAAAACCAACAGAAATGAGAATGAAACCAACAGAAATGAGAATGAACAAACATGAAAATATGCTCAATTTTATGAATCCGGAAAATGCAAACCAGAGCAGATTCTAGTGTTTTAAAAAGCGGCTTACAGCTAGGGTTGGGGAAAATATCTGCCTTCTCCACCCTGAAAGGGGCACTGGGAATTATCAGAACCTTCTGGGTAATTAAACTGGGGAAAGCATAATACCATTTAGAAAAAGTTCAAGTGAGTCTTTTCCTTATTCTCCCATGTACCCAGAAAAACCTGGACATGGTACATGGTAAAGAAACAGCAAACCAAACTCCAGATGGCCACAGGGAACACACGCACAGACAGAAGTAACTGGCTGCCCATTTTGAAAATTCACCAACACAAAGGAAATGCAAGCAGTTAATAAACATATGAAAAAGCAGTCAAGCTAAGGAAATGCAAACCAAAACATGCTGGTCCATCCGGGAGATTAAGAGAAAATTTATTCATCCTCCCCCTACCCATGGCCTAGGGTGTGTGAATTGCTCAAGATTCGCCCTAACAGCCTCCAGTCTTCAGAGTGCCCTCCTGTGGAATACCTGAAGTTTCTTAAAACAGAAACCCAAACTCATGGCTGCACTGATTAAAAGCCTCCCCAATTTTCCTACGCTTAACCCCTTTTGATAGCCATCCAACCCTGACCCGAAACTCGCCAACTTGGCCCCAGCCTCAGTGTTTGCAAATCCCGTTTTCCTCCCTGATTAGGGATTCTGAAGCCAGAGCTGATAGATTTCAAGATGTCTGGGATCTTCGGTGGGAAAGAGACCCCAAATTTATTTTCATTCATCTGTGACAGGAATTTAGCATTTGACAGTGATCAGTATAATACACTGAGATACAGAGTATGTGATCTTCTTATTTAAATAACAAAACCGAGTGGCAGGTCTAAACTACTTTTTAATTTGACTTAACAAGGGTAAAATTGTTTCACTGTACCTTTAACAACTGTATTGTGAAATACCTGTGATTTCTAGTGGTGACAAAATCGGAGATTCCGCTAACAGCCGACAACCACAGCCCCAGGCAAAGGATTCCTGGCCTATACCATCTGCTCCAAGACTCACGGCTCAGGGGTCCAAAGGTCAACTGCCCAATTCATTCTGAACTTCGCACACCGGCACCCTGCGGTTCCACTTCTCCCGCTCCCCAGCCACTCAATCACCAAGTCTCAGGGGCTTACCCAGTGAAGGCCGTTCACCTGGAAGAAGTTCTCGGCAGAACAGGACGTGGTCTTCGCACATTTGTCTCCGTGCCTAGAGTTCAAGCAAAGTCCATGATGCAGAATTTAAAGTTTAAGGTTTACAGGCACCTGGGTGGCTCAGTTAAGCGCCCGACTTCGGGAAAGGTCACGATGCCGGGATCCCGGATCGAGCCCGGCATCGGGCTCCCTGCTGAGCGGGGAGTCCGCTTCTCCCTCCCTCTGCCTCTCCCCTGGCTTGTGCTCTCTCGCTCGCTCGCTCTCAAATAAATAATAAAGTTTAAGGTTTAATATGTAGAGAAGTACCCCACTTTGTACATAGGGAAAAAAGGCTCTTCCCTAGCTGTATGTTTGCTTACATTTATAGGATCATAGGAGTAAGTATGCGAAGATGCAAAGTTATTAATGGAGAGCCTGGGAGTGGAGGTGAGGGGGTATGCTGCATGGAAAGTAAAGATATAGGGCCCCAACTGCGGAGGTAAGCAGAGGGACAGGGAAAGAGGGTGGTTTCTTCTTTGTGCTAGTTGGGGTCTATTTGCTGACATTTTGGCAGCAAACATATATTCTTTTTGTCTTTTGAAAAAGAATTCAGTCATTTCTAACAATGAGGAAGATGCAGAAAGTCACTACCTTCAAACCGATTCCCTTCTAGTTTATGGGAAATACTGCGAAGATGGGTTGGAGATGAAGTTCAAGGCCTCGCATCTAGGAAATGAAGACAGACTGAACCCCCAGGCCCGCCTGGCTCCAAAGCGCTCTCTCACTCCATGACTCCCCAAAGACACCATGGAAATTTTCACCTCCCCAACCCTTCTTTAAAAGCCAGTAGCTTAAATACTGCTTCCTTTCCTTGACTTCATTCTCTCCTCCTGGCGCTATTTTCTTTTCTTGTTTTAATAATCTCTACACCCGATGGGGGGCTCGAACTCACCACCTCACATCAAGAGTCTCACGCTCTACCGACTGCGCCAGCCAGGCAAGGCGCCCCTGGCACTGCTACTTTAATGTTCCTACTTTTCGAGGAGGGGACGCTCAGGAAGATGTCTCTCTCACCAGGCCCTGAGGAACAAAGCAGGTAGCAAAGCGAGAAGGGCCCCAGCAGCGCCCATTCCCCTCGCACTTGGGCCAGTCTTACCTGGAGAAGGGATGCAGCCTGAGGACGTACACACACGCCTAAGAAGGAGGAAAGATGGATTCAGCAAGTTTTGCTGGCTCCTCCCTTCGCCTGGAGGAGTTCGAAAGATTCTAGTCCAATCCCCTCGCAAGCTACCCTCCCTCGCCCCTCCCCCGGAAATCTCCTCCAATCCTGAGGCACTGGCTGACTTCCGGTTGCTGGCTGCCGCCGGAGCCCCAGCCCCCAGCTCTAATTCCTCTGAGCCTCGGGCTAAACGTGCCCCACCCCACCCCACCGCTCCACCTGACGCAAACTCCCAGCCCACCCCCAACCCACCTACCTCCACTCATGCAACCCCCTTCCGCACGTCACCGCCACCAGCCCTGACTCCTGTCTTACATCTCAATAAAAGCAATGTTAATTGCCTAGTTTACTCGGGCGGTAAACCCCAGGGGCCGTTCTCAATTCCATGGTTTTCTTCAATCCCCGCATGCAATCATGCCCAAACCCTTCTCCTTCCCCATGGCTTCAACGCAGTCGGAGCCCACCATTTCTTGCTGGTCTCCTGGCCTCCCCCTGGCCCCTCTGCAGTCCTTCTCCACAGAATCCCTTTGCGTGGTTTCCCATTTCAAATAGAGTAAAATTGTAACCCCTCATCCCATTCTGACTCCCCCTTTAACATTGTCTTAGTTCTACCTCCCATCACAGAAATAGTCTTTTTCCTGCTCAGAAAACACTGAAATTCTTGCCTCAGGGCCTTTGCGCTAGCTGTTTCCTTTCTGAGTTACATTTCCAGTTCTTTCACAACCCAGTCCTTTTGGTGCTCAGGTCTCGGGTCACATGCTAATTCCTCCAAGAGCCCTCCCGGAACTCTTTCCAACTGAGTCGCACACATTATCTTATCACCCTCTTTATTTGGTTCCCAGTGGTTAGAACCTGAACATACTCAACTTTGTGTTTTTTGGGGAATGTCTCTCTTCCACTTCCCCACTGGAATATAGAATATAACCCTAGTGGGGCGAGAATCTTGACCTTTCTTGTTCACTGATTTATCTTCTATACCCAGACTTATGACTAGTATGTACTGGGGCCCTGTGGGGAACAAGGGAATGAGTGAGTGAGCAGACTTGCCAAATCAGACTCTGGTGGTTCTCAGTGTACCACTAAATGCCGGCTATCTCCAGAAATAAGAGGGATGGGCCAAGCAGCTCTGGGGGAGCTGTCCTGAGATGCAGATTCAGGGGTTCTCAGTGGATGGGCTCCCCAGGCATGACTTGCATGCAGGGTTCAGATGGAGGTTGCCTTGGTCAAGGTTACATGGCTAATAAGCAGTGAAGCCTCCATACCTGGTAGTGCCCAATCAATGTGTGCGGAACACATGAAGGGCGCTGTTAACCTGAAAGACCTATGATCAGAGGAAAAGGAAGATTTATTTGGGATCAAAGAATTGTAATTTGGGGAGCACAGATTTAGGTAAATGTGCAAATAGCATTCTGCTTGTGGGGTAAAAGCAAGGGAGAGGGGAGAGGGCAATGACCTGAGTTTGAAGAAAAGAAAAAAAAAAGGTTTTCTCTGGGTGTTTTAACAGCTAAGCTACTTGGGGTTCTACATTGATTGACTACTGATTCTATCTTCAGGGAGTCCACAACCATCAGACTGGTGATCGGATGTCCGTTCTGCTAACTTCTCAAACAACTGCTTGAAACAACGACTCTACTGCCCAGTCCACAGGTTTGGGCCGTTACACCAAGGCGGGGTGAGCTGTTTCTCTACTGTGGCCTCTCTTGACATGTTTTTAAATGGCTCCAGTCATGTCAATTTTTCACAGTATGTAGTCTATTTTAAAAATTCCTTCTGCCTCTCCACCATTATTAATAAAATCACTCAAATGGAAAACAATAAAATTAAATAGGGCAATCAAGTGGCAGAAAAAAAAAACTTTAATGTGAGTGGTGGTTGAGGGCGAATCCATGAGCTGGAGGAGCAGGCTAGGTGACACGGTAGGGATGCGGTCAGAGTGATGGGAACCATACAGGACAAAGGGCCTCGTTTCTTGAACAAATAAATATCAAGGGGAAAAGAAAGGGGTGGGGGCTGCAAAGATGAAATCTCAATCTTTAAATCATTAAAAGAGACAATCACTAAGCTCTACCTATGAATAATATAGTATATGTTAATTAATTGAATTTAAATTTTAAAAATTTAAAAAAAATTTTAAAAAGTGAAAAAAATAAATGGACCAAGTAAATTAAAAAAATAATCTATCTATCTATATCTGTTTTTGGTAGAATTTTGTTCAGGAAAGAAAACAAACAAATATATAAATAAAAGAGATTTAATGTAGTATAGGGAAGAAAAATTCTTCTTCTGTCCTTCAAGTTCTTCCAGCTAGACTAAGAATTCAGTTTGTGTGAGAGAGGTCAACAGGAGAATGTGCCAGTTTTATTCTGTGCGCACAGAGGCCCAAGAACGAAATAAAACCTAAAGAAATGATCGAGACAGGCAGTTTTTATACTTTTTTAGACAGAGACAATAAATTTGTAAGGAATTGATAGGCTAGAGAAAACAGATGTTTGAGAGCTTTAATTAGTATGGATTATTTTTCAAGTACGTTCCGTTACAGGATTTTTCTCTCCTTCGGTGCCCACAGTTCTTGGTCACCCGGCTTTGAAGAATGAAGAGGGAGACCAGACAGAGTGGTGGGCCGCAAAGCAAGGTTCACTGAGCGAAGTGATAGCACAATGCTCCCGAGGAGGGAGGGGACCCTAGAGGGTTGCCGTCAGAGTTTCTAAGTCTAGGGGTTTTTATGGGCTTCTTGGAGGGCTGTTTAATCTGATGAATCCTCCCTGCACCTGTCACCCAATCAGGTTTTTGTCACCTACTATCATGTGGGGAAACGGCGGAGGGCTCCTTCCAGGGTGCTATAAAATCCTTGTAATGGTGGTTCCTTTTAGGGCAGGGACCCCCATCCTGGCCTTCCTGCCTTCCAACCATCCTTCAAAGCTTCCACACCCAAGACAGGGCTTGAACTCACAACCCTGAGCTGGAGAGTAGCATGCTCTACCCACTGAGCCAGCCAGGCAGCCCTGAGTTAGTAAAGATTTTAAGCAGAATTTTGGCTGAGCTAGATGAGGAGAAAAGTAGCAAGTTTTGTTTCTCAGCTCTCTTAGCTTTAAAGTTCCTGTGTCTGGTGATCAGGATGTCTTTTTACTTCGTAGTGCGGGGAGAGTGTCTTTCATAGGGGAGATTTGTTTCGCTTTCAGGAGGACGGAAGAGGGTCTGAGTGTCCTTGCACCAGCTATTTCTGTAGTAACTTCTATTCAGAATAATCAATATGCCAAAGTGGCGGCCTGCCCTTGGCCCTACAGTATCAGTTGTTACTAACTGAACACAGCATGTGGGGATCCCAACTCAACCACAGAAGAGCACACCAAACAGAGACAAAAAGGAATATTTGAACAGACTGGATATTTGATGATTTGAAGAGATTAGCTTTCATTTGCATTAAGTGTAATAAGGGTACTGTGATTAGGTGTTTAAGAGCGTAAGACCTCCCCCAGCCCTGTGTGCAGCAATTTTGGGGGTGAAAAGCTTTGAGCCTTGGGCCTTGGGTTTAATGGGCCCATCAAGGTCTATTTATTGTAAGAAGTGGAGTCGGCTTCGGTTGCAACCTAGAGCACAAGGGTGCCAGCTGGAGCCCGCTGTCCCCGGGGTATGCGGAGACCTTCCGGAGGGCATGTGGGCCTGAACAGTTGGGGCTTTTTATGGTAACATAGTACCTTATTTATTCTATCCATTAATAATTAATATTTGAGAACACTTACAATATTAATGGAACTTAATCTAAGAGAAGTTCAATTTACATTTTGTTTTACATCTCAATACATTTCAAAAAGAGAGACAGTCAAAATAATCACGGTCAACATTAGAATGTCAAAAACTTACAATGCTTAGTGCTACTATGCCTACATTCAGTAGTTGTTTTTTTTTTTTGTAAGATTTTATTTATTTATTTGAGACAGCGTGAGCAAGAGAGAGAGCATGAGCAGGGGGAGGGGCAGAGGAAGAGGGAGAAGCAGACTCCCCGATAAGCAAGGGAGCCCAAAAGGGACTAGATCCCAGGACCCTGGGATCATGACCTGAGTGGAAGACAGATGCTAACCCAATGCTTTCCCCAGGTGTCCCCCTTGGCTTCTTCCTGCTATTCCTTTATGATTTTATGAATGGGATTGATTGGAGAGGTACTTATGTTAATTCCAAAAAAAAGTACACAGCCAATTGCTATAGTTATAAGGAGGTAGTCAGGTCATGCAACTGCCCAGCGTTTTTGAGGCCAATAGGTTAAGCTCAAGAAGTTTAGCTAAGATTCAGGAATAAAAGCCCATACCAGATACAGTATGAAGCCAAATTGGGGGGGTAAGAAAACCTTAGGACCTGGATAAATCACTTTTTTTGGCATGGCAACAGTGAATTTTCCACCATTTTCCCTGTGGCTTTGGACAGTCTCAGGGCTGAGTCCTCTGCCCAAGCGCCCACCTGATAGTAGCAGGAAGGTGAGGGAAAAGATCATGGCGCCGCAGTCACCTGACCTACACTTGGTGGTGCCCAAGTAGCTTTAAAACAAACTACCCAGGAGCTTTGGGCAAACAGGGTGAACAAGCAGGCTCCCAGGGATGACCACCAGTTCATCTTTGAGTCTGCCCACCTCTTCAGACTTGACTTGCCTGTCGGGAGAGAAGATGTTGGCTGGTTCCAGTTGGATGACCAAGTTGACACCCCTTCCTCATGCCAGGACAACCCTAAGCCTGAAAGGAAGGTGTTCTTGAACTTGTAGCAGAATGCTGAAGAAAACCAACCTGGAGTTCCAGCTGAGACACAGCCCTTATACACTCATTCTCCTTGGAATGCCCTTCCTCACCCTAATTCTACCCTCCGTTCTGGGTCAGTCAACTCACTTGTCAAATATTGTGTATGTACTATGTGCCAAGCACTGTTCTCTCAAAGTTTGGCTTTGATGACACCTCCTCTAAGAAGTAGCCTTGTTGGACTCTGTAGCCTCAGTTAGGAAGTCTTCGGAGGGCCAGCATGCTGGGATTTCAGGGGCTCATTACTCTGCAAGTTTCCTTGGAATTCACCAATGCCCACTCATAAAGCTGGCTCCAGATTCAGGCAGTTGGGTTGAGATCACCACTTTGCCAGCTATGTGACTTTGAGTAAATGAGTTACCCTCTCTGTGTGTCTTTTCTAAAAATCTACAAAGTAGGCAAGATAGTACCTACTTCATGGTGTTGGGAGAATTGGAGATAGTTCAGTTAAAGTACCTTTCACAGAGCTTAGAAGTCAGTAATACATGCATATTGAGATAGATTTGTTAAATACAAGAAAGTACAGGGGCGCCTGGCTGGCTCAGTCCATAGAGCATGCAACTCTTGATCTCAGCGTCATGAGTTTGAGCCCCACGTTGGGCGTAGAGCCCACTTAAAAAATAAAATACAAGAAAGTATAGAGAAGCGAAAACACCTCCAACAAGTTGATGCACATTCTTTCAGATTTTTCTACACACACACGTACTTTACATAAAATATGAACCTCTTAGTGACCTTTTCTTCTTTTGGGATTCTGATGAGATTCGAGTTAAACATAAAAAATAATTGGGGGAGAAATATATATATATATGTATAATTCAGGATCTCCAGCTCTGTTTCCTGTAAAATTAGAAATCCTATGGTACCTACCTCATAGGTTGTGGATTAAATGGAGTAAAACATGCAAAAGTTTTTAGAATAGTGCCTAGGGCAGGCATGGTAATCCTCAGGTGTTTGCTATTAATATTGTTAATTTCATCAATTGCTTAAATGCTTGGCAGGTTTTTCCCCCCATCAAACAGGTCTTACATATTTTTTTTGGTTAACATTATTTCTGGGTAATAATTATTTTCATTGCTATTGTGAATGATAGTCCCCCCACCCCCATTTTTCTTTCTGGGAAAGTAGTAGCTGATATCCTATTGCTAATAGCTCATGGCCTAGCATCTCCTGGGAAAGACAGATCTTGCAAACAGATTAATTTTAACATACCATATTAATTGAAAAGATAATGATAAGCAGTGGTTCTATGAACGGTAGAGAAGGCTGTCAGCCAAACTTGCGGGGGAGGTCTGGGGAAGGTTTGTTAGAAGCTGTAATAGGGGACTGTGCCTTGAAGGACAAGGCATTTTGCACACCTTGCTAGTGATGTGCTCCCATAACTGCTTACCTGTTCCTCAGTGAAGGTGCCAAGGTGAGGGGGCTTTGCCTCCTACTCCCACTGATGTTAGGACTTCAAGTAGAACATCTGTCTTGGGACTAGAGACCCTCTCCCTTTCCTTTTCACTGCTCTTGTTCCTAAATTTCACAGAGAACACCTTATTCTAACAGCTAGCCCTGAATTTGCAGCCAAAAACCCCAAGGGATTGGTTGCAGCTCTCCTTTGGGATGTAGTACTGTTCTAGCCCAGAGGACATATCCTAAACTACTAATCTTTCTCTGGAGAAGAATGGTTTCTATGGAGACAGGATACTTAGTCCTACCTGTTATTAAAGATTCTGGTTTCTTGTTTCTCATCACAATTTCGGGGTGGGGGTGCTCCTCTGTATTCATGTAATAAGAGCAAAAATTTTCTTCTGAACAAGATTCCTTCTGAGGGCACATGAATCAGGTAAATGGAAAACCTGCGCCACCTTCTGGCCACGAGTGTGAGTAGCTTTCTCAAAACCCATTGTTCTTTCATATTAAAGGCAGGTTTTTCCCTTCTTGTCGCTAAATCTGAGGCTCTGAGCACTTTCAGCGTGTGTTCAGCAAAGACTCACCTGAGTTAGGTTAATGCATATTCTGACTCCTGCACCTGCCTGCCCCGGGGTGCTGATGAAACTGTTCACGGACCACACTCTCAGAAACAGTAACAATGATGGGATGAAGTCCAAAATGTAAAACGAAAAATGGTTTTGTTTTGTTTTTTTAAAAATGTTTTCTAATTAAAAAAGAAAACACTTTTGGGGTGCCTGGCTGACTCAGTCAGTGGAGCATGCAACTCTTGATCTCGGGCCTGTGGGTTGAGTGTAGAGATTACTTAAAAATAAAATATTTTTTTAAAACCCATTTTTCATTAAAGTGTAAAAGTTTGGGAAGTACAGAATATGAAAGATGAAAATTAAAATCACATATAATCCTGGCAAAAGCATCGTTTTATAGTCTTTCTTAATGTTTTTTCAGTTTTGTGTCTGCAGTGCAAAATTTTCTTAGAAAATATGCATCATTTTCCTTTGGGGGGCTCCAAGCTATATGGTATTTAACCATCCCCACGTGGGTTACTGATGGCCCTTTAGGCCGTTTTCACTATTATAAATAATAGTATAGTATTGGTGTGACCATCCATTTATATTAATCTTTGTGTACAACTGTGATTCTTTCCCTAGAGTGTAATGGGAATGACTCCGGTACAGACTTATTATGGTAATATTGCCAGTTTGTTGTTTCTTGTTTCCATACATTGGCCAGAACTTCCAGAACATGGAACTGCATAGATGAAGGGAGTCAATCCCTCTACAAATGTAACCGTCTCTAATTGGAATAATAGAGACTATCCTTCCAAATGTCGGATGGAATTTTACAACCCGCAAGGTAGTTCCTCTCTAGGTATAGTTTCTTCTGTTCTTTATTTCCCTTTCTCCTTTTCCCCCAAGCTAAAAAAAAAAAAAAAATTGGAGTTTGATGATTTTTCATTATTAGCTTCGTTTTATCTATTTATTTATTGTTAAAGATTTCATCCATTTATTTGTCAGAGAGAGCACAAGCAGGGGGAGGGGCAGAGGGAGAAGCAGACTCCCTGCGGAGCAAGGAGCCCAACACAGGACTCCATCCCAATCATGACTTGAGCTGAAGGCAGACACCCAACCAAGCCACCCAGGCATCCCTATTAGCCTAATTTTAATGAAGAGGTTGGAATAATAGGAGAGTTTGGTGAGAAAAAAAAGATATACCTTTTTTCATGATGAAGTATATGTGATATACCAAGTCCAGTCCTACTTTATTGAGTGCTAACTTGGTAAGGCACTACGTTAGGCCCCATGGGTATCAAGTAAGTGGTGATCTAATTCACGACCTAGAGAGTAACATAGGTATGAAAATAATTACAGAAAAGAAGTGATGGATGCACTAATAAAACAATGCTCAAGGTATAGATAGACTAATAATAGGTAATTCATTTAACTTTCCTATGTTATGTTATCCCTTGAAGTAGGTTTTACTCTTATCATCATCATTTCCATTTTACAGATGAGAATACTAAGGCACAGAGTAACTTGCCCAAAGTCCTAAGAGCCAGGATTTGAACCTGGGTGTTCCTGCTCCAGAGTCCAAGCACATAACCATTAAACAATAATGTCTCTCTGCAATACCAAGCAGGGAAAGACTATAACTCTGGGGGATCAAAAAGTCTTGTTAAAAATTAAAACTTTCAACTAACGTTCATTGAGCATCTATTAAATGGCAAGCACTGTGCAAAGAGCTGGATACACGGTGGTAAAAAGGCGGTCACGGTCCAAGTCTTTATTAAGCTTGCAATTGAGTGGGGCAGCCATACAGCAAATAAATAAAACCACAAATGGATACATAATTATATACTTTATATATATATTGTGTGTGTATGTGTGTAATGAAGGCAAAGAACCAAGTACTAATATAAAAATAATAATAACAGGCTGAGGAAGAGGAATTAGATGACGGTGGCAGCAGGCATGGCCTCGCTGAGGAAGTGACATGCAGGTCTGGAGCTGAAGTATGAGGAGTTAGCCAGACACAAAAATGGGAGGAAGAGCTTGAGTAGAGGGGGCAGGAGCTCAGGGCAAGAGGGACTGAAAGAGAGGCTGTGATAGCAAGGGAGGTGTTGGTAAGAACAGATCGTTCTGGGTCACATTAAAGAAACAGGGCTTATTCTAAGGTCAAGGAAGTATTTGAAGCAGGGGTGGGGAAGAAGTTACAAGGTTCTATGAATATTTCAGGATCATTGGCTTCTATGGAGTATGAGTTGAGGGAGAGAGGAAGAACTGGGAGAGCAGTTAGAAGTTGGTCCAGGCACAGAATCACGGTGGCCTGGTCCAGGCTGGTGGCTCTGGACACGGAGAGAAGTGGGCATCCTGCAGACATACATTAGGGGCACAGCTAACAATTCTGCTGGGTAGCTTAGATGTTGAGGGTGACATCTAAGGGTTTGACTTGGCCACCTGGGTGGATGTGAAGCTGTCTACTGAGGTGAAGGAGCCTGGGGGTGAACAGATTTTGGAGGGGTCACAGATCTCTCAAAAATCCAACTCCCAGAAATGAGCTTTCACTGGAGTTCAACTGGCTTAAATCCTGCTGCTTTTTTCAGCCTAATTCACACTCGCCTCCCAATTCCTCTTCTCTTCGATCTCTAAAAACAATCATAATCACCCCCAAATAAGCACTGGTCTTTTCTTCCTCTTGTAGGCGCTTGTGCTATGACTCCAGAATATGAACTCTTCTTTGGTTGTTCACCCATGTGTCCCTCTTCTGAGGGGCACATTCTATTTTCTGTCTTCTTCCCTGGTGAACTCCCCGCCAGTCCTCCCCATTCACAATTGGTAGGTTTATCACCCCCTCTGCCTCCATGTTATTTGCAAACCAGTTTCAAAGGGGAGTGCAGGACTAATTTGAACATTGGTGCAGCTATCTGAGATTTTCAAGCCCCAGAAATCTTGTTCTTGACTCCATTATTAGAGTGATTTCTTTCAAGGGCACACGAGATCACAAAACTCCCCAGATGAAATGATCTCACTGACTCCAGAATGCGGAAAGGACGAGTTCCAGGCTTTGTCAAGTGGCCGAGAGGGTCCTTCCTGACTTAGACTCTTTGGTCTGCCCAGTTATATCTTTCCACTTCCCTTCCCACATTTTCCGTTCACACTCGACCCCCCCCCCAACTGAGCAAGTCAAGGGCAGATAATAGGTCTTATTCACTTCTGTATCCCCTGAGCCTAACATATAGTCAGCTTGAAATAAAGTCTTACATGAGTAACTGAAAAAGCCTTATTGTACCTCATGTGTGTTTTTAAAAGTTAATTTTAATGACTGCTAAATCTTCTAGCACTTTGTAAGCGAATCCTACAATAGCAATTTTATATAAGATACACAAGAAAATGATAAATTCCAGCAGGAGGACTCCTCCAGAGTGCAGGTCCTGGAAGGGGCCTGGATAAAGGGGGCAGGGGGCGACAGCTGAGGACTGAACTCCATGCCCAAGCTCTTACTGCTCAGTGTGAAGGGCCACGCAAACGGATCCAATTTAGGTAATGGAAAAGCGGAGATTTCAAGGCAATGCAGCTTGGTCATAGTCAGGACCAAACCACCAACAGCTGCGGGGATGATGTTTACCTTCTTGTTAACAACGTGGCCAGGTGCGAGCGCCAACATTCTGACATTCTGCCCGCACTGGAGGTCATGCAAGCTTTCACTCCAGCCCGGACTCCCCTGCCATCCCTCGCCTCTCCAGCTGGTTCCCACCGAAGGCTCAGCTAAATGAACTTTTTTTTTTTTTTTCTGCTGGCGCGGCCTGGGATTGCAGAGACCCGGGGACTCGCTGCTTCTCGTGCGCCCCCGCGCGGCCGCCTGTGAATTCGCAGGCTGCCTCAGGCCGTGGCGCGGCTGCAGCGAGTCGGAAGGGAGCAAGTTTGGGTGCAAGTGGTCCGGGGTTTTCGTTTCTAGCCTCTGCAGGGGGAAGAGAATCAACCCGCTACTGAAGCACGTGTCCTGTCCTCATCAGCGTGCAGCAAAGCAAACGCCTGGCAAACCTCCCTGGTTAGAAGGCTCACATGGCTGGTAGAAAACCAGTGATCAAGGGAGGGTTGTAAAGAGGACGTAATTATATTTCAGCTATGGACACATAACTCCAAAGGCTGTGGGAGAGAAATCGCAGTGGTGTTTCCAACAAGCACTTGATCTCTCGCTCAGATCTTTAAGCCATATTGTATTGATGCGGCTTTGCCTTGTTTAATGATCACAAATAATGGCATCACAAAGCCTGTGCAGTGGGCGGGGCTTTCAGATAAGGAAATCATCTGAGCAGTCAGGACGCTAGGGGAATGCGGCGCAGGTGGGGTGGGGGGGTGGTCCTCGAACCCCCTGAGGAGACAGGGAGCCCCTCTCCCACCCTTCTGCAATGGCTTGAAACAAGTGTGTTGTGGCCTTCCCACTCCTGAAAGCAACCCGTTTTCAGTTTAATTCATGAGTCAGAACTGGGCAGTCTGGCCCGCCTTCTATTTGACAGCCGGAGAAGGAAGTCTGAGAGCAGATGGGGAGCTGGTTTTATAGAGACAGCGCGAAGCCTGCTTCCACCCGTTGTGTGATTTCCAGCAGGTTTCTAACTTACCTGGTTCTCAGTTTCCTCTTCTGTAAGCAATGGAGACAATAATACCTATCGTGAGGTATTGCTGTGATGATTCATTGAGTTCCCTACCTCCCAATATTTCCTTATGCAAAATTTCAAACATACAGTAGAGAATTTAACAGAGTATCCACCAAGATTGTGTCATTTTTAAAAAAGATTTTATTTATTTGACGAGGGGTTGGTGCACAAGCAGGGGGAGTGACAGAGGGAGAAGTAGAGGAAGAAGGCAGACGCTTAACAGACTGAGCCACCCAGGCACTCCAAGATTATGTCATTAACATTTTACAAGACTTGTTTTGTAACACCTCCTATCCGTCCATGAATCCATCTTTTAAAAAATGCATTTCAAAGTAAATTGCAGGGACACCTGGGTGGTTCAGTCAGTTAAGTGTCTGCCTTCAGCTCAGGTCATGATCCCAGGGTCCTGGGATCGAGCCCCTCCTTGGGCTCCTTGCTCAGCGGGGAGCCTGCTTCTAACCTCTCTCTCAACTGCCCCTGCTTGTGCTCTCAGTCCCTCTCTGACGAATAAACAAAATCTTAAAAAAGAAAAGTAAATTGTAGAGATTTTTTTTTTTTTTTAGAATAATGGTATTGGGGCACCTGGCTGGCTCAGTCGGAAGAACATGTGATCTCTGGGTTGTGAGTTCAAGCCCCACACTGGGCGTAGAGATTACTAAAAAAAATAAACTTAAAAAATTGTATTTGGCATATTTGCCTGGCCAGATATTTCAATTCAACAAATACTTGAAAAACTACTTTGTGCCAGGAACTATGCTAGGAGCTGGGGATGCAATAATGAGACAAGACATTGTTTCTGTCCTTAAGGTATTTAGAATTTGGCGCAAACAAGAGGCAGGTTAACAGGTACCTACTCTCCCAGGGGCGCCCGGCTGGCTCAGTTGGTAGAGCACAAGCTCTTGATCTTGGGGTTAGAAGTTTGAGCCCCACATGGGGTGAAGAGATTACTCAAAAAATAAAATTAAAAAAACCCCCACAAAACAAGATACCTAACTCTCCCACCATCTAGTTGACATTATAGGGAAGCTCAGGATGATCAGAAGACGTGGAGAGAGTTTTATCTGCATCTGGGGGGTCGGAAAACTTCCCCGAGGAAGTGGCTTTTAAAAGGCTTTATTATAGTCTATAAATACTGTTATATACATAGTGTGATGTGCCCATAACTAGCTTTACACTCCAGGGGTGGTGAGCTAACACTGGAGATGTACCCAATCAAGAATCTATATCCAAAGATGGATAATTAGCAATTGAAAGACCATATACTCCTGGGATGGCTTTAAACATCATCTAAAACTAAAGGGTGCATTAATTACCTTAAGGGTAACGTTTTCTTTTCCTTTTTCTTTTTAAGTAGGCTCCATGCCCAACATGGGGCTTGAACTCATAACCCTGAGATTAAGAGTCCCATGGCCTACCGACTAGGACAGCCAGGCCTCCCTTAAGGGTAATTTTTAAATGCATGAAAAGAACGTGTTCAGGGGCACCTGGGTGGCTCAGTCGTTAGTGCCTGCCTTCGGCTCAGGGCGTGATCCCAGAGTCCTGGGATCAAGCCTACATCGGGCTCCATGCTCTGCTGGGAGCCTGCTTCTTCCTCTCCCACTCCCCCTGCTTGTGTTCCCTCTCTCGCTGGCTCTCTCTCTAATAAATAAATAAGTAAATCTTAAAAAAAAAAGTATTCAAAATCTGTTGTTGGTAGAAAGATGGAAGAGGCACCCCCTTCCCCTTTGCTTAAACAGCATCTAATGATCTAAAGACCAACACCTTCAGGGGAGCCTGCTGGGTCTGGAGCTCCTAGTTCTGCTTTTCCCCCTCCCACCTCCAGCCACCTCCTCAGGAAGGGTTTATTATCTGATGGGACACAAAGTTTCAATGTTGTTGCAATTGCCTTGGGAGTGAAACTTTTTAAACCAGGTGTTTGTGGAAAGGACCTTGAACAACTGTTCTTAACCCTGGCAGCACGTTAGAATTCCCTGGGAAGCTTAAAAAAAATCCTTGGGTCTCACCTTCCGTGCCCCCCGAGCTCATTTAATTGGTCTGGGGTGTATCCCAGGCGTTGGGCATTTAAAATAGCCCCAGGTGATTTTAATGTACAGCGAAGGTACTGGCCTAAAAGAGACACAGTGGGCAGCTCGCTGAGCTTTCTGGACGGGTGGGGGCTGTGTGTTGTGCCGCCTGCTAATTCTTGTTTATATGGGTAGCTAGCTCAGTCAGACTTGGTCTTGATGGAACATACCTCAGACAGGAAGGCGGTGAGGGAGGAGGCCTGCATTCCTGTCTGCCTCTGACCTGTTGGAGGTCATTGGTATCTACCAAAAAGAACTTGGCGATTGAAAATTACCAGACAGGAAGGAAAAAAGGGAAAGCGCTCTAGCCTCGGGGTTTTCTAACTTCACTGTGTATCCAAATCAACTGGAGAGCCTGTTAAAAGAGATTTCTCACGGCACTTGGGTGGCTCAGTCGGTTAAGTGTCCGACTCTTCATTTCGGCTCAGGTCATGATCTCAGGGTTGGGAGATCAAGCCCTAAGTCCGGCTTTCTGGGCTGAGCATGGAGCCTGATTGAGATTTTCTCTCTCTCAAAAACAAACAAAACAAACACAAATTTCTGGGCCCTACCCCAGAGACTGGGTTGGTCCAGGGCAGAGGATACATTTGCCTGTCTCCCAGGTGATGTGGTCATAGCTCAAGCAGCATTGCTTTCCATGCTAATGAACAGATCATGCAACGTCCTTAGAGTGAGACCTTGGCTTATTCTGGGAACCATCTGGTGGCATGAGTGTTTATATAACTGCCAGAGATTTAGATGGAAGCTAATCACAAAGTGTTTCAAAAACATGCTGAGTTTGGACTTTACTCTGAGCGCATGAGAAGTCATCTCCTTAGGTATATAAATACCTGGGGGTCCCTGGTGATGAGACAGCGGAAGTAGCAGCTCAGGTGTCTGCTCCTGGGGGATTGGGGCAGGTGGTAGTGGTGATAGTGACTGCTCCACAGCAGAGGACACCAGAGGGGGTGGGAGGCTGGGAAAGGGTTGAGAACAAGGACAGAGACCACTTCCGTGTTTAACTTAAGGCAAGGCCATCCCTAAAGGAGTTGCAATCTGGGGCACCTGACTGGTTCAGTTGGTAGAGCATGTAACTCTTGATCTTGGGGTTATGAGTTCAAGCCCCACATTGGGTACAGAGATTACTTTAAAATATTAAAAATAAAATAAAGGAGTTGCAATTCAAAGTCCCATGATGTCTGTGATAGTTAATGTTATATGTCAACTTTGAGGGTGCTTTTGGATGACACTAACATTTAAATCAATAGACTTAGTTAGCAGATTGCTCTCCATAATATGGTGAGCCTCATGCAATCAGTTGAAGGCCTGAATAGACCAAGACTGGCCTTCCTGAGCAAGAGGAAATTCTTTGGACTTCATCTGCACCATTGACTCTCTTGGGAGATGAGCCTGCCAGCTCACACTGTAGATTTTGGGCCTGCCAGCTTTCATAATTTTATGGTCCAGTTCTCAATCTTTAAAAACCGATGAGTCCTATTCCTCACCTCAGGGTGGCCCTGGAGCCTGTTTTCAAACAGCTATCCTGAAGTTCCCAGGAAAATAAATCATGACTCTGGCCTCGAGGGGCCTTAAATACTAGAAGGCCCACCTTTAGTCCACCATTTCTTCTGCTCTCCCAGAAGAAAGCTAGGCCCAGGACCGGCCAAGACATCAGGTAGTTGACACTGTACCTGTCACCAACTATGGCTACCTTGGGAAGAAGAATGCATAAAGCATGAGGGTTATGGGAAGTCCTATCTTGGAAATTCTTCCCAGAATGTAGAGGTATACGGGGAGTTGGTAGACCAGGTCTTTGTTTTTTGTTTTTTTTTAAGAGAAAGACCTCTTCAAATTAAAAAAAAAAAAGATTATTTATCAGAAAGAGCGCACAAGCAGAAGGAGCGGCAGGCAGAGGGAGAAGTAGGCTCCGTGCTAAGCAAGGAACCCGACGTGGAACTTGGTCATGACCTGAGCTGAAGGCAGACACTTAACCAGCTAAGCCACCCAGGAGTCCCAGACCAGGTCTTTTTTGTCAACAGCTAAAAGATAGGTCTATTTTTATTTTCTAGGCTTTGTTTTTATTTTTGTCTTGAAAGTGCCTTGTGTTGCAGAGCTGTTAGGCAGAACTGAAATACGCTTTAAAAATTGGGGCTAACTTAGAAGCCCTGCAGGGGCGCTCTACCATAGCCTCTGCTAAACTGATGGATTCCCACTGAGGTTTCCTGAGGACTCCTCTGCCTGCAGATAGCTGGGCACCTGGGCCGCTTACTTCCCCTGGCATCGCTCCCACCGTGAAATGGGAGTGGCAGTGTGGCAGGCAGGGCACACTCCAATTCTGAGTCTGCCACCATCTCTAAAATCTGATTCTAGAAAGAGGATCACAGAAAATTTTGTTCCTATATAACTTGGCCCTGCTTGGGTCCTAAAATGTGACAGCAACATCTCAGGGATTCAAGACCAAAGCTGCTTACTTGCTCCTTAAAGTGACTGGGAATAAAATACTGCTGAGAAGGGGTGAAAGTTAAAGTCTTTTACACACACACACACACACACGCACACCCCTCTTCCAAATTTTAGTTTATATTGGCATTGTGCAGACAGTAAAACGTTTCTTTTTTAGTCTTTACTTAAATATAGGGAATCTGACAATTGGGAGTCAAGCTGTCAAAAACTTTGCATTAGGCTGACAAAATGTAACTATTACCTAAATTAAAAATTTTATGTTCAAAAAAGTCTATTCTGATTGACTTTCATAGAAAAATATAAGTAAAAATAAAATACAAAATAGAGGAGGAAATTGGAGCTAAAAAGTTTCAGTTGCTTATAAAGTTTGAAAACTAATGCTGTAAGGAGAAGGCAATGTTGCTTGAGCTCCCAAGATAAGGTGGTGGGGGTTCTGATCCTGATTTAAAAAAGCGTGTTCCTGAGAAGGGATTGCCTCCTTAGGTCACACGGGCAGGTGTGGCTGTGGGCAGAGGTGTGGGAAGGAACCGAAGGTTGGAATCAATTCCAGAAGCTGGGAAAAACCAAGGGGCTTACTGGTATACTGCCTGTTTAAGTGCAAAATGCTGACAGAAAATTGAATCATCATATTTATGAGAACTTGATTCCCGTCAGCATCTTAAATCCCTTTGATTTGATCAAGGATAAAGGGCTGAAGGGATTTTGCTTTTGTCCATGAAGAATTAAGTGCTATGGGAATTGCCTTCCTGCTGTAGTAAACACCTGGAAAAGTGGACATTATAGATGAAACAACAGTTTTCAGATATTAGACAATAGGCAGCGAAGGATTTTTGTCCCTGAAGGAAGGGAAACAAGGCCCACAATGGCCCCAGTGTCCCGCCAGGAGGCAATATCCAGGCTGCAGCTCAGGAAGGGGAAACTGAAGAGACTCCATTGGTAGAGGAGAGATCAAAGTCCAGGGAGGCCAAGGTGGCTGGAATTTGTAAGACAGAATACTGGACAGGAAGGAGCTCCACAGAGGCGGAGCTCTAGAGATCTGCAGAGGGACCCCCTTAGTCTTGGCTGGAGTATTCATCTGTACGTGCATGAGAGGAAGTCCTCAAGGCCAGGAAAGAACCACCTGGAGTTTAGGCAGGGCTGTGAATAGTTTCCAATGTTCAGGATGGAAAGACCTAATAATACACCGGCATTGGGTAGAATTTTTCCGGATAAATCCTTAATTTAAGCGGGGAAAGATTAGCCCTAAACTCAAGCCGCATGAGACCCAGCCGAAGAAAGTCTAAAAACAACACTTGAAAGGATCCAACCGATCACAATTTAAACTGCAGGTAAGAACCATCCACTGCTATTCAAAGGAATACAACAAAATCCACCCAAAATGTAGATTTACAATGTTTGGCATCCCATAAAAATCAGACATGCAAAGAAGCAGAGAAATAAGACCCATCCAAAATTAGAAAAGATAAATCAATCAACAGAAACAGCCCTAGGAATGTCAAAGACAACGGAATACTATAATAGACAAGGACCTTAAACTACTACAAGTCTTCAGATATGTTCAGGTATGTAAAGCAGGGGCCAAGTACACATGTCCTATGAGCCAAATTTGGCCCGCTGCCTGTGTTTGTAAATAAAGCTTCATTGGAATACAGCCAAGATCATTCATTTATGTATTGTCCATTGTTGCTTCCGTGCTACCATGGTAAAGCTGAGTAGTGATAAAGATGGCAAAGGGCTGCGAAGCCGATGATGTTTATTTTCTGATTTTTTTTTTTAAAGATTTTATTTATTTATTCGACAGAGATAGAGACAGCCAGCGAGAGAGGGAACACAAGCAGGGGGAGTGGGAGAGGAAGAAGCAGGCTCACAGCGGAGGAGCCCGATGTGGGGCTCGATCCCACAACGCCGGGATCACGCCCTGAGCCGAAGGCAGACGCTTAACCGCTGTGCCACCCAGGCGCCCCTATTTTCTGATTTTTTATACCAAATGTTTGCTGACCCCTGATGTAAAGGAAAACATGAACATGAGGAGGGAAATGAAAGATGTGTGTGTGTGTGTGTGTGTGTGTGTGTGTGTGTGTATCCCAAATAAAACTTCTAAGGATGGGACATACAGTGTTTGAAAAGTTTCCTGGCATACTGGATGGAATGAACACAAAGAGGAATCTGACCCAATCTGCTTTCAAAGAAGCTCATGATCTGGTGGGGTAGGCTGACCTCTTTGACAACAGAGGGGCGGGAAGTGTGTGGCTTGGTTAAAAGAGGAGCAGTTTGCAATTCCGAATTCCTGGAATTAAGGTGTGTAGCAGGTTAAGATTCCTCACCAAAGGGTTGATGGTCTTTGAAGCACCTTGCCCGGTTCCGGAGGTAGGAGCGCAGGCCCATGGAGTGGACATTACCCCCTATCCCAGTGGCCTGGCCGATGGCAGGAGCCCTGGTTTCAGTTCGGTTGTGGCTTTTTGATAGCACAGGCTCTCGCTCCTGAAGCTCACGCCATTATAAACAGTGACACAAGCTGCTGATTTGGGGCAGTAGTTCTGAGCTAAGCCACCCTCAGAAATATGTTTTTTAAAGGTCATTACCGATTGAAACACAAATCATTGGCATAAATGTCTAATTTCAAGCCACTCCCATAAATGGGAAAAGAGGTTTACTGCTAATGTTTGTTATGTAATACTTCACCATGAGCCAGGCACTAAGGATTCGACCTGGACTTTACCCACAGCAGTACTTAGAAACCACCCACCTTCACCCTTTTCTAACTGAAGAAACTAAAGCAAGGGATAGTTAAATAACTTGGACAGGGTCACGAGGCTGGGGAGTCGGGATTTGAACTCGGGGGGATGCCGAGACTTGCCCTCTGGATGACTATACTGGCTCTTTTATAAAGCACCTGTTCTAACGCCTGGCAACACACTTGTCACGAGGCAGCCATTAGTGGAGCCCGGACTTTAACAGGACTGGGAAACGTTCTGAGAAGTCAGATCCGCCTCCCCACCCCCATGAGGGAACAACATGGCTTAAGAAAAAACCAAATCAGATGTAGAAATTACACTTTTTCATATATAATAAGATTCCATTTGCCCTTTAGGCAACTACACTTATTTAGAATCTTTGGAAACAACGCACACATACATTCGGCAGTTTTGCTTCTCCTGATTTACTTCCCTCTCATGCTGCCTCCAATCACAATAGATTTCCCAAATGGTGAGGCCAAGACAATAGATGCGGCTATGAGACAACCACTCTTCTCACAAATCCCCATCTTCGTGCCGTCTTAGCTTGTCAGTAAGTTCTGATGCAAAAAAGCATTTTTGGCAAGGCAATTATTTAGTAGTCACGGAGCAGAGGCAGAACCAGTGATGAGAATTTTGGTCAATTTACAGCAGCAGGGAGTATAAAGCACAATTCCTCAGTAGACTTTCAGTGGCATGACCTAAGAGCATAATGTGTATGAGACCCAACAGCAATGTATTATTTCCAAATGTGTATTTAATGGCCATTTCATCAAAATCAAGCAGAATCACATTTTAAAAGTAATATATGAAGTCTTTTGCGTGTGTGTGTATACACACACGTGTGCACACACACACACTTTTTTTAAGGTGCATTTTCAAGTTTTATTTGGGCTTCATTTCTTCTTGGCTGCCTCAGGTGTTCTCGCAGGTACAATTCGCATAGAACTTCTGAGGCTGAGAGCTTCTCATGCACTGAAAGATAAGATCCTAACGACATTGCACATCTTGGATGCATCAGAAATTCCAAAAGCCGTATGTAACTTCAGAAAACTAAATACCAGTCACGAAAGACATTGTCAACGTAAAATTTAGGCACTCAATACTTTGGAATAGCCACAAAATATTCTGACAAGAGCTAATGCACTTTGTGATTACGTCTACTCAAAGGTAATTCTCAATTAAAATCGGTAATTATTAAATAAAATTTTTAAATTAGAGCCCATTCCATTTTGATAACGACTGTGAACTATTTGCAGCATTGTATTTGAGTTCAAAGATGCTAAACTACTACTACTGATCCTGGCACTCATCTTTCATGGTACATTTTTTTTTACAGAAGAACCTATAACATTCACTGATAAACATCTCCCCCCTTTTTCTGCTGATACTTAAATAAGAATGCCCCTATTCAACTTTAAAGGTATTTTTTGTATTTTCTGCTGGAGTTGCTTTCTTAGCATGTAAAACTTTAGCAAATGGGAGGCTTCCTGAAGATCAGGAAACATCAGCCAAGGAGCCCCCCTCACTGACTCTTGGGCTGAGTTCATTTCCACAGTCACTTTGTGGCTAAGCACATTGCTCCATCCCTATGTTCCTACAGTTTGTGCTGCTAGATTGACCAGTATGGAGCCAAGGGAAAGGACCCTCAAATTTGCTACTCCACTTTGCACAAGTTCAAGGCCACCCAGACCTTGTCTGACTTGAGGGAAAACTTACTGATCTCTGCAGACTGGTTCTGGGGCTTCTACCTCCTTGTGTGAAGACTGAAGGGGGGGAATGATGGCTGCCTACTGGGATGCCATTAACTCCAGCTGAACTTCCTGGACTTGAACATAATTTAGCATGGTGAGAATTCAGAACACGGATGCTAACTGTTCCTGTGGAGAATAAGGTGCATTTGCTCAGCGGTATACATTTATGTAGCCAAGAAAACAATTAGAAAGCCTTCCAGAATTTTCAGATTACAGTCTGTAAACTGACTCATCATAATCACCAATGACTAGCTTATAAAGATCTAACCAGAGAAATAAATTTGAGACTTATTTGACTCTAAGTTGTGCAGAAAAGAGCACAATAATTTCCCATAGGAGAAGTGGGTGTTTCATCTTGGGGATCAATGGTAACTTAATTATACTACTACTGTTTTCTGGCATACTCGAAGAGACAATTAGCTTAAGTAAATCATGAGTGAGATGACAAGTTGCTTAACATTTGTTTCTGTTCATCAGAGGACACGTGAGCTTGCTGTTAAGCCTCTGAGTGAGGAGGGATGGGCAGAGAAGGGCACGGGAATGAGAGGCGGTTAACTTCGGTTTCAGCAAATATAATCAGAACCAGTTACTACTAGTGGCTAAATATGGATGTGAGATGCAGATCAGGTAAGACTCGTTCTAGCTTTAGAAGTTCACCTCACCCAGAGGTGACGACTGATCTGGGCAATTCACGTGAAACCTAGCCGCCTCTCCCGAGCAAAGAGGGTGAGGTGCTAAAGGAGGGCGGTTCTAGTGGGGGCTGCTCTTCGTCCTCTCTCAGAGCTTCGCGCCCCGCCGGATGTTCTACGGCATCTATCTCGTGATTAGGACCCGGGGCTCACGACAGCACAGTTAAGATTACAGTCCCTTTCTGGCGTTTTAGAATGGCCACAGCTTGCTCATGGGTAACACCTTCCAGCGTCTCGCCATTAACAGCTAAAATCTGATCGCCTCGCTTCAACCGGCCGTCATCTGCAGCGGCTCCCTACAAACAAGAGACGTTTCAGTTTAATCCGGGACCAAGCAGTTCACAGATAATATTAATATTATGGTGTGCTCATGAAAAGAGTAACTTTAAAAACTACCAGGTAAAGTGATTTCTAGGTAATGTTTTTCAACCAGGAAAATTAAGAATGTAGGATATGTTATTTGAATAACGGTTGAATGGTAACCATAATTACGCACTGTTTAGTTTACATACTAGTTTAGGTAACATACTAGTAGAAATGTCCTGATATTCACATTTCGTTTAATACAAGTAGGACCTTATTTCAATATTCAGTACGGAATGGAATTTGAGTGTCATATTCATGAATACATAATATACTGACAAAGGCAGTGCTGAATCTGGTGTTAGCCTTATTGCCAATACCATCATTTATATAGGGTTTCTATTGCATTACTAAGATATCAGCATTGAGGTGATCTGTCAAAAATAAGTGTAGCCTCGGGGCGCCTAGCTGGCTCAGTTGGTAGATCATGAGACTGTTGATCTTGGGGTCAAGGGTTCAAACCCCATATTAGGTGTAAAGATTACTTAAGTAAATCAACTTAAAAAATAAATGTAGCCTCTAAATGGGATGAATTGTACGTTATGTGTGTTCTATCTCAATAGAGTTGTTCTACGTGAAAGTACACAAAGTGTAGCATCTCTAAAATTTTGCAATATCATATTCAAAAGCTTCCACTGCATTTATCTTTGATCATTTAGGGTTCTAAATGATTACTTTCATTATATACTCAGTCATGCATGGCTCCTCAAAATGGCATGAAGCCAGTGAAACTTGGGCTTTTTAAAATTCTAAAGCCAAGTATCTAAAAATACCATATCACTAGAAATATTCTGGATGAGTAAAGAAAAAAAATAACCTAGGAAATGATTTGTGGGAGGCTTTCTCCTTTTGTTGGGCTGTGAAAATCCCTTGAAAAATTAGTGCCGGAAGAGTTCCCTAAATGATGTTGAAGTGCTGGGGAAAATAATCAAGGCCCACAGGTGGCCTGTCCTGATGGACTCAGTCAGGAGTCAAACTGAGGGACTAACTAATGCTCCAGAGACCTGTGTCCACCTGCAGTACGAAGGTCCTCAGGTGACGGGTGAATTACCTAGAATCTCCAAACCGTGAAAAGAGTGAAATTCTGGTATAATGGAGTTTTAAAGAATATTCAAAACCAGGTCTGTACTGGGGGGAAATACCAAAATTAAATAACTTGTAACTTCATTAAATTTTTTTTTTAAAGAAAGTATATTAACTGCAATACGGATAAGATTAAACAACTTGTGGATAAAATCACAATTATTTGGCTAACTTGATTTTATTAAATGTTACATCTAAGGGCTTTAGGAAGCCTCAGATATCTATGTAGTTAGTTGAAAAGCATGTCCAGTTTTTTAAGTTTTCATTTTCTGGGATGCAAAAAAGGATGACTTCACTGACGTCTCCTACTTCATCAGTATGGCATTTGCACACTAAGCGAAGGAAGGGAGAAATAAATGAGTCACAGACAGACCTCCTTCTACTTCGGAAATGTGGCTCTACCCACTTGCTGTGTCCCCAGCATTGGCACTTAGCCCTCCCTGATGCTGTAAAATAGGCATCTACTACCTATCTCTTGGCCTGTTCTAAGGATTGAATGCATGGTACACGGTATTTACTCAATAATGGTGGTAGTGTAATAAAGTGAACCGAGCTCATGTTTTCAGATTTCACAGTCTCTGAAAAGCTGTTCCCTAAACGTTCGGGATTGTTGCGGTCGTTGTAAGCCAATTTCTTGTTGGCTTATGGTAAAATCTGATTGCTGAGAAGACTGAGACCTAAAGCTGGCTTTGACTTTGAAGTTTCCAACCAAACACCTGAAAGAAAATGGAAGGTTCTGACAGCCCGTTAATCAGACTGACTAAGTCCCAAAAATCCTACACATTCAAAGTGCCTGTCATGCTTCCTATTTCTGGAGGGGAAAAAAGACCTCAACGGGCCAAATTAATTTCTTAGTTGAGCAAGAGAATTATTAAAAGAAGCTTAGGGACATTAAAAAGGTCCCATAAAAACCCACACCTTGTGGGCATCTGAGATCCAGAAACTTGAGAAGACAAACATTTTTAAGAATAAATGATTGTTGTTGGGCGCCTGGCTGGCTCCATCAGAAGAGCAGGTGGCTCTTGATCTCGGGGTCATGAGTTCAAGCCCCATGTTGGGGTGTAGAGATTACTTAAATAAATAAACTTAAAAAAAAAAAGAGGTTATGTTCATTGTTTAAAAACACGGAAAACATATAGCTATAGGTCCTTCCTCAAAATTCCTATGGGGGAAATGTTAAGCTTAGTGTCAAAATTCATTTTTAGAAGGATTTCATCGTTTAAAAAAAAAAACCCAAAAACTCTTTTGCCAGTTTTTGGTTTATTGATTCTCTAAAGAAAATTTTTAAATTTGGATATATTGGTTCATTCAAACAAATGAAAAAAGAAAAAGTCACCCAATGAGGTATCATTATAATAAACACCATGGAACAATCTAAAAATAATAATTGTTTGCAGTAGAATATTCTTTTATTGAGACTGAACTAAGCAGGCCATTGACTAGAGCTTTAGAACATTTTTTTTTTTTTAATTCAGAGCTTTTCATTTTCAGGTGGGCCTCACTTTACAAACAAAGGTCCATTCCTTAAAAAATAAACATATCAAGGATGTTCAAGATTTCCTCCTGGGTTACCACTTGCAGAGGTGCTTTCTAAATGAGCATTTTTCAATGAGGACCTTTGAAAAGAGGTTCTGTCAGAGCTTCAGTCCATTCATTATCCCCACTACTTTGTCCCACTGTGATCTGATGGTGGTTTCTTTTCAAACCCACTAGCCAGGCACGGCCATTTCGTCCTCAGCTGTATGCTCTGCTGACCTGACCGAAGGTGCCTGGCCCCAGTCCCACTGTCTATGAGTTGTCTAGATCGGTGGAGCTGGGTGGCTGCTAACTCTGGGCTGCGGGTCAAAAGCCTGAGAAGCTAACCGGTCCTCTGTTTGAACATCGTGGATCCAGCTCTACAGTTATGAAGTGAGCAGGGGATTACAAACATTCTGGAAGGGTTTTATGGAGGCAAAGGCAGGGAAGTAAACGTGTTTTTCACGATTCTTATCTATGTAGCTGGCTCTTTTAAAAGCAAGTATAATAATACTCCCAAAGAATAGTTATCACAACTACTTATGGTGTTGTCTTTGGAAAAGGAGGGTCTGTACGTAGCTTACCACCTTGGGAATTATCAGACTAGGGCAGCACTGCTATCCAGAATGTTTCTGATCTGCCTTCCCTCTCGCCTTTTGCCCACGACCAGGTCAACAGATGTGTAGTTTGGGAATAACATGTCTTCTTAATAGGCTCCCTAACAAATTGGAAACAGGTGGGTAAACGTGCAGCTGCCTAACATGTTCCAAAAGGAAATGCCAAATGACTTAAGGAGTATGTCAGGTCATGGTTAGGTTCAATTAACAGGTGATAAGAGCTGCACAGGTAAAAGTGAACTTGTTATTTAATGTATAGTGTAGCTTTCTAGAAAGAGTATCTATCTTATTCCTTCTCTTGAAGACCTTTATTTCTTTAGGAAAAAGCAGGAGGGATCAATTAATAAACAAATGACTACCATAAAACCAATGAAGAATAAAGTTGTACTAGCAATACTAAGTCCTTTTCAGAGACCTCCACAATCTATAATAAAATTGAATTCCAACTTTTAAAAATCACAACAAAGTGAAAAATAACTTATCTAAGGGGCGCCTGGCTGGCTCAGTTGGAAGGGCATGCAACTCTTGATGTCGGGGTCGTGAGTCTGAGCCCCACATAGGGTGTAGAGATTACTTAAATAAATAAACTTAAAAAAAAAAACAAACAAAAAAACCCCAACTTATCTAAGAGCCATCTAGAGGCAGCAGTAGGAACGTACACCATGACCTATGTATCAAGTGGGATGTATTGGGGTATTTAGTTCCTGAAAAGCACTACTACCCATCTGGAGTCTACTTTAGTGGCCTGATCCTGCAAGTACCTTAGCAGAGGACTGGAAGAGAGAGGGCAATTTAAGCTGAAGCATCCTGAAGTTAGTGGAGACGGACAGCCATTAATGCTGTACCGACCCGAGGCTCGTACAGAGCTTTCTGCCACGGTCCTCTGCTGTCATCTCTTCTTGAAGGAGAAAGCCAAACTTTTGTTCTAGCTCAGAATAATACTTCCAAGGTCAGCTTCCAAAGAGCACGACACTGCTCCTTGTGTTCTTGAAAGAAGACACTCTTTAAAATCTACTTTTATAATAGGGTCCAAAGAAAATTACACTTCCTGTAACTCCACTCTTACAAAAGAACTCTTCTTTCCCTAGTCTGGTGCGGGAATGTCCTACACAAAGTTAAAATGAAATAAGCATACAAGCACACACCCAGGTATAGCTAAAAGTAAGCAAAGCAAAGCACTTTAAAAAAAATCTCACCTAGGTTAAAAAAAAAAAAAAGTACAGTAAAAAGGAAAAAAATACCTTTGCAAATATAGTCTTGACATAAATTGGCAGGTCTCCATGGGGACTTCCATAACCCCCTACAATACTAAACCCCAATCCTTCAGAGCCTTTCTCCAAAGTAATAATCTTAGGTGGAGGTGTTCTGAAAACACAATGCACGCTGTTTAATTCAAGAATAGATATTGAGAGGGAATTTCATTTTAATGGAAGAACACAGATTTGAGAGAGACTTTCATACTGCAAAACTATGAAGGCCAGTTTATGAAATCGAACTCTTGGCAAACTAGAAACTTACTTTTACATTTCCCATGTCATGTGGGACTGATGAGCAATAGGTCTTTAATGACTTGACGTATAAGGGGTTTCTCTTTCATAAAACTCACTGTTTTTTAATTAAAAATAAAGTCATGATGCTGAGGTTGTCACAGCACCCTTCTCCATGCTTAGTTTTTAACTCTGACACTTCCTGTTTAAAGCTGAATGAGACTGTCTTTATACCCTCAAAGAAGGTGCGGGAAGACGGAGAGGTGGGGTATCGCTTAGCTTAGTGGCAGGCCGCCAGTCTGCAGGTGGGCTTGGATGAAGGGCAGGGGACACCAGCCCAATAGCTCAGTACGCCGCGGCTCCTTTTCTGCCTCCGTAGCCTCACACACCCGGCCCACCACTTCCACCTAGGGGACCCAGGGTGGGAACTCGTTCTTCAAAGCCCACCTCCAAGGTGATGCTTTCCCTTGGGAGAGTTAGCCGATCCTGCTTCGTGCTCCCTCTGCAGTGGGTCCCGACGTCCCACTACAGTCCTCGCTATACTGTGGCGTGACCGCTGAGTCACCTTTCTCCTCTACCAGACTACGAACTCCTTAAGTCTCTGTCATCTCAGTATTCCCAGCTGTCTGCATTGTGCTTGTCACAAACTCAGGATCATGACTGTGTCCGTGAGACGTGAAATCCAGGAGAAAAGAGAGAAACCAAAGAGAAGCAAAATGGATAAAGGACAGTCTGTTCCAAATGGGTAATTTAGATTTTCAAGGTTTCGTCCAGTGTGGAAGTCTTCTCTCTTAGAAATAACATGGCTAAAAATTAAATGATCTACGTGGGCTCAAGTAGTTCAGCTTAGCGAATGGCAATTTCTTCTTCCCAAATGTCCTTGTCCAAAGGGTAAAAACCTAAAGGAACCCTGGCATCCCAGCGCCTGCTGTCTTCCTCGTGGGAGGTTCATATTTACACACTGGTCGCCTCACTTGGTTTGTGGCAGCATGCATGTCCGAGGGGCAGAGCCGGGTCCCACCAACTCAGCCGTTCGCGGCTTTAGAGAAATTTGCAGAACTGGGATATAAGCCACCTTTGCATACGCTGTTCTGTCTGACTAGAATATTCTTCCCTCTCCCCCTCCTCAATTTTGCCCGGCTTATTTTTGGATTGATTGTCAGCTGGTTCCCACCGATACAGGTTGTCTGTTGAGGTACTTACTGGTTGTTTACAGCTGGCAATCCATAGTAATGGCTGAATGTCCATGTCACAGAAATCGTTAACTGTTCTGAATGCCACTCCTGCTTATTCTAATTCTTCTAAAACTAAGCCAAAGCACCAGTGTCTCCAACGACACGCCCTAACGGGGTTGTGTCCCACTTCCAGGGTTTCACAGGACCCTGTGCTTCATAATCTTCCTCTTGGAACTGGACTCCCCTATACTTATCAACTCTTACAAACGTAGATTTATGGGCCTCTTTTCCCAATTCTCTGGCAATTCCTTGAGGACTGGGGCAATGCCTTCACCTATGTTTTTTAAGTTCGAATCCTCAGAACCCAGTACTTGTACAGTATCTGGCCTTCGGAAGGTGCTCAATAAAGATCTGCTGAAATAATGATGAATTATATCCTATGGCCACATGGTAATGATGTCATGAATAAAGCTCCACAATTTCATGACTTGGTGGCCTTGTTAAGTATTCTCAGTCATGGCGCACTGGCCAGCCATGAATTGGATTCATGGTTCCTCTTTCACATGCAGCCCCCTGTTTCTAAGGATCCTGAAATAGGAATTGAGACGTCCAAAGTCATTTTCTTAGAGCTAGGCCCTGGGAGCCACCAAATCATTAGAGACCTTCATAATTGTGCTTCTTCACAAATAAAGACCTGTTTTCGGGGGCGGGGGAATGTAACTCCACTCCTCAGTTGGCAACATCAGATGGAGCTTGCCTCCATTTATCTCACATTTTCAGTTTGTTTTAATTTACTTTCATAAAAAAGACTAATAAAAAAAATCTCCAAATGTTAACAGTAGTCAGATTCTAAATACTTTATAAATTCTTTTATGCCAGTGGGTCCCAACTTGCCAGGAGCTGTGTTCTTAGCAAAGGACCCAAGACCACAAGGGCATCTCTGTACCTCCATCGGGACAGTAAAGGGTGCTGAAGGTGCACTAACCACTCTGCCTATAATAGAGTCCTGGTTTTTTTTTTTCCCCACGAAAGGGCCATTGTGACTTGAAAACAGCATAATTTATATATTTGTCATATTTTAAGAGCATGCATTTATTACTTTCATAATGAGAAAAAAGTAAAATGAGCTCAGTTTAATATTCTTTCCTGTGAAGTACCAGGAAAAAGTCTGAAATGTCTGTGATCATCAAAGCTTTCCAATGACACATTCAGATCCGTCAACAAGCATTTACTGAGCACGTACTGGTGACCAGGCACTAGCAGTACTGAGAGGCATAACTTTGGGCAGCATTTCCGAGAGTACGGATCCTCTGTCCTCGCAAAACTGCTCTGGGGAATTCACTGCAGACCACTCATGAGAGTCTCTAAGAATGGGGCCAGAGAAATGAGCCATTTAAACTATGCTCCTTAGATACTTAATACATGCATTCTAGTGTGAGAAATACTGCTTTCATGGCAATGACTGGTTTTAATGAAGAATGCCAGCAAGTATAACAGTAAGATTAAATCTTGGAACAGGACTTTAGCTTAGAAAACATAATTCCCTGCATAATAAAGCAGGGTGCACCTGGGTTGTAAATCTGTGATTCCTAAGGAAGAAGGCACTGTGTCAAAGTGACCAGATGCCGGGTGTGTGCAGGCCCTTCGCAGCCGTCTCTTAAGATTCTACATGGAACCAAGCCTGGTGAGAAATCAGGAAACCCTGGTGTGTTCCTAGAGATTCTCTAGGAGTTAGAAAAGGTAATGTGTACTTCCCCCTCATCTTCTTTAGAGAGCACACTCTAGATTCTGGAAAAGGTCTCGCTGAGCCTTGCCCACACATGTAACAGGCACTCTGCATCTAGAATACTCACTCTGTGTCTTCTGGATGGTGTTCAGCTGTGGGAGAACCAAGGTGGTAGCTTGTAGACATGTTTTCAAGCTGAGTTGCTATGGCGCTTATATTGGTATCTGCTACAACCTGGGGGAAAATTAGAACAAGAAAATCCACTGAAAGTCAGGAGAAAATTAGAGAAACCATACTATATTCAATGGTTGGTTCTCATCCTCCTCGGACTCAACCTATCTGCAGCATTTGACACAAATGGATTATTCTCTCAAACTATTGTCTTCATTTGGCTTCCATGACTCCATACTTCACTAGTTTCCCTTCTACCTGCTTCCTTTCCTTCTTATCTCCTAAACCTCTGTGTGAGTGCCACAGGGCTTGGTCCTTGAGTTTCTTATCTCTCCCATCCACACCTCCCCTTAGTTAGCTCATCCTATCTCATCTTACCCTATTTGATCATTTAAATACCATCTATGTAATGATAATTCCTGAGTCCGCATCTCCAGCACCACCTCTTAACTCCAGATCTCTCTATCCAGTCACCAATTAGTGGAATGTCCAGCACGTATGTCAAAGCTAACACGTGCAGCACCGAGCCCACCCCTCCGACCTCAGCTCTTGTAGCCTTCCTCATCTCAGGTAAGTACAACTTCATTCTTTCAGTTTCAGCAAATGCCTTGGTGTCATCCTTGACTACTTCTCTCACAACCCACATTCAGTCCTCATAAAATTCTATTGGTCTTTCTTTCTAAAGATTTTATTTATTTATTTGTCAGAGAGAGTGCACACATGCGCGAGCACACAAGCAGGGGGAGGGGCAGAGAGAGAGAGGGAGAAGCAGACTCCCCACTGAGCAGGAAGCCAGACCCAGGAACCTGGGATCATGACCTGAGCCAAAGGCAGACGCTTGACTGACTGAGCCACCCAGGCATCCCTCTATTGGTCTTTCTTTTTTTTTTTTTTAAAGATTTTATTTGTTTATTTGACAGAGAGAGAGAGACAGCCAGCGAGAGAGAGGGAACAGAAGCAGGGGGAGTGGGAGAGGAGGAAGCAGGCTCCCAGCAGAACAGGGAGGCCAGTGGGGGGCTGGATCACAGGACTTCGGGATCACGCCCTGAGCCGAAGGCAGACGCTTAACGACTGAGCCACCCAGACGCCCCTCTATTGGTCTTTCTACAAAATCATCTCTTGCCTGGAGTTCTACAAAAACCCCCTTGCTGTTCTCCTTGCTTTAGCCCCTCCCCGACTCACTCCACAGCAGCTAGAATGGTCCTGTTCAAACACAGATTATTACATTCCTCTGCTTAAAACTGTCCAAAGGAAAGCCAGCTCCCTATGATCACAAGCTTCAGTCCTTACTGTGACCCACAAGGTCATCTGCAGATGACCTGCCCAGTTATGTCTCTGCCTTCAGCTCTTAACATTTTCCTCTGCAGTCCCGGTGTTCCGGCCACACCGGCCTCCTCGCTGTCCCTCTACCATGCCAGGGCGTCTCCACCTCCGTGCTCTGCCGGTGCTCTGCCTTCTGCCTGGAACGCTGCAGTCAGCATCCGCATGGGCGGCTCCACTTCCCTCAGGCCCTGGGCCACTATAACTATAATTTCCGCACCAACACCCAGTCCAGCATTTCATACCCTTCTCTGTTTTGTGCTTCCTTCTTACCACCATTACTGCCTAGTAAACTCTACCTATTTTACCGTATTCATCTTATTGTCACTTCATATGAGAGTGCGAGAGCAGGAAGCTTGTCTGTTTCAGTCACTACTGTATCCGCCTTATGTACAACAGTGCCCGGCATATAGATGTTCAAATAATATTTGGCAAATGAAAGAAAGAATGAATGACTATCTCTGATTCCCTATTATTTGTTTTTATAGATGGTTCCAAACAATAGTACATGACATGTAAACATTCACTCTATATTGGTAATCTTCAAATAACATCCAAAGGCATTCAAAAGAAATATGGTATAGCTCTGACAGCTCATTCGAGGACACAGAATGAGGTTCTGGCATTCAGTTCCTGCCATTTAAAGGTTCTGGCATTCAGTTCCTGAATTTCAGCTTTCTCATCTGTTGAATGGGAATCATAAAAGCCTGCCTTGTATACTTAGCCTGGAGATGTCTTCCATCTCCACTAGTTCCGAGCCTCTCTCTCTCCAGAGCTCCTGGGCTACTCCTACCTCTGATCAATGGTTCTTCTTTTAGGTTATAATAGTCAGTACACAAGTAAGTATGGAGTGAGGAACTTGACACCAATGCAAAGGAACTGGATTTGACTGCAGTTTCAGAATGAGCCAACAGAGGGCATGGCTGCCTAAACTGCTAAGCTTAGCTGCATCTGTTTAAAATAGAGTTTTTACAACAAGGAAAGCAACAGGCCGGCCATGGCGAGTCAGAACACATTTTGGTGAAGTATCCTATTCCGGAGGAAAACACAGCTGTGTGCAAGGTATGGAATCTTCTGGAAATACCACCATATACAGAATGACTGAATGAACTATGCAAATATTTAGGATAAGAGACAAAGAGGAAAAGACAGATTCGCCTTGTCCACAAGAGCCCCTCCACTTTCCACCAGCCCTTTTTCTACTCTCCCCATAGCAAGCGTATCAGAGAAGTTGTCTTTGCATCTGACCTCTGTAATCTCAACCTACACCATCTTCCTGAACCACTCCATCTCAGCAGCCATCCCCATCACCAGACCTAAACTTCTATGACCCACTTTCTGGCCTTCCTCTTGCTGCTGGGGCCCACTTTTACACCTCTTGGCTATTCTACTCACTCCTGTGGCTCAGTCCTGTTCCCAATTCCCACATGCACACTCAGGGTCTAGGTGGCAACAAGGTGCTGAAAATTCCCAGCCTAGTCTGCTATATGCAATTGCCAACTTACCATCTGCATTAACCAAATTCAAACTCTTGATCCAACAACCATTTTCTAACTCATTTCCCCTTAGTTTTCCCTCTTAGTAGATGGCACCTCTGACTACCTGATTAAAATGTGTTAGGTATAAAACTGAAAATGCTTGATGGCTGACTGGTGATGACTGTCTAACAAGAAAGGATGCAGGGATGCTAACCACACAGGTGCTTACTCTCTGAATATCAACCTGATACATCCCTCTCTCACCTGCCTTATGCAATCCACCATCAAGTCTTCTGGATTCTACCTCTAAAACACTTGTCCAACCTGTTCCTTTTTGCCTCTATGGCGACCATCCTAATCAATTAATCATCATCATCTGCCTTTTAACCGGCATCCCCACTCATCCTCTTCCAATCTCTCTTCTATACAACAGCCAGTTATCTTTTTCAATATAAACTGCATAATGGCACTCCCCTGCTTAAAACCTTTCAGTGGTCTCTCTTTGTACTTAGAATAAAATTCAGACTCCCTAATTATATACACAAAGGTCCCCCCCCCAGCCTGCTCCTCTAATCCCATCATTCTCCTTCCACTCCACCCCACATTCCAGTTCTCTCTGCCTGCAATCTGCCCCCCCCCCCCAAAACCACCAGTTGGCCTGGTATCAGCTTACAAGTCACTTTCCTTATACCAGCCTTCTTTACAATTGGTGCTTAAATTAATTTCTCCTGTTTTTCTCTCTGCAGCGCTCTCCAAATATTTCCCACAAACTGTGATGATACATATTTCCGTATCTCCCCCACTGCCCCATCACAGGATTCATGAGGATAAGGACTGCTTCTCAGTATTAACATGCCTGGCATGTAACAGTTGCTTAATGAGTATTTGTGGAGTGAATGAACCCAAAACCTTCCTAAGGAATAAGGATTATGGGACTCAATTTTCTGAATTTCCACAGAACAGAGTGAGACTGATAGAAGTTACAAGGAGATTGGTTTTGGGTCCTTTTAAGGAGAAAAAACCTCTAGTGAGGCAGTTACAGAACGGAACGGCACAGCTTGTTACAGCATAAGCATCCTCAAACAGAGGCTCAAAATCTATTAACTTGGGATATAGTAAAGGGGATTCCTATATTTGGTGGGAATTTGGACTTGTACTCTCAGCTGACCAAGAAAGAGACCATCCATTATGGGGCTGACAAAGAAAGTCAGTAAAATATTGTCTTCTCCAAGGTGTCTTCAAAAGCGAAGATTTGATGGCAACCTGCTCCTTTCTTTGCCCATTTGTTCAATCTGTAACAGTGCCATGACAACTGGGTATCAACTGAGCACTTCCTTTACGCTAAGCACTCTCCTGAGTCCCTATAGAGGTAGGTGCCGCTATTATTTCTGTATTTCAGATGGACGAACCTGGAGCAGAGGTTAAGTAGCTTTCCCAAAGTCTGTTAAGGAGTGAAGGCTGGTTTCATTTCCATGTCATTTCACACTAGAATCTTGTGCTCTTAATCATATGCAGTGTGAGGGTATAGACCTGGCCTTGGACCCTCACACCAGGCAATCTGACTCACACTGCATGTAGTTAAGCACAGTCTCGATATGGTGTCAGGGAGGAAGAGGGGAGAGAGATAGTTGAACAAGCAGTTGCAAATAGAGCAGATCATCATGGCGTGTGGTTGACAACAGGCAGGAAAACTTCCTGGCTCTCAGAAGGTACTGTTAAGAAGAGCACTCAGGGCGTGGGAGACATATGCCCATGGATGTTCCAGAAGGATCGCTTTTTTTTTTTTTTTTACTTTTAGAAAGAGAATACACTTTCAAGAGTCTATGAAATCGGCCATATAAATTGTGATACCAGAGTCACAGTTCTATTTGGGTAAAAATTAAATTTTTTTATCTAGCTAGAAAATATAAGAACACTTCTAACAGCACCATCTTACAGAAAAACTCACATCCCTCTAAAACCTGAAGGCCTCTTGCTTACCCCCAACCCTGAAATAAAAAGTGCCTCCCAGCCACTGATGATATTAAATCCTAGGGGCTTACCTAGGCTCCTTGGGGCTGTTTAAGCTCCTGTTTTGTAGGAGTGGAAGCCAAGAAGCTAGATGGGAAATGTGAAGATTTTCACTAATGGCTTAGTCTTTTGCAGGAAGGCAAGGAGACCATAAACCCATCACCCCCAGAATGACTTCATAGCCCCAAGGTGTTTGCATTACCATCTTGGTCTCAGAGTTGATTGGTCTTCCCAGGGACTGATTTGTGAAAGATGAGAATCTGATCCGATTTTGAAGGGTGTGTGTATTCAGCTGGGTACAAGTCCAAGGAGATGTGGCCTATGAGTCTTAGTTCAGTCCTGCATCTGAAGTGCTCGTCCCCCATCAACACGTTCAGTTCAGGAACTGAACGGCATGGAGGTAAGGCTGGGAAAGGTCTCTTCGTGTGTTATGAAAAGGGGAAGGTAAACAGACTAATGGGAGGTTTATTCATTTTTTTTTTTAAAGTAAATCTAGAACTTCGGGTACAAACTTCTGTGGTAGGTTCTGAGGATAGAGAAGGGAGTAGAGGAAACCAAGGGAAAGCAGATGTGTTCAGTCCCTTCAATGGACAGGCTTGCAGTTGATGTTATCTAGTATGGGGGGCAGATCTGAACACATGCTGTACAAAGGAGAGAGAAGAGGGGAAGAATAGGTTTTCTGGGTAAAGCAAAGGCGTCTTTGAAGTCCTCAGACAACACATATTAAGGTCTGCGCAACCTGAATACATGGTTCAAAAGCTGTGGTGTCCGGAGTCCTTGGACCCGGCTAGGGCCAGCTCCATTTCCACATTACACAGATCAGCAACCTTTCTTCTCGTCCCTCATCCCTAGGGACTGGAGATATGACAGATGTCTTCCTTGCTTCCCACTCACCCTTTAAAACCATTCACTTGGTTCAAAACCTGTGGGTCCTGCACATAGTGCTGCTACATAGACCTTGAGTGGCTCTTTAAGACAGACAGCTAGGTGTGGAAGCGCTGGGTGATGGGTATGCACAGAGTAAATGTCATAGATCTTCTGAAGCTGCCAAGTGGCTGCAGCAGTTTGAACTCTTACCGGGCTTTAATGAAAGTACTTTGTCTCCTCACCTTCTCCCCAACCTTGTTATGACAAACATTTAATAAGTGCCTACCTAAGGAGAGGGAGGTCACTGGTCTGAAGGAAGACGAGGAGGAAATCCCTGTGCCTGAAGAGAGGGAGACATGTGAAATGAAAGAGAAGGAGGAAGCCACTCTACCTGAGGGGAGAGAGACTCATGAAATGAAAGAGGAGGAAGTTACTCCACTTGAGGAGGGGGAAACTTGTGAAATGAAAGAAGAGAAGGAGGAAGTCACTCTATCCGAGAGGAAGACTTGTGAAATGAAGGATGAGGAAGAAGCCTTATCCGAGTCTAATGAAAAAGTGGAGACTTGTGAATCAGTGGAAGAGGAAGAACCAATAAGGATGTTTCCCCCTCCAACTGCCCTTGCCCCTCACAGCGTGTTTCCCCCTCCAACTGCCCTTGCCCCTCACAGCGTGTTTCCCCCTCCAACTGCCCTTGCCCCTCACAGCGTGTTTCCCCCTCCAACTGCCCTTGCCCCTCACAGCGTGTTTCCCCCTCCAACTGTCCTTGCCCCTCACAGCGTGTTTCCCCCTCCAAATGGATTCCCTCATCAAACTGTGTTTTCCCCTCCAGGAGGGTATTCATTCTGATATGCTTTCTCATGCCTTGGCTTCCTGTGGCATTTACTAATTTAGGTTAAAAGCAAAACTAAATTCAATTAGAATTGTAAGTTCTATATTAAAATGATATATGCGTGATGCTTTCTAATTGAGTAATAAAGCACAATTTTTATTGCATGGACCCTAGGCTGAGTACCTTTTCCTTAAAAATAGTTTTTTTTTGGGGGGGGGGGGAGGGACACCTGGGTGGCTCATTCGGTTAAGCGTCTGCCTTAGGCTCAGGTCATGATCCCAGGGTCCTGGGACTGAGCCCTGCATCAGGCTCCCTGCTCTGCTTGGCCTAATTCCCTTGGCCTAATTCCCCCGCTTGTGTTCTCTCTCTCTCTCTAAAATAAAATCTTTTAAAAAAAAAATAGGTTCGGGGGATTGTTTTGGAGAATTGAGAAGTCGAAATACTTTCCAGTAAGTAGGATTATCACAACGCACACAAGCTTGAGCTCCTTGCTTACAAGTCCCCCGAGCTGTGGCTCCTGTAGAAGAGTAAGATTAGCCCTTAGACTTGTTAGGGCTCCAACCCTGCAGTACAGAACACGAACTCAGCACTCACACCCGACCTGGATCCCAGATCCACAGTGTGGATACGCTGAAAGCCGACAGGAAGCTAAGGTGCTCTCTGAGAAAGCTGGCAACTTAAGACGGGGCACAGAACAGAAGAGCAATCAAGAAAAGCTTGCCTTGGCCCATGCCTGACATTTGGTGTAACTTAATGAAGTAGGAAGCACATCTGCTTCAAGATTTTATTTAGAGTCTAATGACACTGATTCCAGGGACATCAGAGAACACTGACCTCAATGTATCTGTTTGAAAAATATAATGGTTCGAAGTGTCAAATGTTTTAAGTTTGGAGTAAAACAAGGGGCCAAGTGTCTGCTAGTGACATCACCATCCAGTGGCACACATCTCACGTGCCACCTGGAAAACCACCCACTTCCAGGGTCCTAGAAATGTTTGCATCTGCTGACCTCGAGCTCATGTTATTACAATGAAAGTAATACAAAGCCACTTATATAATGCTTACCATTGGCAATTCACTGTTTTATTAAAAATTACACCTCATTTAATCCTCACAGCAACCTTGGAAGAAAGGAATTATGATCCCTATTTATAGAAAACTGAAGAGATAAGTGAGAGGACTCAAACACACAACTTTCTGGTATTAAAGACTACTTGGTTCTATAGAACTCCCACTGGTCTTCATTTCAATTTTCAAACCTTCAGCTCTTTGTCCTTTTCCTGGAGCTTACCACTCCCTTCCCAGCATCACTTGGCTTTCTATCCATCATGACCTCCACCGGTCAGCTGGTTACCTATTAGAAACACCTGGGAAGCTTTAGACTCTCAAAGTCCATGCCACATCCCAGACCCATTAAATCCCTGTGGTAGAACCAAGGACTAGTATTGGGATCAGTGACTCTATCGCACAGCCAAGGTTAAGAACTGCTCACAAGCCCCTCCTTTACTGATGCTCACATGTGCCTTTAGATGCTTGCCCTGCGCCCTCCATCACACACCTTTTCCGTTCCCAACCCAATCCATCTCTCACCTCTAGTAGAATTTTTCCAGACCGAATTGGTAACCGTGCTGATTAGTTCTCTCTAAGTTGGTATCTTTTAACTCGATCAGCATAGCTCAGCAACCCACTCGACGTGACCAACACTTTTTAGGCCAGGCCCTGTGCTGGGGGCACAGACATTACTTTGGAGCAGTTCATGGTCTCAGGGCAAAATGAGCCCCAGGCACTCCCTATTCCCCAACTTCTTGGTTGGAGAGTTTCTAAAACAAAGGATTTCACAGGATTTATAGAGAGGGCATGGAAGTGGGGTGTTACAGGTATTCCAGGCACAGAGAATAACGTGCTTTCCTCTCTCTAAGTAATGCACCCTCCAGTGGGTCTCAGCTCGGCTTCTGAACTAGAAGCAGCACTGCAATAATCAGCTCACGGAAAATTTGTTTTTTCTTAAAGATTTTAAGTAATCTCTACACCCAACGTGGGGCTTGGATTTATGAGACCGCGATGAAGAGTCTCGTGCCCTACCAGCTGAGCCTGCCAGGCGCCCCTTCACTACAGAACTTGTAATCTTCTTTTTCAGAGGTAACATCATCCCTACCTTGTCTTCTATCTTTTTTGCTCCCAACTATTCCTTTGCTCTCTACTGACTCACCACCAACTCTGAAAGAAAATCAATTTCTTTAAAGATTGCCAGTGATTTATCTACCAGTTGTACTGATTTTTGCGATTTTATTTATTTCTGCTTCATTGGAAGTGTGCTGTTCTTAAAATTCTTTTCTCCTTAAGTGTCTAGAATCTGTATTTTTGACTCCTGGTTCTTTTCTATTTTATTTTTCCAGGATATTTTTGTGTGCACATGATAAAAAATTAAATAGTACAGCACATGATAAAAAATTCAACACTTTCACTCTCTGGAGACACACTAAACATTTCTCTTTTCAATTCTAGAGGCATAAGCTAAGTAATATGCTTACAAGCCTATTTTAAAATTTATCATCTTGTTGATGTCTATCAACTCCCTATTTCAACAGATGAAATAATCCAGTGGATGAAAATTTAGCTTGCCAAACTCTTCCACTTTATATTATTTTAAAGTTCTACTTGTTTCCTGTGTTTCCTTAAATATACTTAAACCTCTACAGTTCTAACAATTTCCAACAACCTCTTTTATTTCAGCTTTAAAGATTTACTTCTCGTATTTTCCTCTTCACTAACACATCCCAAATAACCATGATACTAACAGTTCATGCATTATGCTTGGTTGTATTGGTTTTATTATTATGACTTACAATTGTTTATATAAACGTTATTTATACTGAGTCAACTACTGTACTATGATTACATTTCCTTTTCTTGGTACAAGTTTATTTTCTCCAAGGTAACAATGATCTCATTTTGTTTAATTTTGATATACTTACCACCAACTGAGCCCCAGATTCTCCCAGTGATCTCAAACTTCCGATTTAGTTAAACAGATGAGATAATACATCTGTTCCTGTTCTTTCCTTTCGATGCACAGGCATCTCTCTTAGAGTATCTTCTCCCCCTGCTCCAGTTTGGGTAAGTTATTCTCTATGCTTGCTACACAGCTGCCCTGGGACTTCCATGTTTCTCAGCATTGAATCCACTGGCTTCCCTCTTTTTTCTTTCTTACTTGCTCTTTTGCTGGATTACATCCTAAAGTGATTTTCTCAGAAATACACTGCTGAAAAAGAGGTGCCATCTGAATCTCTTGTTCTTTTGTAAGTAGCTTTTATTTTTCCCTTTGGAAAGTTTTAGAATGTATATAGGTATTATACTTATTTATCCTGCTTAGATTTATGGACCTTAAGCTAAGATTTATTTTATTTCTTTCTTATTTTTTTTTCTTTTTGCAACTCCTATTTGTTGGATATTGGATCTCCTGAATTAATCCCACGTCTTTTTCTCTTCCATTTTCAATTGAGGGTTCAAAAAGAAGTCACTGTTTTCTCTATATTATCTTAATAAATATGACACACTCTCTTTCTCCAAACCAGCAGTTTGACCCTCTTATATCAATTTTGTCATTGTTGTTCTGGAGAATGTCCCCAAAAAGCCTCCCAAACTACTTTGTAGACAGACCCCTAATGAATCTCCCTGATTTCAGACTCTTCTTCTGCCTTCCCTACTTGCTGTTGACTCCAAGCCTTTGTCCTGTCTTTGTCACACTGTTTTCATTCATATTCAACCAGTATCTATGATAAATAATGTGCCAGGCAGTGGGGATGTCGACATGGAAAAGCCTCAGATGGCTTTATTTACCCTGTTCCCAGCAGTGAAGTCTCCCTGAGTATTGGTGGTAAAATTTCCTCTGCCTATTGGACATCTCCAACTACAATGTTCTCTCCCAACATCCTCTTCCCATACCCCCTAGTTTAGTTAGTGCTCCCTCAATCCACCCATTCTGCTACACTCTCGACTGTTCGCAAAATTTCTTAATGGACCCAGAACAAGCCTCACAAGTTCCTTTACTGACAAAAAATCTCTGATATGCTCTTTTTATCTTCTGTGTTCTCAAAGAAAGATGTACCAAAAAAAAAAAAAAATTCTAGCAGAGAGTCTGGGTTACCTGATTTTGTCCAAAAAAGGTTTCATGGTCATTCTACAGACAAAAGAGCTTAACCAGACAAACTATCAGACTAGAAACGCAAATATAATTGGGAACATCTAAAATGACACCGTGTAGCCACATCAGTCTCCACTGACCAATCTATGATTGAGAATAAGAAACCATCAGACTCTAAGGGCAGGAATATCTACCTGCTTATTAACACCCAGAGACAGTAATGTATACTGTGGGGAGAAGCTTCTGGAAGTGTTGGTCGTCTCTTCCACTCTTTCCCCTTCACCATCCTGCAGTCTGCTGACCCAGACCTTAATCTTCCCCATGCAACCAGCAGTTGCTGACTGCTTTGCATGATACACTGACACTAAGTCTTTTCCACATCATCAGACACAATTACCTGACCTTCCCTATTGCTCTGCCAATGGGCTGGCTCACCTGATAAAAATAATTACCTATGCCAAGTCAGCTGTAATAACTATATTGCTGGTACTATATGCACATTGTTTTAATTAGGGCAAATACACTATGTAACTGAAAGGCATCTGATGCAGGACATAGGAGTTTTCCGGGTTTTGAGTCTAAAGCCTTTGGCAGCACATATGCTCCATACCCATAACTGTGTAGATTATAACTGTAAAAATCCCAAAGGATTCCATTAAGCTTTTAATAGCACAGGTTAGAAAATAACACTATGAACTAATGTGATTAATGCAAGAGAATTTTTAAACCAAATGTCATTTTCTTAAAATACAGAAATAGGAAAAATAAGGAACTCCTTCAAAGGTATGTGAATAGAGGTAATTTGAATGAAGTGTTAATTCTGCATGGGAGAGCTTGAGTTCATTGTCATTTAAGGTGCTTTTGTAGTTAATGTTACAGTTTTACATTGTGGCTTCTTATTACTTTGTGAAGAAGGAGGAGCTGAACAAATTATATTGGTGTATGGAAATACTGGTAATACCTGAGTTTGCTAAGAGAGACATTTTTTTTTGTCTTGACATAGTTATTCATTCAAATAACTTCCTTTTAAAATTCTGTGTAACTAATGGTCCCCAGGCAGAGACTGAGCAGTTGCACTTTTAGGCCTCTAGGGGTCAGCATAACTCGAAGGAAGAACAAGCGCAGCACAGAAGAAAAGCAAGGACACACAGGGTCTGATGGGACTGAGGTGGGGTGGAGGGAGGAATCTGAGGCAGAGGCCTAAGTTCCATGAAAGTGAGGACTAGGAGGAGAGGGGAAGCTGACTCTACCAGTCCACACAGTGTTCTGGTTTGCGTTCTGCAGAAACCCGGGACCCAAATCACTGAATAATACGTTGCCTATCACATAAACTCCCTTGAAACTACTGACAGTATTTTTATGATCCCCTTCATACATGCTGAAAGTAATTTTTTTAAAAGGATTTTAGAGGGGAGAGGGGCAGCAGGAGAGGGAGGGAGAATCCTGAGCTGACTCCCCCCTGAGTGCAGAGTCCAACGTGGGGTTCTACCCCCTGACCCCGAGATCATGACCTGAGCCAAACTCAAGAGTCAGAGCTTAACCGACTGAGCCACCAAGGTGCCCCATCGTTTACTTTCATAATGTCCGTTTTGGCCTTCTGGATTTAGACCATTGAGATGTGAGAGTTAAGCACCACAAACTGGTTCTCCCCAATGCAATGGCTTTTCAGTTTGAAATTATTATTTTCAAGATTTTAGTGTTAAGTAATCTCCATACCCAATGCGGGGCTCAAATTTGCAACCTTGAGATCAAGAGCTTCATGTTCTACTGACTGAGCCAGCCAGGCACCCCTGAAATTATTATTTGAAGGCTAGAATGATCTGAGGGGCTGGCTAGCCCTCTCTCAGGCACTAAATGGTGGGTTTTATTCTTTTCACCTGTAAAGCATTCACTACTACCTGCAGAAGTGTGGTGATTATAATCATACATTTTGGAAGAAACTCATTAGCAAAACTCACTGCAGTACCCTGCCTCTCACTGCACCATGTCAATCTCAGAGACATATAGAGTACTGAAATAGAAGGAGGGGTAACGAACAGCACACATTTCTACTTCCTGCTATACTTTTCCGTGCATCTGGACAATACTCTTGGGGACCACAGCTGATAAACAATTGTCTGCCTCAGTTGATGACAACCACACAGTGAGAACTGAACAGTGTTGGCAATCATTTATGCTAGGGGGAAAAAGAGCATTGTATTTCTTCCTTCCTCTAAAGGGAGTGGAAGAAACAGCGTTTGGGCAGTTCGGTAACAGTTTTTGGGCATAAGAAAAGAAATCATTTGCTATTCCTCACAAACTTTGATTTACAATAGAACGCTGGAAGCTAAAAGCCTTGTTGATTTATCATGTGAAGCAAAGAGTAATTTTTCTCCCCTTGTTATGCTTTCATATAATCATGCTCACTGCCTGTATGGGTGGCATTAAAGAATTTCTGAATAAAAATAATAATTTCTTGCTTTCAACCTTCATAATTCACATCAGCAAGCACCCTGCTGGGCGGTGATGCCTACTGCCAGTGACGCTCAATCTTTTTTGCACACCACTTATCTGCCTCGCGCAGCTGCGTGTTCCATTGATCGCAATACCTGCAGGATAATGCGCCCGTAGGCGTTCTTAAGCAGATTAACCACATCCGCGTGAGACAGCCCATCCAAAGGTTGCCCATTAATGCTGACAATCCGATCTCCAACCTGGAAGTACAAAAGTGGTAGAAAATCACTATCATTAAGAAAAATTAAATTTGAGGAGAATGCTTAAGATTCTTTGTAAGTCATATTTCCCATTTGTGGCTATTGTGAAGAGTCTGTGTTTCTCCTGTGCATGCATGTTCCAGAAGCATGAGGAATTTTTATGGCTTTCCCCAAATACAGACCAATCAGAGAAACAAGAAGGGGGTCAGATTTGATGAGGGGAAGGCACAGCAGGCCACTTTTGTATTTTGGCAATGGTGGTGATTCACACATCCATTCACCAGTAATAGTGAGGCATACAAATTAACTGTTCAATAAAGCTCTAATGAGGAAGCCAAATATTTTCTCCTTTATTTTCCTACCTAAGTTAAGATTAAGGGGCAATGGGGAAAAAAATCCTAAGAACATTAATTCTTCTGGTTGAAGGACGATTCTAAGGTCAAATCTCTCTCAGGTGAAAATTAATTTTGGGTGGAATGAAGTGCTAAAAATGGTATGGGAGGCTTTGCAAATGAGCTTCTTTCATCGAGAAGCTTTGATACAAACAATAATATTTTTATATGCCCAGGGACCTAATGAATTTTAGGTGTAAACTTTCTCCAATGCATTTTGCCCTCAGCGTGGGTCTCTGCTGGAATTCCAACTTTAAATAAACCGCCCATGGCTGCAACTTTGTCCCCCACCACATGCTGTTAGCACTTCACCATTTCCTTTTGTTTACCTTAAGTTTCTGGGTACGTGCAGCCACACCACTGGCCTGAATCATGGCAATAAATATTGGGATATCTCCTAAGGGACTTCCTTTTCCTCCGGCAATACTGATTCCCAGGGCATCGCTGAGCTCCTAAAAAAGACGGAAAACACAGGCTCATATATTTACTACAAACCCACAACCTGATTGCCCCCGGACAGCTGTCGCACAGACTCCTTCCATGATGCAGGAGGCCAGGGTAACGGGAGGTAAGCACAGCGCCTGTGGAGTCAGGAAGAGACCTGTGTTTTCAGCTCTAGCACTTAATTAGCTGGGGGTGGGGAGGGTCTCGAGGCAGTTCCTTAACCTCTTAGAGTTTCCATCTTTATGTTGGTTTGAGGATTAAATGAGATGATACAGTGCAGTCTTAGCCTACCGAAGACGCTCAGTAAAAGGCAACAGTAGGAGTAAAAACAAAAAAAAAAAAATACAAAACAACCCTATGTTACTGCTCAGTGTAGTGGCCAATTTTGATGCAGACTTGGCAAGTATGTTCTCATATGGTGTTTATGATTAAACTGCCACACATATCATGCTCTTCTGGGTGTGAACAAACACACTTGGCTCTAAAAGAGCTGCACGGCTGCATTACAACAAAAGATCTGAGAGGACACCCACTGGAATGACAGCGGAGTCTGCAGAGAGAAGGAAGATGTGGCTGGAAGTGTCCGCTGAGATTATGAGGTGAGGCAGCTTGGCTCGCTCGGACCCTGGTGAAGAGATCCTGGCTCTCGTCCAGGTTTTCCCCACATTTGTATCACAGGGTTTTACTATTTTAAAAATCAGGGGAAGAATGACTGACGCGTTCCAGTTTCAGCCTGGTGGCTTTCGCTCAGCTAGAGCACGTCTCTCCTGCTGATGAAAATGAACAACTCTGTCAAACACAGCAAACAACTACCTGAGGCTTCGGAAAAGTAAAGACACAAACAAACTGTGGTGGAGAGCCAAAACTCGGAGAAAAAGCAGCAGGGGGTGGACCTGGCCCTTGTTTTCCTGGCAGCCTTGTCCTGAGCACCAGAGCCGGTCTAGGAGCCGGAAAGGTGGCGCCAAGGGTAACACTCTGTGTGGATGCCTGACTCGCCCCATCTCGCCCCATCTCGCTGGTCAGAGGAACCAGGCAAAGGGGCCCCCGGTGGCTGGAGAATAAAGGAAGAAAGCTGGAGTAGACAGAGCCTGAGAAGGGGAGCCACAGAATTCTCTGGCTTCATTCTAAGCGACTCGCTTCGCTCACCACAGACCTGAGCTGGGAGCTGCACCGCCGCTCCTGGAAGGTGAGATGGAACTTGCAGTCTGAACCCGAGTGGGCTGACTGCCTGCTAAGCCATAAACATCAACGCTCTCCACGGTCTATACAGTGTAACATTCCTGAGGTCCACGATACAATCCTAAACTGCTCAGTACGTAAAGAAAGTGTGACCAATTTTTTTCAGCATATGCAGGACAGGGCACCCGGGCGGCTTAATCACTTAAGCATCTGTCTTCGGCTCAGGTCATGATCTCAGGGTCCTGGGACCAAGCCCCACATCGGGCTCCATGTTCAGCAGGGAGTCGGCTTCTCCCTCTGTCCCTGCTTGTGCTCTCTCTCTCATTCTCTCAAATAAATAAATAAATAAATAAATAAACAAATAAAATATGTAGGACTGCTGAAAGTAAAAAATTATAGCACTGCTTCGTGGGTTTCTCAATTTTTGTAAATGTAAACATGACGACTATGGCATAAATATTACTGGCGTGGGTGAGGTAAAGGGGCTTACGTGGTAGCAAGACTCCTGACGTTTTAATCGATTATTTAAAAATATACACAGCTTAGTGTGCTTCGATTTTGCCTCATCAAGTTGGAAGATGGGAAAAGAACAAAATGACAACAAAAACCACATAGGAAAGAACTTTAAAAACTCAAATAAGTTTGAGGAATTCTTTACTATTAATAATATTACTAATGCTGCCATGTCATGCTTATAAAAAAAGAATGGCAAAGCTGACCTCTCCAGTCATGGGTAATTCATATCCTGTTTTCAAACACATTTGTGTCTGGCTTATGTTTTTTGAATGCATCAACAGTAGAGCAGTGCACGCAAAACGGCAAGAAGAGTTTCATCACAAAAGTTTCTGCTTGGAACATGTGTGGGAGAATATGGTTACTGGGAGCAGGCCTTTTTATAAAAGCCTATAAAAAAAAAGTGGCTGAAATGACTAAGGAAACATAAAATGATATTTACATATACATACACACACATATATATTTAAGATTCATCCATTTATTTGAGAGAGAGAGTGTGTATGTGAGCCTGAGTGGGAGGGGGAGAGGGAGAAACTCAAGCAGACTTCGTTGCTGAGCTCAGAGTCTGACACGTGTCTGACACGGGGCTTGATCCTACTGCTGTGAGATCATGACCTGAGCCAAAACCAAGAATCAGAGGCTCAACCAACTGCACCATTTTATAAAATGATATTTTATAAACCTTGGAATGAGGAGAAATTTATGGAATAACTTGGCTTTGTTCAAATCCATCATAACGCTTTCATAATTTATCCATAATTATGTACACGTTGGTAGATTTAACTTTCCCATCATAGGTACATCTGAGTTGCCACATGGTGGAAAGATACTAGGAACAGATGAAGCAGATTTATTTCAAATTGTAGTCAGTAATAATGAATGACACTTCTTGGACATCTGGGACGCACTAGGTACTATGCTAAATACACTACTTGCGTTATCTCATTTAATCCACACAAGAAGATTTACCTTGTGAGGTAAGTGTTGTCATCCCCAGTCTACAAACGAGAAAAACTGAGTAACTTGCTGAAGGTCACAGAGCTAATAAATGGTAGAGTGCCTTCAAACACAGCTATGACTGATTCCAGAGAACTAAGCTATGCTGGATATCTTTTTTTTTTTTTTTTTAAGATTTTATTTATTTATTTGAGAGAGAGACACACACACACATGGCGAGAGAGGGAACACAAGAGGGGTAGAGGGAGAGGGAGAAGCAGGCTTCCCGCTGAGCAGGGAGCCCGATGTGGGGCTCGACCCCGGGACTCTGGGATCATGATCTGGGCCGAAGGCAGACAGTTAATGACTTAGCCACCCAGGCGCCCCTGGATATCTCTTTACTGCAGTTGAACCATGATCATAACAAGGTCATAATTTCTTTTTTAAGTATTTCTTGAATCCCAAATTTAATGGTTGAAAGTGGTCAAAGTACTTTCCAACATTCTGGATACCACGCAAGAGCTTGAAAATCAGGACTGACAACGTTATGAACTTAAATACAACTTACACAATCTTCTCAAGAAGGCAATTTAGCAATATGCATAAGAGCCTTTAAATAATAAGTGTGGCTTTTGACTCAATTCCATTTCTAGGAACGAGTCCTGAGGAAATCACCCATGATATAGACAAAAAAAGAAGAACAAGGATGTTGCTATAAAGGAGCAAAAGTTGAGAAATAGGCTAATTGTTTAGTCGGAAGAAGCTGATTAAGAAAATCACAGCACATTTATATGATGGAATCCTATGCAACCAATAAAATCATGCTGTGTGCTGTCAAAAAATATCAGCACGGCTAAAAGTTCATCCTTAAATGGGACAGGGGCACCTGGGTGGCTCAGCTGGTTAAGTGTCTGACTCTCGATTTCAGCTCAGGCTGTGATCTCAGGGTCCTGGGATCAAGCCCCGCATCGGGCTCCAGGCTTGTCATGGAGTCTGCTTGAGATTCTCTCCCTCTGCCCCTCCCCCTGCTTGTGCACACGCTCTCTCTCTAAATAAACAAATCTTAAAAAAAAAAAAGTGAAAAAGACAAGCTACAGGAGTATGTTTAATATGATACCTTTTTTTTTTTTTTGGTTTGTTTTATAAACTTAAATACATGCACAAAACATAGTGGATGGGATATACCAACAAACTCGCAATGGTCCTCTATGTGGCTTTACTGTACTTCTAAGTCTATGTATGTCACACACACCATTTCAGGCCTTCCGTAACTTAAAAGAGCACACTAACAATCCAACAAATTGTATTCATTTTAAGGGAAATACAACACAAATCTGAAAAACAGCAAAATTATTGACCTACCCTGATGATCTCAACGGTCCTTGGTCCCATATCTGTGCCTACAAATAAGGAAGCAACACAATTAACTTTTTAAAATAAAGAGATAACACAGTTAGGATTTAATATTCTCCTATAAAAATATTATCCTTTAAAAAATAGTATCATTTTCTAGGCCTTTCAAGACAGAATATGAACAGTTATCACATACTTTCTCAAAATCCAAACCGGTAACCATTGAAGGGGTGCTATTTTAAAGAGGCCCTCTGTTTGAGGTAGATGTGGTCATAACCACGTGGTGTGACAGAAGCTGACGGCGGTACCAGGAGCTGCCGGGGATATGGTGCCTGAGTGGCTTGAGGGATGGGCTATCTCTGTGTCACTGTCCGTTTTTCTGCCTTGATCGAAGACAACCCTCTCCTCAAGGAAAGGCTTAAAAAGGACTCCTTGCCCTGCCCTACCCGCAATGGTATATGCGCTTTGACCTTCCTCAAGTGACCTGTCATTTGAAATTTTTCTCTTTGGGAAATGGTTTTCCTCTCTGAAGTAGTTTAGATTTCCGCTTTCCTGGTTTTCATGTGATTCTTGTACAGTTAAAGGCACGTTCCCAAAATGAGTCTCTATGGCTTTCCTTCCTTTAGAACAGGCTTTTCATCAAGCTTGGGGCGTAGGTGGACACGTTTGAAGATTTCAACGTATCTGAATTGAGGGTGAAGAAATTGTTTTTAAAAAATATTAATACTTTAAAAAATCGGGTCACAGGTCCTGCTGGATGTGTGTCCAAGTCATACCTGAACTTTTGGGGGAAGGATCTGTAGCTCTCTTTGTGCCGACCAGGTTCTGCAGGCTGGTGATGACAGGAGCCAGGGAGGGAGGGAAGCTGCTATGTGCGCTCTGCTGGCTTCCCTGGAAAGAAACCCCACCGTCAGCTGTGCTCACACACTGACTTGGTCTTAAAAATTCAGACTTAGTATTTTAATTACAAAGTAGCCATAACCATGTGACAGAAAAGTCTGTAGAGGCTAAAAAAGAAAACAGAAGTGACCCCTCCTCACACTCTCTTACCACTCCAACCCAATCCCATTTGACATTTTTCCGTTGCCTTCCCCCTTATATGAGCTTTTATATATGGTTTCAATCATCAAGATAGAAAACATGCAATAATTTAAGCTTTTCTTGCTCCCCATGAAATAAAAAACCATTTTCCTAGGTTGTTGTTACGTACTGTTGATATATGATCAGTTAACGGTGCTGTGTGTCATTTGGGGCTGCAGTCAACATTTATTACCTTATTACCCAAATTACATGATCTGTTTTGCTAAAACAAGTATCATAAAATCTTGACTAACAGAAACTTTCTCCTCAGTTGTAGGAGAAAGCAGCAAATATCAAGGGAATATTTTGTCTTAGGAGTGGGTTAAATTTTTTTTCTCAAAGATTTTCCTAGAGTCAGTGGTAATGGAGCCCAATCTGTTATACTTCCATTATTGTCCTTTTATTCATTTAAATAAATATTTGAGGTCTACACTGTATAGTCATGTATGGCTAGTAGCTATTCAATGAGAATCATATACACAGTGGAGGACCTTTCCAATGCAGAAAATAATGTAACCCCCCCACCCAAAAAGTAACCAATAATGAATAAAGAATGTTTTCTACCAAATTATCAAGGTTATGCCTAATTGCCTCAAAATTTTAAGCTAAACCTAAGATCACAATTATAATCTGATAAATTATAATTTGATCCAATTCCTTAGTTCTATGATGCATAGTTGTTTAATATTTTAATTCCCTAAGTATGAAAATACTCAAACATAAAGAAAAGGTAAATTATATAGCTGACATTCATATGCATGCCACCTAGATTCCACAATCAATACTTTGCTGGATTTTCTTTATCACATATTCATTCATCTATTCATCATTTTTTAAAAAATTCATTTCAAAGTAAGTTATAGACATCATACACTTCACAGTGGATATATATATTTAAAGGAGTGTTTTCTATATTTTTGATTTAAATCAATAGTGCTATAAAAATATTCAGAATTCAGGGAGGATAGCATATTATAACTTTTGCCTAAAAAAAATCTTAGAACAATGTGTTTGCCATGGCCTTTATAAATACGAAGTGTTCCCTCAGTTACCTGAGGAAAAGATTTTTCAAGTGCTCTTCCATGACACACTTTCCTCGGCAGAGTAAAGACACTCTTTTCTGGTTGGTGGGAAAAGACATTTAAAAAAAAAGAGGCTTGGTGGCCCCAACAATAGAAGATCCCTCTTAATGAACCCACTTTCTCCAGGCCAAGTCAACAAATTATAATTCTCCTTGGCCCTCAAAAGAAGACATTTATCTCCCCATCTTATAATTGCCCAGAAAAAAATCTGTGCCCCTAGAGGGTCTGAAGGTAGAAATGCCTGGGAACGGGATCCTCTTTTTCTCCAGTCAGGTCAGGGGCTGGTCTTCAGCTTGTGATAATGGAGGCCATTTCCTTTTCACAGTTGGCTATGAGCCTTCTTTCAATTAGCCAAATATCACTGCAGACTCTCCTATCATCTCAGCCAAAATTTTAAGGACAAAGTAAGGATAAAACATATTTACTGTTTTTTAAAAAGCGGAATTAAACTTCTGCCCCCTCAGGTAAAAATTCCGTGCCAGAAGGTTAGATAAGTGTTTGATACTTTGTCTTAGGTTTCCAAAATAGGACAGCTCACATTTATAGATCAGCTAAATGGTGATGATGGTTTTATTGACACTTAATAATAGAGCTTCTAAATTTGTTAGCTCTGTATTTAACTTGAGTGTGAACTTTATTAACCACTAAGACATTCTTACACATGTTCCTCAAGGACAGAAATCTAGTTCTACCTACTACCTCAGCCTTCGGTTCAAACTTTTCTTAAAATAGTGGGATTCTTTGTATCCCTTTATGCTTTTGCATATGTTGTTCCATCTGTCTGGGATGCCTTCTTCCTCTTTTCAACCTATCAAACTCCTTGTGCAGTGAGATTCAACGAGCCTCCCCTGTGGCACCCTCCCATATGCTCCAAAGAAGAAAAATCTTATTGCCAGTATTGTTCAGTCTGAATTCTAACCTGCGTACAACAAGGCTTTAGTGAAATCCTCAACAAGTGGAACTTCCACTGAGGAAGACGCTGAGACAACTATTTTTGCAACTGAAGTTCCCACTGTTGATACAAGTCTGTTCAGAATCATTATCAACCATTTGCTCCTGGAGTCGCAATGCAACACTGGGTCTGAGTACTCATGGTATTTGCTGCTCATTGTGGAGGCCAGAAATGAAAGAGAAAATATATTCTAAGCTTAATATGATGTTTATTGGGTTTCACTTTTTTGAAGATTCTCTAAAACAAGATAGCTAGCCTGGGATCCTAGCTGAACAATGGTATTTTTCTTCACCCACTTTCTAGTGGAGCAAAGGAAGCAGTTCTATAGCATTCCAGAAGCTTCTGTGTGCTAACCACAAACTCAGAACGACTTCTGAACAAAGGCCTTGGAGAGGTTTTAAGTCTAAGGCAGCCAGGGAGGGGACCAAAACTCATGCTTTTAACCTCAAAACAAAGGCCCATCTATAACCCACAAAGGAGATGGAGGTCACATGTTAAGTTTCTACAGCTTCATTATATACCAAATGGGACAAACATATAGTCTACCATCTTGATTTTGTCAGCCATCATAATGAAAACAAAACAAAACAAAAAATCCCAAAACTTTGAAATATACTTTGTTAAAAAAAATGTGGCACTTACATCAGCCTTGCAAATAAACGTAAGATGCTTGCTAACCTACAAAATATCACCCATTAAGGCCTCCCTCTCAGAAGAGAACCCCCCACACTTTGCTCTCTTAGGAATATGCCATTAATTGCCCTCAGCATGTGTGAGTGGCTATTCACAAGTTAACTTTATAGCAATATTTAATTGAATGAATAGAACAATGTTGTGCTAATGAGGGTCAAATTGCCACCAGATGTTGCTTCTTTCTTTCTTTTTTTTTTTAAATAAACACAGCTGTGTACATGCATGCATGGGCAATACAGAACTACTAGTGGACGAGAAAAGTGGTTCTAAGGAAACACTGGCAGGCAATAAAGAAGAGAAAAATCTAGGGATTAACGAATATTAATGAATTTCTATTCCACCTTTCATTTTTATTTCAAACACATGAAAATGCACTGAACGTGGTCTTGCGAATATGCTGTCTAGTACACATTATTTCCAATCATTTATGAAATGGGGGGCTTTCTCCCGGTGGGGATAGGTGAGTGAGTCAGTCTGACAGGAAGCCATCAACAACCTGACTGTTCTGTGAGGTCTTCCTCGAGGAGGCCCAGGAACCAGCTCGGAGTCTTCCAATCTCTAGCTGCACCAGCCCCTGTGCACACTTGGGAAGACAAGAAAAGAGGTGAAAAACAGCATTTATATTCTAAATTATCATGGCAGAGAGTCCACTCATCTCTGCACCAAGAATTGTAAATGGGTGATGAAAGCAAGAGGAAAAAAAGGAAATTCAGTAAGCAAAAAAATCACACAAAATAACAAAAATTCATCAACTTTGTGGTATTCATCTCATGACTTCATGACTTCTTTAAACATGGTAAGAGGATTACATTTCAATTCACCTCTTCCTTCTCCCTTCTGATGAAAGTATTCATGAGCAGTGAAATAATTAAGAAAAAGTAGTGAAAGGAGCACAGAAAAATCATAGAGGTAATCTACAAATAACACATTCTCTCATAAGTCATAACTGCTGACTACACTTGGAAATCAGGATTTTAAAATAAACAAGGTTCATTTGTGTTTGCAAAAACTTCCACAGCTATTTGTGAAACAGTATAAGATGCAGCTGGTTATAGGTGAATGGAAATTTACAAGAATTTTTATTGGATCCGTTTCCTCCAAGGGAGGCAGCGCCCATGTGGCAGAGGCACCCGGAAGGGAATTCTGAACCCAGCCTCTCTGCAACTTCAGTGAGAAACAGCGTGCGTGGTGGGAAACCCACTCAAGCAGATCCTTGTCATCTTGGGTGTGCTGCTCTACTTTTTCAAACTTCATTTGTGAAACAGGAGTTGGTCTGGATAAGACTGGATAGTCTTTAATGGTCCCTCAAGCAATAAAAGCTGAATTTGGTACATTCATGACAATACCACTTTAGAGAGAGAAGGATGAATTTTTGGATTCCAGGAGAACTTATTCCATCTAATGCATCTGGAAGGTAATTGTGGGTACTTGGTTTCTCACAAATATAAAAACTAGCTTAGAAATCCCCAAAGAGGTTTCTCGTCAATCCTGTTAAGTCAACGTAACAGCCTTCTTGTAAAGCTACTTATGATGGGTTAAAAAAATCAGAGATTAGATCTCTAGTGAAAACCAGGGTTAGCATAAAGTCGAACCCATTTTATAACCAAGCTAGATGAGACCGGTTCCCTCTGGACGTCAGTTATACCAGCCGGGCAGACAGCAGCCTGAGGACTCACCTTGAGGACAGTGGCCACTGTCTCCTGTGAGGCATTTCTCATGTCCTCCCCATTCACAGATAAGATCTGATCTCCCTGAATCAATCTCCTATCAAGGTCTGCAGCTCCACCTTTCACGATGTCAGAAATAAACACTCCATTTCCATTTCTGTGAATACCACAAAGCAGTGGGTAATGGCACAATTTAGTACTTCTGAGCAAATCTGAAATTATGGACATTCTATACAGTTTCACTAAATCCTAAAGCTTGGAATAAGGGTCCTACAAAGCCATCTCATCCAGTAATATCACTGACTTCCAAAATGATAAACCTCAGAGCGCTTGCCCTTTAAATAGTTTATAACTATTTATGCTGCCTACTGTAATATTCATTTTTATTGGCCCAAGGGCATCATTTCTGCAAGAGGATAATCTTAGTGAAATGAAATGGAAATCCACTTTAAAAAGCAGAGCTAAGTACTCTTAAAATGTACAAGTTATTTCCTTATAGATCAGCTCAATTATTAGCATCTGATCTGTTCTGGTTTCTCACTCTCTATTCCTTCCCTTATTATGGTTTTAATTATATTTACTTGTTTGAGGAGTAAATAAATGTATGTCTCAAAATTCAAGAGGTTAAAAAGTGGAGAAAGAGGTTGAAAAGTCTCCCCCTCACTTCTGTTCCCCAGTCCCCAAGTTCCTTTTTCAGAGGTAACCAGTATGTTCCCTTCTTCTTGTGTATCTCCAAGAGATATTCTGTGTATACATCAGCAAATGCATGTACGTATAGCACATATGTGTGTGAACAGATACACACACACATATTCTCCTCCAGAGTTTTTTCTTCCAGTTTTATTTTCTTTATCTTTTTCACTTGATACACCTTGGAATTGGTCTTTATGAGCACCTGGGGCTTCCTCATTGTTTTTTAGGGCTGTATACTATTCTACAGATGTTCCTCAATTTCACGATAACTAAACTATTGATAAAAAATATACAAGTTATTGTCATTCACTAGCTATTGTAAACAATGTGCAATGGATACAATATCTACAAGCATACCATTAGAATACACTTCTAGTCATGGAATCGCTAAGTCAAAGAATTACGAATCGTGAGAGTTTATATACCTGACCTTTCACAGTGGAACTTTCTGGGCTCAGGAATGTGACTGTTCCTTATAAACTCAATCTGAAATACTAGTGCTGTATGAAGATTGTTTTATCAATCCAGCACAAGACAAGAAAGTAAAACACATTCCTCTAAGTGGAATCTCCCCAGGCATATGTATGTGTCACAACCAGCAAGCAAACTTCAACATGGGCTCTGTCAGGTGCTCTGCACCCAGGTGTGCCTTGAATGTATTAAGAAATAGGAGTCTCAGCTTTTTTGATTTACAATGCATTTTCAGAGTGATGATCATGACAGCACAGTACCTGGCACAAAATCAGTGCTCTCAAAAACTGTCACTGATATTTTTATTTTAATAATGGCTTGGACTGCTGGAAAAAAGCACTAGGCTAGCCATCAGAGGTCTGGGAGGGCACGAGACATAATATATGAAAAAACAACTTCAATTCTTCCTAGGAAGATGGCTGATAATCATTTAAGGCCACATCGGGATGTCACTTGGAAACCTTGCAGCCCTGTTGGAATAAATACACACTAAATATCGAAAACCAGTAAACCATGGAAGCTGGAATTGCAGTTTCAAGATTTACTTACTTCTCTAATCTGCTACTATTATTCTATAATGCCCATCGTATGGGTAAGCAGCCCAGACTTCAAAAGAAAAGCCTAGCCAACAGGATCTACCTACATTTTTGTTGCAAGTTCTTCTTTGGGGACAACTTTCTTAATGAAAACTACTCTCATGAAAAATGTACATTTGTCTCTCAACTACATCTCTCAGCTAATTTTTGAAACTCACCAACTAGTTGTAGTTAACATAGCATGAAATTCACATGGTACTCCATGGCAGAGCAATTTTCTTAACCCAAGACTGTATAAACCTCTCTCTTGATATTTGCTGTTTCTCGGGTATGGTGTCTTTAATTCACCCTAAGGGACTCCACGGTGAAAAACCTTTTTGACTCTGTTCTTATCCTATATGGGAGCAAATACAGTCTGGGTTGATTGGGCTTTGAGTTCTATCTTCATATGACACATGCTTTCCCGGTTAAGATCTTGCTTAGGTTAAGGTCACTCTAATATTTATAAGTAGGTTAATTTTATAAAGCATATTATTAGTTTACACAAGACTTTATCTGGTGTTCGTAGGCTCCCTAGGGCTCCGGGGGGACAGGCCAGTCTGTCCTGACTTGTATTTCCTTACCGTTTCCCAACAATGCTCAGACCCAGTCCTCGGCCAGCCTTTTTCTGCAGATGCACCGGGAAAATCTCCAAGTTCTCCTCATCCCTGTAGTGTGCCTCATCTCTATACACCACCAGTCGCACCTTCTGGGGGGTCTGCCTCAGGGCTGTGATGGCTTCTTCGTGGCTGGCGCTTCTCAGGTCAATCCCATTAACCTGGAACAACGGGCATCTGAGATGGGCTGCTGACCGCAGAGGCCTCTATGGCTGCTCTGTCTGCTGAGCTCCTTAATCCAACCAGTGGAAAACCTCTAGAAATTTCCAGCCATTCCCGAGGCACACAGGCAGTGACTACTAGTGGTAGTAGCTGCTTCATGTGTAAAGGAGGTTAACCCTTATGCTTCTCCCAAGCCCCCAAAAAGCTTAGTACACACAATAATGCAATTTTGCATAGCTGTGAACTTTACTATGGGACCAACATGGTTGGGGAGGGAGGGCGAGAGGGAGCAGGAGGGGTGCAAGGGGCTGACTGGCTCATTTAACTGAGGTTGAAAGGGAAATAAACATTAGTGTTTGGTCAGCATTTTTAGACTCAGTTCGCTTATTGAATTTGACATCCTCACTCTTAATTGCAGACATCACAACGACTTTAGAATAAGTAGGAAGGAAATGAGAGATTTTCAACAGCGTCAAAAGCCCCTTGAAGTACACTCTTCTGAACCTGGATCTGAGTGGGCACAAACAGGACCACGAGTTAGAGACAAACTATACTGGCAACAGCACTGAATAAGGCCATGGCTCTGCTTCTGGCAAATCATGCGACTGTAGACAAGCCGTGTCACCTCTTGTAAGCCTCTGCTTCCTCGTTGGCTAAACGGGGATCATAGCCAACTTATTTTTTTTTCCTTAACAAATGTTTGTGTAGTGCTTGCGAATCAACCCTTTATAAATATTTACTCATTTAATCCCTATATTAACTCTCTGAAATAGGTCCCATTACCATTTTACAGATGAGGACGGTAAGGCATGAAGAGGCTAAGAGACTTGACCAAGGTTACACAGCGAGCAGAGGGCGAGTCACAGTTTGAACGCAGACTGTGTTCCCACCCTTAGTCTCTACACCATTCTGCCTCACCTTCCTCTCAGAATGAGTTCCTGGAGCCCCCTGCCACAGAGAGTCAAGTAGCGCTGTGGATTAGTGGATTTAACACAAGGGAGAGACTGAGGGACAGAATGGCCGAGCACTCAAAGGAAGGGAGTCATGGGTCACTCCCTCAAGGTCACAGCTAGGAAACAAGCCAAACGAAGGGAAGAACAGGCCCAGGTCATGGCCGGGGGGATGGCAGAATGGAAGAGGTCCCTCACTATGCCGGTTCCACTCCACATTCTGGTCATTCCCTGTGTGTCCTGGGCAGGTCAGGCTTATCTCTGGTCCTCCCATCCTTCATCTGTCCAGTGAGGGACTGGTCTCAGGCTTCCCCAGTGCTAACATTCCAAAGATGAATGACTCGTGGCATGAAGAATGGTTACAGAGAAGGGAGAAGAGAGCAATGAGCCCTTCTCGGAGAAGGTGAGTTTTGACCTATTATTTAAAGCTGATTCTATGAGCCAGAAAAATGTTTGAAAAGCCTAATTTTCAAGGTGCTTTTTTCATTTCTGGTATATCTTGGGTTTGTGTTCTCACTTAGACTAATTACATCCAGCATAATAGTGGTTAAGGGGCGCCTGGCTGGCTCAGTCGGTAGAGCATGCGACTCTTATCCCAGGGTTGTGAGTTCAAGCCCCATGTTGGGCTTGGAGCTTACTTAAAAAAAAAAATTGAAGGGCGCCTGGGTGGCTCAGTCGTTAAGCATCTGCCTTCGGCTCAGGGCGTGATCCCGCCGTTCTGGGATCGAGCCCCACATCAGGCTCCTGTGCTGGGAGCCTGCTTCTCCCTCTCCCACTCCCCCTGCTTGTGTTCCCTCTCTCGCTGGCTGTCTTTCTCTCCCTGTCAAATAAATAAATAAATAAATAAATAAATAAATAAATAAATAAATAAATAAAATCTTTAAAAAAAAATTGAAAAAAACAAAAAACAGTGGTTAAGCATGGGTTTTGGATACAGATGGGCTTCAATTTAAGCACTGATTCTAACTTACTCTGTGAAACCTCATGTACATTACTTAAGCTTCAACTGTGTCCTCTATGAATTGGAGACAGTATCTACTTAGTGTTGTGAGGATTAAGTGAAATAAACCCTCTCAGACATTCGGACAGGACTTGGCCCGCAGTTAAGCTCAGCGTAAGTTAGAAGTTGGTAATTTACGGGGGACTGAAGTAACCCTAGTCAGGACTGTTTTCTGTCGGCGCCAGCATCCACTGTTACTTCGGGCCCATGCTGCATTCTCATTGTTTGAGAGGTAAATCCATAGAACAAAGGGGAAAACAGTGTCTTTAGAAAATGTGGTCTGAGCTGATTATTTTCCCGTATTCCAATAGATGGCACACAAGACCACTTCTGTTACTCCACTGCAGCACAGTTACTCCCACGGATTGAAGGTGAATTCTCTTAAGCCTCTAAAATACCTTTTGAAAGGCCCTAACAATTATACTTCCAATAAAAAGCACTGTCATGAAACTAATATTATAAAAGCCATTTATACTAAATTCCAGGATTACGATGCCTGCTCAAATCCAAGTAATCTGCTCCAAGTTCATAGTTTCCATTTCCTCCTCTGCTTATCAAGAGGCACCACTAAATGCACCAGGAATCATCAGAGAAATATCGCCGCATAGCTTGAATATTCTGGAGTGATGTATTACCTTAAGTGCCTTACAGAAGCACTATATGCATTATTTAGAGCATCGATTGCACGGGTGGTAATAGCAGGGCTCCCTATTTGAGACAAAGAGCCATAGGAGGCCCCAGTTGTCAATGGATGTGTACCACATCTCTTGGGTAGGACGAGGAAGTGGGTGAACCGCTGCTTGAGAAGGAAAGAATAGCCAAACTAGGCAGCAGTTCCTCGCTATTTTAGTTCAGGCATTAGCCCTCTACTCTTTCTGCTCCCACATGCACAAAAATAGAAGAGGATGACGGAAGTAGGGGTAGGGTTAGATGAGGGACTTTATTTGTTTGTTTGGTTTTTTTAGGAAGAGCTAACGTGCATGTGCGTGGGATGGTGGGGAGAGGTAGAATCTTAAGCAGGCACCATGCCCAGTGCAGAGCCCAATGCAGGGCTCGATCTCACAACCCTGAGTTCATGACCTGAGCCAAAATCAAGTCTGACACTTAACCGACTGAGCCACCCAGATGCCCTGAGGGACTGACTTTAAAAACAGAATCAGAAAGAAGGCAGTCCATGATAATTATGGAATAATTAATCTTGCTGTGCTAAAACATTATTGGACTATATCTTTGCAAGCAAAATCTGGCTTGTCCCAGTTGTTGTTATTTTTTTAAGTAATCTCTACACTCAACTTGGGGCTCGAACCCACAGCCCCAAGATTAAGAGTCGTGTGCTCTACTGACTGAGCCAGCCAGATGCCCCATGGCTTATCCTAATTTTAACATGAGGATAGAATTAAAACCATGAAAGACCAGCTGCCAATGCAGAGGACTCTCATAAGCAGAAAGGCCACTGTCTGGAAAGAAACTCCACTGGTGTAGAGTTCTCTGGTTTCATGGTCTTGAAATATACGACCGAAGCTGGCCTGTCTTCTTAAGGCAAACCTGCAGGCCACAGGCTGATTAGGCATCATTATGCATCTATACACATCGACCACAACTAGAACAAGTCCAAATGTGGGGCCTAAGTTGCTTAGAAAAGAAACAAGTCACTTGACCAAACAGCTATTTCTTAACTAAACACACCATATGCTCTTGTGGACTAGACACTACATGGGGTAAAAGAACAGCCTGTCCTGACCAATTAAAAAAAAATAACTTTCTAGTTGACACACAGTGTTACATTATGTCCTGGTCATCTTTAATGAGAAGTGTAGACCATCCGTCCATATCGGGTATTGTAATTCAGTTGCTTTCTTCATGTTAACCTGTCCCGAGTGTTCCCTTGTATGTGAATATACTTTACAGAAGACAGCAGCTACGGCTGAGGTCTATCCAATACAAATAGATACAGTTTTAAAAAACTTTTTTTTAAGAAAGTTTTTTATTGAGGTATAACTATTATGAGATAAACTATATTTATTTTTTTTTCCTTTTTTTTTATTTGAGATAAACTATATTTAAAGTGCCCAATTTATACTGTGAATTTATGTGATTTAAACCTATGTAACCATCACCATAATCAAGAAAATGCACATATTAGATTTTGTTTCAAGTGACCATTATAGAATAATTCATGGGCTTACAGATCACATAAGTATCTAGGCATGTATGCAACTGTACTCTTGAATATTCAATCTATTTATTTTACAGAGCCAATTACAATAACACCAGTTAATTAGAAAACCTAGGGAGGAAAAAACCCTCAAAACTCTGACCACTAAAAACCAGTGTTGTACGCTAAAGCAGTCAAGCCAATTCCCAAAGAGGTCTCGCTTATTTTTCTAACCTCATACACTTGCGCCTTAATGAATGTACTGGGAATATGTCCTAATCCAATGATGAAGCACAGTAAAAGTCTGCAGAGAAACCCTGAATTTAATTTGCAATAAGCCTGGCTTCTCCTTTAACTCCTTCTTGCCTATATTTTCTGCCCTTAATTATATCTGTGGTTTCATCTTGGGAGGCAGACTTGAACCACCAAAGGGAAAATAAAATTCTATGATGTCATTCATAATGTGCTGTATTAAAGCTGCAAAGCAAAAATGCACATGCCCACCATAAAATGTTAACTATTCAATTAAATTCATCCAATGAAAGAAATAAATGTTGCCTAAAGGTTTCACACCATCAAAAAAGCTCTTTCGTTCCACCTACCAGAATGCCTGGCATTGACCTGCCACTCATCCGTTCCCTAGTTTAGACACTGCCTGCCTTGGCATTTTTTAAAAGGCTTTAATGCCTTTGCTAATTGAGAGTCCATTTGAAAGAGGCAAGCTAACCATTTCAAATTATTAATAAGTACCATGTACCACCTAAAGGAGAAGATTCTACATTTTCATCAACTAGAAAACAGAAGAGGAAAGGCATGGACCTCCACTTTACTTACAGATTTATTAGGAGTAAGAAAACAATACTTACAACTGCAATAAAAGTCTCTAAAACATCAGCTGTGCATGTTTATGCATATGTGTCTGTATGTCTGTTTGTTTAGGAGAGAATTTAGACAGGTATAATGGAGGCGCAAAACGTCGAATTGCAATACTGTACGCTCTCATTTGATATTAAGATTCTAGAACTATTAGAACTACAGAACTTGCATTGAAAAAAAGTTTTCACAGATTTAGACAGATAATCTGCCATGATTCTGATGACAGTTATTCAATGTACATTAAAAAAAGAAAAAAGTAAGGTCCATGTTTTGCTAAATGGCAGAGAAGTGAGGATACAGTTGAGTACAAGACAGTGAGTAAATAGTGGATCAAGATCAGGAAAGGAATTGTATTTGCTAGTATTTTTTTTAAGTTAATTAATTAATTAATTACATTACTTTAAAAAATTTTTATTTTTTTTTTTAAGAAGGCTGGGAGGGACAGAGAGAGAATCTTAAGCAGGAACAGGCTTTATGCTTAGCGGGGCTGAATCTCAACCCTGAGATCATGACCTGAGCCAAAATCAAGAGGCGGACAGTGAACTAACTGAGCCATTCAGGTGCCCCTGTATTTGCTAGTAGTAAATAAAATGCATAGTCCCATACCTCTAATATCTGGTCACCAGCCCAAAGTCTTCCATCTCTGGCTGCTGCTCCTTCTTCATAGACTTCGTGTATAACTATAGCATCCTATAAAAAACAAATTCTGATTAATTTTCAACAACCATAAATGCTTCCTTACACAAACAACCAAACCATAGGCAGCAACCCATAATTTGCTCTTTGCTAATAATGTCATATTTTATTTGACCTAAAGGTAAACAAAACACACAGTTATGATACATTCAGAGGTATAATTAATTTTTCCTAGGTTTATTATTTCATTCCTTTAGGACTGGCTTTGCCTAATATTTCAAGTTAAACTTCCCCCATGTGTTTTACTGTTAACCTGTACATTGCTGCTGTGTATGAACTTGAGGTGAACTATGTGTCATTCTTATTTACATTTTATGGTATATTTTGAAACATGGTTTCAGGTATTTATTAGTATTCAAGGATTTGGCATAGATGTGTGGCCTGATGCAGGGGGTCTGTCAGGCCTCATTACTTGGGCAATGAAAGAAAAGAACTGAAGTGGAATGAAATGAGCATGGAGGAGGGGAAAGGGTGTTCATGAACCTAAGTGTAAGACAGCAGTGGGTTCCAATTCGGACCTGCCGTTGTGTAACCGTGCGCAAATAAACTCCTGAACTTAGCATTCTGAGCCATAAAAATCAGGATGATACCCAAGGTAGGTAAGCTTAGGCTGAGGAAAGCGTTATCATGGTTAATGAATGTAAAAGATTCCTATCTTTTCAAATCAATAACCTTACATTTTTTATTATCATAAAAATAACACATGTAAAGGACTCAAGCACAACCACAAGGTGTAGTAAACCACAGAAAGAGACCGCCTCCCTTGCGTGCCCCTCAGTCCCACTCCCCAGAGACAATCACCACCAACAGTTTCCTAAGGATCCCTGCAGTTTACACCTGTACACCCAAATACTGATATTATACGGATATGGACTTTGCTGAGACTATTTTTAAAATATTCAATTGAATATGTTCACACAACTCTTCCCCCTCATGTTGAGCAAACGGGATTTTTTAAGACTTATTTATTTATTTGGGGGAGAGAGCGAGCGAGCGAGCGAGCGAGCATGTGCGCGCATGAGCGGGAAGGGCAGAGGGAGAGAGAACCTGAAGCAGACTCTGAGCTGAGCACAGAACCCGACACAGGGCTTGATCTGACAACCCTGACGTCATGTCCCTGACATCACGACCCTGAGATCATGACCTGAGCCGAAACCAAGAGTTGGATGCTAAACCGAGTACACCACCCAGACGCCCCACAAGCAGGGGATTTTTATGGAGCTGAAAACTGAACCAGAAGTCACTGGTTCCTTCTGTTGTTTATCAAACTGAGGGGCACTGAAAAAACGATGCTGGAAGGATGATGCCAGGTGTGTTGGAGGGCTTCTGGGAGAGGAAACGAGCTTCTGATGGAGACTAGAAACAGATCTGTGGGTTCCATGAGAAGTGCGGATTTGAGCCCTGCACTGCCCAGTATCCCCCCATTCCGCACCACCCCCCAACACACATGCTGTTTGTAAAACCCTGCAAGCAATGGTCAAGGGGGGCAAACTCTAGGCATAATGGATCCCACCTTGAAAGCAGTCCTGTGTTCCAAGCACTGGGGCTTGGAAATAGCAGGATTTCTTGACTTGTGATCATAAAGGTCTGGGTAAGACAGGGCTTGATGATTACCGGAGGACTGATGATAATGAGGGGCCTATCAATGATGTCCGGGAGCTTTGTAAAGAAACCAGAACTCTGAGAGTTTAAGGGGCCTCCAGAATGACTGAGGTTGATACTGCTTTAGTCCAGGAATATGGAGCCTCAGAATCAGAAATTGACAAGAAGTCAACATAAAGAAATATTCCTTGCAAAAATATAACAAATAGGAGAAAAAGACACAAGACAAATCTACTTTTTAAAAAATTTTTTAAAAAAATTTATGAGAGAGAGATACAAGAGCACAAACAGGCGGAGGGGAAGAGGCAGAAAGAGAAGCAGACTCCCTGCTGAGCAGGGAGCCCAATTCAGGGCTCCAACCCAGGACCCTGGGACCTAAGCCGAAGGCAGACGCTTAACGGACTGAGCTGCCCAGGCACACCCCAAATCTACTTTCTTGAAAAAATAAAATAGAAAGGTTTGTATACAAACTCTGGAGTAGAGAAGAAATACATGAGAATATTAAGAGGTTCTTCAACCAGATGACCCTACTGGATTCCAAATATCTTTACATTATTAAACACTTTCATTTTACTACCACACGATTCTGAAAACATTCTTTATTACAGCAGTTAGAGAGGCAGCTCCCAGGAGACAGGAAAGGTTCCTTAATCCAATTTGCATTGTGGGATTCTGTACCAGCAACAGATTTTAGACCATTCTTTGTTTTAACTCTGATTTATGAAATTTTCAGACCCAGGGAGCATCTACACTGCCAAGAGTTGGTTTCTCTGAACTGTTTCAGGGGAATGGTTTTGGGGAAACGTGCTGGGTCAGAGGCTTCAGGTGACCCCAACAACACTGCCAAGATGACGCCAAGGGTCACTTTTATGAAAGTAGTGCGAGGAGACACTAATGCAAGCGTCTGGTAACACCCCACATCATACTGGCTTTCCAAGTTTGGAGGCCAAACACCCCATCTTCCCTGGACTGGGAGAATCAGAGTGAACTCCTACTACACGTGGTTCTTACAGCGTTAAACGTTCAGCCTCAACTCCTTTAATCCTGCAACATTACAAAAGTCAAATGGGAAACTTCCTGTTTATACTTAAAAGGAAGAAGAAGACCTAATGGAGTTTTTATTTCATAAAAGTAGCCTGAATCCAAAACTCTTCAATACTTTCTGGGTGTTTAGTGAACTGGGTATTTAGTGAACTCTTGTACTTAAAAGAAATACACTGCTGGGGTGCCTGGGTGGCTTAATTGGTTGAGTGTCTGCCTTTGGCTCAGGTCATGATCTCAGAGTCCTGGGATCGAACCCTGCGTGGGGCTCCCTGCTCAGTGGGGAATCTGCTTCTCCCTTTCCCTCTACCCTTACCGCTCCCCCAACGCTTGTGTTCGCTCTCTTGCTCTAATGAATAAATCAAATCTTTAAAAAAATTAATATACATCAAATGCCAAACTCATGGTTGATGATCTGTGTTTGGTCCACGAGTCTGTGTGAAAAACTCCCCATTTATTTCGTACCTTGACTACTGCTGTGATTTCTCTTAAAGTCATCAATGAAAATATAAGAAAACATGAGACACTCTGACCTATCAATAGAAAAAAGTCACATTTCTTACCATGTGCCCTGTGTGCTGAAAGTGTGTTGTGAAGTTATGGTTCTGGGCGGCTGCATTAGCTGGGGACGCTAGAGGTGAGAGGTGGGGGCCAACAGCTAAATTAGAAATGTGGACTAGTGAACTGAAAAGAAAAATGGATTTATTTTTCAAAACCTACATGGTTCATAAGGTAGGACAGAATAATAAAAAAAAGATACTGCATTGAGATATTTTAGGCAGCTATTTGACAAGGCAACATTAAAATTTTCTTTCTACTTTGAAACAACTGTGAATAGATGAAATAATGGGTCATTAATGAAAGACTGCCCTTTATTGTTTTAAACAAAAAATCTGGAGTTGACTGTACATAGGATTCTTATCTCCTCATTGTATATCCTCTTAAATGTTAATGGTCTTGAGCTAGTCACACAAAACTGCTTGTTGGCACAGTTCTGAGTGGCTTCTCTCCCACTCCCTATCTCTGCATATTTAAGTAACGCTCCTTCACCCTAGAATACCTCAGTGACTCTGTCTACCAATACCAATGACTTCTTCTAAAACTCATCTATTCCAGAAGCAGTGTATTAATCATCTCCCTGTGGGTGGGTTACTGGCTTACACCAAGGACAGGCTGTAGAGACAAATGATTATGAGCTAGGTCTCTGGAGTCAGATTTCTTAGTCCAAATCCTGGCCCTGCTACTTCTGGCCATGGGCCTCGGGAAGACTGTTAACCTCTCCGGGTCTTAGCTTCCTCATGTTTATATGGTTTCAACAATATTATCTACACATAAAGCTTTATGTACAATGCCGGCACATAGTAAGGAAGTGAGAACATCTCATTATATTTAACGCCTCTGTGCCGAAGCCGCTGCATGCTTCCCCTTCGTGCCATCCAATCCTCATAACAAGGAAGCAAGTGCAGTATTATTAGTCTCATTTACGGTTGGGGGTATGGAGGCTCAGAAGGATTCAGACTTGACCAGGTCTTTGCAGCTTCTAAGTAGGAAAGATCAAATTCCAACTTGGGACTGTTTAACACCAAAGCCTGTGTTCCTACCACTATTGCAAGCATCTCATCTGTTTTGAATATTTTATTTTGCACTTGTATAAAAGCTAACTTGGGATTTTCCATATGGCATCAATTCTGTTGAATGATTGTCTCCTCAACTCCACAGTAAAAACCTTGAGGGCATGAGCTGATCATTTTATAGAGAGTGAACAAAAAGACCACTGTGGAAGTGAAAATTGAAGCCTTGATGGGGTGGGGTGATGATCTATGGACCTCACTTGCTGGTGCTGGTACCTGGTTAGGGGTTTGCACTACACAAAGCACGATGGGGAAGCCCTCTCCCCAATGCAACACGGAGTCTCTCTCTTAATTCTGTTTGTTATTCTTGTCTCTTTCTTTCTTTCATTTCTTTTTCATCCTCTTTCTGTGTACCCAGATTATTCACTGAGTGATTTTTTTCTACAGGAGCAGATATAAAAGAAAATTATATACAAGGGATGCAATGACGTTTGAAATAAAAAGCTGAGTTCAGTCCAAAAAAACCAGATTAATTCCTCCTAATGGCAGACTTAAGAATCATGTACAGATGACCAAGACTGACATACGATAAAAAACTAATTTCCCCTTGGTAGTTGTGATTTTCACTGGGACAAGAGAAATTTAAGTAAGATAGTCTGCTTATTTACTGCCTGAGATGAGACCAACAATTACGCTCTGGCCGCTCTACATTCTCACTGACAGGCCAACTCTGTAGCCAGAGAAGAGTTTCATCGGTGAGTTGGAGAATCTGACAAATGTTGGGTTTTCCCTCATCAGAAGGGTCGGGCAGGATTTCAGAGATGTAGGAAAAGTCTTCTGCCTAAAAATTCTCTCATATCAGTTTTTGTCTGAAACATGTTTAACTTGAGGAAAATTCCTTTATTCCATTAATTAGGGATAATATTAAAAAAACCAGACACCCAGGAAGTAGCTGACTAGTAAATTTCACATATTGTTTAAGGGACCACTGTCTTAATGTCTCCATTCTTTTTTTTTTTTTTTTTTAAGATTTTTAATTATTTGACAGAGAGAGAGAGAGCACGTGCGCACAATCAGGGGACGCAGCAGAGGGAGAGGGAGAAGCAGGCTCCCCACGGAGCAGGGAGCCAGATGCCCGGCTCGATCCCAGCACCCCGGGATCATGACCTGAGTGGAAGGCACAGGTTTAACTGACTGAACCACCCGGGCACCCCTTACTGTCTCTATTCTTAAAGAAAAAGTATCTTTTAAATATAGATAATATACACATATGGTACTAGACTCAAAGGAGTACACACTGAAAAGTTTCTCTGTACCACCTGTCCCTCAGCCACCATATCTCCCTAATTAGAAACAAACAGTATTAAGTTTCTCGTGTATTTTTATAGAGATAGGCTATATATATTTGGAAAATACAAAGGCACCATGGTCTCTCTTATTTGCTATCTCCTTTGTTTCATGAAATTCTACTTGAGCCCGCCAAGTGGCACCTCTTCTATGAAACCTTCTCTGACTCTCTCCCCCTGGCAAGGCTGATCAACCTTCCTGTGGGTCACTGCTGTCTTTCTTACCGAACTTATCACAGTATCACAATAGCTTCTTCACGGATCTAGGTACTATACTGAGTCCTAGCCTCAGTGGAACCCTTCTAACTCCTCTTTGCATCCTGGTGCTGAGCCCAGAGTAGGCGCTGAATAAATGTTTGCTAAATGATTATCAAGAAATTGGTTGGGATAGAAATGGGATCAAAATGACCCAGAAAGAGGAGGCTGGCAGGGCGTGTCATAATCTTACTCTAATCCAACCAAGCCTCTCTCTCTCTCTTTTTTTAAAATCCCAGCCAAGCTTCTGATGGCAAAATATTAGTGATATACAACCAAAATGCCCACCACACATGGAAGCTGAATCCATGTGAATTTCCAGAGGATTTACGTTAGCTTAAAAAGAAATTTTTTTTAGAGGGAGGAAGGGGCAGAGGGAGAGAGAGAGAGAGAATCCCAAGCAGACTGCACTGAGTGCAGAGCCCAGCTCAGGGCTCGATCTCACACCCTGAGATTACAACCTGGGCTGAAATCAAGAGTTGGATGCTTAACCAGCCAACTGAGCCAACCAGGTGCCCCTCAAAGAGCAACTTAAAGAGCCAAGGGTGAGGGACTTAATTATCAGAGCCCCACAAAAATCACAAACTCCTCCAAGGGGATTTAGAGTCAAAGTCATCACACACTTCAGCCCATCCGCCACCTTTTTCTTTACTGTTCAAGTTGCCGGCAAGTAGATAAAGCAACTCATCAACGTATCAACATTCAGCAAGAGGCAATCTGATTATTGTCACCACAGGCTCGGAACCCTTAAAGAAGCCACGTGTTAGAAAAAGTAACTATGGGTCTCCTGTGGGCAGAAGACTATCAGTAAGCACCCTTGTGTGGGTGAACTCTTTCCACAGAACGAGATTTTACAGATTATGTTTCCAGATATTCAGTGGGTTGTTTCAACAAGCATTTCAGAACAAAACTTTGATAAAGAATTATGTCGTAGATATTACTATAAAGGACCCTTTATATATGGCTTAGTTCCTGCTTGCAGGTGTGCTTAATCTGGATCACTCTAGAATTAAACCCAATCTTTGCCATACTCATAAAGCCCCTGCCCCCCTTCTCCTCAAAAAAAAATCCTAAGGGACATTTTAACTACAGAAAAATTTCACATTAGATTTCACATTTAGGGGGAAAACATATTATCAGTGGTCCCCAAAGAGTGTTATGTCTTATTTCCCTGCTTTATGGGAAAAATCCCTCCTAATAAGAAAGACCCATGAGGACCAAAGAAGGATTAGGAAGATTGTGTATAAAATGGGCATTGTTTTTTTGTCTGCAAGAAACCATGGTTCAGATCTGTGCTCTTAGAAGAGTAATGCTCCTTTTAAACATCATTTAATAGTGCTCCCCTCTGAGGCTGTTGCTGCCCAGAAATGATACAGACGTGTCTTCTGTATAGTAGATGACTTTCTCAGCAGGAAGGCCAAACCAGCGAGGGGTTGTAATATAGTGGGGGTAGTAAAATGCTCAGTCCAGTGCTGTGCAAATCAGAATGACATTCACCTCCACACTAAAAAGCACATGGAGATGTACAAGTTACTGATTTGTGATGTCTACCGCAGTTCGAGAGTTTAAAAAGAAAAGTGGGGGTTAAAGCTGCAAACGAATATCTCACTCTGAACAAAGCTGACTGTACTTATGTGAGTAAAGAGATGAGTGTCTTTACAACATGATGCTTTTCTGTCTCAAACCCTTTGTGTAAAGATTCTTTGGAAACAAAAAACAAAAAAACCAAACAAATGGAAAAACCAAGCTTCCCTATTATATTTTAATTAGAATGTGATTTGGAAAAAAAGTAGGGGGGCAGTACGGTATGGAAGAAGGACAGAAAAACCCAGGACTGGGAGTGGAAGGAGTTAATTTTTCTCATAGCTCTGACCGGCCAATTTTGCAAGTGGGTCTACATTAATGGGACACTTATCAGTAAAGCACAGAGTTGAAATACATGGTTTCTAAAGTCATTGCACCTCTAAAATTTTAGACATCAGTGAACTCATATATAGTGCAAAGCAAAGCAGAGAAAGCCATTGTTTTATGCATATACTTAGGCCCTGCCTAGGAATAATAAGACCTCCTTTTAAATGGCAGACCAGAAGAATCCCAACTCTCAAAGGCTAAGAAAGTTCAGAAAGAGACTGGCGGGGCACCTGGGTGGCTCAGCTGTTAAGCGTCTGCCTTCGGCTCAGGTCATGATCCCAGGGTCTTGGGATCGAGCCCCGCATCGGGCTCCCTGCTCTGCTGGGAGCCTGCTTCTTCCTCTCCCACTCCCCCTGCTTGTGTTCCCTCTCTTGCTGGCTCTCTTTCTCTGTCAAATAAATAAAATCCTTAAAAAAAAAAAATTTAAAAAAATAAAAGAAAGAGACTGGTGGTGGGGGGTAGGGGGTGGGAATGCTGGCTATTCCATTATCTTTTGCTGCAAAACTTAGTGGCTTAAAACAAAAACTAACCATTTGTCTGTCCATGATTCCGTGGGCTGTCAATTTGGGCTGGGTTCAGGGGGCAAGTTCTGCTCTCTGCTGTCTCAGTTGGGCTCACATGAGTTGTAGTCAGGTTGGCGGGGGCCTCAGCAGGATAGCTAAGCCCCTCTCCCCCCATGTACTCTTTGCAAGGTGCGTCATCCCCCAGGAGGCCTGTCCAGGCTTGTCTGCAGAGAGCTAAACCGTAAGGCCTTGAGGCTAAGTCCTGGAAGTCATTTGATGCCACTTTTACTATGATTGGTCAGAGCAAGTCAACTGGCCAGCTCGAATTCAACGAAACTAAAGAGCTGCACAAAATTTATGATCAGTTTTAACCTCCTACAGACTCTATCAAGTCTGCCAGAGGAATTTTCCAGCCCGTAAACAATGGAAGGCAGCAACGTACAGTGGGAATCGTGGCTATGGCCACATAAACCTGCGTTCAGAGTTGAGCTCTGCCACTTACCACAGCTTTGTGATACTTCTATTAAGGTATTTAACCTCACTGAACCAGTGTTCCCGTCTCTGTCAAACGGAAAAAATCCTACCTTTTAGGGTTTGAGGCTGAAATGAGATTATGTATGTAATGTGAACAAAGTGTCGGCCAAACAAATGTTGAATAACTGCTAATGAGGACTCCCAACACACACATCTCTAAGGTTGAGGGGGGCCTACACGGGACATGAAGGAAAGAATGTATGTCACAGTGGTTGAAATTCATGACTCCCAGGATGAATGACGCCAGCCTCGGTCCATTTTTTAATTTCTATTTTTCCTATAATCATGGTGAACTGAGAATACAACTGATTGCTTTCTTTCTTTTTCTTCTTTCTTCCTTCTTCCCTCCCTCCCTCTCTCCCTTCCTTTTTCTCTTTCCTTTTCTTTTTTCCTTCCTTCCTCCCTTCCTTGTTTCCTTCCTTCCTTCCTTCAAGATTTTCTTTTTAAGTAATTTCTACACCCAACGTGGGACTTGAACTTACAACACGGAGATCGAGTTGCATGCTCTACCAACTGAGCCAGCCAGGGTCCCCCTGATTGCTTTTCGAGAATGATTATACACAGGATATTTTAGGTTCTTCTTCTTTTCTCTCCCTCTCTTTTTCAGAGGGAGAACAAGAGGGAAGGGCAGAGGGAGAGGGAGGGAGAATCTTAAGCAGGCTCCACACCCAGTGCAGAGCCCAATGTGGGCTCGATCTTAAAACTCTGAAATCATGACCTGAGGGGAAATCAGACCTGAGGGGAAATCAAGAGTCTGAACGATTCTTAACTGGCTGAGCCACCCAGGAAACCCTTTAGGTTATTCTTTCTGAAGTCATGGACTGCTCAGGGCTAAGGCCAAGGGACCATTTGTTTTTTTTGTTTTTGTTTGTTTGTTTTTTAAAGATTTTATTTATTTACTTGACAAAGAGAGAGCACAAGTAGGGGAGCAGCAGGTAGAGGGAAAGGGAGAAGCAGGCTCCTTGCTGAGCGGGGAGCCTGATGCAGGGATTGATCCCAGGACCCTGGGATCATGACCTGAGCCGAAGGCAGATGCTTAATTGAGGGAGCCATCCAGGAGCCCCCACAAGGGACCATCTGGATGCAAACATGATCTAAGCCAGACTGCAAAAGTCCTGTTCCCAGGATTCTGATGTTTTTGTTTTCATTAAGTATAGTCAGTCTTCACTGTCTGTGGGTTCCATATTTGCAAATTCACCCACTCCCCCAAAACAATGTTCCTGGTGCATTCACAGTCATGTGTGGACATGGGCAAAGTGGTGAAAAATCTGAGTTGCCCGATTTCACTTGTTCCCAGCTGAAGTCGAACAAGGTGACATTTTGCTTTCGGGTTTCAGCTCTCATATTGTGAATAAGCATCTTTTTTGTGGTCTTTTTAGTGCCACAGGTTTTGTATTTTTGTGCTTTTTGTTTGTTCTTTTGCTGTTTAGAACAGCCCCCAAGCCCAAGACTGAAGTGCTGTCGTATGTTTCTAAGCAGGAGGAGGCTGTGATGTGCCATATGGGAAAAATACACATTAGATAACTTTTGTTCATCTATGAGTTACAGTGTTGCTGGCCATGAGTTCAATGTTAATGAATCAACAACAGATATTAAAATAACCTATCTTTAAAAAGTAATACATGTAAAACAAGGTTATGTATTTATTGACTGTTAAAAAATGTTGTGACCAGAGGAAGCTATCTCTGTATTTACCCTAGAAGTAATGGTTCAGTATTCACGAACTCAGGGTTTGCTATGATTTTATAGAACATAATTGCCACGAATAACAAGAACGGACTGTACTTCCTACTGTTGCTTCTCCCTGCCGATACTTCTCTACGACATAGCTGGGAAGTCTAACGTGAAAGGTGATAAAGGTAGACACGCAAACATGGGCTATCTATAATAGGGATGGCAGGACTGTCAACAAAGGCAGGTCTCTGTTTTCCCTATTGTGGGGCAGTAGGTTGATTAACCCAAGGATGGAAGACTGAATGCATTTTTCCAGCTGCAGCATATGTTATTATAATTTCGTTCCATGTGTTTTGTAGCTCCATATATTTTTGAACCCATTACAAATGTAAAGGGCAAAGATGATTCAAGACAAGTTGCAAAGATGCTAATCTTCCCCACCTTTAAGCCCCCTGCTTTGATGCAAAAGGTATTTGGCATGCCCTTGCTGATTCACAAGAAGCAAAATGTTAGATTACTTTCAGTATCTCATAAGAACATGCAGGACTTGTGGCAGAACGTAGTCCATAAATGCCACATTTCCTTTATTCTAAGAGGATTTTTTTCTCCTTTTATTTTAATTTTATAATTTTGATGAATCTCAGAGTCAAGTGTACATTCAATATACTGCTTTCCTACCATGGATACAGTAAAAGATTATTACTTTAGAAGAAGTACAGTATTTGTCAAACTGATATAGCTTTGCTTGCCAACTTCATAGGCTGAATAATTGTTTCTGTTCACAAAACCCGAAGAAGCCGTAGCTAAACAAGGGAAGTCAACAAAAGTCAAAAGAACTTATAATACTTGAAATCCTACTTTTTGAAATCTGGATACTCTAATAAATTAGGGTTCACTACATAGATTTTCTATGAATCTCAAATCACAGTCTTTAACTAATCCCCATAAAACTATGCTATGAAAGGAACAAAGAGTGATTCTCTATATCCTAATCTCAACTTATTCATTTATTCTAATATGCTTCGGGTCGGGTATGAAGATTCATACTGACCAAACCCTCCAAGAGAAAGAAAACGGATCACAACGTCCGGCACCTACTATTCTGAAATACTGAAATTTCCTTGGGTAATAAATTATAGACGACATAAATGAGTGTTAGCTCAGCAATCCTAGTGGCTCTTGACTAAAAGTATGGATTAAATGATCAGTTACACAGGAAGCAGTAACAGCAGTGTGTGTGTGTGTGTGTGTGTGTGTGTGTGTGTGTGTGTTAAAGCAATGGACTATATAAGCTATCCTAAAACTCAAGCTCAGGGATTGCAAACTCTTGCACACTATAGTAACAAAAATGTGGAATGAAAATCACAGCAATAAAACAGCTAATATAAGAACTGCAATGAATATATAAAAAGTTTCACATTTTAAGACTCTGAAAAGCTTTCCCTTCTCAAACTCAGAAAAGAAACTGTTTTATATTTACTTAAAATGGAGTTCCCTTGCCAAGACTGATTTAGCAAAAGGTTGATACTCATCATATGAATATAATTTTTCATACTGAAATATAGATTTATTTTAAGGAAATGGGATAATATTTGCATTATATTTTATAAGTCTCTATAGTTCCATCTGGTCCTTATTTATCTAAACTTTACTCAGCTTGCATAATATTTTTGCTTACAGTCATATTCTTTAAGATCAGAAATGCCCAAATCTGGAAATTCAGAGGTACTATTCGTTAACATTCTTTCAGTGTGATTCATAGACTTTTTGCAAACTCTGCTTTGATTTTAAAATAAAACTAAGGTAATAAGATGTTTTGTGTAAAAATATATGACTTAAGCAATAATGATAAAAGGAGCCTGGCTTTGGGGGATTACACGCCAAAGCAAACCACACTCCTCATGAAACAGACCGTGCAAAGTTCATTTGAAGGGGAAAAGTAAAATAAAACACTTAATCAAATGTAAAATAGTTTTCTATTCTGCTTACTTAAAAAAAAATACCTAGTGGTTTAAATTGCTACAGTTCTACATGTAAATGGTTAAAAGCAGTTAACAGCTAAACAATGGCATGCAACATGGTGAATCGGGGTTAAGGGAGGTCACTGCAGAGCTGGACATAGCGTTAGCGCTAAAAGACAGGTATTTTTCACTTCAATTTCTAGATGGGTGACTTTACCACATAGTATCCAAATGTGATAGTCCTTCTACCTCGATGCTTCTTGCTAATGTACCTCTCTCCTATCTATAGAACTTCTGTTTAACGAGACTGAATTAAACTGGTACTAACTCAGGTGGTGAAAAAAATACTGATTTGAAACATGGAGAGAAATAAGATTTGGAATCTGACATTCCCAGGCCTTCTAAATATTACGAGCATTTAAATTTTACGATCTACCCTGGGCATTCACTGACCTCAATTACAACACTGGATGGTACCAAGAATATAAAGACAAAACAAATGCCCTAGGCTAACTGTTTTCCTCTTACAAAGAGACAAGCTTATCTCCAGCCCCGAGGAACAACACAAGTGTAACAACTAGGGCTTATTTATATTCATAAATTTAACCTTTCCAAAAGTGATAACAATGACTAGCTTCCATAAAACAAAACTAAACAATTAAGCCTTATTCTCTAGTTAAAAGAAACTCAAGACTGAAGTTTTAAGAAATCTGTGAGACGGGAATGTAAAGAGAGAGAATGAATTTCCTTAGACTGCTATAACCTTGAGAAAGACACTTACCAATGTAAATGTTCCTGTCTGATTAAAAAATAAAGCCTACTAATATCCATTCAGAGAGCGGCTGCCTGCATTTGTCAAAATATTTCTCAAGATTTGGCACTCACTACAGAGTTCATTCCACCTTTGCCCAGCTGATGTTTAGAAGGTCTTTCCTTATGAAAATGTGAAATCTGTTTTCACCAGGCCCCTTGGAAGAACCTGTTCTTATTCCTCATCCACAACAAGATAACTACATGTTTGCAGAGAGTTGTCGCGGTCCCCTCTGATCTTCCCTCTCCCAACGCTATTCAGTTCTTCCTTGCAATGATGTGGTTTCAACAATGTCCTTGTCGACCACATAACCATACCCAGAACTGAACAGGATACTCAAGCTACAGTTAAAACTGATCAGGGAAGCATTCCAGACAGATCTAACAGCATGGGCCAATATCTTGAGAGGAATGGAAGGAGTCCAGAGTGGCTCACAGAGGCTAGACAGTCATATTGTTACGTGTGCAAGGCACTGTATGCCAGTACTAAGGGTACAAAATACAATAAAACAGGCCTGTTCTCAAGATACTCAGGGTCTGGTGGGTGAGATGAATAACTCCCTTTTACAGGTGAAGGTCGGTGACACATGGAGGTAAGCACTAGAAAAGGAGCCCAATCGTGTGGCTTTGGAGTCAGATCGTCTGATTAAACCACAACTGGACCAACTGCCAGCATTAAGTCCTTGGAGAAGTTACCTAACTTATCTGCATCTCCATTTCCTCATCTGTAAAACGGGGATAATACCACTACCTCTTCTCCAGGGTTGTTGTGAGCATTAAGAGGATATGTATTAATTACATATTAATAAAAGCGTCAAATCACATTTTAAAAGTGTGATGCTGAAAAATATTTAAACATGCAGAAACAAAGTCATGTTTCTCAGTGTACAGCTGATATATCAAAGACAGATGAAGGGAACTGAGGATATATTTTAATACGAATGTTTAACAATAATCAATAATAATTGAACTCATGGGGTGCTTGGGTGGCTCAGTTGGTTAAGCATCTGCCTTTGACTCAGGTCATGATCCCAGGATCCTGGGATAGAGCCCCACGTTGGGAGCCTGCTTCTCTGTCTGCCCCTCCCCCCCACTCCTGCTTGTGTTCTCTCTCTGCCCCCCTCAAATAAATAAATACAATCTTTAAAAAAGTAATGACTGAACTCAGTATACAGGCATTGGAAAAAGTCCTTTATATTCTTTATCTTATTAATCCACATAACAACCTTAAGAAATAGATTTTGTTGTCACCACTATTGCACAAATGAAAAAGCAGATTTAACTTCGAAGGGTTAAGTTGCTTGTCCGCGGCCCTACAGTTAGAGACCGGGGATTCAGATGCCACACATTCAGCATTATTACTCAGCCTTATCAGATATGATACAACACACTGCCTATAGTCTGGGGCCTTTGGCAATGGTAACCAGAGAGGGGAAAATGCACAAAGTGAGGGTCCTGGAGAAACTTTTGTCATTCTTTCTGCACTTCAGAACAGCCCAAGTCTGCCAATAATCTGAGATAAAAGATTTGTTTCTTAAGTTTTTCTTTCTCTTCCCAAAGCTGATAATAAAATAACCCCAACAAGATGACACTGGAGAACTATGTTTTACTTCTTCTGAGGACACTAGAGATAAAACTTCTCATCAGCAAGCAAACATTTCAGAGAAGGAGGAATTGCAGGATTCAGGGAGAGGGTAGAAATACGGGGTGAGCTTCATAAGAGGTAGGAGTCTTCAGTCTTTCATTCAGCAGAATATGTCAAGTCTTCTGAGCTGCAGGACTTCATGCAGACTAGCACTCCAAGACCAAAAAGAGTGGTGGTGGTAGTGGGGGGAGAGAGGATGATGGGTGGATGAATGCACGGAAGGAAATGATATGAATAAATATACTACCTATTTCATACCTTATCTGATTTCCCTGCCGTGTGCCCCTCTAAATTCACGTGTAGAAACTCTAATGCCCAATGTGATGGTATTAGGAGGTGGAACTTTCGGGAGGTGATTAGGTCTTGAGAGCAGAGTTTTCGTGAGTGAAATTAGTGCCCTTATAAAAGAGCCTTCACAGAGGCTCCTTTTACTACATGAGGATATGAGAAGTCTACAACCCAGAGAGAGCCCTCATCTGACCACGACGGCACTGACCTTGGACTTTCAGCCTCCGGAACTGTGAGGAATAAATTTCTGTTGTTTATAAGCCCCCTGGTCTGTGGTGTTTTGTTACAGCTGCCTGAACAGACTAAGATACTGGCTTATAAGAAACACATAAAAACTAATCCATATTAATTAAACTTAGAGAGTGTGTACTGTAGTCCTTCCTTCCCTCCCTCCCTTCTTTCCTTCCTTCCTTTCTGTAGGTAGACAGGGCTTGAACTCTCGACCCTGAGATCACTACCTAAGGTGAGATCCAGAGTTGGAAGCTTAACTGACTGAGCCACCCAGATGCTGCTAGTTGTACTTTTTTCTACTTTTCAGAGAAAATCCCCATTTTAATAGTCCTTATTAGGGTTTTTCATTGGCTGGTCCCTTATTTTAGACCATAAACACCAAAGGTGGTAGAATAAACTTGATTGAACGTGTACGGACAGGGTTATTTCACTCAACTTTATGTCTTCGGCACTAAGAAAAGGGCAAGCCTTTAAGCAAACACATGCAAGCGATCATAGAAGAGCCACAACCACCAAAAGCAGACCCGGGAGCGCAACAGAAGATTAAAACAACAGAGGCAGAAGTCTGTCACTGAGGACTGAGTGCAGGTGCGCTCATAAACCTTCCCAAGAGGCTCACCCTCACCATTATCTCGGTACCTAAAAAGCCTATTTAGATGACTGGCTGCAAACATACTGGGATGCTAGTAGATCTCCCTCTCTGCTCTCAGAAACCATCTGCCTTGGCTCTGGAGCTATTATTTATAGCAGATAGGACTGATGTGGTGTCAAGACCAAGTCCCAGAGGCTTGATTCCTCCAAAGATGGCAAAAGTATCTGTTGGACACACAACAAGGAAGGCCCAGAAACCCTAACTGGGAGCTTAAGAAGGGTCACCAGCACTCAGAATGTGCTCTTTCCCCGCATCAGAGCCGAAGTGAGGGTGCGTCACACAATCAAAGGTGCAAAGACAAGTGCAAAGGTACTTTTGACAGTGGGTCAACACTGTCCAAATTTCCTTTCAGATGCTCTCATCTGCATTTGCTAACTTCCTGCTGGCTGGGCGCAGTCGCGTGACCTCACTGGATAATGTGGCCTGGAGTGTCAACAAGGCTGCATGTTCCATGTCAAAATTTGGAAGGAAAAAAAAGATCTTCACTGTGGTAAACAATGGTTTTATTTGTGAAAGCACCTTCCACCAGCCCCTGCTGTTCATCTTCGCCAAAAAACGGCATGGCTGTAAATAACTCGTGAGTCTAACTTCCAGCTTTTGATAAGGTACCTGAGGTTAAGAAATAGAAGCTGTGTCCCATTTCTCATTTTTAAGTGGTACTTATCCTTCCAAGGACAATGGGATTTACAGTCTCACAAGGCAGACTTACAGATTATGAACTTCAGAATGCTGTTACAGAATTTTTTTTGGGGTGGGGTGGGCTGCGTCGTGTGGCCAGAGAAGCGGGAGCAGAGCACAGTATTTAGCGAACAGCCTCAGCCAGGAAGCAGGAGGTGACGTGGACAGCGGAAACCCCCAGGCCGGCAGCCAGCAACGCAAGCGTAAGCAACAGTGAAGCCCCAACAGTGGCACGGGTGCATCTTGTTCAGGATTTCTAACCCACCCACATAGAGCAAAAGCAGATTAATAAAAAAGCCAAAAAAAAAAAAAAAAATCAGCTAACAAAGTCATTCAGCTGGGCAAAACAGGCTATGGGATTTCCTATGGGAAAAAATTTCCGTATTTCCTATGAGGAATTCTAGCTTTGCCTTATTTTAAGCAGGGTGGACGCAGATTCACAAAAAATAAATCAGAGGTTACCTCTTCATGAAAGAATTCACTACAGAATTTCTCTAAAGTGTAATTTCCCTGGTTCATTTCAAATATAGATTTATACAAATTCAGTTTATTCAATATTCAGGAATATCTCTTTGGAAAGATGAGAAAACAGGCTCCAGAAGGGAGAAACAGCCAATGTTCAGGGTTGGCCAAAAGCTTCTGCATACTACCCCAAAGACCTGGGGATAACAATTTATACATGATATGCTTTAAAAATAGAGAATATGTATATACATTCATTCCTTATGACCCCAGAACTTTTCTGCATTTCTCATTATCTGGCTTAGAAAGCTATCTGTTCAGCTTCTGTCGCTGAGGAAAGGGACAAACTTTTCTTTAGAAGTTTCCCTTCAAGTGACCTGGTCTAGGCGATATTTTTAAATCGTATTTAAATCTCACCCCATGAAAGGGTGGGGGCTAAAACTGGCTGCTGAGCTAGTTAACTCCAGGTGTTCCCAGTTCCATCCAAGCTGATGAAAAAATATCCCCGTGTATGCATGAGGCCACACACCTCAGGCCTTGCCTACACAGGCAAAGGGAGAGTTAATGCAGGAAATAAATAATCCTGAACTCGGGAGGAAAGTTACAGCAATACTTTAATCAGGTGGATGGAGCTAAAATCCTTTAATGAATAAACCCCGGCGTCTAAGCACAGTCCTGTTTAGGTTGCGCACTAGCAGAGTGCGTGGTGCCGCCTTTGCGAGATCGGGTGGGACGGTGGGAGGGTGAAGGCTGAGGCCAGGGAGCGGGCAGAAGGCACGGAGACCTGGGTTTCCGCCGCACCGCGCGGTTCTTGAGTTGGCTAGGGCTTCAGGAGCCTAATAGTTACTACAGAAAAATATAACGGGATCTCCCCGCCTCCCGACTGTACTAACGTGGAAATATTATATTCCTGCCAAAAATGAAAATGATTTTTACTGATCCTATTACACTTGTTTTATCTGTAAATCTGCATATACACTCTACTCCTTACTAAATAATATGGGCAAAAGAAATACCAAAATATTCATTTAAAAACATATTTATTAAGAAGAAGCCTCGTCTCTAGGGAGAGGCCCAGGATGGGTGTGGAGGGCAGGGCTAGGGCGAAAGGGTTGGAGGGAGATTTGCTTTCTACTTTATATGCTTTTGTGTCAATTTAACTGAGTATAATATGTACGTATTACCTATTCAAATATATATGCATTGATTCATCACATTTTTATAAATCAAAATCCAGAAACTTTTACAAAAAAATGGTAATGAGTAGTAACATCAAAATATACTAAACAGGGTGCCTGGGTGGCTCGGCAGGTTAAGTGTCTGACTCTAGATTTTGGCTCAGGTCATGACCTCAGGGTTGTGAGATCGAGCTCTGCGTGGATATGGAGGCTGCTTAAGATTCTCTCTCTCCTTCTAACCCGTCCGCTCTATAATGTATATATATATTTTAAAGCTGGCCAGAATATACATGCATATCTATATATATATATATACACATGCACACTGAATACTCAAAGATCTGTCATCCATTCAAAAACTAACATTCTAGACTAATTTTTAAAAAAATTATGAGTAGACATGAACATAGTTAGAATAAAGCTCTCTCCTTCTAACCCGTCCGCTCTATAATATATATATATATTTTAAAGCTGGCCAGAATATACATGCATATCTATATATATATATATACACATGCACACTGAATACTCAAAGATCTGTCATCCATTCAAAAACTAACATTCTAGACTAATTTTTAAAAAAATTATGAGTAGACATGAACATAGTTAGAATAAAGCAAAACCTTAATTGTTGTGCTAGAATAACTGATATATATTTTTATCTAGCATTCCATGAAATAATAGTGATGATCATAATAATAACAGTTCATACTTACTTTACACTTAGTATGTACCGGAACTGGCCTAAATCCTGTTATTTTTTTTAATGTTTATTTTCTAATTTAGCAGATTTGAGAGAGAAAGGGCGAGTGTGCATGTGAGCTGGGGGGAGAGGGAGAGAGAGAATCTTAAGCAGACTCTGTGCTGAGTGCAGAGCCTGACTTGGGGCTTGATCTCATGACCCTGAGATCATGACCTGAACCGAAATCAAGAGTCAGACATTTAACTGACAGCCACCCAGACACCCCTAAATCCTGTTACAATATTTCTAAATGCTGCTACAATGTTGTTAGTCTAATAAGCATTTATAAAAAACACTCAATGTAGAGAAAATCCTGGTGAAAATTCAACACTGAGAAAAACTTGAAAGCTGGCCAGAATATACATGCATATCTATCCTTAGTTTTTTTCTATACCATGAGAAAGCCAAGTCTTCCACAGAAGTGATAAAGGCCCAACAACGAACTCTGTGACAGCGGATATACTTCACTTCTAGGAACTTACCAAAGGGGTGTCTTTTCCTCCCACAATGCTGAGACCAAGACCTGAACGTCCCTTGGATATTTCTATAATCATTTCCTGGCCAGGAACAATGGGGCACGTGGCAGGGTCCACTGACAGAGGGGCCTGGAAACCACCTGGAGAAGGATGAAACACAGAATGACACACAAGGAGGAGAGGCAGCCCGCATGCACACTCCGTTAGCTGGGGAGTACATGGTTTGCACGTATTTGTTACTTCACTCTTTTCCTGCTAAGCACCATGAAGGAAAGAGCTGGGTCCTTAATGCCTATTCAGGAAGGGATGAAACGCGACACCTTTGAGATGAAAACAATAACTACCGCCTGACTTAATCATCTATTTTAAGTATACTTGAAAATTTTTAAATCTTAAAATATACCCTGAAAACTCATACGGAAAGATGTAAGATGATTCAATGACTAAGTACATATAGGCGTATGTTATAATGAAAATGAAGACTGGTATGACAAAAGATTCTGAGTTATAGTTAGACGACACGAAGAAGAATTAGTGCTTAAATACTTTCAATTAGAGCATATCACAAATGAACATACACAAAGGATTTCATCAATAAAGTATGACGTGGCTGAAAATAAGAATTACCCCTAAGAATGATCCTGAAATATATACACAGTAAATGAATGAATGAATGAATGAATGAATGAATAAAAAGTGTCATAAACACAACATTCAAGGACTAATTACTGGGTCCATAGCTGAAAAACTTCTTAAAAGAGTTACTGCTACTTTATAAAGGTTTATTTTTTACTTCTTAAAATTTTAAAAAAGATTTCATATTTAAATTTTTTAATGTAATCTCTACCCTCAAAGTGGGGCTGGAACTCACGACCTGGAGACCAAGAGTCTCATGCTCTATTGACTGAGCCAGCCAGGTGCCCCAAGGTTTACTTTTGAAAATCACTGTTTTATTTTATTTATTTATTTTTCTTAAGTAGGTTCCACAGCCAACGTGGAGCCCAATGTGGGGCTTGAACTCACCACCCGGAGATTAAGACCTGAGCTGAAATCAAGAGTCGGTCACTCAATCGACTAAGCTACTCAGGCGCCCCTAAATCATTGTTTTAAATTGGGTTTCTCTAACAAATGAGAGAAAAAAATATTTACTGGCTAGGACAAGATGTTTCATACAACCCCTTTATCTAGCATAACTTCTACATATGTGCATTTTCCAGATGACTGAACCTAACTAATTGAAAAACCAAAATATTCAAAATGTTAGCTTCAAGAGATTCTTGTACAAATAACAGCCTCCAGAGAATGTCATCTTTTTTGACAACTAAGTTCGATCCTCATGAGTACTGACTCTTACCCTGGGATAGAATTTAGTTAAGGGCTGATAATAAAGGGCCCCACCTGCTGGTCAGCCGCAGCTAATGCACAGGGGCCAACTTGGGATCCACAAAGCTCATTACACATCTGTACAAGCAAAGGCCCGCAGACTATGGCCTGCAGGCTAAGAATGATTTTCACATTTTCAAAAGGTTGAAAGAAAAAAAAAAAAGAAAAATAACATTTCAAGACATGTGAAAATTACATGAAATTCAAATTTCAATGTCCATAAATGAAGTTGTATTGGAACACAGCCCTGCTAATCCATTTACTTCCAGTCTACGGCTGTTAGCACCCTGCGACAGCGGAGTTGAGTAGTTGCAACAGAGACCATATGGTCCACAAGCCTTAAATATTTACTATCTGGCTCTTTGCAGAAAAAGTTTGCCAATCCCTGATATTAAACAAAAGGAAACAGGCTCTAGGTAAGCCTGTGGAGGGCTCTGCTCTGACTCAGCAATAATAACAGAGCAGGTTTTGGAGTGGTGGGGACGTGGATTTAAGTTCCCAAGAAGGAAATTAATAGGTGGGTGAAATGGAGGCTCATTCCTCACCCAAAAAATGCATGTAACGAACTGCTTTCCAACAGGAAGTAAACGAACAGTGTGTGTGAGGTGCCCAGCCCAGCAGCTGGCATAACGTAGCACGCACACAGTTGCTCTTTCTGACCACACGGAATTTATTAATCTAATGGCCTCCTAGTTAAGAGTGAGAAATTTAGTGACGCAACCTCAGTAACAATAAAAAATGCCCCATTAGAAGGAGAATACTAAATTATAAACCTAATTTGACTCTAGATCTTTTGGCAGCATATGTATTTCACACTCCATTCTCCATTCATTTACAATAAAAACAATGTGCGATAGTGCATAATTTCATGAATGCATTACAAAGTTTATACTCCTTTTATAAATGACCAGTTTAGCCTTTTGAGTGAGAAGAGAGAACACATAGTCAGAGATGCTGGGGATGTCGTTCTCTTCCTCCATTTCTGCCTCCCCCAAGCCAGTCCTGAGTCAGGGTTGGTACGCACTTCTCCCATACAGCCCAGCCCAGAGCCTGACATATCAAGCCCCTGATAAATGCTTGGTGAGGAGATGACCGAATGAGTAGAATTTCCACAGATTAAATTATAGGAGATTAATTTCTGTTATCAAGATATAAATATGTGATGCATCTTATCAAAACTCAATTGGTCTACAGTGCGGTTACTTTCTCAGTAAAAGGCCAGGTGGTAAGTATTTTGAGCTTTACAGACCATACATTCTCTGCTGAACTACCCAATTCTATCCTTATTCTGTGAAAGCAACCTTAGACAACAGGTAAACAAATAAGTATTCCAATAAAATTATATTTATGGACATGGAAGTCTGGGTTTCAGATAATTTTCATGAAATATTCTTTTGATTGTTTCCAACCTCTTAAAAATATGAAAACCATTTTTAGCTTGCAGACCGTACAAAACCAGATGGTGGGCCAAATCTGACCCACGGGTCATAGTTTGCTGACCACATTCATTAAGTATTTTCGTAAAAATCCAGTACTTTAGAATAATACCTGCTTTCTAAAGTTTTTGTTGAGTTAATATTTATGAAAAATATGCACAAGACAAATGCATAAAGGTGTCAGGCCCGTTAAATTCATGCAGGGGTATGCTTTGCCACTGGTGAGCACAGTGTTTTAAATAGGCCACTTTTTGTTTTTTTTAACGGACTTATATCACATAAAAAGCAAAGTGGAAATACTCATTATTCATTTCGAAATTCTATTTTCAACTGCCAGTCAGCATAATTCATGCCAGGAATTCAAAGAGAGAAAGTGAATACTCATGTCTTTAAGCACTGAAAATTAACAGTCTTCAAATAACTTACATCAACATATGCAAGGCTAACAATTTGACTGAATATGATTTTTAGGAGATAATACTCATACACTAAACACACTCTTTTGGAGAGATTACAGAATAATTTGTAAGCCTCATATGCAAACAGTATTTACTGAGGGCCTTTTTTTGTTCTGGCTCTTTCCTACTCAATAAGCAATAGGCAATCCCGGTAGCAGGTGAGGAAAATGGTGACCTGCCCAAGTCCCAGAGCTAAGGAAGTGGAGAAGGGGTGCAAAGCCAGGTTTCCTGACTCCTGATCCAGTGCTCTTTCCAGGGTATCACAATCCCCTCCTTTTCTCATGTTTGAGGAGTCAATTCAGTTCGGCTCACAGAAAGAATCATACCATAGCTTGTGAAATCCGCATCCGTTGAATGGTACAACGGAGCTGGTGCTAAAGGTGTCTCTTGTGAACTGAAGCAGACTTTTGTTGAATATTTTTGCTGTTTCATCTGGCTGACAGCCTACAAAAGAAGGGAAAATAAGATGAATGTCAAAGAGGAGAACGAAAACCAAAGGATAAGACTTTAAAACTGGTGTGTTGTTACCAAAACAATGGTGGCACTCCAATAATGTCTTCTGAGAATTTAGAGCGGGAAAGGTTGCAGGAGGAAGTCAGGATGATTTCTGTCCCACCCCCCATGCTTCCCTATTTAACTTTACATCTAAGATGCTCCAGTAAAGGATGGATGGAGGAAGGGAAGAAGTATTAACAGCTGACGATACTCTATCACTGTGGTCTGTATATGATGTTGGGGCCGGGAAGCTGAACAAAAATTTTGACAATTTCCACTGATTCTGATGAAGTCGATGTGAAGTCCACATACCCATGTTGGGCCCACTGAAAAGCAATCTATGTTGCAGATGTTCTGAGCATACAATGATGTCCTTCTCTTCTGGATACACCCACAATCGTTAAATGCTTTAGGCAGGTTAATTGAGCAACATGAGGGCCAGGAAGAGGAAATAAGCATCCACTGAAAGCCTACTAAGTGCCAGGTACACCAACTACATTTTAATTCACCTCAATGAACTATATCTTATTCACCCTTGATTCCCAGTACCTGGAACATAGTAGAGCCTCAATACATGTTTGATGAATGAATGAATGAGTCAATGAATGGATATAGAAGAGCAAAATTGAAGACATGGAATCTCACAGTTGAAAATGAATTTGTAAATCAATGAAGGTACAGAGACCTTTGCTGTGTGAGCTTTGGAAAGCTAACTCGTAATTCTGGATCTTTGTTAATAATACCGCCAATGAATATTAGTATTAGAAAACTGAGAAAAACCAAAAGGACTCCATGCTTGCTTAACAGGCAGTTAAGAAACATAGGTAGTGACCTGACCTGCCTTCTGGATCTGTAGTTAGCCAGGGAACCCATCCCCAGCTGGAAGATTCTGGTGGAGGCAGTGAAGCACCAGGCTGTCCCTGGAGTCTAGAAATAGGATCAAGGTAACTGCTCCAGAACAATGATACCTCAAGATTCTGTCCGTGGAAGGCTATGCCTCAATTCAAGGCACCATGCAGTATATAAAAGCCAGAACACCACGAGCATTGTGTATCTGTATTGTGCTTTCCAGTTTTTAAAAACACTTTTACATCCATGAATTCTTTTAATCCTGAAAACAACCTGGAGAGGTAGACAATATTACTTCTTTTCCAGATAAAGGAACCATTGTCAAGTGACACGTCTGAAATCACACCATTATTTAGAGGAAGAGGTCAGACTGAAAGTCAGTAGTAGCTAAAGAATGTTACAAATTATTTTTTTATTTTTATATTTTAAAGATTTTATTTTATTTATTTATTTAATGTTTCTTTTATTATATTATGTTAGTCACCATACAGTACATCCCCGGTTTCCGATGTAAAGTTCGATGATTCATTAGTTGCGTATAACACCCAGTACTTTTAAGCAATCTCTACCCCCATCGGGCTCGAGCTCATAACTCTGAGACCAAGAGTTGCGTGTTCTACCGACTGAGCCAGCCAGGTGCCCCAGAATGCTACAGATTTAAAATGCTTATCAAACAGCTGCTAGGCACTGATTCTACGGATGCTCATTTTCTTTTCTGTAGTTTTTCTCACCAACGTTTAACGACGACCGTATACTTACTTAAAAAGACTTAATCAAAGACATATTTTCAGTGATTTAAAAAAGAGGTTAGTGGAAAAATGACAAATATGGGTTTACTACCAGAAAACTGAACACTGGAACCACCTAGATATCAATTACTCTGAGGACCATATTTCCCAGTGTCCCTGAAGCTAGATGCATCTGCAGACTAAGTCTTGGTCAGTAGGATGTACACGGATGTGAACTGTACAATTTTCAGGTCATTTTCTACAGGAAAAGGATCCTGCCTTCTCTTCTCCCTAACTGGAATGCAGATGGGATGACAATAACCAGAGCAGCCATCTCAGACCAAAAAATGGACGCATTTTTTTGAGAGCAGTAATCAAATAAGAGGCGCCTGAGTGTGTGACACTGTGGAGACACCGTATCATCCTCAGACTGATTACACCCATACTTGACGTAGAAGAGAAACTTCTTGCAGAGATTGAGCCTCATCTGAACAGTACTTACGTTCAACTTTTGTTTTGTATCACCTTTAAAAAGACCATCAATAACAAAGCTGAATGCAAGCTAGAGAGTGCTCTTGTGACAAAAATCATGTGATTAAAAAAGAGATTTATTTAATTTAGTTTAGAGAGAGAGAGCGCATGAGGAGGGGGGAGGGGCAGAGGGAAAGAATCTTCAAGCAGACCAACCCATGAGATCATGAAACCAAGAGTCAGACACCTAACTGACTGAGCCACCCAGGGGCCCCAGAATCATGTGATTTTTACAACAGGAATGTCGGTGCTAATCATTACATCCCAGCTCCAGGTAGCATCCCACTGCATTGTGCATAACACGTTTCCAACAGATAGTGATAGTACTGAACTCAATTGAAAAACAAGGAGACAGTCCACAGAAACCAAGTGAAACACCCACCATGTATTTTTAGAGGCCGACCTCTTGTTGGTAGGTGTGGTGATGGGTGTGTGCTCCTGTGACTCACCCGTGGGCACAAATCCACACCACTAAGAATGAAAGATAAGAAAGGCTGGATTCGCTGTTGAACGTCTTCTAACTCAAACAGGAGAGCTGGAATGGATGTTCTAGGTTATCCAACCTAACTAAACCAGTGGTTCTCAAACCCTGTCTTCATAATAGAAATTGTCAGGGAGCTTTTTAAATTTATGGATGCTGGGAGCTGGGAGCCCCCCCCCCATCCTAGACCAAATAAATCGGCACCTAGGTGGAGCCCAGGCAAGTTCTGTTTGCTTTAGGAATGACTGCTTCAAGTTAATCCATGGATTCTTCACCCAGGGTAAATGGGTTTCTAAGAGACCACAAAGGGCATTTTGGGAATTATAAAAATCCTGTGTTGTGCCAAAATTATGTTTATCAGGGTTTTCTGGGGGAAAAAGTTTACAGTTCATTTATGATGGGAAAACAAAAATCACCATTTAAAGAAGATATGAATTGTTGAGTTTGCTAGTACTGATTAGCCGTGTGGCCACAGGCGAGTCACTTTCCCTCCTTACACCTAAACTTCTTCATCTGTAAATTGGTAGGGATATTTCTAAACCTTGAGAGCTTGTTCCAAAGATCAAAAAGAAAAGGACATAAATAAACCTATCATTATGCCAAGAGCAGTTTAAGATTTCAGCTGATAATAGCTATTAATGTCTTTATGTCTTTTGGTAATAAATGACCAGCCAGCTCCTGGTTAAAAACCATCCAGGGTGGTTTGGAACAGCTCAGGGGGTTGGGAAGTTCTTCATAAGGAACTGACACAGCCTCACAGCAGGTGTTGTCCACTGACCTCGGCTGGTTCTCTTCAGCAGCCATGGAAAAGGGTCATAATCACTTTCCCGAAGGACAATACTTTAGATATTTAAGCACTCATTTTTCAGCATGGAAAAGAAAGGACAGGTGGTGTTTAGGATTTGTCACAGCTCTAAAGTTCTATGGTTATAACATTTTAGGGATGCCTGATACATGCCTTGAGATAAGTGGCAGCATATGAAGCATTAACATATTAATAGTATTCACAAATATATCACATAAAGTCTGGTCTTAAGTTAAAAAAATTTTTGCTTACACATTTCCATTTGAACCAAATCTGGTTATTTTTAAGCTTCTTTCTATACCTACTCATTTTTTAAAAAGTGATTTTATTTATTTGAGAGAGACACAGAGATAGCGACAGAGACGGTGACAGAGAGTAAGAGCGGGGAGGAGAGGGAGAAGTAGGCTCTCCGCTGAGCAGGGAGCCTGCTTCTCCCTCCCCTGGCTCGCCATCTCTGTCTCTCTCTCAAACAAATAAATAACATCTCTACACCCAACGTGGGGCTCGAACTCAAAACCCTGAGATCAAGAGTTGCATCTTCTACTGAGTAAGCCAGCCAGGCACCCTTGCACCTACTCATTTTTAAAAAAGTGTATTTCAGAGAGAGAATGCATGAGCGAGCAGGGGGTGGGGAGAGTCTCAAGCGGATTCCCCTCCGAGCGTGGAGCCCAATGCAGGGCTTGATTCCAAGAACCTGACATCATGACCTGAGCCAAAATCAAGAGTTGGATGCTCAACTGACTGAGCCACCCAGGCACCCCTACAACTACTCATTTTTATTTAGGTTTTTAGCATTTAAGTGTGGAGAATTTTCAAAGGTATTTTCTTTGGCAGTGTTTGAAATATCATGGGAGCTCTAGTTCCTTAAACATAGAAATAGCTAATACAGTAATAATGTAAATTTTAGTAGCATGAAAGTATTAGCCAGCACATAGAAATGAGAATCAAGATTTTAAAAAGGAAAAAAAAAAAGGAAACACTCAACAGCAACAAAAGTACAAAAATTTGACAGACAGAAACTTAGTTGTTTTTTTTTTAAGAGAAGTGAACATAAAACATAAGGAACACCAAAGTTACTGTATTTATATTTTTATAGAACTGCAAATTCTCACACTTCAGATTTTTATTCATGACATTAAGACACGGCACTCTTAGGATTTAAGTGCAGGTGTGTTTGTAGGGATGGCTCACTTTTAAACACCTGCTCAGGGTATTGGTCCAGGAAATGCACACAGAATATTTCCACACACCTTGCACAGAATCAGTGATATGGCTGTGGGTTGACTTCAAGTTCCAAGACACACCATAACCTCCTAGCAAGTAATAAAGGGTCTGATTTCATTGCAATCACTTCCTTTTCTTCTGGAACCCATTTATAATGCACACCATCCCAGTAGAGCAAAACCTAAAGTGGAAATTACGTACATCATCACTTGGGCACTCCAGTGCCTTCTGCTGACCTGCCACCATGCCCTGACCAGCCACCTGGGAGATGTCCTCCTGAAACGTAAAAGATACAACAGTTAACAGCATTGAAGAGCTCAAGTGCACGCTCCAACTTTAGCAAACACCACGGGGCTTGGGCTCCACTACAAAAATGACCAAAGCACCAGTCATAAAAGTTCTGTTCCTCCATCTGAACTAAGACTCATTAATGAAGGCAGCCTCGTCATTTCCAAATGCTTCTTTTGGGCCCTTTAGATCAGGCTTTAACCCTATCAGATACCCATTCATGGTCACTTCAGCTAGAGTTTGCTCTTCTTTTGCCATTCCAGTAATCTCTAACTCTGTATTCATACCGAATATTTAGTTCTTTCAGGGTCTGAACTCTGATGTTAGAACTTTTTTCTCCTCAAAGTCACTAAAGACACTGGAGGATACAGAGTTAAGTTAGTCCTGAATCCCATGGAAAAGTGCAGAGGCCAGATTTTTGAGAGAAATAAACTACCAAAACACACAGGAAACCAATGCATCCTAAAGGGCAGTTTATTGACACCAACAGATTGGCCAGAATGCTTATGTCTGCTTCCCACCATATCCCATCCTTCTTTACAGGCAAAGTTACAGGGGAAATTATCATCTGATGGTTTACTCTCAGGCATGAACTGCTGCATTTGGACATGGACAAGGCAGGGAACCTGGAAACAGACTGACTGGGATAGGAGAAAGGATGGGCTTACTGTAGCCCTTGGCAGATGTCTGAGAGACACCAGGTGGCAGGTCTAACATACAGACTGCAGGTAGGTAAGCTATCTGAAGATGGGGAGAGGTGTGACTTGTAGAGCAAAGTAGCAGGAGTTTGTGACCTTAGATCCTTGACTCAAGAGTTCTGCAACCCCGAGCAGACTATCTGACATCTCCAAGCCTCGCTCAGTCTCCTCATTTATAAAAAGGTTGTTATGCTCTAGGGATGTTGTAAGGATTAAATGAGGCAATGCATGAAAAGCACTTAGTTTGGTACTGAGCAGACAACAAATACGTAATAAAGATGTTAATGATGACAGTAAATGGGATCCAGCACTGATGCACCCATATTCCTAACTCTACTATAGAGTTGGTGAAAATAATTACATGGACAGGACACTTCCTCCTTTGGCGAATGCTGGAGTACAATCTGACATCCCCCACCCCCACCTTGGTTTCTTTTTTGAACATAACTGACATACCCTTGATTCAACAGCCTCCCATCAGATTTGTAACAATATAATAGATAATGATGAGGTCATGCCCACCCATTCATTATTATTAGATTAGGTTACAATCTCATCCTGTCTCATCAATTCTCTATTGGTTTACAACCTGAGAAATTCAACACCAGAACATAATATCCGGAGCCTACAGCCTAGGTCCCTGGGATGGTTGTGATTTCCCTTATCTGTCCACTTATTTTTTAGGACCATAGCTCTTTCTCAGTTAGATATAGATTCTCTCTCAATTTCTCCCATAGGGGGCAAGCACTCTAGAACTCCTCCCCAACAACCCCCTCCCCAACTTACCCCCCCAAGCTGTGCTCCTAAACAGATTACATGACATGAATTCACAAGTTACTTCATGTTGTAATTCTTCCTTGAGGCCCTGGGCAGTGCCCCTTCCATAGCATGACCAAGTTTTTTCTCACAATTTATGCAACACTGTGTGGTATCTTTTTATGTGTCTGTCTCCCATACACTAATATGATTGACTTTGTCTTGTTTGTTTCTTCAAAATATGGCAGAATAGACTGTGAGCTTGATAAAGGGCCAGTGCTGAATGAATCAAAGTTCAGGAACTCAAATCTTAAATGCACCTGCGTGGACTTCAGAGCCAGCCCTGAAAGAAAGGATGCACAGCGAAGGTGATCCTGTGGCTCGCACTTAAAAGGACCACAGTTGAAAAAAAGACAGACATGGGAAGGTCAATAAACGGTGCTCACGGGAATTTTTAGAATCAAACTTCTAACCTGCCTTATAAATGGAAACCACTGGTATTATTCCTTCCGGTGTGGATCAAATAGCCTTCCGAAGAGCAACAGTGCCTCTATTTGAAAATGATACTGCAAGTCTGCAATGCTGCCTTTGCTTAAACCCAGATTAACTAGCATGGGAAGGAGCTGACCTCCCCAGCCAAAGACTTAAAAACCCAATCTGGATATCACACAGAGCTACTACTAATTGGTTGCATTCATCCTCATTTGCACTTGTAAATAAAAAGGGCACTGGAACGGTCGCCAGAAAAATCTGGGTTCAGATTGGTTCCACTACTTATTAGCAGCAGTAGTGCTCGGAAACCTTAATTTTTAGCATCAGGAAGAATACGATAACAGCTACCTAAGTAAGGGGTTGCCAGCAAAGTTGAACTCAGCACATGCTTACAGAGCATCTACTCTGTGCCAGCAAGGAAGACGACTAACGGAGCCTTGCGCTTATGACATTTACATATCTGGTGCGACAGATAGTAGAGAAAAAAGTTATGGAAACTTTGAATTATAAGTGAATGATATCTGCAGGAAGGTGTGTGGCAGACAGCAGGTGCCTGAGAAGTGACAGTTTCCTTCCCTTTCTCTTGTCCTCAAAATGTGGAAGGATGAGATGAGGAAATCAGAGCTCTGAAAAGCATCTGGTCCAACACCCTGTTCCATGTCCTTCCTCTCTCTCTCTCTCTCTTTCTTTTCTTCCTTTTTTTCTTTCTTTCTTTCTTTCTTTCTTTCTTTCTTTCTTTCTTTCTTTCTTTCTTTCTTTCTCTTTCTTTCCTTCCTTCCTTTTCTTTTTTCTCTTTCTCTTTCTTTCTTTCTTTCTTTCTTTCTTTCTTTCTTTCTTTCTTTCTTTCTTTCTTTCTTTCTTTCTAGATTTATTTATTCATTTGAGAGAGAGAGGGAGAAGCAGACTCCCCACTGTGCAGAGAGTCCATTGGGGGACTCAATCCCAGGACCCTGAGATCATGACCGGAGCTGAAGGCAGACTGAGCCACCCAGGCGCCCCCTGTTCCATTTCTTATGCTGATTCCCCTTAAACCTCTGGGCCAAGGGACGGGGCCAGTGCATGATGATGGTGATGACAGCTAAAACTTACTGAGCACTGTCTGTGCCAATTACTGAGCTAGATACCATCCCTATTTTGGATGCTGATGTATTACGAGAGAGCTAGGGGATAAGGGTTATTATCATCCTCAGTGCGTGGTTAACTGGGGCACAGGAGGCTAAAGCATATGCTGAACCAGAACTTGATCCGGATGCATTGTGCTGCAGAGCCCCTGCTCCTGAGGATAAACCACAAGGGAAAGGCAAAGTGCTGTTCACCTCGTCCCAACGACACACATGAGATTCTTAGGAGCCAGCCTCAACACAGTGATTCCATTTTTAGACACAACATTAACTCAGAACGAGTCATGCCACCTTATTTTGAGCGTGGGCAGGCAAAAAGAATTCATGGTACTAGTCACTGCAGTGACCTAGGGTGTGCGACTTTTTTCTGTGTTTTGTGTTTAGACATAAATTTAGAACTTGCTAATTTTCCAACTACTGCACCAAGGGAGTTCTTAGTGCCTTCAAAGCTGAGGTTCTGGGACATTCTAAGGTGTTGACTTTGCACAGGGGACCCCCTAAATAAGAAGGCTGAGGAAGGAGTGGGGAAAGATCAACTCATTTTGTGAAACAAACTGATAGAGCACATTCTGTGTGCGTTATGTTATAATCATCAGCACAGTACTATAAGCTCCTGAAAGAAAATGCTTTGTGGGCCAAGCAAATTACTCTGATCAAGAGAAGGAGCTTTCGAGTGGTGGACATAAAAAGCAAGACTGGGAATATTCTATATAATAGATAATAATGGGGATGTCCAGTTTACAATCACCAAAGCTGGTTAACTTCTATCCCAAAGTTGGGTAATCAACATGCCCTGTCTGTCCAGCCGAAGTAACTAGTCCAACGGTAGACATTTGAACCACACAAGAACATCCTGTGGATTTTCCAAAGTGGACCCAAGGGGAGAGAGTCAGCCCTTTCCTGGCCGAGAAGCTTAGGAGCTTTCGGTGGCCACACTCCCACTAGGCTAAGGAAGCAAGTCTGAGGGAGAAGAGAGTCAAAGAGACATGCAGAGACCTCTGGCAGCACCAGGATTCAGGTTCCAACTGTCCCTAAGGCTTTCACCCCTGCCTTCCCTGTAGTTATGTAAAAAGGACCTGCAGCCTATCAGTAAATCTCCCTTTGTCAGGTCAAGCAGAGGTTTTACAACTTGCAGTCAAGAGACTACTAATTAAAATGAGGTGGAATCCAGAAAAGGTCTATCAGGGAACAAACTCACAGGGGTCAAGCCGCAAGGTAGCTGACTGGAGATGAAGGAAGTGAACGGAGCCTAAGATAGCAAACTAGAGAGGGCTGCTCAGCTTAAAGGTAGTCAAAGTCAACAGTAGTCAAATTCAACGATTTTTAAAACCTGCCTCTCAGACACAAATTGTCTCCTGCGGATTTGGGTCCTTTGCGGATTTGGGTCCTTGGACTCCCACTCTGTAGCATGTGGATACACTAGAAAAGGACAGCTTTGCCTCAATCAGTCCCACCCTAACCCCCCCCCCCCACACCTGACCGCTTGGATTAGCTGACATCCTATCAGCAAGAGCTCCCCAGCACCTTCCTGGGCCCTTCTACAGTACTTGGCAACACTGGGAATTACTTAGGTAAAGTTGGATGTCAATCCTGACTGTGACACTTAGCTGAGTCTCTGAGCCTTGGTTTCCTTACCAATCAAAGGGGATAGTAATAGGCTCAATCTGGGGCATCTGGGTGGCTCAGCCATTAAGCGTCTGCCTTCGGCTCAGGGCATGATCCCAGGGTCCTGGGATCGGGCCCTGCATCAGGCTCCCTGCTAGGTGGGAAGCCTGCTTCTCCCTCTCACACTCCCCCTGCTTGTGTTCCCTCTCTCGCTGTCTCTTTGTCAAGTAAATAAATAAAATCTTAAAAAAAAAAGGCTCAATCTCTTATAAAATAGAAATTAATACATTTAGAATGATGCCTTTTGGAGCACCTAGGAAATGCTGTGAAAGCGTTAGCTGACATTATTCTCAGCAGTTCTGAAAGCACCTTCAAGATAAGATTTATGCGTCTTGTTCACTGTGGTATGTCCTGTGGCGGGCATGGTGTCCGGGACATAATAGGCCTTCAATACTAAACTTGCTTAATTTCTGCTGCCTTTGAAGGATAAGATATACGATATGGGTTTTGGATTATAGGACCTTAAAAAAGATGGTGACAAGTAAGACATCTCCAGAGAAGTGAAAACTTTACAGGTTCAAAGAACAAAGTGTGAGCAGCACAAGGTTTCTGACAAGCTCTGGAATTCAGAAACTAGGGCCCTAGACACAGGTAAGAAGGTCCGAGTTCTGGGCTCTGCCAACGCGTCATTTTCCTTCGCTGGGTCCTAATAATTGTGATTGCAATTGTGCTAATAATTATGATTGTAAGGTTATTTTCTCAGTTTAGAAAAATCTGATAAGCAATAGCTTCCTTCCAGGCAAGTTGAATTTCACGTAACGAGTCTTCACAGCAGACCAGTTAAAGGGGTTGGGAGTGAAAGCAAGCGAGCAGACGTCAAAGATGGGAATTTGTGTTAAAAATGTGCACCTCTGTTTCTGCTGTCTCTGAGTTCATGAGGTTACCTTTACTTGCTACCCTCGGGTCTCTATATTATCTTCATTTACGATGCAGAGGGAGAGAGAATGGAGGAAAAAGCCAAAAGCTTTCCTCTTGTGACTTTCACGAAGGGAATAGACTTGACTGTAAATCTATTGTCTTTTTTTATGACCAGGATAGGGAAATTTATCATGTAGGCAAATCTCAAGTGATTTTCAGAAATACAAGATATAAAGTACAATGAGCTGTGAAAAATGCCACATATTCGAATGCACTTGAACTCTGCCATTGGCAATTTGCGTACTATCACAAAAGAGAGGCCGGTGCTGACTCAGACACATTCTCTCTGGCTTCTATACAAGGGAATTCCTAGGCTCTTGTTATAGACGCAATTTTCATATTGGATCTGAAACAGAAAATAGGATTCACACAGTGACATCTGCTCCCTTAGCCAAACTAGAAATCCTGCAGTTCTTGAAGGACTAAAAATTGGGGATAAAAATGGATTTTAAGTACACAGTCCAGCTGTTTACAAATGAGCAGGATATACATCTGAGAATTCCAGCCCGGAATTAAGACCTATAATCACCAGACACATATTTTAACCTATTTTTCCAAACTTGGATGCTGGCACTTTAAAAACAATTAGGAATAATTTTTAATCAAGCCCAGTAGTCAAAATCGATAAACTAATGTCAATTATACTTCATTAAAAAAATTTTTAAAGCAAAATGAAACATAAAAATAGATAAAATGAACCTGCACCAGAAATCACATGGCATATTATTACCTTAACAGTTAAAATTCTAGGGGCGCCTGGGTGGCTCAGTCAGTTGAGTGTCTACCTTCAGCTCAGGTCATGATCCCAGGGCCCTGGGATCAAGCCTGCATTAGGCTCCCTGCTCAGTGGGGGAGTCTGCTACTCCCTCTCCCTCTGCCCCTCCCTCTGCTTCTCCTCTCCCTCTTTCTCTGTCTCAAATAAATAAAATCTTTAAAAAAAAAAATTCTACACTGAACTCATTATCTTCCTCTACAAATCTATTTTTTCTCATTTCTTTCATGTTATTGTTTTAAAAATTAGAGACAGTATCAGCCTCCTATTTACCCAGGTTCAAAACCAAAGTCAGCTTTTACTAATCTCTCTCCTTGCCTGCTTTGATTCAATCATTTGCAAAACAGATCCTTTCAGACTTTGGGATTTCACAGACCAGAAAATTGTCAAAAGAACATTGGGATTATAGAGATACTCTTCCCCCTCCCCCCCCCCCGCCCCAAGTAATGAAAACTAAAGAAATATAGGTTGGAGCACATGAATTTGCCATTTTGTAAGTCAAGAAATGGTCAAGTATCAGTGATTTCAGAGGGTTCAACCTATTAAAGTCCTCTCCTCCCAATTACTACCATATATCATTACCATAATGTCACATAGGAAGAGCCATTTTAACACTAAAAATTTAGGTAGGGCACAGTTTTAAAGGGCAGTCCATGAAATTGAATAGATTTAGCTTTATGCAGAACTCTCCATGTGGTTGTTTTTCATATTTCCCATAAATCAATGGAAACTCACAGATCCCCATGGGTCTAACTCTTTAGTATTATCTGAATAGAAGAGAAAGCTTGGACTTTGGAGTCGGATAGTGGTTTACATCCAAATTTCTCTACCTCTAGGTTATGACAAACTAGACTTCTCTAAACTTCAGCTTCTTCATAGGTTAATGTCAACGATCTCTTGGAGAGGCAGTGTGCCATGATCAGGCATGTGAGTCCAGCACATAAGGCTCTGAATCCTTACTGTGACACTTAGTGCCCCTAAGCCTTTGGGCAAGTGAATTAACTTCTGGAATACTCAGGTCACTCATCTGCAAAACGGAGACGGTAATAATAATGCTTTCATGATAGGGAGAATGGAGAGAAACACCCTGTTCAGGCCCTAACAGATAGTAAGTGCTCAATAAATGGTGGAGGGTATTATCATTATTACTACTACTGTTTTTGTCAGGACAAATGAGGTAATATTTTAAAAGTGCCTTCCTTCTTACGGAGAAATCTGAAATTCAGTATACAAGAAGGAATGCATGAGATCAATGGCAGCTACGCTTTCCCAGCACTTCCTAGGTGCTCCAAAAGGCATCATTCTAAGTGTACTAATTTCTGTTTTATAGGAGATTGAGCCTATTACTATCCCCATTTGATTGATAAGGAAACTAAGGCTCAGAGACTTAACTAAGTGTCACAGCCAGGATTGGCATCCAACTTTCCCTAAGTAATTCCCAGTGTTGCCAAGTACTGTAGAAGGGCCCAGGAAGGTGCTGGGGAGCTCCTGCTGATAGGATGTCAGCTAATCCAAGTGGTCAGGTGGGGGGGGGTTAGGGTGGGACTGATTGAGGCAAAGCTGTCCTTTTCTAGTGTATCCACATGCTACAGAGTGGGAGTCCAAGGACCCAAATCCGCAGGAGACAATTTGTGTCTGAGAGGCAGGTTTTAAAAATCATTGATTTTCACGAATTTGAATTGGATTAGGCTGAGCAGCCCTCTCAAGCCTGTTGTCTTATACCCAGTCCACTTCATTCATCCTTCCCCACAAATGTGTTCTTTCTCCTAGCTTTCTTTTCTCAGTAGAAGCACCCACCACCCAGTCAGTCAGCTGCCACGATGCATGGAAGTCAGTCTTGGTCCCTGTCCTCCTCCATCAACTTTCATCGCAGTTACTCTGCCAACTTTTTAATTCTCTCCCTGCCTTCAAGCTTTGACATTTTCTAAGGGATTTTTCAGAGGGCATTCGGTCTTTTCAAATGGCTCACCCCATCATCATCTGTTAAAAACCAGTCCAAAGGCTTCCATTGGTCCCCGAGGCTTTCCACCACCCAGCCCCTGGCCACTCTGCCTGAATGGCCACAGCTCTGTCTCCAGTATTAGTCCCGGGATGCAGACTCAGGTGTCTACAGGTGATGGGGATGCGGGAAGCAGGCTGGGGTGAGGGAATGCTGGAAAAGTAGGGGCAGAAATAAACTGGAAGTGCATAAATGATTTATGGGGCAGCTTGGAATACTGGTCTGTTTTGAGGAGAAAAGCAAAACCAGGATTTTTATGTAAGTATTTCCTGATTTATAAAATCAAACATCATAAGAACTCATCACGGAGGTGAATTAAGATCTGGACTGGACTCTGACAGCCAGTTTGTGACCTCTGCATCAGACCGAATGAAAGAGGTCTTATTTACCTTTACATTCCTAGAGCTTGACACATCACAGGTTCTCAGGAACTGTGTACTGAATAATGAGAGTCTTGGCACACCTAGATTTTTTATAGGCAAAATCTGGGGTTAACAATAGCTACATTTACGGAGCCCTTGCTGCATGCCAAGCACTGTGCTAAGCATTTCATGTCTAAAATCATACTCCATTCTCACAACAGAGGTGGACATCCTCTTCTTCCATTTTTGGATGAAGAATGCAGACAGACAGGATGAGGCATGTTTTCCTAGTGAAGAGAACAGGTGAAATTTAAGTCTGTCCAGATTTCAGAGCCCACGATTTGTATCTGATTGCCTCTGTCATCTGAGAAAGCGAGTACTATCAGGCCATTTGGAGACATGGGTAGTATCTATAACACTCAACACTGATTTTTCAATAGGTGTGTTTGAAAATTTTATATGGATCAAGCATAGCAAGTGGAGAGTAAAAAGTGTTCCTAAAATGTTGCTATTGGAGCTGGTGGAGACTGAAATGGTAGAATGCATGGCCAGTTACAGCGTGAATTTCCATGTCACAGCTCATTGAGGTTAGCGATAGTTAATTCAGAAACGACTCATGCTTCCTCAGGCATCTCGTTACCCCGTACATTCCAAAATCTCCACAAAGAACCCATAGGTTGAGGCCACTCTGAGCTGACTGACACACTCTCATTTTTCTGTTCTTGCCCTAAGGAGCAAAACTATTTCACAATGAAAGATAACAGTAAAAATACGGTTGGAAAAATCTAAACGTTTTTGAAAATTTCTGAAAAATCTAAAATGTTATTGAGACAGCTGTATCAGATCTGTGATGACAAGGATCACTGGACACATAGACACACGGACTATATTGTTGTGAAGCAGTTTCACATATTGGGGAAAGAACGCTGAGCACATCTGTTAGGGGCATTTCCTAGCAGGTCTGTCTTGGGTTGCTGGCCAAGGGCTGGGATGATGCTTGTTCTCCAGACCCAGACGGTACAACAGTTGCCATTTAAATAGCTCTACACCTGCCTTCAGAGGAACGTTTTAAAGTATACATAGAGCAGAAAGTTTGCATACCGAGGGCAAGAAAGGTAAATTCCTTTACTGGCAACTTTCTGTGGAACTTGCATTACCTTGCTGTTCATTAAAATCTTTGCACAGAGTATGAGAATATATAGCTGTCACCATTGCTTCTGGATGGCCACTGCCACAATGAACTTCCAGCTCGTCAGGCAGCATCCAGCCCAGCCCCTGTCCAAGCTAACCACCACATCACAGCTCCAGTGCAGAGTCACCTTCTAGGGCCCCGCAGGGCCTCCCATTGCTTTCAGCGCAGAGATCCCCTCGTTAACGTGGCCTGGCTCCAGCTTGGTGTTCGTGTCACCAGTCCTGGTAACCATGAACTTTCATACTTTCAGTTCACCAGACGCCCCAAGGCTCTAACATCACCTCGCACCCTTCCTTCTTTCTTCTTTGCTACATTCCCAGTACCATCAGCTTCTCCTTCCGATTTCAGTTCCTCTCCCTGGGAAAGCCCTCCCTGACTACGTCAAATCCCCCTTTAAATGCTCCCTTAGCACCAAGCACCTCCAGTTTTTAGCTTTGCTCAAAGTTGAGATTTCAATCTATTTGTGATATTATTTGAATGACGTCTGTCTCCCATGAAGACTGGAAACAACACAGGAAGAGAGTTTTGTCGGTTTACCTTCTGTAGCATCGTCCCAGGATCGAGCACAGAATGCAGTAAGAGGCAAAGTGCAGGAATTTATAAGATGGACAAAGAATCTGGGCCTTTTCCACCAGGGATTATTGAACACTGGCAAAACATCCCAGAAGGTGGAAAGACTATACGTTACAAGTTCCATGCATAGGATCACATTGTAGTTATTTAACAGATTCACAGAATTTCTAGAGGTTACCTCAACATTGCTCGTTTGATTTCACTTTGTGGATTATCTATATTCTTACTTCTCCTCTTTCCTCTCCTGCTCCTGTTTTTTAAAAATGTTTTTATTGATATATAATTAACATACCACAAAACGCCCCCATCTCAAGTATACAACACAATGGTTTCTGCATTCAGAGTTGTACAAATATCATCACAATCTAAGTTTAGAACTTTTTCATAACCTCAACAAGAAATCCTATACCCATTAGGGTCACTCCCATCCCCCGCCCACACCCCCAGCCATAGGCGGCCACTAATTTACTTTCTGTCTCTATGGGTGTGCCTCCTCTTGACATTTCATACACATAGTATGTGGTTGTAGCACCACGTATCAGTATCAGGACTTCATTATCTTTCATTCCACTGCATAACATACCACATTTTATTTATTCATTTGTCAGTTGGTGGACATTTAGGCTGTTTCCATTTTGGGGCTATTATGAATAATGCTGCTATGGACACTGGTGTACAAGTTTTTGTGTAGATATGTTTTCTTTTCTCTTGGGTGTACCCCTAGGAGTGAAATTATGATAATTATGCTTAATATTGTGAAGAACTGCCAACTATTTTCTCAACTGGCGACACTACTTCATATTCCCACCAGCAACGTATGAGAGTTCCATTCGCTCCTCCTCCTCGCCAGCACTTGCTATTATCTGCCTTTTTGATTACAGTCCTCCTAGTAGGTGTAAAGTGGTATTTCATTGTGGTTTTGGTATGCATTTAATTCCCTAATGGTTAATGAGGTTGGGCATCTTTTCATGTGCTTACTGGCCATTTGTTTGTCTTTAGAGAAATGCCTATTCAGATCCTTACCCACTTTTCAATTGCTTTGTCTTTTTATTATTTTGTGGTAAGCTAGTTGCTTTAAAATGGTTTTACTGGCTATTAATATCTGTTACAGCAGGAAGAAGGAGACAGACAAGAACAAAAAAAAAGTAAACTGGTTTTACATCAAAGCTGACAATTACGGTATTTGACAGAGTTAGAGATCCCAAAGGTGGTAGCAAGAACAGAGGTTAGCTACTTAGAAGGAGAGGGTACTATCCCTTCCTTCCCTTCCGTCGCTCCTTCCTTCCCACTAGCCACTGAGCTTCGAAACACAGCAAGTTGATGTGAACACTTGTCCTCAAACACCTCAAGCTCTTTAAGAAGTGCTAAGAGTTCTGCTCATCACTGACTCTTCTGCACACAGCAAAACATACTCGATTAATATTTGTTGTTTGAACAAACAGACCACACAGTTGATTATTTCTGATATTCCAGAAAGACTCTCTATGTGAACTATACAACGAAGAGAAGATGGGCTTTCGGAGCAAAAAGAACTGGGGTTGAGTCCCAGCCATACCACCCACCTGCTGCGAGACCTTAGGAACATACCTGCCACCTCTCAGCCTCACTACCTCGTCAGTAAAGTAGGGCCAATGATACATGCAGTGTTGGGTTAAATAAGATAACCAGCATGAAAACAACTAACAGGTCAGCTTCTCGAAAAATTTGAGTCCTTCGTTTTATGATACATCTATTTGGAGGTCGATATAACTTTACTTGTCGATGTAAAAGGTGCATTTCTGTATATCTGTTTCTATTAGCCAATTTTCTATGTTGAAGTTCAAGATTTAGATAAAAGGGAATGAAAATCATGAAGTTCGGATCCCAATGTAACTTTCTCGTTGTCCTTTGACTTCAGTGTTGTTCCAAGTCTGTATCTCTCTGAAAGGCAGTAGTGCACAGAGGTTTAGAGACTAGCTTCCAGCCTCACAGTGCATGGACCTGGATCTTTGCTTCACTGGGTGATGGATTATTTATTTGCTTATTTCATTTTAGATTTATTTATTTGAGGAAGGGAGGGGTAGAGGGAGAGAATCTTCAAGCAGACTCCTCTCTAAGCACGGAGGATGCAGAGCTTGATTCCAGGAACCCGAGATCATGACTTGAGCCGGAACCAAGAGTCGCGTGCTCACCTGACTGAGCCACCCAGGCGCCCCCCGCTGGGTGATTATTTAATGTCTCACTGCCTCTGCTTCCTCACCTCTTAAATGGGGATAATACTAGTACTAACCTCATAGTATTATGTAAATGAGCTTAGAGTATGTTTAGCACATAGGCATTCAATAAACACTGCCTATTATGATCAGCATTTGCATTTTTCAGGTTGAAAAATTGACTTCGGTTTTCTAAGTTACACCTGAATGCTTCACTTACAACAGCGAATCCTTCTGTGGCTAACACTAAATGTTTTAATCAGAACAACAGCAGCAGCAGCACTGACAACAACTCACCCTGCACAGAGATTCCAGTGCACTCTGACAGGGTTCTGCACACTACCGTATAGCTGGTACCTCCTCAGTTCTCACCAACTGTGGTTTCTGTCTCCCATTTTATAGATGCAGAAACGGAGGCACAGAAAGGTTACGTGTCTAGGATTATACTGCTAGTCAATGGTAGAGTCAGGATTTGAATCTAAGTAGTCTGGCTCTAATGTTTGTACTCTTCATAATTTAGTTATACTGCTTCAAAAGAGTATATTAATGCAGATATTCTCAACATGATAAAAACAGGCTGAAGGGCGCCTGGGTGGCTCAGTTGGTTAAACATCTGCTTTTGGCTCAGGTCATGATCTCAGGGTCCTGGGACTGAGTCCCACGTTGGGCTTCCTACTCAGCAGGGAGTCTGCTTCTCCCTCTCCATCTGCCTCCCCCCCACCCCGCTTATATTCTCTCTCGCTCTCACTCTCTCTCTCAAGTAAATGAAATCTTAAAAAACCAACCAAAGAACATAGGTTGATATCCAAAAGATTAAGATAATTACTTTAGGGATTCATGACCTTCTGTGTCAAGATACCAGGGAGTCAAAGACCCTTCAGTATGAGCCCCAGCTTTTCCCATTTCCCATTTTGTGATCTTCCACTAAGCAGATTAAGGTCTCATCTGTAAGTCTGGGATAAATAAGTCCTGCCCTACTTTTTACATAGGGTTATTTTGGGGATAAAATTGAATAAGATCACAAAGTATCATTTTAGAAAAAAATTAGATATTAAAAAATTAAGCTAATGAGGCAATGACGCTTTGTTTTGCAAATCACAAAGCTCTGTGCAGATAGCTTTTTAAAAGTTCCTTTCAAAAGGCTTAAAAACATAGTCTTAACAGGCTCTCACCTAGACTTCTGAAATAGATTCCAGACACTTCCCTGCCTCCAGTCTCTCACAATTGGAATCTATGTTTCACAAACCATCATCTGATCAGTTGTCTAAAAACAAGTTATTCTCCCTTTAAAAATATTTTAGAGAAAGCCAGTACCTACTGAAGTTATTATAAACCCCTTGGCTGTGAATCTGGGGACTACTGAGATATGGACCAAAGCCAACCAGAACTGAACGGTGGAAACAGTCCTGGAATATGCTGACCCACGGTTTAATCTTAGCTCTGAAAGCAGGTAGTCTTGAAGAATTTAATAGCTCTCTGAAGGACAGTTTCTCAGAGGTGGTACCTTGTGTCTCCATGGATCCATGCAATACCGAAGACACTGACGGAGCACTGAGCACATAAAGATGAATAAATTCATCTATAATTCACAGCATATAGTCCCTTCAGTTCTGTGAGTCTACTGTTCAAACCGTATTGCCCATTGTTGCCCTACAAAAGCCCAACACTTACTCTCTACTCCATAATCCACACTGACGGAGCTGGTAAACCTATCTAGGCCAACCTCACCAGTCAATTGTCTTCTCATCTTCAGAGGTTTACCTTAAATGCCATGATGTTAAGAAACCCTTCTTAATCCCTGAATGAGATGGTCTTCCTCCCACTTTGGAACACATGCAACATAGTGCTTTTTTTTCTCTAATATACTTCTGCATGTATGATTTTCCAGATACAAATTCTATTATCCTCAAGGCTGGTGTTTCTCCTGGTCATTCCTGCAGGGGCCAGCATAGTGCCTGAGACAGACATATGTCCCCCATAAGAAGCAAGGAAGCAACTTTTAGAGGGTTAAGGCTTAGTGTTTCCAACTGTCCTGACATAAACAGGGGTGAAGAGAGTCAAGACCCATACATATCACATGCTGTCCTTTGACAAGATGCATTGGGCAACAATCCTAGGATGGTGTACCAACCCTTGCACCAATCTTTTAATAGAAATAATCATGATAACTAGTGACAATTAACAGTTATTAATACTTTATAACATGGTAACACATGTTAGGTTGTACCATATGAAATTCTTACCTACAAAAACAGCAATTTCTTATGACCCAAACTAACATTTTGCTAATCTGTTATCTATCTCCTTCCCCTACTTATTCCTGAAGAGAGACCACACGAGAGCAGGCATTTTTTTAAAAAAAATTAATTTATTTAATTATGGGGGGGAGGGGCAGAGAGAAGAGCAAGTCTCAGCCCGGAGCCCAATGTGGGGCTCTGTGGGGCTTGAGATCACAACCCTGAGATCCTGACCTGAGCCAAAATCAAGAGTCAGACACTTAACCAACTGTTGCCACTTAGGCGCCCTGAGAGCAGGCATTTTTCTACATTTTGTTCACTGTTGTACCTCTAGCGCCTGGAACATAGTGGCATTCAGTAAATATTTGTTGAATTAATGAATGAACTTGCTAAACACCAACTGTTTGCCTTATACTCTACTACATGATTTATACCTTATAGCCCATTTGTTTCCTCGTAACATCCTGAGTACAATACTTCTTCAGGTGAGAAAACTGAGGGTTGGTGAGGTCAAGTAACTCGTCCAAGACCACACTATTGACTAATGTTTTATGGTAGGCATCTGTATTTATACTATAAAAGTTGTTTAAATTAAGGCTATCTTTCCTCTCTCAACTAGACCATGCATTGATTCTACTGGAAACAGTGAGAAAGAATTGTAATACTAAAAAGAGAGGGAGGTGAGGAGGGGAGGGGAGGGAAAAAGAAAGGGAGACAGCAGTCAGGGGGTATGGGAAGGCTTCCATCTTGGTGAAATGGAGTATAAAACAGTATCTAAAAATTACCCCCAGCCCTTCAAGTCCTCTGCCTGAGGGTGGGAGCCTTCAATTGTCTTGACACTTGGAGACCCACCACTGGCAGTGGATAATGGATGGCTGTTGCCTGTAGCCTACAAGTGAATCTCTTTGGATTACCAGATTCTTCTGGCAAGCAAGGAAGTGTTCTCATCCTCTTTACCATTTCCTCTGTGGATTGTGTTGGAGGCTCCTACTTAGAAAATCCTGTTGCTTTACAAGACTTTCCTCTAACCTATCTATAGAGATACAGTGCCCCAAAAAACCACGTTAATAGTGTTTTTAAATGAAGGAGCTTTGAGTTCAAACCTTCTTGATGTTACTCTCTCCCCTTCCAGTGGAAATGTGCTGTTTATCTTTTAGAAAGGGAACAGTGTAACCTAGGGACACCTTGTTCAAGAACAATGGCTACAGTCTGTTAGTCGTGTTCTTGACCCCAGAGTTCTTGAGTCCCATTTACAATTTGTCCAAGAGTAGCCCATTGTCATTTCCACTTTTGCTGAAATGTCCTTTCCCTTCAGCCTGAAAGAATAGTTTCTTTTCTAGGACACAGAATCTAAGACAGTCCCAATATACATTTTCTAAAGGCTGAAAGAAGATAAATGATTTCTCAAACTCCCTGAAGTAAAATGAACAACTCGGTGCTGCCGTAAAATCAGGGTGACCCTCCCAAGTGATAATTCTTTGAGATTTGTAAGACATTTTGAAATAGAGAGAAAAAAAGCCCACATTTCTTTCTAGAACTTGTAGTCTAACCCTGTAAGCATAAGGCTGCAAAACAAAAAGATGGATTGTGAATGAAAGCATGGGAGTCAGACCAAATGGGGGTGAATCTCCAGGTCTACCACATTCTAGTGAGTGGCCTCTGGCAAGTTAGTGAACATCGTCAGTCCTGGGTTGCTTCATGTGTAAAAGGAAGGTATCGCCACCTGCACTATATAAGGATGAGGAGATGAATGTAGAATGCAGCACGGTACCCAGTACCCAGTACCCAGTACCCAGTAAAAGTTCAATAAGTGTCAAATAAAATATCAAGCATTAAAATATATACGGAGGGAGGGTTCTCTAAAACTGACTCTCTTTGGCGCAACCAGCCGGATCAGTTGGAAGAGCATGTGACTCTTGATCTTGGGGTTGTGAGTTCAAGCCCCACGCTAGGTGTAAAGATTACTGAAAAAACAGTAATTAACTTAAAAAACAAAACAAAACAAAACTGACTCTCTTCTAATGCTCCAGCCCCTGGGTGAGTTTAACCATCTTTTACTATGAATCAATGGATTACATTTAATGTCTTTTTCTGTGCCTTTAGGGACTAATCGAGGACAGCCCTAGCCTTAAAGAAACCTAATATTACACAAGATTAAAAGAGAAATTGCTTCTTTTGTCCCAGACAGCACAATTCAAGTGTGAAGAAAATAGGAGTATATGCTATTCGTTGGAATTAATGGGTCACTCCATATGGAAAAGCTTCTACTAGCTCAGAGATCAAGATTCCTAGAGAAGTAAATACAATGCAAGTTGATCCTTTCCATGGTGGTACAAAATATAAATGATATGCCTTTAAAAAGGATTCTCACCAGTTTGGAGCTTTCATTTTCAGGCAATTGTTTAATACCAACTTCGAGACTGCCATCTTCCTCACTGCTAACAGGTTCCGTACCACTCTGATCCTTTGGGACATTAAGAAAAAAATGGTAAAGACATTATTCTTCACTCACACTGCCTAAAACTATATAGATACTCAACCACAAAAGCTTGTTTTATTATTGTTGTAGATTGTTTCCTCTCTAGTGGCCATTCCTATTTTCCTCCTTTCCCCTAGAAGGCCATCCCCTCAACCTCTGCCCCCCCCTGCCCCCAATCTGTCCCTGAGGTTTCCAGATATGCCTTGGAAAAAGCTGATCCCTATTCTCTGTTCCAAGGTTGGGCCTGATTGTCTTACGGTTAATCCCACTCTTTTTGCCAATGACTTTGTCAGGAATGGGTATGTGATCCAGTTCTGCTCAATGAGACACAGAGACTTCTAGAAACGTTTTTCCTTGATCTTTTTTTTTTTTTTTTTAAGATTTTTATTTTTTAAGTAATTGCTACACCCAGTGTGGAGCTTGAACTCACAATCCCTAGATCAAGATTTGTGTGCTCCACAGACAGAGTCAGCCAAGTGCCCTAGCTCCTCCTTAGTTCCTCCTTGGTCTTAAAGAACCACAAGAAGTCCCCCTACCTCCCAAATTAACAAGAAAGCATGAAGCTCAAATTGCCATGGGCAACAATCCCACAGTCCTGAGGAAACCAGCCTTGAGATGAAGCTGACACTGTGAATGACAGAGCCAAGTTAGAGATGGAAAAAGTGGACTTTGATGGCAAAAGTGGGCCACTCCATCAACCTGACCTGAAGTACAGTCCTATTCTTAGCAGCCTTCACATGAGAGAGAATAAATTTACTTACAGCTTCAGCCAGTTAGCTCTTCTATTCCCTCTAGCCAAAACTTTCTGAGATGCTTGTTTATCTTCTATGCAAGATTAAACTACTTGAGATAAGAGACTATTTATCCTGTTTATCTCTGAAACTTAAGTACCTAATACTATGTCTGGTACACGGAAAACACGGGACACATCCTGGTAAACCAAAGAATGGAACAGTTGTTTTCTTCATGGTTATTTTCTGCAGAATTCTGAAAATATTTATGTAATATAAATGAGACATAAGAATAAGCCCCATTAAAATTCCAAAATGGGGGCTCCTGGGTGGTTCAGTCAGTTAAGCATCCGACTCTTGATTTTGGCTCAGGTCATGATCTCAGAGTCCTGGGACTGAGCCCTCTGTTGGGCCCCATGCTCAGTAGGGAGTCTGCTTGAGATCCTCTCCCTCTGTCCCTCCCCCAGTTTGCAGGTGTGTACCCTCTCTCGCAAATAAATAAATCTTTAAAAAATAAAATTCCAAAACACATTCAGTATGTCCTTAATTGAATTGTAACATATTAAATGTTATACTTAATTAACGAGGAGTTTGTTTACTTTCTGAGGGCACACGGGGAGGATAAGGATGATACATGGAATATCTACATTGTATTTATTTGGATTTTTATATTAAAACACCACCATTTTGGGATTACTACAGATTTGGTGGGATTGTTTGGAGAGAAAATAGTTTTGATTTTGGGACATTCAACATCATTTGTAACTTAAGTAGTACAAACCAAAGCAAAGACATGGCGTTCTTTCATCTATCAAACGGACAAGAGAATAGAAAGAGAACATTCAGTATTGATAATGTAGAGAAAGAGGAATTTTTACATGCCATTGAAAGAATGTAGGTTTGAACAACCTTTCAGAAAAAAGATACAAAATATACACATATATAGATACGCATGCAGGAAAATATCTGTCAGCATATAGGACAAATTTTTAAAATTGCTTACTTCTGGGGAATAGGATTAAAGAATGGGAAATTGTTGCATTAGTTATTTCTGTACTGTTTGATTACAGAAGAATTCACATGTATTATTGCAAGTTTAAGAAATAAAGGGGAGCTATGAGAAATATTTAGAAGAAAAAAAATATAATAAAGAAGGTAGCATAGGGGCGCCTGGCTGGCTCAGTCAGAAGAGCATGTAACTTGATCTCGGAGTCATGAGTTTGAGCCTCTTTACACTGGGTGTAAAGATTACTAAGACAAAAAAGAAAAAAAGAAAAAAGAAAAACAAAAAACCCCAAAAAAGAAAAACAAAAACAAAAAACCTAAGGAGAAAAAAAAGCATGGATGTTAAACTGGTCAGATCCAGGTTCATATCTCAACTTGCAAATTAGAACTATATGCAAGGTTCCTTCTGAGTACTTATATTTAACACACAGATAAAAGTACCAGATTAAAAATACTACCCAATCAGGTTGCCTTGAAGATTAATACATTAACATGCAAAATGTCTATTAGCACATCAGGTGCAGTTAATTTGTTTCCAGCTTTTTGCTGAGACAGGTTCTTTATCCATCCCCCATTCCGTGGGGTCTTTGTAACAACCCCATATGAATATGTACCAACGTCATTCCAACTCATGGACGGGAAGATGATACATTTTAAATGAACCTGCCTAGCTAGTGAAAGGCAAACCCAGGATTCAAAGCTAGGGAAGACTGATATCAAAGGTGTCGTGCTTTTTAATTAAGCCCTAGGTCCTAAGTAAATGATGCTCTTGTTTCTTTTCTCTCTTTTTGATAACTAATCTTAGAGAAAACAGGATTCACAAGCTTAAAAAAAAAATCATCAGACCATTAATTTTAAGCAATATTTTAGCATTTGTTAACCAGAAAATTTCATTAGGTAGAGCATCCTCCTCTCAGTGAATTTTGGGTAAGCAAGAAGTCACCATATAAAGTAAGCATGCCCAAGTTAAGAAACGAAGCTTGAGAATACATTGATTTTCAGCATTTTAGACAGTGGGTAAGTTCTAGAGACAGAAAAATTCAGAAGAAATGAGTTACACGTTGATTTTTATTTTTAAAAAAGATTTTATTTATTTGAGAGAGAGAGACCACAAGCAGAGGGAGTGGCTGGAAGGGGGAGAGGGAGAAGCAGACTCCCCGCTGAGCAGGGAGCCACACCTGGGTCTTGATTCCAGGACCCTGGGATCAGGACCTAAACCGAAGGCAGACACTTAACCTCCCTGAGCCACCCAAGTGCCCCTGAATTACACTTTTAAAAAACAGTACTTATTCTATGGGAAACCTTTAACTCCCCAAATATTTCGTGTGTCTGCTTCTGTACGCTGTGGTGAGCCACGAAGAAGCCCTGGGGAGGGGGGCGCTTTGCTATGCCACCGAGGCTTCAAGACAGTCAGTGTTTGTAACTACAGCACATTCAGTTATAGAACAAACACAAAGGGAGCTCCTCTGATCCCAAATGAGAGGAGATTTTCACCAGGCCAGTGGTCAGCTGATGTCATTCATCTAATCATGCATATATCTTCTTGCGGAAAGCAAAGTGCTGTGTAAATAAGTCACAGGAATTTTTTACATTTCTCAGCAGTGTGAGTATAGAAGTGAGGTGGTCTTGGTTTTTATAAAAGGAATACTGATGTCAGACAGAAAAGAGCTGTTTGATGCTTCAACTTTGAAAATGTAAGAAAACATGGGCAAGGCAGTCGGGGTTGCAAATACGCTGTAGATCTTTTATGATTTGAATAAAAACAAAAAAGAACACCCTTTACATCTATAGCTACAGAATTATCACACAAAGCCGAGTTTCAAATGTCACTTACTCCATAAACCCTTTCCTTCTCCTCAGCTAGAAGACATCTCTCTTCCTCTAACCTCACTTGACATTTTACCTGAACTTCCTGTGTCACTTATCATCTCATTTGTATCCTAATTACGTATGTACAGCATTGATCTTCCCGATGAGGCTGAAAGATCCTTGAATCCAACATCTGTGCCTCATTCATTTCCTTTGTCTGATTTCCTTTGTCTGATCCTTCTTTATATTCATCCTAGGTCTCTCTCACTTCAAAGTCAATGCTCTTTATAACTCTACTATGAACCCCTTCTAAAGCTTTTCCTCTGTTTTCAGTCACTGGGTTAGTTTGAGACCGCTCCACAGAGGAGGGTTTGAAGTCAAAATCTAGAGGGAGAGAAGTCAGGTAAAAAAGGAAGTTGGAATTGAGAGAGGTTAGCAATAAAGCATGTGCTTTCCTAGGAGAGCTCCCGCTTATAGAAGGGTTTTCATGCTTAAATGAGGCACAGAACGAAACAATGTGGGTTCTGTTCTGAGAACAGAATGCCTCACATGTGTTAGGCAACCTTTAAAATACCCCGCTGACCAGGAGCTTAGAAATCAGCAATCAGTCAGGGATGGGAAGAGGAAAATAGGTCAGCAAGCATGACTTCCAAAGCACAATTGTATCACGGTGGTTTGAAGACCATCTGGCTGATGGATGGTGGCCCAGTGTCACCCAAGATGATTCAGCTAATTTGGATAGCTGGGTGTTCACTTCCTTTCTTGCTGATCCTCAAACCAGCTGTCCAAAGCTGCCTGTGCAGCCAAGGCTGCTCGTGGACAATGACCTTGCCCCACAAGACCACAGACAGTAGTTTCTGTGATGGATTATGTTTTAAAGATGAATAAAAAGAAAAAGCAAGGCTCATGACTGTATGCTTAACACAGCTGTTACCAAAAGAAAAAAAAAAAGAAAAAAAAAAGAAAAAAAAAAGATAAGAAGTGCTGTTCAATCCTCAGAGAAGTCCCTTCCAAACCTTCAGGAAGTTCGAAATTCCCTCCCCTGGGCTCCTCAAAATCTACATTAAGTGATGATAGTTTTAATTTTATACTACTTAATTTTTTCATACCCACTACTTACCTATAGTTTTCCCCAGCTAGACAGTGGGAGAACCTTGAGAACAGGAATTTATGTTTTTATTTGAAAGCAGGTTATCAGGGGCGCCTGGGCGGCTCAGTCGGTTATGCATCTGGCTTTTGGTTTCTGTCCAAGTCATGATCTCAGGGTCCTAGGATCGAGCCCCACAGCAGGCTCTGCGCTCAGCAGGGAGTCCCCTTGTCCCTCTCCCTCTGCTCCTACCCCCACTCGCTTTCTCTCTCTTTCAAAATAAATAAATACATCTTAAAAAAAAAAAAGAAAGCAAGCAAGCAGGTTATCAAAGCTAAATTAGTTAAGGATGTTACTGTGGATTGGAAAAGCCACACTTCTGATCAGTTAAATGCTCCACAGTGTTGCTCCCTACCCTCTTTCCCCATTTAACATGAGGGGCGCCTGGGTGGCTCAGTTGGTTAAGCATGTGCCTTCACCTCAGGTCATGATCCCAGAGTCCCAGGACCGAGCCCCACATCTGGCTCCCTGCTCAGTGGGGACTCTGCTTCTCCCTCTCCCTCTGCCCCACCCCCTGCTCATGCTCTCTCTCTCTCTTGGTCACACACACATTCTCTCTCTCAAATAAACAAAATCTTTTTAAAAAATGATGAAACAGTATATTAATATATACAACTATTTTTCTTTTAAGGTTTTACTAAGCAAATTAAAAAAAAAAAACCACAACAATAGCAACTACAACTCCTTGGTACAATTGAAAGTTTTTTTTTAAAATAAGAAACTTATATTGGTTTAAATTTTATCATCCCCATATTTCCCAAACCCAATGCTCTCTTCCAAAAAACCACAGGATGATTTATTCATTTCGTTGCCAGCCTAAATTCACAAATATTCCTTTCTGCAAAGTCATGTTGACTGGATGTGACAAACTGAATTTCTTTCTTCTACGCCATCCTGAGCGTATTTTCTAGGCTGCTCAGAATTGCAGGAAGGCGGTGCACAATGAAAAGGTAAAATGGGAATTATGCTAATGGTGCTCTCTGGGTAGTCAACCTGTCCAGTCTTTAGGAGGCCTGCCTCATCTCCCTTAGTATTCAAAAAAGCACAACTTCTGAGAAAAAGACAAAATGAAGTCGCTTGCTTCTGTAAAGATATTCTAAAAGAGTCACCCTGCCTTGTCGAGGAATGGGGCCAAATACCTTGCAACCCAAGTATACTTGAGCCTTGAGCACCTCTTACAAGACCACGGCAGTGGCTTCCTAACTGGGTTTCCCTCTCCAAGACGTCCTCGATGTTGCTATTAGATGAACCTACCTGAAGTAGAGCTCTGATCAGACCATTTCATTGTTTAAAATGCCTTCGAAAGCTCCAAGGGCTGAATACATGAAATTCAAACCTTCTGAGATTTAAATTCAAGTCTGTCTCATTTGACCTGAATTTATTTTTCAAACCTCACCTTCTATTACTCTCTTTTACATACCCTTAGATTCTTCTCCTCATTCCACAACCTGATTTTTCTTATTTCCATGTTTTTGTTTGTGCTATTCCCACATTCTTATCTAACCATATTCCTATTTTAAAATCCAATCGACCCATCAGAAATAGCTGTTCTCTTACCAGGAAATACTTTTCATCTTCTCTGAACTCCTCCTAAAGCTTTATCTCTTGGGACACCTTATTTTAGTGATATACATGTCTTATTTTCCTAATGAGACTAGAAGTTCTTTGAGATGAGAGACTATATAGGTGATCTACAAAGTGGATATCTGATACATAGCAGAATAAACTAAATCAGTAAGAGGTATCCAACATTAAATGAAAGCATCAGGATATGGTAGAAAAGCTTAAATATGGTTCACCCCATTCACTGATTCAACAAACATTAAGGAAGTGTTATATGCTAGGCTAGGAATGCAGTGGCCAAGAAGACAGTAAGGCCAGCCCACCAGAAGACTACAGTTTAGTGTGGTGCATATAGTCGTACATTCTTTTTTTTTTTTTTTAATGGAGACTTTTATTCTTGGTCACATATTTATTATTTTTTAAAATTAACATATAATGTATTATTAGTTTCAGAGGTACAGGTCTGTGATTCATCAGTCTTATACCCAATGCTCATTACAACACATACCCTCCCCAATGTCCCTCACCCAGTTACCCCATCACCCCACCCCCCTCCCCTCTAGCAACCCTCAGTTTGTTTCCTAAGATTAAGAGTCTCTTATGGTTTGTCTCCCTCTCTGGGTTCATCTTTCATTTTTTCCTCTCACCTCGTCCTTAAATTCCACATTTCAGTGAGATCATATGATAATTGTCTTTCTCTATAGTCGTACATTCTTAAAATGTTGAGATAGTGAGAGAATACAAGCAACATACTCCTAGTTGAGAAACTCCTTCAGAAACGGGTCCCTCTTTTCTATAAGGCCCAGGTGACATCACATAAAGGACAATTTTTATTTTTTAAATGAACCACGAATATTACTTAACTATGAGGGGAGTTAAGATTACTGAAGGGAATGATGTGGGATGAAGCTGGTCATAATAATATCTCACATCTGAACACTTATATTCCAGGTGTTAGGCATTATTTTAATCAGTTTTTTAAATATTTTATTTATTTATTTGAGAGAGAGAAAAAGGGGGGGGGGGCAGGGAGGAGGGGCAGAGGGAGAGGGAGAAGCAGATGCCCCGCTAAGCAGAGAGCCAGACATGGGACTAGATCTGGGGACTCTGGGATCATGACCTGAGACAAAGGTAGAGGCTTAACTGACGGAGGCACTCAGGCACCCTTATTTTACTCATTTTGAATCAAAGAAAACTTGAAGGAGTCTTTCTAAAACAATCCTTCATGAAATTTTCGTTGTGAAATAAAAAGGAAGTGGAAAAGCACCCCAGGTGTTAGAGACAATAGGAACCAAGACATAAGTATTGGCGAGACCAAGATGTGCGTGTGTGTGGGGGGGTGGAGTCGACAGATACATGGAGAGTGTCTAGTGCTTTAGTATGCATTAATGAGAAAAGAAAGCTCATAAGTAGAGATTGGGAGGTAAATACAAAACCTTTATACTAACCTTGAAACAAAGATTCTGAAACAAAGATCTGCTAGGCAAGAGGTATAAAAGGTTTTTGAGCAAGAGCACAAATACAATAATATAGTAAGAAAATAAATCCTGTGTTACGTGTAACTGTCGAAAATGGAAGATGCTGGAGGCTGGGAGTTTTGCTAAAGGGCTATAATAATATGAGTATAATCACAACTAAAATGAGTTCTTACTGTGTGCCAAGAATAATGCTAAGCATTTTATAAACATGATTCAATTCTTCCAACAAATCCATAGAATTAATTATTATCATCAACCCCCCCCCTTTAAATGTGAGGAAATGGGAGCTTATAGAGCTTAACTGGCTCAAGTTCACTCTGCTAGTAAATGGCAGAACAAATATTAGGACTCGGATCTGTCCAACTTCCAAGCTTATGTTCTTAATCACTGTACCATACGGCTGCCCCAGTATTACAATTACCAAGAATATAGCAACAGAAATGCTAATAATCCCTTATATACGTATATAGCTACATGGATTATAAAATACTTTTACCTGCGTTCAGTGTTTGATCCTTGTAACTACCTGCTGACACAGACAGGGGAGGTTATGAATGTGGCTTTACAGAAAAAGCAAGACTTTGAGAGGCTAACTACCTTAACGAGGTCAGGTGCCCAATAGGTAACTGGTAAAGCTAAAACAAGAACCACATCTTCAGACTTTTTGTTCAATGTTCTACTAGCACTCTTGTTCACTCTGCTAGCACACGACTGCATGAGGTGATTTTGTTCTCTGCCATATCCTTGGTGTCTAAAACAGTACCTGACACATAGAAAGGGCTCAAAAAATATTTGCTCAATGAGGGAATGAATATGAGATCCCATTCGTATATAATAGTGCTATTCAATGTGCTGAACTATTATCAGGCCCAACTTAATAATGATATGGCTGTATTTCATCTATTTAGTTCTGATTTAAATGGGCCAGTGCTTTCAGCAATATGTCAGACATGAGTTATGCTTAAGTACTTACTAGAAAGGGCTGAGGGAGGAAAAGGCCTCATGAGAGGGTCACACAGGCGAGAGGGAAGGGATAATGAAGTGGACACGGGACCAGAGCATACCCAGAGACTTAACATACCACCCAGAAGAGGGGTATCACTCATCATTTGGTGGCAGTTGTTGGAGGCTGACAGTCCAGAGAAAAACTAAAAACCCCCTTATAATATAATTCAATTCATATATTCAACTGTAATATAATACAACTTATTTTTTACTGGTGACTGATGATTAGAACCCATTTCTGTGGTTAGCACAATTAAAAAAATGAAAACAGTAGCTAATATTGTACAATATACTTAAAATTGAGTTAAATATACTTAAATACTTGAAGAAAGGGTAAGCAGTTTACATTTATTGAGCATTTGCTTCGCACCATGAGCTGTACTAAATGCTTTATATATATTACTTCCTTTGCTCTTTACAAGTCTCTGAATGTTTGATGGTGACACCGTAGGTGCAGGTGAAGAAGCTGCCGCTGCTAACATACCCACCTCTGGGCGTGTGGACATACTATTCAGCCTCTTTAGACCCCATCTCCTCTTCTGCAGTGTGGAAGTAATGCTACTACTGTCTCTCAAAGGCCTGGATATAAGTGGGACACAAGACCACATTTTGAAGGCCTCTACGACAGTGTCCGACCTAGTAGACACAAGATTCAACCATCTGCTTAAAATTCAGTTCCAAGGAGATATTTTGATGGGAACATTCACAACTAACAATACAATAGAAAAAAATTATTCTAAAATGATTCCTCTTATTCTTCCCCACTCCCCCCCAAAGACTTAGATGACATTCTATAAACACAAAAAAATTAAAAATTAAGTACTAGCGTTTACTGAGCAGCTACCATGTGTCAGGCACAAGATACATATGTCTTATTTAATCTTAAGAACCCTATGAGGCGAAAGTATTGTTACCCTTCCACAGATAAGTAAAGAGATGACAGGACAGGTAATGTACTGTTCAAGACCGTGTGTCTAGGACACAGTTAGGCTAGGATTTGAACTGAAGCAGTACAGGTCTGGGGCCCCTCTTTCTGCCACCCCAGGTCTTAATTAGAATGAAAATACCCAGTGCTGGCAAGCTTTGGCTAAATGGCTATTTGTGGGGCGTCAATACCTATCACTATAATCTTGTCAGATAGTAAGTGGTCAATATAAGTGAAAAATTTCAACTTGTATAGCTTATGACTCAGCAATTGTACTCTGGGGGAAATCTTTGCTATAGAAATAAAAGCACTAGTACCTAGTAATTCTCTCTCACACACACACTCATAATCTTTATTTTGGTATTCTTTGACTGGCAAAACATTGGAAAATCATCTGAATATTTGTCAGTTTGAAAAAAAAAGTATAATAACAGCATATTAAAATATGGCCATTACATTAAGCAAAAAAAAGCAAGGTTTTAAAACAATGAATAGAATCTATTCCAGAAGTCTGTATAATATGAATCTCAAACTTAATCTATCTAAAATAAACCTCTTAATTTCTGCTTTCCTGTTGAAGAACAATTATTCTTCAATAGACTGTAATAAATCATACCACTATCCACCTAATTGCTCAAGCCAAAAATCTAGATTTATTCATGATTCTCTATTTCTTCTCAGCTCCCACATTAAATCAATCAAGTCTGATTCAACATTCAGAACACCAAGAATCCACTCACTTTCCTTCGCCTCCAATACGAAACTGCAACCTCATCTAACTGCAAACGGGTCTCATGTGGGTCTCCACCTTCTAGTATATTACTTTTACCTTCCAGTTGTCCATTCTCTACCTAATAGACTGTACACTAAGCCAACGAATCCCCCTTTACTGGCTTCCAGCACACACAGGCTAAACTCAAACTTCTTACTCTGACTCACAAAGCTCCCCACACCGTTACCACTCTCCAAGCTCCCAATATGCCTCTAGCCATATCCCTCAAATGCCCCAGCGTGTTCTCACTTGAGAGTTACTTCTGTCCCTTCTGCAAAGAAAGCTCTTCCCCTTTATTTCTGTGTCTGGCTCCTTCTTATCATTTTGATCTTGTTTACATTTCACCTTGTCCAAGAGCGCTTCCTGAACACCAGCTGAAGTGGTCACAAGCTACATTCCCTATTTTAATTCTCTGCAAGGCACTGACCACTATGGATAATTCTCTTGGTGTATTTATTAATTTCCTTATTAGAATGTAAGCGGAACCACAGCAAGGAGGCTTCTGTTTTATTCACACCTATGTCTCTAACACCCAAGACTGCCTGATGCTTAATATGCACTCACTGAATACTTGCTGAATGGAAAGAATGTATTATACAACTGAGTTTTTACTAAAAGAGATATTATTCATACACAACTGTTTATTTTTGTGGTAGAACAAAAGGAAAAAGTATGGAAAGATACTAAACCATAAACATTAACTTCCTCGGGGAGGTAGGTAAAGGAAAATTAACTTTTTTTTTCTTTTCTTTTCTTTTTTTTAAAATTTTAGTGTTTTTTTTACTATATTATGTTAGTCACCATACAGTACATCCCTGGTTTCTGATGTAAAGTTTGATGATTCATTAGTTAACATTAGTTAACTTTTTTTTCTAGTAACTCTGCATGGTTTGATTAGTTTTGATTAGTTATAAGTATATATTTCTTTTTGGAATTAAAAAATAATTCAATAAATAAAAAATGTAAAGAGAATGTAATATTCCCTCAGCTGAAGAGATACTTGATTACATAGCTAGTTAGCTATCTAATGTCAGTCTAACTCTAGAAGCAGATCTAAGTGATATAACAATCTTGTACTAGTCATTTCCCCATTAGTAGATTAAAGTAATTATTTAAAGATACTTGTGATCATAGATAATAGGTACTAAAGTGTTTTGAAACTATAAAGAAAGAGGTACTGATGGTGACCAAAGGGGAGGGGGATGGGGTGATGGATTCAATAGGTGATGGGGATTAAGGAGAGCACTTGTCCTGATGAGCACTGGATGGTGTATGCAATTACTGAATCACTATATTGTTCACCTGAAACTAATATTGCACTGTAACTTAACTAACTGGAATTTATTTTTGTTATGTTCTTTTTTTAATGCTTTACTTTTATTCATTTATCTGTCAGAGAGAGAGTGAGAGAGAGAGCACGAGCAGGAGGAGGGGTAGAGAGAGAAGCAGACTCTTTGCTGAGCAGGGAGCCACACATGGGACTTGATCCCAGGACCCTGGGATCGTGACCCGAGCTGAAAGCAGACACTTAACCCACTGAGCCCCCCAGGTGCCCCTAACTGGAATTTAAATAAAAGCTAAAAAAAAAAAAAAAAGATAATTTTTTTCCTAATAAATTCTGAAATGCTCAATTAGGACAAATTATAGGCCCAGAAAAAACTTTGAAGAACTTTGAGGAAGGCTATATTCATATGTTAAGTTTTAATGTGTTTCACATTATTATCTATTACCATTTTTTCCCATGGCTTGTTTGTTTGTTTGTTAAGGAAGCGGAGAGAGAGAGAGAGGGAGGGGTGGGGGGCAGTGTAGAGGGAGAGCAAGAGAGACAATCTTAAGCAGGCTCCACACTCAGCATGGAGCCCAAAGCTGGGCTCAATCTCATGACCCTGAGATCATGATTGAGCTGTAATCAAAAGATACCACCTTACGCCAGTTAGAATGGCAAAAATGAACAAGACAGGAAACAATAAATGTTGCTGAGGATGTGGAGAAGGGGAAACCCTCTTACACTGTTGGTGGGAATGCAAGCTAGTACAGCTACTCTGGAAAACAGTATGGAGGTTCCTCAAGATGTTAAAAACAGAGCTACCCTATGACCCAGCAACTGCACTACTAGGTATTTACCCTAAAGATACAGATGTAGTGAAAAGAAGGGGCACATGCATCCCAATGTTCATAGCAGCAATGTCCACAATAGCCAAACTGTGGAAGGAGCCGAGATGTCCTTCAACAGATGAATGGATAAAGAAGATGTGGTTCCTATATACAATGGACTATTACTCAGCCATCAGAAAGGATGAATACCCACCATTTGCATCGACATGGATGGGACTGGATTATGCTAAGTGAAATAAGTCAAACAGAGAAAGACAATTATCATATTTTATTCATATGTGGAACATAAGGAATAGTGCAGAGGACCACAGGTGAAGGGAGGGAAAACCGAATGGGAAGAAATCAGAGAGGGAGACAAACCATGAGAGACTCTGGACTCCGGGAACCAAACTGAGGGTTATAGAAGTGAGGGGGGTGGGGAGATGGGGCAACCACATGATGGGTATTAAGGAGGGCATGTGTTGTGATGAGCACTGGGTGTTATACACAACGAATGAATTGCTGAACACTACGTCAAAAACTAATGATATGCTATATGTTGGTTAACTGAACATAAAAAAAAAAAGAGCTGGACACTTAACTGACTAAGCCACCCAGGTGCCCCTATTACTTTATAGTAATATATATTACTATATTTATATATATATTATATAATACTTATATTACTTTATATATAATGTATAAATATATATAATATATAAATATATAATATAATAATATATAATATATAATAAACATAATAAACATATAATATAATAAATATAATATTTGTATATTACTTTATAATCCTACCTCAAATACTTTCTGATTGGGGAAATTCCCTATTTAACAAATGCTATGAATTTGCAATACCAGATGCTGAAAATCAAAAATGCTAGATTTGGAAAAAATAATCATGACCAATCCATCTAAATCACTACACGCTAATTAGGAGCCATCTTACCTCAAGAGAGGATGGGGAACTTGAGGGTACTGGAAAGGGAGCAACGGCCATCTGACTGACTGCATCTTCATTTCTGTGGATGTGAAAATAGGCAGAATCAGCACACAGCAAATGCTAAGTTTCTGGCTCAAATTACAACCACTTCTTCTGTTGCAAATGTATACAAAGCACCTTAGAATAAAAATATGTACAAATATATATAGTTTTAAGCATGCAAAGCTATTAAGCACAAAAAGGTACATATTACCCCAGGGACACTAGGATATGGTTACTAGTGACAGAGAATGATGATGCCAGGGATTAGCTAGATCCTGCTCAGTAAGTCAGGTGCTGCTGAGGATCATTTTGGAAAGACATCAGCTCTTTCAGCACTGTGGAGCATAAATTTTTCAAATGGCCACATTTAACCTCTAGGCCCATTCATGTCCAGAGCATTTTTGTTCTTTGAACTGGATAGGTTCCCGGTCTCCTCATTTGGCTTCTAACTTTGTTCTGCCAAATGAAGGATGATGCGATGTGTACGATAGGCCCTCCATGGGTGGACACAGTGAGGAGGAGTGATGGATGGAGAGTGCTGAGATCCAGACAGATAATGCTTTGTGGGTTAATTCCACTCCTCCTCATCCTAATGGAAGCAGAGACGGTAGGAGCTAAAGCTTCATCACCCGGGTCACAGGCACAGAACAACTCCTATAATACTAGTTCTAATTATTTGGATCTATTTCCATGATGTTACCAGCAAATGATACGCAGTGGTTCTGTGGGGGATCTAAACTTTACCACTCACTCATGGCGCAAAACCAACATAATTATCTCAAGATTTATGTGACGTTTGACTTTAGGTTTCACAGCATAAACCAAGGGAGATCACAAAAACGTTTCTCCCTGGTATGCAAAGATCTAAGGCCGCTCACAGATCTCTCTCCATATGACCAATATATTCAGGATAGGCACTACTGGATTTGGAAGGGCCTCAAAATCCAATCCCATTTTATCTTTTACTTCTCACCAACTGGAAAAGGATCCACTGGTCCATGTCATTCCTACTTTGATGCTTTAATCCTATCACTGCCTTTACCTGAAATGCCTTTCTTTATTAAATTTATAATCTACCCGTCCTTCTTCTCCAGTGTAAGTTCAATAGGCTCAACCAGGTGAGTTATTCCCTTAAGTCAAAAGACCATCTATATATTGATGTCTTCCAAATTCACATAGTTAGCCCAGGTCTTTTTCTGACCTTAATATCTTATCTCTAACTCCTACTTTCTATATCCGTTGGATGTCTTACAAGTATCTCAAATAAAATAGATCTCTTATTCCCACTCAGTCACCAGAGGGTTCCATGATCAATCCGCGTCATTTGAGTAAATGTCAACAATGTCCACCCAGTTATTCCACCAGGAACTGAGGAGGCAATCTTGAAACCTCTAACCCTTCAACTGTATATCCAATCAAGAAGTCTTGTTAATTCTACCTTCAAAACGTATCTTGAGTCTTTCCACTTATTTCCATTCTATCTTAGGGCAAGCTATTATAATTTTTTTCTTTCTTTCTTTTTTTTAAGTAGGCTCCATGCCCTGTGTGAAGCCCAACGTGGGGTTTGAATTCATGATCCTGAGATCAAGACCTGAGACCCAGTTGGACACCCAACAGACTGATTCACCCAGGTGCCCGTAGCTATTATCATTTCTCACCAGAATTAATATAAGAGCATCCTATTTGGTCTCCCTATTTATATTCTTAATCCTTTCTCCAATCTATTCTTCACCGAGCAGAGTTATTACGGTTCTAATACATAAATCTGATTATATTTCTATCCCCTGCTTAAAATCCTCCTATGGCTTCTTATTACACTTAGGATCAAGTCCACAATTGTTAGGGAGGCTGTAAGGCCTTGAGCAATCTGGCCCAGCCCTCATCTCTGGCTTCCTCTTGTTCCCTCTTCTCCTGGCTCACTCTGCTCCAGTCTAGCTACATAAGATTTCTTCCCATTTCTCAGGGGAGCTAAGCTCCAGCTACCTCAGGGCACTCTCTAGCCCTATCCTCTTCTGCTCTGCATGTCTGTTGCCCAAATCCTTTGTCTGATTTATGTTCTTATTTCTACTTTGTACCTGACCACAAATGTCATTTCCTAAAATAAGCCTTCCAGGAGCTCCACTGTATGTGTATAGCACCCTATACAAAGACCGACCGTAGTTCTGTGTCTTTTGTAATTTACGTAAGAGAATTGTATGAAATGTGCTTCCAATCTGCCTTCCCCGAGATGGTAAACACTCCAAGGACAGCAAGCATGTCCTTCTCACTCTCTCTTATATTATCTAGGGCAAACAGTGCCTGGCAAACAGTCTGTACTTAACATAGTTGTTAAATGAACTAAACTGCAAGAATTCAACTGAACTGCAAGAATTCCGGGCTGATGTAATTGGAATGAGGCAGAGTATAAAGAGATGAAGTCCAGGCACCATTTCTTATTCTAACCTTCTGAGATTCTTGGATTATCTGGCATATGAGCCAAACCAAAGCAAAAGGGGGAAAAACTAAAACCATCAAGTGACACAGTGCATGAAGAATATCTCTGTGTTTTTCCACAGTATTACAGATGCATTGAGCATGCACGATTACATTAAGAGGTGGCTATTGTTTTTCAGGGACTACAATCCATTTCTCAGCAGTTTGCTCATACACAGAAGAAGTAATCAGTTACCTCGGGATAAGTAATAGCATTTTCAAAGTGGTAATTCCCTTTCTCATTCATTTTCCTTCATTGAGTAACACAACAGAACTCAGCTCTACCTTAGAGCTGAAAGCCAACAGGACCTGTCTGCTCCAGATTCAGAGCTTATGGGGCAGAGTATATTTGGCAGTAATTAAGCAGATGGCTCTTCATACCTCTTTCAAAGGTTACTAGCATTAAAAATACGGCTGCACATAAATTCTTATTGAGAAGTCATGATTACCTGGACCAAGTTACTTCAAATCAGCCAAGTTATCCCTTCATAATTTAATGGTTTTCTCTAAATTAGTATGACTTTAATGGCCTTTAAACTCCACATTAATTTTTTTAAACCTCACAAAAAAATAGAAAACCTACAATTACTCTCAATAGAGAGAAGGAAGCTGCTTTAAGAAGTTACATTTCATAATCCTTTAGAATCCACTTAGTAGGGAGTGTTCACACCTCCACATTAAGCAAGCAGAGACTTGACAATTTTAAAGAGAAATGAGGGAAGAGGGAAGCCAAAGGAGAGAAGGCATTTATACTTCAAACAAGCAGTTAACTTGAATGACTTCTGGGGACCCTCCCACCCCTCCTCTCCTATGATTCTCATAAGGAATAAAGTCTACTTGCTTTATAACTTTCCTTTCCTTTCCAATATAATTAATATAAGCTTCTTAGGCCCAGGTGCCCCATACAGGACACAATCAGAAATTGTAATTGCTTATTGGTATTTTTATAATTATCTTTAACAGCTGGTGAGAGAGATAATGGAGTGCCACCATGGGTAAGAGAATAGTTTTCCAGAGTACAGAACCCCGCATGTATCATTGTATTTGCCGTGCTCTATTAAAATTATCTGTGCTGTTCTTTCTCCTTCTCCAAGCCCAGGGATGGGATCTTATCTCTGCCTCCCCCAAGCTTGCAATAAGAGACCTGACAGAGAGTAGGTGTACTATATATCTGTTGAATAAAAGTGATCTTAACAAGGCAAGAAAAAGACTTGGAAGCAGAACTATCAAAACTATGCCCTGAGTTTTTCGAGCTGCTTCAATGAATTAATGACGGTATACTGCCTCTAGCCAGCCAGCTATCAGTATTTGCCACCTTAATGGACATTTCTTGGGCTGTCTGACCAGCTCACAGTGACTCCCTGAATGCATCACAGTAGCAATGTCTATACTGTGTAACAATGACAGTCTGCCTCAACCTCGGTGGATGTAGGGGGCAAACACCTGTCTCAGTTTGGGCCAATCAGATTCTTTCCCAGGGACTCAAAATTTAGAACAGATACAAAGGTCTAGAGTGTAGTAGCTAGATAATACCAACGGAAATGCTCAAGGCTAAAGAGGGGGTTCGGACGTTCCTTCTGCTGATATCTCTGGAGTCATCCTGGCTCCTTTTCTTCAGTCTCAGCTGTATGGCTTCTTCTTCTTCTTCTTTCTTCTTTTTCTTTCTCCTTCTTCTTCTTCTTCTTCTCCTTCTCCTTCTTCCTTCCTCTTCCTTTTCCCCTTCCCCTTCTTCTTCTTTTTTAAAAATATTTTATTTATTTATTTGACAGAGAGAGAGAGACAGCCAGCAAAAGAGGGAACACAAGCAGGGGGAGTGGGAGAGGAAGAAGCAGGCTCCCAGCAGAGCAGGGAGCCCGATGCAGGACTCGATCCCAGGACCCTGGGATCACGCCCTGAGCCGAAGGCAGATGCTTAATGACTGAGCCACCCAGGCGCCCCTGTATGGCTCCTTCTTAAGAGTCCCTGAGATATCCCTGTATTCTTACAATGCATTTTCCTTTTAATTTAAGCTGGTCAGGATTTACTTTAATTGGCTGAAACTCAAAAATATAGCTCTGATTTTGAATATAGGTATTAGTTCATTTAGTATTTATACTATGGGTACAAAGATGAATAAAACATTATTCCTGTCTTTGATGATAATAGCAATTAGTGAGGAATATAGCTAAATAAGTAAACAATTACAATAATGGAATTACTATACAGGGACTGTCAATTTAGTTTTTCTCCAAAAAGATGCTAGGAACACCCCCAGTTCAGTTTCTTGTCTGTAGAATATATTTATATATTCTACACAATCTACCTCCTGATTTCAATTTTACTTTGTTATAAAATACACCCACTGGTACTTGGTGTTAGGTTCTAAGAAGGTTCCCAAGATTCTTGCCCCCTAGTTTACATACTGCATAGGATCAATTTCACTTCCATGATTAGGTTATACTATACAGCACAGCTGACTGTTAAGATTATCAGTTTGGGCCTGACCTAATCACATGGGTCCTTTCAATCTGGAGATTTCACTTCTCAGAGCTTCAGTGCCCTGATGTCCGAAATTAGCAGTCGGTGTTACCTGAACCCTAAGGAATGCGTGGAAGTTAGAGACAGGCAGTCAGAGATTAGAAGCACTATTGCTATGGGTAGTAAGGAGGGCACGTATTGCATGGTGCACTGGGTGTTATACGCAACTAATGAATCATCGAGCCTTACATCGGAAACCGGGGATGTACTGTATGGTGACTAACATAATATAATAAAAAATCATTAAAAAATTAAAAAAAAAAAAAACAATGGATGTATCCAACATTAAAAAAAAAAAAAGAAGCACCATTGCTGGTTTGAGGATTACGGAAGCACGTAACAATGAATATGAACGGCCTCTAGGAGCTGAGAGTAGTCCTCATTTGAGATTCAGCAAGGAACTAAAAGACACCACCTAGGATGAACCTGAAAACTGATTTTTTTCCAAGGCTCTAGAAGAGAACTCAGCTTGGCCAACACCTTGATTTCTGTCTTGTGATACCCTGAGCAGGGTATACCTTGTGATACCCGGCTACACTGTACCACACTTCTGATTGACAGACCTGTGAGCTAATAAATAGGTGTTGTTTTAAGCCATTAAATTGGTGGTAATTTGTTACAAAGCAAGAGAAAACGAATACATGACAAAACTCTTTGATTTGGAAAACAGGTCACCAAAGCCATAACATTTGCGTTCTTATCACGTACCCCTGTTCTAAATGCTTTTCACAGATTAATTCATTTAACTTTCATAACAACTCTACATGGTAATTACAATTACTTTCTTCATTTTACACAGAGGGTAAGCAAACTGACCAAATTCACAAAGCTATTCAGCAGAGCTGAGATTCAAACCTGGCAGTCTACTTTCACAATCTATTCTTTTGACTACCACACTACAGTGTTTCCCATTTTAGCAGCCTCTTCCAGAAACATATATATCTTCTTCTCTTATATATCCAGGCTAATATTCCCAAACCAAAAGTTTGACTAGGTCACAATTTACTCTTAAAGCTCTTTCATAATTTTCCTTAGGGTAAGAAGCATGAAAGATTCTGAGTTTGTTCACTCTATCAACTTTTCATACTTACGATCCAAGTGTCATATCTTCATTACCTAGTCCTTGTATAGATATAATGACTGTAAAGTGCTTTAAAATACTTATCAAACATGATAGTGCAGGGAGCACGGTAAAAAATACAGTGGAGTGTAATTCCCTCAGTACTCTTCTGTGATAGTAATTAGAGCTGTTCATGAACCTCTGGTTTGTACGTTTCTTCTCCTTTAAAGCTGAGTCACAACTTGAACCAAATAATCAGTAATCATAGAAATACATGTTGAGATCTTGCCTTGGGTCCCTCAATGATCAAGGTGAGCAGCGAGGCCCCCTTGCCGAACCCTGATGGACATGTAACATGATAAAGCAATAAACCTTTGTTGCTTCAAGCCACTGAGATTTGGCTGTAAGTTCACTGAAGCATAACTGAGTTTATCCTGACTCCAACATGCTCTACACAAGTTGAATCTATAATAATTATTTTTAAAAGTCATGCTTCTACTGTATTCAGAATAGCTAAAAACTAGAAACAAACCAAATGTCCACATACAGGAAAATGGAACAACAAATTATGGTATGTTTATAGACTGGAATATTACTCAGTAACTGAAAAAACAAACTACAGATACACATAAAAACAGGGGTAAATCTTGAAAAAAAAATTATGTAAAATGAAAGAAACCAGACACAAAAGAATTAATTCTATTTGATTCTATTTACATAAGTTCAAGAACAGTTTAAACTAATCTATGATGAAATAAATCAGGAAGTGTTTTCTCTAGGGCCCAGAGGGACTGACCAGAAATGAGAACCAGCAAGCTTTCTGGGATGCATGAATGTTGCATATTTCTGTTTTGGCTGATGGTTACACAGGTATCGGTTTTGTATTCTCAAAACAACAAACTGAATACTTCAAGTCTATTGCACTGAGTGTAAATAATGCCCCAATTAAAAAATTAATTCATTGTTACATCAATGTAGGACAACTATGCTATTCTGGAAAGAAACCTAGAGTGAGGCGGATCTAGGCAAAGGTACAGATTCTATCACTAAGATGTAAGCAAGATTCTAAACAACTTTTTAAAAATCTTGGTTTCTTAATCTATAAAATTGGGATGGTGGGATGCCTGGATGGCTCAGTCGGTTAAGCACCTGACTTTGTCTAAGATCATGATCCCACGGTCCTGGGATCGAGTTCCATATCAGGTTCCTTGCTCAGCGGGAGCCTGCTTCTCCCTCTGCCTGCCACTCCCCCTGCTTGTAGGCTCTCTCTCTCTCTCTAACAAATAAATAAAATCTTTAAAATTGGGATAGTATCTTCTAACAGAATTGTTGTAAGATAAGGCCAATGTCAAAGCACCAAAGCACAACAGTTGTTAACATTTACTGTTTTATGGTTTCATGATGTTCAGTCTCACATGCTTAAATTTCCAGGGCCTAAGAGTGCTCAGTTACCATTAATTCATTCACCCATTGACCCTTATATCCAAAGAAATCACTAAGTCTGATGGTTTCATTCTAGACTTCATTCTTTCTTCTCTTTTCTTCTAGGCCCATGGCCCCCATCCTAATTCATGGACTTTTCACCTTGTCTGTACTATGGCAAGAGTAACCTTACTGGTTTCCTTGTTCTGCTGTCTCAAAAAATCCAAATCACTCCTTTCTCAATTATGAAAAACACTCTGTTTCAACAAGCCTGAACATGCAATCTGAATAACTCAATATCACAGAGTTCCCCCTATAGGTGCTTATTTTGCTTGATGTATAATTATTTATTTGTATGTCTTAGAAGTTCTTAAAGAACTTCTTATTTAACTCTATGGTCTTATTAGCAACTGACATACAGAAGGTACTTCATAAATGCTTGAATTAAATTTGTTCATGCAGTTTGGACTCAATTCTTTCCTATGTAAATCTACCCAGGTATCATTAACTAGCTTTTGCTGTGCTCGCTTCTCCAACAGTAATCTCTCCCTCCTCTGCATTTCTAAACTACTTACATAGCTTTTCTCAGTAACTTCATTCTATTCTTCCAAGAATACTTCGCTGCAATCTTGGAAGCACATACATGTTATACACAGGGATTTGTTGATAAAACCCTTCACACTTATTGCTCATCTATCAAAGTTGTAACCATAATTCAAATTGTAAATCTCTTAGGATTTCATTAACATGTTACTTGAAGCATTTATCCAACAACTATTGACTACTTCCTTAGGATAAATATGAGATACTCTCTCCAATATAACCTCTACAAGAACATGACAAATTATGGTAAAAGAAAGATTAGTGGGCTACGATAAGAACATACTTACCCTTCAGGCAAGCACGATGAACTCATGACAACAATTTATGAATGAAGAAGAGAAAATCTGATATAATGGGTGGTATATGTATGTGTATGTAGAATGCCTTAACTTTTCATTTATCATAGTCAGAGATCTCTCCAAAAGAAGCATTTCTACATCTTGCAAAGTGAGTGTGTTCCATCTAAAATCCATATGGAATCTCAAAGGACCCTGAACAGCCAAAACAATCTTGAAAAAGAAAAACAAAGTTGGAGGTCTCACCCAATGAAAACAGTACTGGCATAATGAGAGACACACAGACCAATGAAATAGAAGACAGAGCCCTGAAATAAACTCTCACATATTTGGCCAAACGATTTTCAACAAGGATGCCAGAACCATTCAATGGCAGGGTGGGGATGTGGGTGGGGGGGCGGGGGCGGGGGAAGCTGATCTTTTCAACAAATGGTGCTGGGAAAACTAGATAACCATATGCAAAAAATAAAATTGGATCTTTCCCTTATACCACATTCAAAATTAACTCAAAATGGATCAAAGCCCTAAACATAAGAGCTAAAACTGTAATACTCTTAGAAGAAAACTTAGAGGAAAAGCTTTGTGTCATTGAATTTGGCAATGATATCCTGCATATGAACCAAAAACACAAGTAACAACAACAACAACAATTAGATAAATTGGACTACATCAAAATGAAAAACTTCAGTGCATCAAAGGACACAATCAACACAATGAAGAGACAACCTATGAAACGAGAGAAAATATTTGCAAATTATAGATCTGATAAGGGTTTAATACCCAGAATATATAGAGAATCCCTATAACTCAACAAAACAAACAACCTGATTAAAAAACAGGCAAAAAAGTTGAAAATAAATTTCTCCAGAGAAGACATACACATGGCCAACAAACACATGAAAAGCTAATGAGCAGAGAAATGCAAATCAAAACCACAGTGAGATACCACCTCACACCCAACACGATGGCTACTATCAAAAAACCTGAAAATAACAAGTGTTGGTGAGGCTGTGAAGAAATTGGAACCCTTGTCCACTGCTGGTAGGATGTCATATGGTATGGATGCTATGGAAAATAGTATGAAGGCTCCTCAGAAAATTAAAGATAGAATTCTATATGACTTAGCAATTCTACTTCTAGGTATATATCCTAAAGAAACAAGAGTAGAGTCTTGAAGTCATTTGTACTCTCACGTTCATAGTAGCACTATTCACAATAATCAAAAGGCCGAAGCCGCCCAAGTGTCCCCTGACAGGTGAATGGATAAATACAAGTATATACCAACAATGGACTATTTTTCAGCATTAAAAAGGAGGGAAATTCTGACATGCTACAACATGCATGAACCTTGAAAATATTACGGCAAGTGAAACGAGCCAGTAGCAAAAGGACAAGTGCTGTATAATTCCACTTTCATGAGGTACCCAGTATAGTTAAACACAAGCACAGAAAGCAGAATGATAGTTGCCAGGGGCTGGGGGTGCGGGGGGAAGAACGGGGAGTTATTACTGTTATTTTCAACCAGGTACAGATTTTTACCCATCTGGAGATGGACGGGGCGGCGGCTGTACAACAGCACGAACATACGTAACGTCACTGAAGCACACACTTAAAACTGGTTAAGACGGGAGAGTTCATGTTACACAGATTTCACAATTTTAAAATTACGTGAGACCAAAGAGAAAGTGCAAGTGTGATGAGAATATATTTGAAATACTTAGACTATCACTTAAATATCATTTTTGTCTTCTGGATTGTTGTGGTCCTGCCACTTGGAAATTCACTTTCGGTAAACCCAGAGGATCTGACTTTATGCCAACAAAACAGCACTATGTCAAAAACAGAAGTTATGTCCCTGAATTCAGCCTGGATAGCTGAGTAGATAGACTTCACCTTGTTTTGAAACCTGTTCTAAAATGGTTACAACTACAATCTAGCGCCTAGCACATTGTTTGAACTCTCACACACACACACACACGCACACTGGTTACAACTACAATCTAGCGCCTAGCACATTGTTTGAACTCTCACACACACACACACACGCACACTGGTTACAACTACAATCTAGTGCCTAGCACATTGTTTGAACTCTCACACACACACACACACGCACACTGGTTACAACTACAATCTAGTGCCTAGCACATTGTTTGAACTCTCACACACACACACGCACACACACTGGTTACAACTACAATCTAGTGCCTAGCACATTGTTTGAACTCTCACACACACACACACACACGCACACTGGTTACAACTACAATCTAGTGCCTAGCACATTGTTTGAACTCTCACACACACACACACGCACACTGGTTACAACTACAATCTAGCGCCTACCACATTGTTTGAACTCTCACACACACACACACACGCACACTGGTTACAACTACAATCTAGTGCCTAGCACATTGTTTGAACTCTCACACACACACACGCACACACACTGGTTACAACTACAATCTAGTGCCTAGCACATTGTTTGAACTCTCACACACACACACGCACACACACTGGTTACAACTACAATCTAGTGCCTAGCACATTGTTTGAACTCTCACACACACACACACACACGCACACTGGTTACAACTACAATCTAGTGCCTAGCACATTGTTTGAACTCTCTCACACACACACACACACACACACACACACTGGTTACAACTACAATCTAGTGCCTAGCACATTGTTTGAACTCTCACACACACACACACGCACGCACACGATGAATAAATGAGGAACACATGAACACAGCTAAACAGGCCTACATACTATTTTCTGACTGCACTAAATATAGTGATGTAAGACACTCGAGGATAGAAAAAAATAAAGTCTACATTTGTTGTGTTAATTGGGACACGACACTGAATTAACATTTGGTCGGGAAGCTTGATATAAATGAACCAGAAGTCACATATAAAGCACATCATTATATTTAAGTGGGAGCAAAACTACTTTCTGAAAAGGTTCCAGGAGACATCTCTAGCTCTATGAACAGACTGAATAGTTTTCAATTTCCAATTGAATGAAACCACCAAACCAGCAATATGCTGAATCTGAAACAAATGACCAATGATAGAATTATTATTTACTTGGCATTCCAAACAATGCCAATCACTAATGAGGGCTGTTGGGAGTAACTCACATTTCACAAAGGCGGCCCCAGGCAAGTTCTAAATAATTATTGCCAGTGTGCAGAGAAAAAAGTGGCTCATAAAATATTTGGCAGTGCGGGTGGGCGGAAGGGTTGATGTGGGGATCACAGGACTAGATAGACGGGATGACTTAGCCTAATAATTTTCTCACAGAAGTTCTTTCTGAAAGATAATGTAGTAGATACCCTCAGCCACCCTCCCCTTATCCTGGCTGGCAAAGGCCTAATGTTCAGATATCCAGCCCTCACCATAAGGCCACGTTCTGGGGAAAGGTGACTTTCCCCTACCCTAGGTATAAATCCAGGATAAATCCTGATTCGTCTGAGATAATCATGGCAATCTCATTTCAAGAGCCAGTGAATGGTCTGGCAATGGAAATGTGTCACACTGGAGATCCTCAGTAGAGACTTGCTCAGGGGTCTTGTGCTTTGCTAAAGAAGTCTGAAGGAGAAAAACTTTTCAGAATCAAGGCTAAAAGCCTACAGGTGACAAGAAAATGTGCAGAAGGAACCAAATATCTTACCCTGGTTGCTCATGATTTGTTCAGATAGCTCACTTTTATCACCCTTACTATTCATTAGGATTCTCTGGCAGCAAGCAAGAGAAATGAATTTAGACCAACTAAAGCAAAAGGGAAATTATTAAAGGGATACTGAGATCTCACAAAACACAGGCAGGCTCGATGATTGGACTTGGAACATAAAGAAACTAGGAGACCTCCAGAGGACAAGGAAGCAGGAAAACAGAATGATGTCATAGTAGGAACCTCCCAGTAAGGCCCTGTGGTTTCATGAATAAACACCATTCATATAAAATCACTCATATTACTTGCTTCCTATTCTAAGCTAAGTATCATATTGCCCAAGTTTAGGTCACATGCAACCCCCAGCCACATCTCAGCAGGGAAATACATGTCTCTTCCAGCTTCCGCAGAGGGAGAGAGGCGTCTCGATGGACCGCCTTTCCTGTTCCACCACAGTACATACACTGTGTGTGTGTGTGCGCGCGCGCGTGCGTGTGTAAGAAGGCCTACTTAAGGAAACAGACATTCTATGAGGATAGGAGTATAAATACTAACCAGCAAACAAAACAAAAAAACAAAAATGAAGAAAAGAGAAAACTGCCCATTTCCTCTCTGTAACCAGACACAATTAGGTGTTTCTGAGTGTTAAAAGGAATCAAACAAATATAGTCTTAATTCCCTCAAGCTGATACCATGTTAAGGAAGGCGGGGGGCGGGGGGCAAAGAGGAAAATTACCAATTCTGTCCATGAAATAAAAATGATTTTCAAAGATATTTTACAAGTCATGCAAGAAAGTTTGGTAGCAACACTTTACCTAATACACTGAATGCACCAGATTCATGAATGATCCTGCAAAATCTGGGGTCACTTCAGATTGACTAGCTACAACGACCCTCAGAAGAGGGAAAACTAAGCTTTCTGTGGCTATTCAAAAGAATATAGCATAGGCTTTCAAGATGATTCCACAAATGTATGACCTAATGGAATCATAAGTGGATTAAATGTACAGCTTCCCCAGGTGACCACAGCAGATCAAAGGGAACAATGCTTCTTATTTGGATAAATTCCGATGTCTTGACAAAAGATCAAAATACTCCAATTCCACCTTGTCTTTGAACTACAAGTCTTATAAATTCTAATTACAAATATAAGATTAATAAAGTTACTCTTGAATATGGAGAATACAGGACACAAGCACTGAATAAATTAAGCAAGAATCAGCATTTCAGAGCACTTGAGAGACTCCTATGGGTCTATCACGTGCTCCAACTAAAAGGAGAAAACAGAAGAGCCCTGAAGTTGAAGAGTGTCTCTAACTTTCTTTTTCCTGCAATTCCTAGTAAGAACTCAATGCTAATGGACAGGCCTCTTCCTCAAAACATGTCAGGTATCCCATGGATGGTATTTTATTGTGTACTTAAATTTCTTTAATGGTCCACGAGAGTCAGGAGGATGCTTCCTCATAGATTTCAAAGTGGCCGATGTAGACAGCTGTACTCATCCAATGACACTTTCCTAAAGAAGGACTGCTTTTCCCCTAGAAGTAAATGTTCAGATAATTGGGTATTTTACCCAATTCCAGAAACTTTTGGGTTTCTGTACATACTACAACTTTGTTTACTTACCCTTCAGGCCTGAGCTCCAGCATCTTTCTCTGTAACACCGTCCCGAAGGCTCCGAAGATTAGGTTAATTGTGTCTCCTATATGTACTTGAAGTACCATAGCACCTTTATGCCCAGATGAGGTGCCAGATGCTTACTCTCTGCCTCCTCCTTCCAAGGTGGAGCTTGTGTTCTTTGTATCACTGACTCCACAGTCCCAGCACAAGTAGGCACTCAGCAAATACTTGTTGAATAAATGCATGAATAGTTCTTTATGGAAGTAAAACTCACGCTTATTCTCACCATCTTTTCTCCCTCTTATTTAGATATAAAGAATTGAGAGCACAATCAGGATTTTAAAAACAGGCATTCAGTTTGCTTCCTCGGATGGACTTCTCCCACAGATGACTCTGACATTCACATTAATTTCAAGTCAATATCATCTTTTAGGGATATGGCCAGAGGATAACAGGCCACACTATATTTTTAATTACAAAACAAGACATATGTTCAATCAATACCGTATGGTGGCTCCCACGGTGAGTCCACTTTGACTCAGTAGGGCTTGACAGCCAGCACTAAATTTTTCCATGGGGTTCAGTTTCACTTGGCCTCCTCTAGCCCCAGGAGTTTTTATACAGTACACATTTTCCACATGTAATTAAGTAATGGAGAGTGAGTTGTTATACATGACATTTAATTTTCGATAGTGGGGGAAGGTATGACAAGAGCTGCAGGCAAGATCATTAATCTCCTTGGATCCCTGCACTGCCAAATACAGCAATTCATTCTTTCTTGGATTAATATAGCTCTCCTCCTGTACTTAAAATTGTAGCGCTTGCGTAGAGGGGATAATGTCGAGTAGGAAAATCCACAGAATTGAACGTGTGCTACATAGTAAGAACTCAAGATTGTAAAATACATCTGGATTATCCACCATAGAATAATTTAGATTACCAAAGTCCATATGTACAATAGACAAAAGTATGTGATTACCGGATTGTCCAAAATCTAATGTGGGGACAAAAGGGGGAGGAAAAAGTGATTATGTAAGTCATGTATACATAGCAGCAACTTGCTAATTTTCACTAATGACTCACGGACTTCTTGTGAATTACAGATCAATTAGTATATGAATAAATACAAGTGTTAAAAGAATATGACAAGGACGTGATCACACAAATGTACATCACTATAGACTAAATGCCCCTGTTAATTAAAATGTTGTCTGCAGCACATTTTAACAGCTTTCTGTGATTACTGCTAATCATACTCCAAATCTGTGGCCAGTTCCCATTTTTATCTCAATTGTCAATAAATTTGGAAAAGAGCTGCCGAGGGATAGAGGCCAAAAATTTCTCTATTATAGAAATGCACAGAGAATCAATAATTTCAACTAAGGAAGGAAGTATAAGCAAATAGAAGCACTAACTATAAAGAAATACAATTTCTAAACACCAGTGTTTAACATTAAAAGTGTAATTGCACCTGCTGTGCTGAGATGATTTAAGTGTTAACTTCCTGAAACTTGATAGCAAACCAATATTTAACTGCTTTAGGATTTGGTTCCAAAGTAGGCACAACTAGGGTTTTCCTACCGATAGTCTGAAAGAGGTAACCTATAGGGAGAGGTGTATCTAAAGGAGTGGGAACTAGATAATCAGCCTGAAGGAGAGAGGATGATGTGTTGGACAGCACCTAAAACGTACAGGTTACCACACATAAATAAGTCACCAATCTACCATTATATCCCCACTGGTGATGTACACAGTGGAAGAGCATAAAATATTTTCTTTCTTTGATTTCCTCAAGTGTTTTAAATTCCAACACTATTTGATACTACTCATCTCAGTAAAATCTATTATAATATATATTTTACTGGCATGGGGATTCATTCATGTTAATTAGATTTCTCTTTATACATTCTTTCATTAACCGGTTTTCTACTCCTTATTAGAATATCAGGTCATCATTTAAAAGGAGGAGGAGGAGGGGTGCCTGTCTGGCTCGGTTGGTGGAGCCTGCAACTCTTGGGCTCTCGGGGCCATGAGTTCAAGCCCCATGCTGGTTAAAAAAAAAAAAAAGGGGAGGAGGAGGAGGAGAGGGGGAGAAGCAGTTGCAAACACAGAACTAAGAGAGATGTTTTAGTCAGGCTATGTCCAGGTCTCTTATTCTAACATTATTAGAAATGGTTTTATATAATATCTGTAGCTATCTCTTCTAGTGATTTTAAAAATTTTTATTTAAATTCTAGTTAGTTAACATATAGTGCAATATTGATTTCAGAAGGAGAATTCAGGGATTCATCACTTATATATAATAGCCAGTGCTCTATCTCTTCCAGTGTTTAATCATTATAATGTTAATTAAAATTCTTAAACTGTGAATGTGCTTCACTTAAAAAAATATTCAAGATTCTGGAATGAGACAAAAGAAATACGAAGGAGTGGTTCATCTTTTTCCTCCTCTTTCCTTCTCCCTAACTTCTTTTACCTCCTTGTCTCTCTACCTCCCTTTTTCTGCCACCACCATCACCTTCATCACCATAGCAGCAAACATTGCTGAGCCCACATCACCAGGCAATTTATACATATTAAGACATTAGACAATCTATGAGACAGCCATATATACATTTAAACACTTGACTTTAAAAAAAAAGATTTATTTATTTGAGAGAAAGAGAGTGAGCACGTGAGCAGTGAGAGGGGCAGAGGGAGAGGGCAAGCGAATCCTTCCGCAGAAGATTTTTTTTTTCCTGTGGTAAATAATCCTTTTAATGTACTGTTCGATCCTACCGGCTAGGCATCACAATGCCTGACTTCAAGCTATGTTACAAAGCTGTAGTCATCACGATAGTGTGGTACTGCCACAAAAACAGACACATAGATCAATGGAACAGGACAGAGACTCCAGAAATGGACCCTTAACTCTATGGTCAACGAATCTTTGACAAAGCAGGAAAGAATATCCAATGGAAAAAAGACAGTCTCTTTAATAAATGGTGCTGGGAAACCTGGAGAGCCACATGCAGAAGAATGAAACTAGACCAAGAATGAAACTCAGCCCCGATGAGCTCAGAACCTGACATGTGGATTGATCCCAGGACCCTGAGATCATGAGTTGAGCTGAAATCAAGAGTTGGCCGCTTCACTGACAGAGCCACCCCGGCGCCCTGAGCCGGCTATATAATCCGCATACTGCAGGTCAAGAAACTGCACAAGCTCACATACTGGGGGTATTCTAGAGCTGGGTTTCATGACGTAGGGTGAATCTAGGGTTTCCTCTTTTAATCACTAAGCCTGAGAGTTCAGGCTTGCTTCAGAAAAGAATTTGTCACTTAGGTAAGAGCTCTCAGGCTCTCAGTCAGATGAACAGTTCCTTCCCTTATGGAAACTGAAGCATTAATTAATAAAATGTTGGCACACAAATTACCAGATACATATCTACTGAATCAAACAAAACGTTGTTAGCAGGGCATACATCTGTCTTGATTCAATTTAAACTCGTTTTCCTTTACACAGTCTCAGAGTGGGCGAAAATAGTCTATTCAAAATCACACCTACATCTTTTTTTCTGTCTACAAAGTAAAATAGAGAAACTTTTCCCAACTTAGACTATTTGGGAAAGTACTGTGGAGAGGGACTTAAGTATGATAAATTTTGTAAAATAATGAATTATTTTTATCTATATGTATCTTTTTTTCTATGTGCCTTTAAGTCCACAAAATAACTTACTATGATTGTTGCCTTTGGAGAATAATCTGGAATTGCTTAGAAGGAGCTGAAAGGAAATTTATTCAATAAAGCTTTTTGAATGCCGCCTATGTGCTTAGGCACTACAATTTAATGACCATATAAAAAAGGTTCATAATTAGATCACACATTTTGAATGTACATTGGTACTTCTAAATTGCTTAAAATCCCTTCCAGTAAATAAGTATTCTGTGGCATCCTCAATCATGCTTACACTATTAGTTTACTGAACAAATTATTTCCTCGATTCTGATCTCCTCTGATCAAAATGGAAATCATCAGACACTAAATTAATGGGGTTTCACTACTATTATTAAAATTCTCCTCAGCTTTCTCTTCTGTATTCTAAACAATTTCAAATCATGTAACCTTTCTTTCTTGAAAGAGGAAGGTTCTACTTCCCAACTACTTAACTGTATTGATGGTTTCCTTTGGATCCCATTCAATTTTCTTTTTGTTCTTTAAAATGGGATGACCCCATACGGGTGAAGAGGTGACAGCAACGTCGAGGGCAGCACCTGCAGCAGTTCCCCCACGTGCTGAGCATGAAGCACAGACACTGGCGAGTGCTGTGGGTGCCTGCTCACGAACCCTCATGTGACTCTCTGCGAAGTGTTCATGCCGGCGTGCATTCTTGTCGATGGACACGTTCATGGCTCTGAGCGGCTGACCTCTCCTCAAGTCTGTTCATGTTTTCAGCATCTAACTCTAATTTTGTAACTTCTGGTGACAGGAAGGGCAGAGAAACCCAAAAAGGAGACTGGAGCCTAACAGAGGACTTCAAAGTGAGTGAGCCAGAGGAGGTTGTTTTAACATCAAAAGAGGAGAAGGAGAAAGGATTCTCCCTTTGGAAACAAGAGTAAAACCCTGGAAATCCAGGAAGTGCCACAGCGGGAGAAGAGGTTACTAATGCAGGATTTCTTTAGGAGCAAAGCAGCAACAACACCCTGTAAGCTGAAGTGATGGCATGGGAAAGGATAGGTCAATCACCTACATTAGTGCCCATATCCAGGAATAAAACCCCTGGGATTCAGGGTCTCCGCAAATGGACAGGTCTCACGGACAGGTAACCAGTAACAGTAGGAAGAAGAAGAATGATCCTCACTGTCACCAAATACCAGCCAACGCTCTTTCAGCCCTTAGTCTATGTGAGAGAGTGTGTTCAACATTTCAAATTTTTGACATATCACAATGAAGGCGGTGGGTGCTTTATTATTCTCATTTTACAGCTGATACCTGAGACTCAGAAGGAAAAGAAACAGAGTGAAAGTTAATGTACAGGGTTAGTTATATCACTCAGTGATAACCCAGATTCATCAGTCACTTTAGTTCAATAAAAGAAATCAAATTCCATTCTTGACAAGGCAACAACAGCTATCACCAGTGAGAATTCCCAATTCTGACTGACAAAAAGATGCAGTCAGGTAGCAGGTAGGGTAAGGGAAAATGTGGAACCCCAAATATACCACGGGACTCTAGACAGCAAAGCGCACATCTGCTCCTTCTGGATTTCTCACCAGCACTCTGTGGAGCGCCTAAAATGTTTCTGGGTTCTGTTTTCCTGCCTCTTCCTCGATGAAGACATTAATGAGTCAGCAGATATGCCACATGATGGTGACAGGAAGAAGGGAAGCTAGAAGGTTCTACTGAGGGGCCGATCAGCTCCAGGAAGGGAAGAAATTTAAAAAATTGAATACAATCTATACTTTCCTTAAAGTGACAGTTTAAAAAGGAAAATATTTTTAGGATACGGTGATTTTGTTAGACAAACCAAAGATAAGATAGTCTTACAAAATAATAACATCTTCAGAAGAGATCTTAGATTTTAGAAAACCGGATGTATTTCTATCTTACCTGATGAAAACCAGCTTGACCTTTGATGGGGCGGTCTTAATAATGGCAGATGCATTTTGGTGACTTCTTCCATACAAGATCTGATTGTTTATCTATTTGGGAAAAAATAAATGCACTTGTAAAAATGCAATATGTATACTTTGTATAAAAATACAGATGTATTTATTTGTTAATTCATACAAATAGATGTGTATATATTTGGAATTAAAAAATGAAGTCCACTCATTCTTAAGTGGGTCCATGTAGGACTCTATAATCTAAAAATCTTATTAGTCTTTGTAGTATGGATTCAAATACTAATTCTAAACAGCTATTAACATCTCTTAAATTCAGTTTTGAATACAGTTAATAAAGTATATATAGTCCTTGACTCTTTTGTTAAACTTCAAGAGAACAGTAGTTGACCTAAATGCAAAAACTTTATGAAAGATATATTTTTTACAGCTTTTCCAGATTTCTAAGAGATGTAGAAAACAGACCAAGCTTTATTCACCAGAGTTCTGGAGGGCCCATTAAACATGATTCTGTAAATGTGTCAAGGTTATTACATAGCATAAATTTTGTTACTACAGAGGCGGTAAATACTATATCCCCATTTTAAATCAAATTTTAGATCAACTGCATAGAAACATTTTACTTATACACAATCAATGAGCCATCTGCTCTTATCCAAGACATGGTGGGATTTTTAACTTGACTGAATTCACCTAAATATGATCTAAAAACATTTACATTCTAAATTTTTTTTACTCCAGATTTTTCCACTGATAAACTATGATGATGGCCATAATCAATCTTTTATTTCATCCAAATGGTAATAGCTCACACAGTTTGGCTTTTCTTCTCCTGTCTCTTTAATAAGTAGTTAATGATCTATACTGTCCCAATGTAACTGAGGCCTTGGAATTTTCTACTATTTAAGGGATAGTAGAGTACACCATATAAGGAATAATAAAGAGGGATTTCCACTTTTTGTAATTTGCATTTGTCCATCCTTGACGTCTCTGAAATGTTGTTTGAAGACACACTTGGAAAAGATTTTTGTCATAGCCATTATAATGAAAAAGTGTATGGAAACGAACACTTCAAAGGATGCAGTTGTCTGAAATGAAGCTCCTCCACCATCTTGCAGGGGTAAAGCGTGTATGCACATCAAAGCCTGCTGCAGAAGGACCATGTCCTCACATGCCCCTCATTCTACCCGCTCTCGTATTCACCAAGATGATCAACCTCCCAGAGACCCAGTGATCTCCGCACTATTTTTCTGTGCCTGAAAGTGCGCATGTGCACATGAGTACGATGGCCAGGAACAGAAGGAGGGAGGGAGAGACTCCCTCAAGCCGACTCCACTCTGGGCACGGAGCCTCACACAGGACTCCATCCCAGGACCCTAAGATCATGACCTGAGCTGAAACCAAGAGTCGCCTACCAACTGACTGCATCACCAAGGGGCCCCTCAGTTTTTTCTTCTTGAAAAGGAATCTGGGCACCTACTTCCCAAAACTGTTGTGAGAATTACATGATAGGGCCTTTAAATTTTATTTATAGTATTTTAATACACAAAGAATTTTTAACTTGGGGGTGTTCAAAATTACTCTTTTCTGTTGAGGTTTGTGCCTTTTTCATATCATGTATTTAAAGACATGCCCGCCCTCTGGATGATACTACAATGATGGACACGTGCCATTATACATCTGTCTGATACCACAGAATGTACGCCACCAAGAGTGAAGCCCGTATGGACTTGGGCGATGATGATGTGTCAGTGCAGGTTCACCACTGTAACAATCGTACCACTCTGGAGGGGGATGCTGGTAATCTAAAAGGGACATATGGGAAATCTCTGTACCTTCCTCTTAACTTCACTGCTCTAAAAAAAAAAAAAAAAAATTAAATAATATATATAAAGTGCCCACCCTTTAAATTATGTTTTTTCCTAGTATTTTCATGGTTTTATTAGTCTCATATTTACATCTTCTTACCTAACTTAGCTATAAGACAAAAAAATGGTTAAATAAGTCATGTAATTATTAATATCAGTGTGAAAAAGAATTCTTAATGACATAGAAAATGTCCAAATGTACTAAGCAGCAAAACCTAGTTACCAAATAGTATGTCTGCCATGATCGCTTTTTTGCAAACCATATTTCTCAATCTCTTTCATTTACAATGAACAATAAATGAGGAACTTAATGATTTTATTTTCATTTATTTGAGAGAGAGGGAGAGCACGAGCGAGCACATGAGCAGCGGGGAAGGGCAGAGGGAGAGGGAGAAGCAGACTTCCCCACTGAGTGGGGAGCCCAACACAGGCTCCATCCCAGGACCCCGCGATCATGACCTGAGCCGAAGACAGACGCTTAACTGAATGAGCCACCCAGGCGCCCCATGAATAAAGAAATTTAAATCACAATTTTAAAATGAGAGGACATGTGAAATATGCCTGATTCAGTATCTGGTGCTCAGGTAATTATTTGTGAATGTCTTCCCCACTGTATCTGACCGGTGCTTTCAGAAAGCAGAGCCATCAAATCTTCCTGCCTTTGAATTCCCTGGCACTGCATTTAAAAATGTTCTCCTATCGCACTTAGAGCTCACCTTACGTGGTACAGTCAATCCCTGTTAGGTGGTGAGCATCAGCGCAGGCACAGGGCACGCACTGAACTGAGCTCAACTTCTTAAGGGCAGGAACTCTGTCCCCCACCAGGTACCCGCCAGCCTGTCCTGCGCAGCCCACGCACAGCGGCGCTCGGCGAGGATGTACTGGGTCGCAGAGCCCCGAACGGAAGTGGTGCTTCCATTAGCCAACTGCTAGTCGGCTTTCTCTGAGGTGGGCTCCAGCCTTCAAAGAGTTTGAGGTTTTTCCTTTTTAAGGTCTTTTTTATTAGCAAAAGCTTGAACATACAGAAAATTAAGCTGTTTCATGTTTATGGATAGGCCGGCTTGTTAGCTGTGATCTTCCATTTGGATAGAATAAAACGTAAAATGTATGGTCCTCTTATTCTAAGAGGAAAAATTACAGCCTGAATGAAGAAAACAGGTCATTAATTTTAATTTATCTAAGAGTAAATCTCCAGTGATGCCTTCCTGGTGCTGTTTGTGAATATTCAGGCGCTCTGGCTATAGAAAGGTAGGACAGCTTGCTTGCTGCGGATGTTTTTTCCAGTGCCAACAACTGTGCGGTTTATGATGATGGCAGCTGCTCCCGCCAGCGTTTGGAGGCCTCTGGAGGAACGCTGCTATGCAGTGCAAGACTGGGAACAGAGCAAGAAACTCAAGACGGAGGGAAACCTGATGTAACTGGTGTACATCAGAAAGGAAAATGCAGATTTTAGGATTAAAAAAATCTAACACAAAGCCTCTCTTCTGACCTCGGAAAGAACACATTCGCAGCCTCTGAGTTCCAAGACAGTAAGATCTCTTTGTGTTTTCATAGATCTTACTTAATATAAAATAATTTCACCATTTAAATGAGAGGCACATATAGCTTCCAACTGCATAAGCAGTTTTTCTATTTCTTCATCACTAAAGGAAACACACTCCAGAGAAAATTCAGTTAAGTAATTAGAAAGAATATGATGCATTTTATGCACAATTAACTTTAGACTGTCACTTTTTCTATTTCTGAAAAGCTGCTGTTCTCTGAGGGCACTATTCTTTAAACACCAGATGTAGGACATCCTCTGAGTAGAGCATAGGTAAAAAAGAAAGCACTCTACACCTCCTGCAAGCCTTTCAGGTTAATTCTAATTAATAACAACTGCCATTTATCCAGTGCTTACTCTGTGCCAAACATTATGCTAAGCTCTTTAGGTACAGTATCTCATTTAAATCTCAAGAGCAACTGGGGTATTACGGAATTCCAAGAGTTGAAGCAATTTGCCCTTGGTGATTTAGCTTTCCTTTAAAAGCCCATAATCCTAAGGCACACCTAGAGGTCCCATCTGTATGGTGCACATAAAAATCAGATGATTTTGAAAGTCATCTTTATAAAGATGCCTGTTAAATAAACTCTGAATGGGAACAGGAGGACGCTGGTGACCTACCACCTTAGGTCCTAGAACTCTGAGATAATTTCACCACAATGCAAAGAGGAAATGCCCCATAGTTGACTGCTAGGCTTTTCAAGTCCTAAATGCAATGTGGAATCCCTTAAGACTGTACTTTTCTCTTTGTGCAAACAAACTACAACCTGAATAATAACAGACACTTATTACACTTTTTTTTCATTGTACAGATATATAGACTGTATAGACTGATCACCATTTTAATTTTTTCTGACTCATGCCAAAGGAAGATAGCATTTCATTTTGGGGCAAATATTGCTCCCATTCTTACAGAATATGAGTGATCATTCAGACTATCTAGAAAATAGAAAAACATTATCATTTTCTATTTACTTTCAGTAAACTGAGAAGCAGAAAAGTGGCTTTCCCAAAGTTTCTCCTTTCAAAGGTGACTCAATAATATATAAAAAGAGTAATAAATTACTTAGATATGTACTTACTTTTTTATAGTATTCTTATTGGTGGGAAGAACTACCCTTAGTTCTGATTTTGTGTTCCCATTACACCTAAATTATGTTATCTTAAAATCTGAGATCTACAACTCTTCTATTCGAGGATAACCATATAGCCCTACTTCTTTCTGGGACAGTCCAGTGTATGCATGTTGAGAGACTTATAATGATTCTCTACATCTTCTCTGAGCTTCTCTGAGGTGGCCATATTCTGCCATGTGGATGAAGGAGCAGGAAAAGCCATCATTTCCTGAGGCCCCCAGGCAACCTATTCTCTGAGCTCCAGGAAGGACACCCATACTACTACAATAAATTCTCTTCTTTGGTTAAATTACCTTTAACTAATTTCTGTTCTTTGCCAGCAAAAAGTCTCCACCCATACAGTATCACCGCCCGTATTTTTAAATATTAACTTATATATTCAAGTGACATCCTCTAGCTCCTAAATCTTATGTTCTTTCAGACATTTATCTTGGCATTCAGAACGAAAAGAAAGGAGAAAAAGACAAAGAAAAAAGGCCTTCTGTCCAAAGGAGCATTCTATGCTCTTGGGCTACAATTCTGGTTTTCTTTTCTGTGCTTGGCTTCCTCTCCTGAATACTGACAGAAAGGGCTTTCTGAGATCCTCCACACGGTCAATAACTTTGATCTCAGCTCAGTGATTCCTGGTCCCAGAAAGACACTAATATTTTATCATGGGTAAATTAGCTCATCTTTTCTTAAATTCTGAATTTCCAGTTCAAAGAGGTATCACTCAGGGACAAATAATAGCAGGTCTAGAAACTGAAGACAATAGCCTCAAATGAGAAACCTTTGTTTCTATAAAACTCAGAAATCATATTATAATGGGTTTTCTATGTGATTCGTATTTCCCTTCATGGGTTGGTTTCTGCTACTGTGTGTGTGTGGGGGGGATCCAGAAAACACTATTTTGAGGTAAACCCTCTATATTTAGGTACCAAAGACAGGATACTTACTTGCATTATTTTATAGTTTGTAGAATTAGGGTTAATACAGCAAGATTCAGCAAAAGTAAATGGATGTAAATCCTTTTGTTATATTACATAAACTTTCACTTAAGAGGTCTTTAATGAGATTTGTTTCAATAAAATTAATTATTCAAAAATATCACTCAATTTCCCATAGTTCAACTGAACATGAATATAAATTTATGCTGGAGAGCAACTCAATTAAATCTATTCAAAAAACTTACCAAATTGGAAGTCAAAGATAATTAACTTAAGCTGGGATTAGAGATATTAATTATACAAAAACTAAAATTTAGTTCGAGCAACAGATTTGCCTGAGGTTTGAATATTGTGTTATAATACAATACTCAACAACACCACCTCTGCCCGTACTTTTATTAAAGTAGAAGGATTTATTATGAACAGTTGAGAAATTATTAAAAAACTGAGATGGGATTCAGGTAACTGGAACTTCTGATAATGAAATCTGAGAGTCCTTCTCCCTACTTTGCTTCTGATATATTCCATATTTTACATTTCATGACACTGGAATCTACAGGTTAACATTTTTATTAAGCTCTTTTATTGAGTATAACACACATGCAGAAAAAAATCACAAATAAGGAGTGTTTACAACTTGATGAATCTTTTTATAGGCTAATTTTTAAAAAATATTTTATTTGAGAGAGAGAGATTGAGATCATGGGTGGGGGGAGGGGCAGAGGGAGAGGGAGAATCTTAAGCAGACTTCCCACGGAGTGCGGACCCTGACACAGCGCTCATGACCCTGAGATCATGACCTGAGCCAAAATCAAGAGTCAGACACTTAACTGACTGAGCCACCCAAGCGCCCCCATAGGTTAATTTTTAATCTGACAATTTCACTGCTAAAAATTTATCCTAAAAAGATTAAAAATCTGGGATCAAAATGTCTATCATGGCTATATACTTATAATAGAGAAAAATGGAAAAACTCTACACTCGTCAACAAAAGGTTTATTATACTTGCCATCGTTATGTTGATAAATGGAAACCTGTGGCATTGAAAGGTGAAGGATGACACAGACCTAGATCCACTGCCACAGAGAGATAAAATTATTGAGTGAAAAAAGGAAATGACAAAATACCATGTTATCGATCATGTTATTTTCATTTATGTAAAAGTTCTGAGTCTAAAGAAAGCTCTATGAGTATCTACTAAATACCAACAATGATGATATCTCAAATCTGGTGAGATCTGAGGTGGTTTCAAGTTTGTTCTTCTCTATTGATATTTTATTACTACTTTGTAATAACACCATGTAATAAATGCTTACAACACACACAGCACGTGCATATATACACATATCTGAAATGCATTATTTCACTTAAGTCTCACAAATCAGCAGAGGATTGCATTATCACCTGATTATACAGATGGAGAAACTGAGGTGTAGTGAGTTTAAGGAATTTAACCAATATTAACATGTCTATAGCTAGTATTAACAGCCAAATCTGAGTCCAAAAGCCTGTTCTGTTAAGCAATTAGGAAACATTTCTTTTTTTTTTTCCTTTTTTAAAGATTGTATTTATTTATTTGACACAGAGAGAGAGCACGAGAAGGGGGAATGGCAGAGGGAGAGGGAGAAGCAGATTCCCCACTGAGCAGAAAGCCTAATGTGGGTCTCAATCCCGGGACCCCAAGATCATGACCTGTGCCGAAGGCAGACAGTCAACCAACTGAGCCACCCAGGCGCCCCAGGAAACATTCCTAAAGGTATTTATCTGAGGTTAAAAAAAAAAAAAAAGTCATAAGATAAGTAACTCATTTTTAATCCTGTGAAATTTTAAATTCAATTAACAGGACCTCACAAAATAGAAACCCCAGACTCAGAAATAGTCAATGGAAGTATGAGAGCTTATGTTATCTCCATCCGTCTACTCATTTATTCAACAGTCACGGTACAAGTGATGAGGACACAGGAATTTTCATTACCATCATTACCAAAGCTACCATGTATTGAGGACCAGATATGTTCCAGATGCCAATTCTCTGAAAGTCACTTTATAGGAATTATTTTATTCAGTCAGATATGGTTCCTGCACGCCAGCATCCTATGCTCTAGTAAGTGACCACAGTTTTAGAAACAAAAAATTGCACTGCCATAGGATGAATGTCGGCATAAAGCAAGAAGTGGTTGTCTCTTGCTGGAGATGGGTGGATTGGACTTGAGGCACAGACAGAAACTTAGCAGGCACAGGGGGAGAGAGGTGAGTGGCAGGAAGAGCACCAGGACCAGGGGAAAGCCTAGGAAAAGATGCACAGGTAGGAACCTGCAGGTCTCTTTCTAGGAACCACAGGTAGCGTAGTATAGCTTTGGGGAGGGGAGGCGGCGTGTTACAGGAGTAACCAGGTCCCGTTCAAAGAGACCACCATTTCGGTTTTGCAGGTGGGAGAGAGGAAGGGAAGAGAGAGGCAGCAAGGCTGGGGATGGAACAGGGAAGATGACTGAAACTCACGTGAAAATAATTTCATTCTAATGAAAAAATATTTCTGAATAAATTGTCACATTAATCTTTTTCTCAGCAAGACAAAATAATACACATCAAGCTCCAATAATTTAATACTTTGGGCAAAGGAGCAGGTTTTAAGGACTTAGTTTAATGACGCAGTGCTGAAATGAGGTCTGCAACTTCAGTGTAATCTATTTCTTGTGAAGTACAATGTTCCCAAAGGAACACATTGATTTAAAAGGCTTAAGCGTGAGAGATTTATTTTCTCTCAAACAAATCTAATTAAATTGAAATACCTTCTAAAGGCAAAGTAATAATAATATGTAGCTCACATCTCTCTAAATTTGATATATTCAGAAAACAGGATGTTCTTTTGAATCCTAAACCTTGACAATTCTGAAAAATATTGACTTCAAGGAAGCAAGCAGAGAAATATATTTATGTTTTGCTCTGATGGTTAGTGTTTCTGTGGAAGCTGCCCCAATTGCTACAGGTTGGTTCACTTGATCAAAGTGAAGGAGGTGCCTGTGGATAATTTCCTATTACCTGCAGGGCATAGGAGGGAGTGAAGGGAGGCAGAAGTATAATCTACCTCTTAACAGCTCATCAATGTCGCAAAGGAATCAAGTTGCCCTAGGAGGCTGAGGCATTACAACCCACCTCTCTTAGTGGTATTGTTAGTCACACAAGTGAATAGGACTCAGCTGACCACTGACCTGGAATTCCTTCTTCCAAGAACACTGGTACATGCTCTGAGTCAAGACTTCACCCAAACTAGCAAGGCCCAGCTTAACGTTTGCCTCTTTCATACAATGATCTAATTAGAGCTCTACTCCAAGTCCCACTGTTACTAGACTTTTTCCTCTCTTGACTTCAAAATATCTTCCTTGACACACCCACAGCCAGCCACACACCCCATCAGTCATCCAAGGACTTGATAGAAGTTCCTAACTCCCCTTCTCCCAACTTCAGCTTCTTTTAAAAAAATTAAAAAATTGACACAAGTCTTGTCAGTGAGTCAGTCCTATAGAGTCAGGGTTAGATCACGCACATCTGGTAACTTCTAAAGTCTATCTCATACAGAGTCAGGCACTGCCACGCCGTGCTGCATGACAGGTAGGCAAGGTGGGTGCTCCCGCGCTTTGCTAACGAGGACACTGAGACTCACACTCAGGGACTTGCATGAGGATTCTAGGGAAGAGAGTGGCAGAGCCAGAATCCAAACTCACATCTCCTGATTCCAAAGCCTCTTTCTAGCAGGTATGGGGCTGGAATGGGACTCCTGCTACTTTGATTTTTGGTTTTGTTTTTTTAAGATTTTATTTATTTATTTGACAGAGAGAGAGAGCGAGAGAGCCAGAGGGAGCACTAGCAGGGGGAGCAGCAGGCAGAGGAAGAGGGAGAAGCAGACTCCCTGTTGAGCAGGAAGCCTGACGCAGGGCTGGATCCTGAGCCAAAGGCAGACCCTTAACCATCTGAGCCACCCAGGCGTCCTGCTACTTCACTTAATACTCATCCAAATCACCCATAGCCCAACCACCTTCCTCTCTCTCCTAGCACCCAATTCTCATTCTAAACTCTGTAGTGGTGAAGGCAGATAAAAATCCAAGTGGCTACTTTAAAAACTGCCTCATCAGAGTATAGTCCTACTTTCTCAGTCACTTCCTTATGTGTACATGTATAATATAAAGAATTTTTTTCAACTAAAAATACTGCATCTGGCAGGTTGGCTACAGTCTGATTACATACATTGTTTGCTAGGTTTGGGGGGGAAATAGCCTCTTATCCAAATTTTCCACCTCACAGTTTGTAAAACACGGAAGAAAGATGATTTTGATATTTTTTTTATGCCATATATTCAAACAACTGCACAGAGACATATGCGCCAGTATTAGTCTTACTTACTGACATATAACTAATATATATAAAAAATGACATCATTCAGTAAAAAAGGTATATACAATATGATTCTGTTGGTGTACATTAACTTTGAAATCTATCCTTTGCACAATGAATGTGACAATGCATGAGACCAATAGGAAAGATGGTAAGTTGACAGGGGTTACTTGTAAGAGGAATAGTATTACAGAGGTAAAAGAGGGAAGATTATTACTTTTACCTGTACCATTAGAATCTTTTATGATTACCTGATATTTTAAAAACCTGCAAAAAAGTGTAATCGGTGAGTTAAAGAAGAGAAAAATAGCAGTGAGAATTAACATCTTTATGACAACTCAGTATATTAGGGGATCATTTAGAATTAAAATCTATTTCCTAACCTAATACTTTTGAATCATACAAACATAAGTAAGGATGGGCAAGAAAATGCAGAGTCAAAATGATTTTAAATTATGATATTTAAATATTGTGCAAAATTTTGGGCCTTCAGCTGAGAAATCATCCTATTCTCCTGCCCTAATTTTTCTAGTCACAGCCCCTACGTTCTGTCAATCCCATTCATGTGGCAGGTAGAAGAGAAGTATGGAGACAGAAACTCAAGCTGAAGAGCAGGAAGTATTACGGACCATGTAAGGATCTCTCCTCCTTTGCCTTCTGTGGATTCCAGGACACAGCCAATGCTACTTGGTTGACAAAACTGCTAGTTCCATCACTGAACACACTATTTTATTTCACGCAACTGGTGTGTAATCTGTACTGAATAGCAAATAGTTATATATTATATAATAAGTTCCTGGTACTTTTGTCAATGTCCTTCTATGACAGGAGGAAAAATGCACATCTAGGCTCCTAATAAGATTTGTTATACACTGACTAGTTTAAAGCACACCTGAGCACCACCTTCAGAGACTCTCATCTAGTAGGATGGGATGGAGTGTTGTTATTTAGGTGAAACTGTCCTAGGATTCTCACACACAGACTTGGCTGAGAGCAACTTATACAGCTGAAGAGATCCGTCTAGTAAAATTTTTGAGAAAGGGTTTACAGTTCTTATGTTCCCCAGAACAGAGATCAGAAATTCCTTAGGCTAAGTCACGTGCTGAAGTTTGAAAGCCAAAATTTAGACCCCAGAATCACAGAACATTAAGTTTGAAAGATTTTTCAAGATATTTTACAGTTAAGAGATAAGAGGAATTAAAGGATTTATCTGAGAAAAATAGTTAATTGAAAATGCATCTGGTATCACAAGCTATCTCTCTTACAAAAAAACAGTACATTTTTAACAAATAATAACTAGTATTCTTGTTTTTCCATTCCGTCATCTTTACCTTTGAATTTCAGGTCAATTACTTAAAGTTATGAAGCATTTAAAAAGAATCTATACAAAGAAGAGATATGTGATCTCAATAGGATTTTTATTTAGGGTAATAACAAAAATAATGTCATGAACTCATGCCAAAACAGCTGGGCTAGGTTTTTTTAAGTGTCTGTGGAAGTACACTGAATAAAATACATGGGCAAAAGAATGAAATGAGGGAAATGCACATCTGTATCAAGGACTTATTTAAGTAGTTCAATGCAGCTGGACCATATAATGGTGAAGCAGTCGCAGAAGCTGGAAAGGCAGGTCAAAGATATCTTTTGAAGGACTTTGAATATTATGATAAGGGGTTTTGATTATCCCATTAGTGAGTATCCTTCTTTGCTATACTTAAATTTCATTTTAAAACAAAATAAATAATATCTTTTTAAAAAGGTACGGGGGCGTCTGGGTAGCTCAGTCAGTTAAGAGTCTGACTCTTGATTTCGGCTCAGGTCATGATCTCAGGATCATGAGACTGAACCCTGTGCTGGGCTCTCCGCTCAGCCCAGAGAGATTCGGGATTCTCTCTCTCCCTCTGCACTCCCCATCCCCACTGCTTGCCTGCATGCAAATGAGTGCTCGCTCTAAATGAATAAAATCTTAAAAAAATATACATATATAAATAACCTAAATAGGTGCTGATAAAGCATATGACAAAATACAATGTCAAATTGTGATTTAAAAGGAAAACCCTTGTATCAAATCAGAAATGGAAAGGAATTTCCGTGACTTGATAAAGGGCATGTATGAAAAACCTGCGTAATACTAAGGTCTTATTATTTAATCATTCAACACCAAATGGCTTCTCTCTGAGACTGGGGACCAAAAAAAAAAAAAAGAGAGAGAGAGAGAGAGAGACAGAGAGAGGAAAATGAAGGAAGGAAGGAGGATAAAGGTCATAAACATTGAAAAGGAAGAAATAAAACTCCCTATACACAGATGAAATGATCAATTACCTCTAGAAAATGCTAAGGAATCAACAAAAAACCACTAGAACTAGTAGGTTAGTTTAGCATGATTATAGGTTACAAGGTCAATATGCAAATACATGAAAATCAATTGTATTTCTATATACTAGCAACAAATAAGAATGAAACGAATATAAAATACACAGGAATACACTTAACTGAAAATGGAAAAGTTCTACACTACAAGTTATGAAACATTTCAGAAAAAATAATTAAATGGAGAGATATTGCATTCATAATTTGGAAGACTCAGTATGGTCAAGATGTCTAGCCTCCTTAAATTAAACTATAGATTCAATACAATCTCGATCAAAATCCCAGCAGCCTTTTAAAAAAAAAAAAATGGAAATTTACAAGTTGGTTCTAAGATTCATATGGAAACTCAAAGGACCTAGAATAGCCATGACAATTTTCAAAAATAAGAAAAAAAACGAGGATGTAGTGCTCCTGAATTTAAGACTTGCTATAAAGATATGGTAATCAAGACAGCATGGTAATGGCATCAACAATAGGCAGATTAATAGAAGAGGAATGAGAGTCCAAAAACAGACACACAGTTATAGGGTAATTTCATTTTTCACAAAGGTGCAAGGGAAGTCAATGAGGGGAAAAAAGTCTTTCAACAAATGGTGCTGTGTCAACTATGAACTCATATGGAAACAAAATCCATTAACCTTTATCTCACAGCACACACAAAAATTAATTCAAGATGGACCACAGAACTAAATATAAAAGCTAAAACTATAAAGTTTTTTGGAGAAAATATAGGATAATATTATTGTAATTATTGGAGGTAAGCAAAGATTCTTAGGACAGTAACTATAAAAGAGAACATGAATAAATAATGATCTCATCAAAACTAAGAACTTCTATAAAAAGACAAACAACCTGATTAAAAATGGGGAAAAGACTTAGACACTTTTTTATAAAAGAATCGACCTGAATGGCTGCTAAAGAAGAAAAATGCTCAACTTCATCAGTCATCAAGAAAATGTAAAATTAAAGCCACAATGAGGAACTATTACAAACCCACCAGAGCAGCTAAGGTTGTGGAACAACCAGAATGCTCATACACTGCTGGTGGGAATGGTTAATGGCCCAACTATTTGGGGGAAAAAGGGCTGGCAGATTCTTTTTAAGTCAAACACACAACTACCCTGTGTCCCACTAATTTACTATTAATATATACCCAAAAAAAGGAAAATTTGTCCTCAGAAAGGCCTGCCACATAAATGTTCCTAGCAACTGTATTCAAAACTGTGCAAAAAATCCAAAAGTCCATCCACAGGTAAACCGATAAATCAACTGTGGTAGTTATACAATGTAATATTTTTCAGCAACAAAAAGGAACAAACTACTAATACATGGAACAGCATAGACGAATCACAGACATGCAAAGTGAAAGATGTTGGACACAAAAGACTACATACCATATGATCCCATATATATGAAGTTCTAGAACAGGAAAAACTCATGAAAGGGGGAAAAAAAATCAATGCAGTATTTACCTCCCAGGATGGGAGAGGTTCCAATGGGAAAGTATATGAGAAAAGTTTCTGGGGAGAGAGAAATGATAGATGTCTCGATTACTGAGGTGTATACAGTTGTCAAAATTATATAGAGAAGATCTGTGCATTTCATTTTTTGTAAATTTTGCCCCTCCCCCTCAACTACAAAAAGAATAATTGCATAGGGGTGGGCACCTGGAGGTGTAGGTGACACACAAATGACCGAGTGTTGGCCACTGCTGAACTATGTGATGGCTACACAGGATTTCATTACATCATTGAGCTTATTTTATAGATGCCAAAAAATATCCTTAACAAGAGTTGTTGGTTTTGTTTTTTTTAAAGGAGGAAAACCACATATGGGTATAGTTCCTAGGTTAGATTTTCCTTATAGGATACCTTCTGATTTTTAACCCTCAAATGTCACAGGATCTACGTATACTCTCAATAAAGCATTTTTCAGTACGTGTTTATATAGGAAAAACTTGTATCTACATCCCCAATACAAAGTAAAACACTTTTTTTAAAAAAGATTTTATTTATTTATTTGACAGAGAGAGAGACACACACACAGCTAGCGAGAGAGGGAACACAAGCAGGGGGAGTGGGAGAGGGAGAAGCAGGCTCCCACAGGAAGAGGGAGCCTGATGCGGGGCTCCATCCCAGGACCCCGGGATCACGCCCTGGGCTGAAGGCAGACGCTTAACGACTGAGCCACCCAGGCGCCCCCTAAAGTAAAACACTTTCAACAAAAACGTCCCAAGCATATTCCAAGTACAGAATCGTAGGGTGACATTTTGAACCCAGACTCAGTAACAAGGAGGATGTGCAGTTTGGATGTTGGTGGAGTGAACGGAAACCATGTTATTGCACACAATGCAACTGTGTTAGCAATTGTACTATTTGGTGATTGTGAAGTGCTAGGAGACGCGTCACATCCTAACACGACCGCAATTATTTTTATTGCGTTTCACTAATATTTTAGAAAATTGGTGGGAGGGAGGATTGGGGTTGATGTGTAATGCATAAATTCTCCTGACTTAAAATAATGAGAAATAGGCGCATGGCTACTCTTTGGTGTGGAACATCTGATTTTCACTTTGGGTTACTGATTTTAGGCCTACCTCTTAAAAACTATAATTAAAACACACATACACAACCACATTTTGGATGAGTTTAAGCAGCTGTCTGACATTGTTAGTAGGTCAAACCTGGAATAAATTTCATTAACACTTTTCTTTCAGGCTTCGTGCTTTAAGATTGCAGGAGATTTCCATTGTGCAAATGGAGCAAAATATAGACATTTAAGTTATATGTTGAGGTTGACGTAAGGAAAACCTTGATAATCTAAGAGCGTATCTTTGGCACCTGGGTTGCTCAGTCAGTTAAGCGTCTGCCTTCAGCTCAGGTCATGATCTCAGGGTCCTGGGATTAAGCCCCAGGTGGGGTTCCCTGCTCAGCGGGAAGCCTGCTTCTCCCCCGTCCTCCCCCCTTGCTCTCTCTCTCTCAAACAGATAAATAAAATCTTTTAAAAAAAAATAAGAGCATATCTTTCTTGACTGCATTTCAGTACGGTCACTAATACGGCAAGGAGTAGGACTGGAAGGAAGTAGAGAGGAAACTGGAAAAAGCAGGAACAGAGGCCTGGAAAACTACCCTAATATGTTACGTAAGAGCTGAGGGAAAACTGCAGGAAGGAGTCTTGCTAAAAACCAATTAGTCTTTCCAAGTGGCAACTTTTCCCTCCAGCATACGTTCCTATCCCTGCTTTTTATATTCTTTCCACAGTAATCTCTCTTCGATTATCCTCATTTTTACTTTCTGCTTCTATGGCACTTTCTCTTTCATGTACTTTATCTCTGATTTTAAGATAATGCAGCTCACTGTAGCAATCACACATAAAGCTTTTGCACAGTGATAATGAGGACTGCAATAATAAAAATTAAATGATTGTCATTCCTCCAAAAGATCAGTAAGAATACAGACTTTTAGCCTAAATATTTCAGCAGTATAAAGACAATGAAGTGTGACTAAATAATTCAAAACTCTTCCCCCAACAAGCCATGGACAGAAACCCAAAATGGCAGCACTAGAGCTATAGGACTTCACGGTGGGCAACAGACAAGAATGAGGCCACCCAATATGGCTAGGTTTTACAGAGTATTTCCTGCAGCCTGAAAATAAAACCTTTTTACAATGGTATTGAGGAGGAAAGCTCCTAACATATGAAGTTCAGAGACATTCTCAAATTGGGCAAGAAAAACCTCAAAAAAGGAATATTTTTCTTCTCTGATTCTTGAGGGATGGCTATAATTTCACTGACTGCATTCATCTTTTATTGAATTCAAAGTGGCATTCGATTTTAAGACGACAGCAAGAGTAACAAGGTATTGTATTGTGAGAAGCTATCTCAGATAGTTTGAACTAGTACCAGACTAACTGCGTTAATCCAGATCTACGAAACTACAAAATGATGAGAAATTTACTTACTACTTTTTAAGTTAAGCTCTATTCCCAATGTGGGGCTTGAGCTCATGACCCTGAGCTCAAGAGTAGCACGCTCTACCGACTGAGCCAGCCAGGCGCCCCCACCGACCACTTTTCAGAATCATTATTAATCCAGAATGAAATAACTTAAGAACGTAGCCTTTAGAGTCAGGAAAGGTCGTGTTTGCAGGCTGATTCTACCCCTTCACACCTCAGTTTCCTTATCTGTCAAATGGGGATTAAAATAGCACCCACTTTCATAGGTTTGTTGTAAAAGTTAGGAGAATGCATGTAAGGAACTTAGCACTGACTTGAAAATCGTAAGCATTCAGTGTGAGCTAGTACGGCTTTCCTACCCCCAAATTTCTCTTAACGAGTACATTGTTTTGTAACTCACACTGGATATCACACAATGGGTGAGAGAGGACTTAACAAGACACAGACAGCTATTGATTATATGCTGGAATAACCAGGGGGCTGCACTTTGAAGAAAGGAAAAATGTTACACACACAGCAGAGACCCCAGAGTTTTATGTGTGAGGCTGACCCCTCAGCCAGCAGCACATTCTTCTGTTGACTTTCAGAGTCGCGAAGTAGGCTGTCGACTATTTTTAGAGTCCCCAAATGGGGTCACTTTCACTTTGCATATGGGAAGGTCATACTCAGGATCTGCTAACAGTATTTATTTTTGTCAGGCTTAATCAACCAATTTTTAACAAGTGCCTTGAGACATAACAGACATATAGCACATTACTTATTTAAAATGTCAAGTATGTTTTAACACTTATGAAACCATTGCCACAATAAAAAATTGGGTCGATCGATTGATTCTTGCACTTTTAGCTATTATAAAATACCTATCTCTTAATAAAACTAGGGAAAATCATTTTATTGCAATTTTGCTAATCTTTTAGTCTTCTTTCTGCTCCTCAAACTAGAGTTTCTACAATGGGATATTTTATTACATGAAGTCTCTTAGGGCATAATTATTGCATTAAGAAGCACACTTTATAAAATTACATCCATGTATGGTAATAATCTAAATGAGCTGATCTAAGATGACAGATGCTTTTGACTGAAAATCAGAAAGAATCTTATCTGCAGACACACAAAAGCTAGTGATTTGTTTACTGTTATCTTGCGCTTCTAAATCACATTGAAGTCTTCCAAAAGATCTCAAGAATAATTCACTGGCAAGAAGAAGAGAGTGAAAAGTAGGTGCTGAGACCGGGGTGCTGTATAGAGTCCCAAGGCTGGAGCTTTGTCCTGACGCAGCTCCATGGACCTGGGCCAGATACTGACGGTTTATCACTTCAGGTTTTTTTTTCTCTTATAAAATAAATGTAACAAGACAATAAGATCTGAGTTTACCTGTGGTTCTATGTCGTCATCCCTGGCAAATACGGGAAGACTTCCTGCTTTTTATTTGTAGTGGTTCTTAAGTAAACATATTAGACACATGTAAAATAATAACATTTAACTTTGATTATTCTGCAGGTCAGTGTTTCAAAGGCAATGTGAGGCCTCTACCTTGCAGGGTGCAGGCGGCAGACGAGACTCGGCTCCCGATGCTAGCCCCATCACTGGTACCGGCTCGTGCCACCCACACTGCTTTTTTCAGCTGCTTTTGTAACCTGACAAATCACTCCAATTCCCCACGCAACATTATCCACTCTCTCATCCCACACTTGCACCATAGGGAAGATTATAAATAAATCCTATATTCATATGACAGCACCATGCCCAGGCCTGTGTATTTTCTGGGACTAATTGCTCAGGGAAAGCCAATACTCTGGTGCAGGTCTCATTGCAGTCTACGTGGTAATTATATGCTAATGCCTTTTGAAATTAATTCAGAACCCCCCACACCAGCATCGCAGTAAAGGGTAAAGAAGCTGAGATTTAATCACATTGTCTTCTGGGGGTTTAAGATTTCTTTTATACATGAACTGGGCCATCGATGGACAGAACTCACTGGCTGTTCCTGCACTGTTAACGAAGCAGTTCCACAGCAACAAAACTGCTGGCTAATGGCATGCGGAAAATCGGTTATGGACAGGCTCTCGGGAAGAAGCAGGGCTTCTGACTTCAAAGAAGCCACAATGCATGTTCGACCATGCTCTTTTTTACGTCCTATAAATTAGCCTCATCTGAGGCCCTAAAATAAGTCAGATCCACTATAAATAAAAGGAGGCTCCGAACAGAGTAAGAACATGAAAATAGCAACAAAGCCGTCCTGAGAAATAATAGGAATAAATGGTGGAGTTGTAAAAACAATCAAGACACGGATAACTTGACCTCGTAGAGAAGCCACAAAACTAAATGGAGTGTGGGTGAGTAAGCAAATATGCAAGATTTGCTCTGGCCCAGAAATCTAGTAAGCATAGTCTAACAGCCCCCTATAAAAGCCTCCCACCCAATGCAGTGTCCTTCTACAATCTAACGCGTTGCAATAGCCAAAGAACAGCTATTTTAACATGGGCTTGTAGCTTTCCTGGTACTCATCATTACATCAATTTCCTATTCTCTGTTCAAAAGGACACTGGATTTGATACCATGCGATATACAAATTCCTCACATATCATAGAGGAATAATTAAAATTTTTCCTCAGTTATAAAAAGAAACGAGGGAAATGTTTCCCACACAAATTTTTTCCCATCATCCCTGACCTAGAGCCAAAAGTCACATGAAAAGATGGCTTGTAACTGCTTAAGAATCCAGTCTATGCATTTTTCTGTTCTCTCAGTTTTTCAAGATGCTACATGGAGCTATCGAGGAAGATGGTGGCTTCCCTTTGGGACAGACTTTCAGAGACAAATGTATTCATACAAACAAACTAAAAAAAAAACTCCAAATACACAAATCCACATGAAAATACCATTTTACAAATATTATCAGCTCAAACGTATTACTCTGCGCCAGATACTATGGCAAAATCTGACCTATCTCTCTCATTACTGCTCAGAACACCCTCTAAAATTAATGCCATACAATCACTAGACTGTAAGCTCTGTGAGAACAGGGACCATGGATTTTGTTCACCAACGTAAAATCAGCACCTTGTTCATACACTGCTTCCTACATGACAGGTGCATGGCAAGATACTTGCTGAGTAAGTAATTTTCATTTGATAAAGGAGGCAACCGAGGATTAGAGAAGATAAGTAACTAGCCAAAGACATGGGAGGCTAGAATGTATGTTGCAACATATTTATATCTTTTTTTTTTTTTTTTAGACAAGACAATCAATGGGGAGTGGAGGAGGATCAACTTATTGCCATGTCTGATCTTCTTGCTCTTTCCATCTCCACAAGAAGATAAAGTTGCTGAATAGCAACAAAAGAGCCAAATTCGGAAAGTCAAAAAAAAAAAAAAAAGTAGATGGGGTCCAACATGGCAGGATGTTAATATCCTTTTTCAGACAAGAGAGCTCTTCCAGCTTCTCACCTAGAAAACAGAGACCTCAATTTTCTGTCTAGGAGGGAGGAAATGTGATCTAATCAACAGTCAACTATGTGCAGTGCACCGCGTTAATTAAGCCCCTTCTGAAATGCAACTATAACTTCAAGAACTGGGATAAGTGAAAGCAGCTCTCCCGAGTTCTGCGCTCACAGCTGTGTCCGCAGTGTAGACTTCTGTGTATGGACTGTAACACGCCCTCGTTGCTCTGCAGCCACTGCTCATTTGTTAGCCACATCTAACACAATATCAGGCAGAGAAATAAAATACCAGCTGTTGGTCTAGATCCCATGGGCCATTATTCCATCTTGAGTCTTAGCAGGATAGAGAGAACAGAACTAGAATCTTCATGTTCTAAATTACAGCCTTTGGAACATTTTCATACACCATGCAAGACAGGAAGTCCATGTCTAGGTCCATATAACACAACACAGTAACTACATATAATGATTTCTTAAAGACTAGAGCATCATAAATCGGGATTCTCATGGATTTAAGCAATGTACCGCGGGGAACACAGTACACTTCAGTGGTTAGAGCATGAATCTTGGAGTCCGGCAAGCCTGGCTTCTTATCGAAACTTGGTAACTTACTTCTTTAACATTAGACAAGTGACTTACGCAGTTTTCTTATCCATAAAATGGGGATAGTACGAGTACTTACCAGATAGGTCTCTTAAGAACACTGAATACAAATGTGCGAGCACGTTGGTAAAGTACCAGTAATAACTCCGTAAATCAGTTTTCCCTTTCACCTTGATGACCACCACCATCACTTTAGTCTCATCCCTGAAGAAGTCTCCAAGCATCAACCAAAGGAAATAAACTTGAAGTGATGAACTGTATTGGTTAACACGTACTGCTGGCTTTGAGTTGTACGTATTTAATGGTTATGCTGGTCACTGCTACTACCCAAAGTGGGTCCCTTTCATGATGCTGTATTACGAAAGAACAAGGAAAGTAATTCCAGAAGTGATCTCTTTGTGGAAACGGCTTTAAGAGGGGGAGAAACTACTGAGGCTTGGGAGAGAGGCGTGATGCTAATGGTCTCACAGTGCTGTCTGACCAGTTTGGGCTGTATTTATTATGAAGCAAATCAGATTATGGGTGACTGAATTCTACTCTGAGTCGAAGTCTGACGAGATCATAAAATGCAAAATCAGTAACACTCATTTTAAGTGAGCAGTCTGATACTCAGTGTCTCTGTTATTTCTGGACCTTTAAATGTCCAAGTGTTGGAGCATTTTATCCAAGAGGCTGCAGAGTGCACTGGTTAACAAAAGCTAAGTTGAACTGCCTGATACTGAATCCCAGCGCCATCGTTTACTTTGTGACCCCACCAGTAAAAGAGGTTGCTGTGTCCGACACTGAGTACAGATTAGCTGCTGCTGCTGTCCGTCTGTTACTACATTTCTCATTTTGCAGCGCAACAATCTTTTCATGTCTGTTTCCTTCCTCTAGACTGTGAGCTCTCTGAATGAAGGGACTGGGTACAATCATCTTCCTTTGCGTGTCCAGTCCTAAGAGACACTCTAACAATGTTAGCTGAATGACAGACTGAAACAGCAAATGAACACCAAAGTAAGATCAACTCGGAACAGAAACCCTGACTTTGAGTTGAGGAAAACAGGAATAAATAAGACTACTGATGAAATTATCTAAAGAGTAATTAGCAAAGGACCACCATCTCTAGTCCTCTCTTACTTCTATCCTATTCCTAAATAAGGAATCCATGTGGTCTTTTTTTTTTTTTTTAAGATTTTATTTATTTATTTGAGAGACAGTGAGAGAGAGAGAGAGATTGCAAGCAAGGGGAAGGGCAAAGGAAGAAGCAGACTCCCCACTGATGCGTGATTCAATCCCAGGACCCTGGTATCATGACCTGAGAGAAGGCAGACGCTTAACCGACTGAGCCACCCAGATGCCCAGGCATCCATGTGGTCTTAACCCACATCACCAACTTCACAGACAGTAACCAAGTCTTGACAACCAGTTCACAAAGTTCTGTTGGTTCTGTTGGTTTTTTCCCAAAAAACTAAACGACAACAACAAAACCAAACTTCATACTTACGGTTTATTCTAAAGCTAAAGAGAATTTTGATAAATACTAGTAATAGATTAATACGCAATTTAGTTTTGAACATTTTGGAATTTGTGTTAAGAACAAATCCTACTCTTTTAATAGGCTTTCATGAGATTTTAACTGAAGGGTCCCTAAATTATTTTGCAAGATTAGTTCTTACTCAAGCAGCAAATAACATTTGCAAGCGACAATATGATTTCGCTCTTCCTTTTGAAAATGATTTTGAAGAGTTGAAGAAAATGTAATTTGTAACATTCCTTGCTGCCACCTCATTTTCCTGCAGACTATCCCCTTCACCCCTTCGCCTTACTGAAAGAGAAATTAAAAATCTATGTGCCTCACCTCCAACAGTTCATCTCCAATACGCATTCGCCCGTCCGTGGCAGCAGGTCCTTCCGGGTTAATTCCCACCACAAATATGCTCATGCGTGACCTGTCTTTGTTACCAGCAAGGCTGAGTCCAAGTCCGTTCTGATCCTTTTCAAGCTCAATAATGTGCAATTCTCCAGGCAGGTCTGCATATCTTTGCCTGATTTTTTCTATTGAAAAAAAGAAGGGTAAAAAAATTTAAATAGAGCACTTACATCTACATGACAAGGGCGTCAGCATGTCCCCCTTCTTACCACGCCATACTTTTTTGAGAATGAAGTAGTTGAAGTGATTCGTAGCCTTACCTATAGGTTACAGTTAATTATTCCATCTCCATTGAAAAAGTTTAGTTCACCAGTAAAACTCTCTCTTATTGTTCAGGTTCACATTGGCCTAGACTTTCTGTGCATTATTTTCTTACCTGTGACAGTCAACACAATGTGGTAGAAACCTGGCCTACCTACCCCCTCCAAAAACAGAGGGGGTGGGTGGGAAACAAAGAATATATACTGAGCATTAGCTCTGTGCCAATAAAGTGTTTGATCCTGGAGATATCATGCGGAACAAAACAGACATGGTTCCTATTCTCATGGACTTGCATTCCAGTAAGAAAAAAAAATCAACAATTATTTCTACATAATTATATTTCTTTACACTATACAAATGGTATAAAACAGTATTTTACGTTAAGTGAATAAAACGAGGGGAATTAAGGATGTTGGTTTAGCTGTCAGATCTGAATTCAATACACAAACCAACCATTTACTCAATGTCCAATAATTAATACATTATTTTATTCTATGGAATTCCATTTCTTCATGTGTAAAATGGGCATGGTAATACCCACTTCATGGATGTTGGGAAAATGAATAATATACATGTTAAAGGACTTAACAGCTGTCTCATGGCTTATAGGTATTTTTAAAAATTTTTTTTATTATGTTATATTAGTCACCATACAGTACATCCTTAGTTTTTGATGTAGTGTTCCATGATTCATTGTTTGCGTATAACACCCAGTGCTCCTTGTAATACGTGCCCTCCTTACTACCCATCACCGGCCTATCCCAATCCCCCACCCCCCTCCCCTCTGAAGCCCCTTTTTTTTTTAAATTCAATCTTTTGTCTCTCCTTGCTACCTCTACTTTTTGGTCTAGATTACCTGTTTTAGGATTTGGCTGGGTATGCTTCACTTGTGTTGATTATGTGCAACAAAACCACACTGGCAGATCAGCGTGGGGAATGATACTGCTTTCAACATGTCTTGTCCCCGACAAAGCACCGGCTCAGGCCAGGTGTGTTTCTGGGGCTCAAAGGCTGACACCATCTACCATGGTATGATGCAATCACCTTATCAGTTGACTAACCAGTTGGTAGATTGTGACTATCCTGGAACTGTATGCTCAGTCTGATGCTCGACTTCGGTCCACCATCCTTATAGGGCACCTTGCAGATTCAAAGCTGAACTCAAATAATTAGTGTTAAGGGGGGACAGGGAGGCAAACAGCCTAGCCATTGTATCACTTTACCAGACCTAATAAACACTGCCTTAGGAGAGTAGATACATTTAAACTCATAAAAATACTTTAAAAAAATTAACCATATAAATGGCTGCTGATTTTAGAAAGAGTATATATCTGTTTGCTTTACAATGATTTTGAAAAGAATCTTAACTTTCATGGATAAAGCTTATTATTAATAATAAAGAACACGTTTAGCAAAATACAGTAAAATACAGGTCTTGCAATGTAACAAAACTGCCTTCTAGATAGGAAAAAAATAAAGTCATATTAACACTGAAGTAAATAAGCTCAAAGTGTTTTTGTTGGTCAACTACCAAGAACAAGACACTATGGGGGTATATTAACGAATAGAGACCTATAAGACACACATTACAAGATGCTTACATAGCAACATCAGGGAAACAAAAAAAACAATAAATATTAGACAACTACAATTATTTAAATAGAAGTTCCAATCACCACAAGGGCTGGTCACTGAATAAATACTAATTTATTATGAATAAGGTCAGTGAAAAAATACTAAATTAATTGTATGAGCCATAACTGCTTTTACAGTTTTAAGAAATGAGATTTCTAGAAGAGATTTCATGGAAGCAGCAGAATTTGAGAAGGGCTTTGAACAAGGTACAGAATTTAGTTATGGGAAGAAGAATCCTGTAGGTGGACTGGCAAGTGGAGAAGCATATATGGTGGTGGAGCAAGGAGAAGAATGCGAGAGCCCACTCGGCTGCCAACTGGAAATTCTTTGGGTTAGTGGGTGGGTGATAAGAAATCTTAGTACGAGGTTTAGAGAAATTCCAACTGGGGGTTCTGCAGAAGTGCACTGGGGCCCCCCCAGGGATGGGCCTTGAGAGGACACTTAATGTAAGACCTCTTTTCCCAGATTCAAGCAGACCTCTTAATGCTTTCATCCACTTTGTTGGAGTTACAGGGTAAGACAGTTAAGAAATGCCACTACAGCTAAGAAAACAAAATAGAACAAAAATTTTAACACACCCCTCTCAGAAAATAATAAAACAGAAAGAGATTGTTTTAAAAAAAAGATATCGAAGACTTTAACACCACCACAAGCTCAAAGCAACAGATATAAGAGCACTCTACATCAGACAGACAGAAAATACACACATCTGGGGAGGCGTGCACAGAACAATTACAGAAATAGACTATGTGTTAGGCCATAAAAGAAACATCAATAACTCTCACAGAATCAATATCATACAGGCTATGTCTTTGGACACAGTGCAATAAAACTCTGAAAAACTATAAATTAACAACAAAAAATAACTTTAAAACTCCACAGTGTCTAGAACATTAATGTTAGTGAAAAGCCCAAGATTTAAAAGGGAAACAACAAAGGAAATTAAGAAATACAGTACTAACAAATGAATAAAAATGCTACTTAGATGTCAAACGTGAAGGATTCAACCAAAGCAGAACTTAGAAGGCTAGTTGTAATTCTGAATGATTTTTTCAAAAAACAAGAAGAGTTAAACAATAATAAGCATTATACCCAAGAGATTAGAAAAAGGACTACCTAGCAAATGCAAAGAAAAAAGAGAAAATAGTAAAATAAGAGTAAGTTATTAATGAAAATAAAACCATCACCATCAATCAAAAACCAAACAATCCACAGAACAAAAACACTACAATAAGGATCAATTAAAAACATTAACAAGATAGATACTGCAAAAATGGATCAGGGAAAAAAAAAAACAGATGAGAGAAATAAATTCTTGAACTAGAAAGGGGAAATAACTACAGACAGATCCGTAAAATAAGATTACTGTAAATAGTGGATTGATATGAAATGCTGGCACACTTTAAAATCTAGAAGACAGATAAATTTCTCAAAATTTAAAATGTCATATTTTGTGTAAAAATAAATGTGAAACTGCAATAGACTAGTAATTATTAAAGAAAATGAAATGGTAGTCAAGGGTATTCCCTTTAAAAAAGATAACAAAACCCCACACAGTTCTAGATATTTTTATTTTGAATTCTATCACATTTCAAGTTTTAATGAATTTTATCTATGTAAGCTATTCCAGAACATGGGGTGGTGGAGTTATCCACTTCATATTTTGAAGGTGATATAATCCTGATTCTCCTTCCAAAAATAGAGACAAATAAAGAAAAGAAAATTTCAGTCTTATTTAACTTAGGGTCATAGATTTAAAAATATTTTTTAAATAATTTGAGAGCATATTGAAAATATTAATTTCACCTCCATGATATAGTATTTGACCATTTTCTGACCTAAGAAACAGCAATTTTATACGATTCAACTTAAGAATATATTACAAATAAAGGCACATTCCAGGAATTCAAAGAGAGCTAAATATCAGGAATTTTTTCAAGGAAATTAGCACACTGATAAATTAAAGCAGAAAAGCTGGAAAATTATGTTAATAGATGGAGAAAAGCATTTGAGAAGGTACAATATCTATTTAAGATTTTTTTTAAACCCCAAACTGTTGGCAAACTAGAATAGAAGGTACTTTCTGGACTTAAACCGACAAACATAAAAATACAACAGGAAAAAATATGTGCATATTTAAAACAAAAAGGGAATTAATATACAGAGAAGCAGAAAAAGGTTAGCAACCAATAGAAATCTGGTCAAAAGATACAAAACTCAAAAGACGTATGAAGAAATGCTCAAGTTCATTAGTAAATATGGAAATGCAAATTACAGTGAGATACCAGTTTCACTATGAGATTGGCAAATGTCTGAAAGCTACATCATGAAGCCTTAGTGGAAACGTGAGGAAGATGCCATAGGAATCCCCGTGCCATTGCCGCTGGGAGTGTTGAATAGCGCAGCCCTCTGGAGAATAGGCTGACACTACTTAATCAAATTAAGCATACACATATTCTACAAACCAGCAATTCCGCTCTTGGGAATATCCTAACACATTCTCACACGGGTCTTAAGGGGATGTTATTGAAGACAGCAGGGCAGTTGGAGGTAATGTGGGTATCCGTCACTGGGAGAGAGGATAGATGAGATGTGGATGGACATCACAGTGTCCCATCAGCAGGCAGACACAATTAATTGGAAGTAGTGACAAAGAGATTTCCAAACAGGGAGGAAAACAATGGGTCAATACCATTTATGTAATACCATTTATGCAAACTAAGATTACCACACAAAAACCACAATATGTGTTTTGGAAGTGTATACTCAAAGTTGCAAATATTTAACACGTTAGAGGGGTTAATTATGGTGGGTGGAAAAAGGAATACAAGGGAGCAAAGAAAACTAGTGAGGGATCCCCCATCAGACTAACGATGGTGACGTGATATGAAGGATTATATTTAATGCAATTCCCTGCCCCTGGCGACTAAAAGAAGAAAGACGCTGAGAAAAACTTCGGTGTAGTATTAATATAAAAAGCCTTCCAGGTTTAAAACTTGTCTGACTTGTTCAACCTTCAGAGAAAAAAATTAACCTTCATGGCCATTAACCATCTATGCAAGTGCTTAGATGTGTCAATGATTAATGGCAAGAGGGACCCTCCTTTGATAAATATGGCTCCATCACAGTTATGCACAACTCACATTAACTCACCATTAACAAATGGTGAATCAACACGTTCTTGGGGCAGAACAGGAAGGGCAGAGGCTAAAGGGCGAGGATTCAGTCAATCCTAGCGGAGGCACGTATATCCCTGGTTCCTCTGACCACTGACGGAACCTCCATGTACAGCAATTTCTTATTTGTAAAATGGGGTTGTTACCTTGAAAATGGATGTTAGCTAAAAATGCCTGAGGATACAGGGTCCAAATAATGGGAGGGGAAAAATATAGCCATGACTTAGTTTTCATGATTTTATTATGTTGAAGTTTTAAATTAGCCTAAGTTGGTGATAAAATGATTTCTTCTTTAAATTTGTCTATGGTGAGGAAACTTGAGACTTGTGAAAGGAAGCAATGCCCGCCCCACAATGACATAAAGGAAGCAGTCACACAGTCCTCAATGGGAATCACTGGGGGAAGGGGCTAGCCTCACTGTGCCTCAGATTCTCTTCCCTGAGTTACTCGTTCTGAAGAGTCCTGGGACAACTTCTGCAGGTGCAGAGGAATACCGCCACCAGGTCAAGCGTTTGTCCCATGCTACGTAGGCCACTGAGGTGCCTTTAAAATTGTGTGCTAATAAAGTGTGAAATTAAAACCTTTTTTTAACCAGCAAAAATGGGTTTATTTGGGAATAACAGAAAACTGCAATCAGGGACAAGCAAGTGATGGCAAAAACCACAGGCATGGCATTTCCCAGAATCGGAGACTTTTAATTCAGGGAAAACATACTAAGAAACTGTATAAAGCTACATTCTCTTACAGCAACCCCCCACCGTCACCCCCCGATTCCATTTTATAAATAAAAAGACTGAAGAAATAAAGATCTTGTATAAGGTTATGAAGCTAATTGATAGCTAGAAACTAAAGTCTTCTAACATATAGGTAAATTCTTTCTCTACCAAATCATGTTCAATTTCTCCAATAACATTTTTACTTTTTTTTTAAGATTTTATTTATTAGAAAGTGAGTGTGAGAGAGAGCACAAGCTGGGGGAGGGGCAGCAGCAGAAGCAGACTCCTTGCTGAGCAGGGAGCCCGACACAGGGCTCAATCCCAGGACCCCCGGATCATGACCTGAGCCCAAGGCAGACCTTAACTGACTGAGCCAACCAGGCACCCCTGATTCTTGTTCTGACTGCCTGAATTTCTTCACTTTAGATTTATGGCTGATTTTTCTTTCCATTCTTCTATTAAAGTGGATTGAATTTTTGTGAGTGGAAGAAATGAAATGATTTGACTTCTCTGTTTTTCTTCTGAATTCTGTGAATAATACTTTTTGTTTAATTCCAGCCCTGGCATTCACCTAAGATCACAGACTCCAGAGCTGGACTCTCTGGTTTCAAATCCTGGCTTTACCATTCACTAGTTGTGTAACTGTGTGTTACCTATCTGATCTGTGCCTTAGTTTCCTCATCTATAAAGTTGGAAATAATACCCATCTCATGGAGTTTTCATAAAGATTAAGTGAGTTAATAATGAAGTACTTAGAATGATATCTATTATTATTATACTTAAGTTTAGTTCTCATGTTTGTGTGTTTCAATTATTAATTTCTATTTATAGATCCATATGATATTATCACATTTATATCCTGGCAAAAGCATCTACAACATGTAAGAGGGGAGTTTGCTTATTTGTTGTTATGTAAGATATAGTTTCTTTAAGTTTACTTATTTTCATTATTTGCTCTATTTGGTCTGGACTTTGACTTGAGATTTGCTCCTTACTACTGAAGTTCATATGCTGTTTTTTATGATTAGTTATGATTTTTTTCATGTTTTTATTTCTCAAATCTGCATGTACTCACCAACTCATAGAGAATTAAAAGTTGGTAACTGCATAAGAAAATTAGATTAGATTAAGAGATCTTTATTATAACAATTATTTAAAAGTGGGATCCTTGTATTTAATGTAAAGAAAATGTATTTAACTATTTTTCTCTGTATTATTTGTTATTTAAAAACGGACCAGATAACTAAATGCTTCTGAAACTGTATCAGGTCATTATTCCAGTGGGTTGAACATTTTCTATTAAAATACTGGGCAGTGACTTGAATTAAGTTTCTTCCTTGGTGGAAAGGTTCTGTTACTTAGCAACACCTGGTATCCTGTGATGATAGGAAAACACCCTGAGATGACACTAGAGAAATCCTACTGGCTTTCCTGGACAAGGAAAAGGCATTGTTGCTTTGATACAGAATTACGAGCAACTTGAGATTCCTTTCTTCAGATAACACTGTCATGGGGCTAGAAAATCCATGTTTAAAACAAGCATGACTGTTCAGCTGAGTGGAAAAGACTGTTCTCTCTCTAGTTATTCTAGGCTGATGTTCATTCAGGGGAACTTAAATAAAGTGTGGTGCCCAAGAAGTAGTTTCCTTATATTCTAATGTGATTTGTATTTAGAAATGGAAGGGCATCTAGGTTATTTGGGATAGAAACTACGTCACTTGACTAATACACTGTGAAAGTCAATGAAAATCAGTATAAAGGTTGGCTATTTGTCACAGATATTTCCAGAAAATACCAGGAATGGGGATAGTAAGAAACTGGATCAATGTAAACACTTGTAATATTTTGTTGCTGAAAGCTGGGACTTACATAATTTATGCGGGTGTGTACGTGTGCTTGTGTACAGGAAACAAAGTGTGGGTTCTATTTTCTTAAGTTCAGGGGAGAACCCCAATGGCTTCAAATAAAATAACACTCTTTACCCCACCTCTTCAACTGTATTTTTTGTGAAACTGAAGAAAAGATTTAAGAAAACCATTCTCTTTATACATTGTCTTCCCACTTATCCCCTTCCTCAGCTGGAGAAATGCCCCTGGCTCAGCCACTGGTCACCCTGGAAAGGACTCCCAGTTGCCCCCAAAGCAAATACCAGGCAGCGTGGGGTCCCCTGCAGCAGAGCCACTGCAGAGCGGTTGGTGCTGACTCAGCCGGAGGAGCCCGACTACAATTTCTCAGATTCTGAATTAACAAGCTGGCATGCGGTGTCTTGATTGTTCAAAGATGAGGGTTCAGTTCTGCTTTCCCCGCAAAGACTAGCTTTGCTTTCCTCCTCCCCTTTTGAAAATCTAGCTCACCTTTTATTACTGCTGCAGAGTAGAAACAAGTAGTCATGGAAATGGCAGGGAACATCTGCGGTAGGGGAAGGAGGGGGGCGGCTGGGGAGGGTGGGAGCTAGAAGCAGAAGGTGGAGACTGAAACCCTAAAGTGACCTATTATACAGTCAAAACATTTCTTATTTAATCTGGAGGCATGATGGTGGAGCCAGAGATACCCTCCACATTCGATTAGTCTTGTAAAGGATGTATTTAAAGGCTGCCTTAAATTTTGGCATCTGTGAACTTTATGGTTGATGGTCATGATCACTACAGAAAAAATGTTTGTATTGCATGGGAGATTAATCTGTTCTTTACAGATCCAGCTGCCCACGAGAGTCATCTAAGGACCCTGTTAGAAAGAGAAGTTTACCCCATCACTAAACTTCACCGGTGTCATTGGCTCCGAATCTCAGCTCGCAGAGCCTAGTCATGATTCTATTTTATAGGCTCTCAGGGTGATTTTTAGGGATCCAGCCTCGCAATTCTAAGAAGACTAGGCCTGGGAACCATTGTCTGAGCTCTTTTAGGGGAGTCCTCATTATTTAAAATTCTACCAGTCTAAGAGATAGTTGTGGTGTGATGAAGAAAGCACAGCACTTGGACTCAGCAGACTTGGCCCAAACACTGACCACATCACTTTACCTCTCAGTCAGTCCACTAATGTGCAAATGGAGGAGTTTACAGAGGTGTAGGGACATGGCAAACTACAAGATGTTTCTTTCCTGTATGGAGGTATTATAAGGATTCTAAAGATAGTTTCTTTAAAGGAGGGGAAAACCTGAACTAATTCTTCTTCTTTAAAAATGTTAGTGTTAGTGGATGGGGCACCTGGGTGGCTCAGTCAGTTGGGCATCTGCCTTCAGCTCAGGCCATGATCCAGTCGGGATCCCTACTTAGCAGAGAGCCCACTTCCCCCTCTCCCTCTGCTGTTCCCCCTGCTTGTTCGCTTTCTCTCTCTGCCAAACAAATAAATAAAATCTTAAAAAAAAAAGAAAGAAAGAAAGAAAGAAAGAAAGAAAGAAAGAAAGAAAGAAAGAAAGAAAACAAATCCTCCTAACAATCCTATAAGGTATAATCATCCCATTGTACAGATGATGAAACTGGGGCTCACTGAAGTTATGGAACTTGCCCAAACTTGCATTTAGTAATTGGTGGACCTGGAGTTCAGATTCAGGTCTGCCTCACTCAAATCCCACGTGCACACCACAAAAGGAAGATAGAGAAGTTTTCTTGTGTTCACATTTGGGAGAGTGGCAGAAGGGAAGTCTAAAACCTGTCTTAGTCCTTTTGGAATTCACGATTTGGTGGGATACCTGAAACACATATAGGCAATCCCCAGAGTCCAGCCTTTGGGAGTTTACTTTGGGAGCAATACACATAAGGTGACTTGAAAGGGAGAGCTGAGCACACAGACAGACCAAGAGGAAGACTATACAAATAGAATGATGGGGGGAAACAGAGTTAAGGCTAGTGTGTGGTGGGAGGAAACAACGGATACACAAAACCGGGAAGGCTGTGAACGATTCATATGTCTGAGGTAAAAGGGAGTAGCGCAAGGAGAAGGGGAAGAAGGAAACTGAGGTCTGAGCCTCAGAGACAAGGAGTGAAGCACCAAGAGATGACAATTTAGTTTGAATGGACTGGTTGGTGGTATCACTAACAGAGAGCTGCTGAATTCAGCCTGGAGCTCCAGAATGAAGGGGAGCTAAGCCCAGAACTCCTGCTGATAAGGCAAAGACGGGGGGTGAAACCCTTTGAGCAGCGTCTGAGAATGAATCTGTACCCAGCTACAGGAGTGCTCAGGGGAGAAGGATGGGGAACCTGACCATTTAGGAGGTCATTTCTATCCACCGAGAGGAAGTACATATAAATTGGGTTTAGGTGTCAACTGAAATAGAAAAATGAACGCAGAGTCAAAGAAAGGAGTAAAAAAATATGGAATGTTTGCTCTGGGCCAGGCATTGTGCTACTTGCTAAGGATGTAAGTAAGGACGAATTAAAAGATAAAAGAATAAAGGTTGAATTAGGTGCTATCAAAAGCATAAGAAATCCCCAAAATGATCAGGATCTTTCCGTCACATAACAGCAAAGATTCAACTTCTGTATTCAGTACCTAAACGCTTAAGAACCATATTTAGTTTGGAGACAGAAGGAAACCAGTCCAGAGCACCCACAAACAAGGATACCAAGGATCACTGAAGTTGATCACAAACTAATGGCAAAATCAGGAACAGAATCCACAAGCCCTCATTGATTAGTTTCGCTATTCTAAGTGTCAGATATTGGGGCAATTAGGCCCAGTCTAAACCGAAGTTAGAGGTGGGCTACTTTCACCTCTCGTTTTCATAAATCTCACTCCAATTCCTTCTTTATTTCATGCTGTGAAAAAACTGATCACTCTGCCAAATCCCTCTGATAATGAGGGATGTGGGGTAAGGCAAACATTCAGTGGGGGACAGGAAGTCGTAAAAGTTAATCTACAAAGTACAAGCTCCTTGACCACCTTTAGGTTTAAAATAAGAAATGAAATTAGTTTAGTACAGAGTAAAGTGTATCTACCCTAATTAGGGAGGATGATCACATTTGCACCTGTGCTCAAACACAAAGGCTCACACAATTGGTCTTGATGGATATGTCCACGGAGGCTTTCTTTAGACCACCATCACACCCAAACCACCGTTCCCCAAAATGTGGTCCACAGAAAAATCACCTGTCTGGGCTCCGTGTCTTATCTACAAAATCTAAATTTGGGGGTGCAAACAAGAAATCACCACCTTTTTTTTTTTTAAATAAATATCTCCAATTCACATTAAAAAAACACTAAAAGCTTAAGATAGATGCCCCTCCAAGCTCCAAATACTGTTATGGACCTTAGAGATGACTGAAAACAAGGTATACAAAATGATTTGATTATCGCTGACTTTAAATTTTTCCTAAGTCTTGAGAGAAACCAGGAAAAACATTTTGATTTTGAAACCAGCACTGAGAAAAGCCAAATGCAATTTTAAAAACACTCTTTATAGTCATTTGTCGTACATTTTAAATATCAGGAAAACACAGAACATGGTTCTTTAATCACCCTAAAAGCGCCGAGTCGCAAGCTCATGATGGTGACAGTGTGGGAGAAATGTGCTGGAGTGCCGCCCATTCTGCTCCCTGGTCATTACCCAGTCATGCAGTAATTCTCAGCCAAGCTCCACCCTGGCAACACATCAGGAAATCAGCGGTGGCACTGACAGCATTAAGGTGTTTAATTATATTTTCTGGAAGGGAAAGAGTGGCAGTTTGCAATAATTAAAGAGAACTGTAGTAGAATGTAGAAAAAGGAATATAACACGGTATTTTCCGAGTTTACCTGGTCCCGTTAAGGGACTGATTCTTTGGAAGCAAACTTCCCTCTGCATACTTGCTTTAGGAAACCATCTGGCTTTGTTTGCCCAGGGCCCTGTACATACATATTAGTTCCAATAACCATGAGAGCAAGGTTTAGGGAAGAAGCAGAATTCTAGTTGAGATCTGACAGTATTTTGTGTAGTCATCGTTAGTGGTTTATTGGTTACGTTCCCCCAGTATCATGAAAGAAGAAACTACCTGTTTTGTGTAGGCAGAGTTCTTGGCCCAGAGCAAGTGCAGCATAAATATATGAATAAATTATGGAAACAAAAATTTACAAATTCTTCATTATCTGAATTGGTCAATAAACAGGTTAAATGAATAAAATTTCTAATTAGTACAGAGTTATGTTTTCCCTAAGAATTAAATTATAGGGCGCCTGGGTGGCTCAGTCAGTTAAGCATCAGCCTTTGGCTCAGGTCATGATCTCAGGGTCCTGGGATCGAGTCCCACATTGGGCTCTCTGCTTAGTGGGGAGTCTGCTTCACCCTCTCACTCTCCCTCTCTTCTCTCTCAAGTAAATAAATAAAATCTTAAAAAAAGAATTAAATTATAATAAAAGACTCCAAGATTAAACTGAGAACATCAACTATTCTGAGTAATTAACATGTTTCATCTTCATTAGAAACATTATGTTTTAGGTATGTTACACCAGATTCAGTCAGAACAAAAGTACAGGAGGTTTAGAGTCAAAAAGATCTTCGCCAAAAGGCACACACTGAAGTCAGAAAGTGCTACTGTTCAAAGTCCATCGATGCCACATTGTATCTGTTTGACCTCCCCCAAGTTACTTAGCTTCAAATTCCCATCTTTGAAATAAAATAACCTTTCCTGTCGTAGGAATTTGAGAAGACAGAACTAAAGAACATACTAAAATGTTTAGCATAATGCCTAGCGCACAAAAGCTTTATTCCCTAACCAGCCCAAACTTTCCTTCCTTATGTCTTGCAGTTGGAGAGCTCCTGAATGTACCACATAAACCAGTTTTAATTATATTGCACTGCTTTTTAAAGTTGTCATTTTTATTTTAAAAATGAGGAAACAGGCTATGAGAATTTAAGTGACAGGCATAAGGTTGCACGGTACATTTAATTTTTAAATAATGACAAGGAAATATCCCATGAAACTTTTTAAATCATTTTAGAAGATACATCAATACTAATTCCATAATTTGTCATAAGATGATTTAAACATAATTTTGTTCAAACAATAGCAAAACTGGTTAACATTTCATCCCGTAGCATGTGAGATTCCACGATATTTTAAACAGAGCTTAGGCAACAAAACCAGTCACCGGAAAGATCTCCTTTACTTCTGCAGCAGGCTGATGGCATATTCACCTGTTTCCAAGTCCAACAGGAGGCTACCTAATGTAGTGGAGAAAAGCAACAGAACTTGGTGAAGAACCTGGACTCGACTTTCTAGCCATGAAACCTTGGGCAACTCATTTACCTTAGTCCAGCCTCTGTCTGGTCATGAGTTGAACGAAAATAATCTTGCCTGACTTCAGCAGGATTTTTGAAATGATCAGATAAGCGGTACTTGTGAAATTCTTTATTAAAAACAGTCATGCTCTACAACAATGTAAAGAACATGGCAATCTTCTTGTATATAAAGATTTTGGTTTTGAAGTTTGTGTTTTTTTTTTTAAATAAAGATTTATTGAGAATAAGGAAGCGTCATCCTGATGAAATTTCTACTTCAATCGACAACTAAACCAGGGGAGTGAAAAATGTCAGACACTGAATACTTGGATGGTGATATCTTTTGAACATTTCAAAACTTTCTTGGCTAAAAGTTAACTCCTTGGGGGAAAGAAGAGAGGAATAGGTGGAGCAGAGAATTTTTAGGGCAGGAAACTATTCCGTATGGTACTAGAATGGTGGATACATATCATTATACATTTGTCAAAACCCACAGAATGTACAACACCAAGAGTGAACCCTAATGTAAATTATGGACTTTGAGTGATAATAATGTGTCGATGTAGGCTCATCAATTACAACAAATGTGCCACTTGTGGATAGGGGAAAACTGTGAGGGTGAGGGGAGTGGAGGAAAGGGGAGCTGGCAGGAGATACATGGAAACTCTATGTACTTTCTGCTCAATTTTGCTGTGAACCAAAACTATTCCAAAAAATCAAGTCTAAAATAAATAAGTAAATAAATACAAAGTATATTATCAAAAACTATAAACTTCCTAGAAGAAAACAGAGGGAAAAGCTTCGTGACTTCAGATATGGCCATGATTTCCTGGATATGACGCCAAAGGCAACAAAAGCAAAAATAGACAAATGTGACTACTTCAAACTTACAAACTTTTGTTCATCACAGAACACAATCAACAGAATGAAAAGGCAACCTATGGAATGGGAGAAAATATTTGCAAATCATAATTCTGATAAGGGGTTAACATCCAGAATATGTAATGAGATCCTACAACTCAACAAGAAAAAAATTAAATAACTCACTTTAAAAATAGACAAAGGACTTCGACATTTTTCCAAAGACAATCTATGAATGGCCCACAAGCCTATGAAAAAATGCTCAACATCACTAATCCTCAGAGAAATGAAAATCAAAACACAGTGAGACAGCACCTCTTTCCCATTAGGATGGCTACTATCAAAAATAAGAAGTGTTGGTAGGGATATGGAAAAGTTGGAATCTTCCTGCCCTGCTGGTAGGATCATAAAATGGTGCAGCCATTCTGGAAAACAGCACGAAGGTTCCTCAAAAAATTTTTAAAAAGGTTACCATCTGATCCAGTAATCCCACTTCTGGGTATATATCCAGACGAACTGTAAGTGGGGTCTTGAAGAAATATCTGAGGACTCATGTTCATAGCAGCACTATTCATAGTGGTTTTTCCTCACAATAAACGGACGAATGAGTGAATGAATCAATGAACCGACTAAAAGAAGTTGACCCTTGACAATGTATTTAAGATTACGTCGTGATCTAGCATCTGCATGTGCCAAACTGACAACTGCGAGTGGGGAAGGGACTGCATGTACACTCTGTGCAAAAGCAGCGAAGAAAGGAAGCACGTATCCTGCACACCCAGATATGCCAAAAGATTAGGCTCTAAAACCTGGCGGCTAAGATGATTGTAATAAAGACACAGAGAAGACACCAAAGGCCGTCAAAATAAACTGCCAACATTCCGCATTCATGTCCTTCCCACAGAGGAACACATACTTGTTTTCTCTCTGGTGTTGGAAATTTTCCACCGTTTAATTCTTTATCCCTTGGGTGTTAATATCATCTTGGCTTTTTTCAGGCAGTCAAGATGATAACAGGAAGAAGGAATGATTTCAGGCATCATAGCCAGTCTGTTCTCATTTATGTCTCATCTTTAGACTGATCTCACACTGAGAGAAGCTAACCATCAGAACCTGGACAGGATCTTGCACATCAGTGACCAACTGCTTTCTCCTGAGATAAAAGAAAAGATAAATGAGAGGGGAAGGGACGGAGAGGAGGAAGCAAGCAAAACAGAAAAGCGAAAATAACAGCAGAGGAGGAAAGCAAGCAAGGAAATATCTTTTGAAGACTAATCTAAAATCTCCTGTGGGCAATTCTGAACTTGGATTTATAACGACAACAGATGCTGCCTTTCCAGCGACAGTTACCTTCAAATAAATGATCTCATTTAGTACTTCAACAGCCCTTCTAGAAATAAGAAGCACTGAGGCTGGGCGGGATTAAGTGCACTGCCCAAGAACATGAGCTAGCAAAAGGCAGAGTTGATATTTTAACATAAATCACTGCCCCTTTTATAAAGTATAAACCACACGTGTTTCTCTAAAAGGTAATATAAAACTGTATCTAGCACTCTGCTCATCTTTTTTCTAATGCATAGTCAACTTCATCCGCTGGAAAGCAGGTACAGAATGCTTATTAAAGGTATCTTTCCTTGACCAGAAAGTTCAACTCTTAAGAGGTAATTTAAATGTTGTATGTCAATTGTACCTTAATTTAAAAAAAGATAATTTAAGGTAAAATTATTAAATAAAAGTATCACAAGCAAGTTTAGAGAAAGACAACAATTTTCGGAATAAAAAAAGAGTTCTTAACTTAGTGTGGGTAAAATAAAAATAAAATGGCCCCGGATATTTTTGATAACCTCATTAAGTCCCTAGCACTCTTAGCTCCTCCCAAGATGCATGAAAGGGTTCAGTGGGATGTTTCTTTTGTAGCTCTGTTTTCTGCCATGTTCCCTTGCATGCTGCACTGAAGTCACATTATAACATCATGGCTCTTCCGTTTTCTCTCCCTTAGTAACTTTGTACAGTGATCAAAGAAGCATTCCGTGACCCCTCTGGCACGAGTCTGTTCTTTTATTTCCAAGATACTAGAGACTTTTTTCTCAAAGCTCTTCTTCCACTGTGAAAACTGATTTACTTATCTCTCTTCCTCATAGGACCAGGGTTCCTTGGCAACCAGGAACTCATTTTGTCTCCCCGACCCCTCTCATGGTATCTGGCACATAGTAGACACTCAGTTAAATGAATAATATGTGAATTGCAGCCACAAGAAGTTAAGGATGACAGATGGAATATTTTTTCAGGTTTGCCTTTCCTGGCAATTCACTTTTGCTTAAATCTTGATGGAATTCTATGCCCCTAATAGATTACCACTCGAGAATAAAGACAAGGGGGCACTGGCAGGAGAAAATCCAAGGTACCTGGTACAAAAGGCCCCCCTCTAAAGTCTATATAATAGCTTCCTGGATAAATTCCCAGGTGCATGCTCCCAGGGAGCCTGGGTCTTCCTGTCTCACCCTCCCAAACTCTCCTGGTACAAATCTCTCATGCTCTGACCATCCAAAGCAATGCTCCATTCAGTTAAATTGGGCCGTAAAACCTAGTGACTAAGAGCAAGGGCTCTGGAGTGAGACTGTGGGTTCAAATCCCACTTTTGTCACTTGTAGATAGAAAAACTAGGGCTGTTTAATCTCTGTCTTTCCTCTGCTACCTCACGTGTAAAGTGAAAATATTAATAGTAACTATGCGTTTGGGTTGTTGGAGGGATTATCTGAGGTAATGTCCTTGAAGCCTAGCACAATACCCGGTCCTATTTCCAGCTTCACGCTACACTTTATTTTGCAGAATCCCGTAATTCCCCACATCTGCAAATTTTCCACATAATCACCCTATAGCCCACAGATTGCTATGCCCTCCCTATACTCCTTGCCTTTTGCCCCTGTCACTGGTTTCCTCGGTCCCTGGTCATCTGAACTACTTAACTCCCTGGTCCCTACTTCTACGCCTTGAGTTCAAAGAATAAAAAAAAAAAAAAGCTCCATTGATGGACAGGCAGGGGGAGGGGGAGTGGGGTTACACTTTGAGAACTGTGGTGTTCACTACATGATTATGTAACTTTTAGCTTAGAGATATCAAAACCAGTTATGAGATGAATACAGAAGACATTAAAGACAGTAATTATATTCAAATGCAAATAACATCTGTTGAGAATGAGTTTTCTATTAGGCATGCACCAGGCTCTTTCATATATTTTTTTTCTCACATCCAAGGTAGGCATTAGCTATGTATACTGAAGATGAATAAACCAAAGCCCAAAAAATTTAAACGGCATAATTGAGGCTGTACAACTAAAGAGTGATTAAGGTGAAATTTCAGTACAGATCTTCTGATTCTACAACACAAAGGCTCTTTGGCTATACTATCTGGTGGTTTTTTTTTGGTTTTTTTTTTTTACTTCCAGAGATAAAAGTGGATTAAATGTATGTATTTTTCTTGATCAGGATCAGTAATGTGAAAGTGAACTTCGCTTAGCCCCCTGGTATGAAGTATAAAGGCTGAAAATTATGCTTATTCATTCGCTCAAAAAAGTTGTTTAATGATACCCTACTACACAGCAAGCATGGTGCTTGCTAGATGTTGATGGGCAATGGAGGCCTGACCCTGGAGTTGATGACCTCGTGGAAGAGATGGGTTTAATCTAATAATCACAGAATTACTGCAGATAAAAGGTAGAGAGAAAAAGCACCACAAGGAGTGTGCAGAAGTGTTGGTATCTGAAATGGACATCAAGAAGGGCTTCCTTAAGGAAGTGGGGTTCGGGTTAAGAGAGTTGAACGGGTAATATTAACTAAGCAGGGGGAAAACGCGTGCAAAGGCTCTCACGCAAGGAGGAGGATAGTATGCTGGAGGAACCGCCACTTGGGATAGAACAGAAGGCAAGAGGCATGAAGACACTGGAAAGATGTGGAGAGAGATCCTGGGGCTAGATCCTGAGGACCTTTGGACAACTCCAATGGGAAGCCACTGAATTGTGGGGCAGGGATGAATGACTTATCTACAGAGGTATCCAAATCTAAACTATATCCTAAGCGAAACCTAATTCTTACTTACAGATTATATATAAAATCCAATTAAATTTTAAAGCCACTACAATGTTAACTTCCAGAGCAGGCAAACAGATTTTGTAGCAGATTAATCAATCAATAAATGAATAAATCTTAAAATGTTCACCAACTCAGCACATTTTAATATGTAAGACATCAATATAAAATCTTGTTCATAAATACAACCACAGATTGGAGGCTTTAAAATTTTGAGTTATAAAATTAAGTTGTCTAATACCCCTTTTCATATTTTTTAAGATTTTTTCATTTTTAAGTAATCTCTCCACCCAATGTGAAGCTCAAAGTCACAACCCTGAGATCAAAAGTCCCATGTACCACCGACAGAGCCCGTCAGGCACCCCTCATTTTTATACTATTTCAAGCATATATAATCAAATGATCGGGTAGCATAGTATGTAAGTGTGACCCTTATACATGATTTGATTTTAGCTCCAACTTAACAAACTTCATTAAGAGTAAATGCTGCCTTATTTTCTTTCCAAATTCCAATTTAGGAATAACTTAAATATCTTTTCTGTATGTCAAAGAAATCTCTTCTGAAAGTTTTAATCTGCCAAACCATCACATTTTTATTTAACTAGCTATTTTAAGAATAGTCAAGAACTTGTAAGAAATTATATTGCTTTTTAATATACCTTAATATAAAGTAAATAAGTAAAAGCAAAATACATATTACCTTCTAGATATCATTAGAATAAACTATGGTTCAACTAAAATCATAAACCAAAACCAAAATACTATACAGGCCTCAATGTTCACGCTCTTCCGGTTTGGATAAATACAAGCAAGCAAACAAAAGAGATGACGTATGCTGCCTTTTATACTATCCTTCTTAAACAAAGTGTTTGAAGCTCTATACAGAAAGTATATTTTGGTCTCATTCCACAAATAGAAAAATGTGCACTTTAGAATGGAGGAAATGTAATATTATACTACAGCTTCGTCCCTACTCTTATTTCCAAAGTTTTAAACCTATGTCATAAGCCTAAAATGATGGTCAGGGCCAGAACTGAAGAGAAAAGAAGTTAATAAATTATAGGCTGATGGGTAGAAGGGTGAGGGTGCTGGGCTCTAATATGTACATAGGCCTAAAGGTCTTTAGTCCCTCTCATGAAATTCAAAGAAGTGCTAACCATTTTGCCTAAGGTTAAAAGCTTCACCTCTCCCACACTGTCTGAGCTCTTGAAGATTCCTTCTGACGTCGGGGGGGGGGGGGGGGGGATGTCCCAGGCCTTACCCATTCGCTGTGACCATCACACCTGCTCTCACAGCTTACACCACTGGCTCTACAACAATGACTCCCTTAATATCTAGAAGCACACTAGGCTCTCAGGACAGCTCCGGTAAATGCTTGTCAAATGAATGAATGCATATCCTCTTTTCTAAGAAAAGTTCTACTTACATTAGCTTACGGCCTTCTCCATGTTTCCTAGAATATTAAAAATTCCACCATTGGAAAATCTGCTAATCTGTTCTCCATCCATCCTATTCTACCTTTCCTGCTCATAGAAATGCAGAAATTTTTAGCTGGCCATGTTTCTGCAAGAAATATAATATTTCTCAGCCTCCTTTGTACTTAGTTATATGACTAAACTCTGGACAGTGGAATATAAGCTAAGGAATTAGGGGCAAATTTCCAGAAATAGCATTAAAGGAGGAATGTCCTTCCCTTCTCTTCCTTCCTTCCTGGCTGCTGGAATGCAGCTTTGATAATTAAAGCTGGTGTCCTCCCGACCCTGAGGGGATGCAGGGAGTGGAAGTGGCACCATGATACGAAAGGAGCCTGGCTCCTAGACACTGTACAGTGCCCGCTTCCAGACTCATACCTACAGGAAAAATAAATTCCTGAGAACAACTCCAGAACAACTCTAATTTTGGGGTTTCTTCACTCACAGTTGGAACTTAATCCTGATACACCTTCTACACAATTCTCTGTATCGTCCCCTTGTATTCTGTGACGTTAATTCTCCTTTAAGATTATAGTCCAATTATTCCTCTGGCTCAAGAGTTTTAATAGTTCTCTACTGAATATAAGAACAAGTCTCTTTGTTCAAAACCCTGCAGCATCAAACCACAAACTTTGCCAACTACCGTACCTACACACCTAGGGGTTGATATAACTTACATCTGTTTTGACAGCTACAAAACTGCTTTGCGTTGGGGCACCTGGGTGGCTCAGCCAGTTAAGCGTCTGCCTTTGGCTCAGGTCATGATCCCATGGTCCTGGGATCGAGTCCCCCATCGGGCTCCTTGCTCAGCAGGGAGCCTACTTCTCCCTCTCCCCCCTACTGCTTGTGCTTTCTTTCAGATGAATAAATAAAATCTTAAAAACAAAAACAAAAACAAAAAACCAACTGCTTTGTGCAAGTAACTGAAACCTAAACTCCAGATAGGGTATTTGAAAGGAATATTGTAAGAAGAAAAAAAACAAAGAAACAGAAGAACACAGTCAATGCCAAACCGTTCACATACCTTCTGCATGATTTTATATAACCTGATGTTCATCCGTTTACTCATTCATTAAATATTTACTGAGTGGGTGCTCTGGATAAGGCATTAACAAGGCATGCTGAATTAAAAATAAACCAAGACATACTATCTTTGTGAAGCTATAAATAGAATGAAAAAGCACCTACGAATAACGATATCATCACAATAGGCTCTAAGAGTAAACATGAAGAGAAGAGCTGGAGAGCGAGTTATGGAAGACAACACTTCTAGCTAAGATAATCAGGAAAGGTTTCCTAGCAAGAAGAAAAGGTGGTAGCGTTTGAGCTCTGACAGGAAGGGCTGCTGGCCTGTGCGAACAACCAGAGACTACTGTACTCCCTATTTCTTGTGTCTGCTGTATGGAGATTTTCTGCCTTGTCTTTTGCTGTCAGGTTGACGCTTTTCTTTTGTTGACCCTGCAGTCAGCAGATCTGCCTAAATTCTCTCTGTCAAATACGGTTTTTGTCTCATTCTATGTGAATGTTTACTGTTACGAGGTATCCATGCTCGCACCTTTAACTCCGCCCCTTTCAGCGACAATGCATCTGGCTCAAATGAAAAGCATCAGAAGTCAGTGTTTCCTCCATCTGGAAATGAATGAAATCAAGAATACTGAGACAAACGCTCAGTGAAATGAACTTTTCTAGGGTACTAATTTGCATCAAGACTGTAGGAAATTTCCAAAGAATCAAGAGGGATTTGAAATGTTCTCCATAAAAATTCTACTTCATTCAAAGGTAAAACAATTTTTATGATGAAGTTAGACTTGTATAATAGAAAAGCCTGAGGGAAAGGCAGCTCAGGATGAGAAACTACCGTCTGTTATGTGCGGTATACCTGCTCCAAGCAGGCAGGATGCTATGAACGTCGCATGCACGACGTCCCTTTGTGGGGCTAATAACTCCAAAGGCCAATCTCTTAGCCACCGAATTATGAGTTATATGCATTTATGTAAAAGTCAAAGATAATGCCTTCATCTGAACAATATATAAGAAATACTGATGTTGAGTAAATAACTTTAAAACATCATTTATTCTTTCATACATTAAGCAATTATTATGCACCAAGGACTGTGTTGGACCCATGTGACAGAACCATTCTGAACAGGGCAGCAGAGTTCTTTATAGAAGTGGAAATTGTTACTTCCCAAACTTGGAAGATTCCTCTAATTTTCTTAAGTTACACTGCAGCTGACATTAATTTTGGAGATGAAATGTTATGTGTTATTTATTACCTGCTATGTAATCACTGATCTTGCAGTAATTTCAAAAGTCATACTATGCTGTCTGGTTCTATTTGGTCTGTTCCGATTTAAAGTGTCATCTAATCCTTCTATCCATCATGGTTTTTATAGATTAGAACAGTGGTGTTGGGGCGCCTGGGTGGCACAGCGGTTAAGCGTCTGCCTTCGGCTCAGGGCGTGATCCCGGCGTTATGGGATCGAGCCCCACATCAGGCTCCTCCGCTAGGAGCCTGCTTCTTCCTCTCCCACTTCCCCTGCTTGTGTTCCCTCTCTCGCTGGCTGTCTCTATCTCTGTCGAATAAATAAATAAAATCTTTAAAAAAAAAAAAAAAAAAGAACAGTGGTGTTTTATGGGTTTCACGGGTAATGTAATACCGAGAAGAACTCCCCTATCCTACCCCCAAAAACATACATTCTGAACTTAAATAGAAAATTCAAAGGATTCATAGTCATCCTCAGACTCCTTATGGGCTCAAAGACCCCACGTTAAAAAGCCCAGATTAAAATTTTAGCTCTTGCGGCCTCTGGCTGGCCTCAGTCGGTGGAACTCTTGATCTCATGGTTGTGAGTTGGAGCCCTAGGTTGGGTGTAGGGTTACTTACAAATAAAATCTTTAAAAAAAATTAATAAATAAAAATAAATTTAGGCTCTTCACATTAGGTGAAAATAGGTATCTTCAAGGTTTTGTCTGTTCTTACCAGAGTATGCCCTCCCCCCCTAAAAGTCACGGAACTAGAAGGAATCTAGGAGGTAATGTAGTCTCACACTCATTTTAGAGATTAAGAAAGTGCTACATCAGAGTTAGTGACCCCCACAAACAACGAGAGGCAGTACCTTGATTTCTAGGCGTCACCCACTCAGCTCTACCAAGAATATCAGGGAATCCCTTTGGATCATTTCTTCTCTATGATCCCTGACAAAAATGAGAATCTCACACATACTTGAGGCCAGATCCATGATTCGTATTTCATACAAAGATAGAATAATTTGTCAAACAAACCAGAAAACACTGCTTGAATCTTGAGAAAATCTTCAAAGTAAATCTCTTATGATTTTTTTTTTCTTTTTCTTGAGAGTGAGTAAGTTGGGGGCACTGACGGGGGAGAGAGAATCTCAAGCAGGCTCCACAACCAGTGCAGAGCCCAATGCGGGGCTCCATCTCACGACCCTGAGATCATGACCTGAGCCAAAATCAAGAGTCGGATGGTGCTCCTGATTTTCAAATCATAGGGTACTTGAAACACTGTGGGTTTTAGGTCTACAGATACTTTTCAAACATTAAACAATCACATGGGGACTAATATTTAATATTTTATATTAAAATTTTCTGATCCATAAAAAGCTGATTAATTTGATTCAATATTTGATACCACCGTTTGCTGGAAAGAATTAGGACCATGTTTTAATTACAAATTAATTCAAGGTTTGTACAGCTGATTTTTTTACAGCATGTAAAAACCTGAATAACCTGGCTGAGATAATTTATGCCATCAAAGTACAGAAGATTAGAGATAGTGAGCATATCACTAATCATATCTAGAAGACAAATATATAGCACAATAAGCATGTAAACAAATTATTTCATAGTAAGAATATACCACAATTAACAACTTTCCATCTTGCATGAAGGAAAAATAATATACCAACTAATATGTACACATTTTGTATACAGCTATCCTTGTCAGAGGGCTTACCATTTATAAAAGTGACATGTTAAATACTTTATATATTTTATGCTATTTAAATCACCAGGAAAAAAATGTATGGGATTGGTGGTATTACCTCTATTCACAGAGAAGGAAATCAAAGGCCAGACAATTTTGTAGTAACTAATTTGCCCAAGCCTACATAGGTAGCAAGCTGTAAGGCAGGATTTGAACCCATACCTGACTGAAAGCTTTAACTTCTATGGTATAACTGAGGGACTGTCAAACTCTCTGGAAAGAGATAGTACGTATTTTAGGCTTTGTGGGCTCTGCGGTCTCTTTTGCAACTAATGAATTCTGCTGTCTTTTATAGTTCAAAAGCACTAGAGACAATAGATAAATGAATGGGTGTGGCTCTGTTCCAGTAAAACTTTATTTACAGAAATGTGCAGCAGGTTAAATCTGGCCCATAGGCTGTAGTTTGCTGAATCCTGGAATAAATGATTACTTTTAAATATGTTCACCCTGCACCAAAAGTCTGCTGGTTACAAAATGAAACAGCTGCTACTTTTTCCTACTTGACCAAGAAACTATACTGTTACTTGTCCTGAACATGTTAACAGTGCATAAATCATATTATAGATTTGTTCAGAAACCACTGAAGAAGCACACAAGATATTTGATTAAAAAAAAAAAGAAAAATGAAAGCAGGAAAATGAACTCATCTACCCATTATTCTACTGCCCACCCTCCCCAAGTATATAAATTTCTCCTAAGAACTTGTTTTTGATTATTGAAAAAATTTTTTTCTAAGAAAAATCATTGTTCCACTGGGAGAAAAGGTCCCTTCCTTATATACTATCTTTGCACACTATGTAGCCCATTAAAAGAAACGTCTAAGTAATACATGTAGATGATAGAATAATTTCATCTTCTTTAGTGAACCACTGTTCCACAAGAATGCTTCCTTTATAAATTGAATAGATTTGGCCATTCCCTCATGAATATTCATTAGGTTACATGCAAAAATGGCTTTTCTACATCAGTTCAAAGAACATTTACTGAACATCTACAATGACCTAAGCTTTGGCTGCAGAGGAAACGGATGCCTAACGACCTAACCTCAACACAGCACCATAAGGCACATTAAGAGCCATAGTCACACAGGGGAAGCGATTATTTAGGCATAAGCTGAAAGAAATAAGAGCACAGACACACGATGAAAGTTATAGATTCCACAGGGACTGAAGAATGAAAAGCTAGTTTCTGTAGGTTCTGTGATCTGTGAAAACACAGATTATCTACCTGCCAAAATGATTCTTCTTAAAGAACAATCAAAACAGGTCTAAGCAACTTGTGAATTATTATATAAATGTGCCTTGGCAATCAATCAAGTCAAATGTCTGTCATTTGAGGAACCAAAGCCTTTAACTTAATTTTGCACAGGAGCAGAGAGCTTTTTTCAGAGATTTCTTAGAACACAGATGAACAGCCATAACCAATGTAATTTCATTATTAGACTATCAGTATGTGCATGTTTTAATCCCTGCAGGTATAATCAAAACATCTCCTAGAAACATCAGATGTATTCAAGCAAACACTTCAATGGGAAGCTAGTAAACTGTCCATTAGATAGAAATTTTTTTTTAAAAAGCTTTTATAACTCATGTTCTTTTGCTTTATGAAGCTGAAAGGTGCTACCTTCTCCTTCCCAGCATGCTCTTATAACTGCACTGGCTTTTGAAATGCTGGAGGGAGCAGATACTGAAAACCCGAAGCAGGTAGAAGCAACACAGAGCCAAAGCCCAAATGCAATTCAAAACATTTACCAAAGTGCTAATACATTTCTATATCACCTAGGATGAACCTGAAAATACTGAAGGACTCAAAATAGAATTTTTAAAAAATTTCATCTAAGTATCTGATTAACCTTCGATACTTACCCATTCCCCTCCGGTTAGAATTGGGAGATTGGCTATTTCTCTTCCAAATGTAGAAATTTTTCAGTAATGGAAGAGAAATGTGTTTATGCTCAGAAGCCTGATTCATGCTGTGCAGTGTGTGATGCCACAGTGATGTGTACCCTGAAGACTAATGGCACATCTCCATGACTGTATTTTTCCCCAATTCAGCTTCATTTGGTTTGTGACTTTTTCTTTTACATTGGAACTTTCAATATTAAAATGTGGTTTGCTAAAGAATATGGAGAACATTTTTTGGAATTCAGAACTTCAGCACTTTTTTTTTTTTTGGGGGGGGGAATTCAAATTACGTGTCTATTTACCCAATTATTGGAAAAGAGGAGAGTAATCAATTTGTCTTTGCCAATGGAATGAATTACTTCACAAGATATTTGAAAATATGTGAAGTTAAAATTTAGTAAAAGTACAGTCTTTGGAGTCCTCTAGACTTCATCCACAAAATAATGAGATTTTAAAAAAGAAACACAAAATTATATGGAACTGAAGAAAATTATGTAAAGCATTTAGCACAGTGTTCAGAACAGAAGTACTCAACAAATTTCAAGAAGTGAAACTGCAAATTTTATTCCAATGATTCTGAAATGTGGTTTCCATGGGTCAGCTACCACTATAATGCCCATTTCAGGAAATAATCAATTTGTGAGCTTTCAGTTTTAAAATTCTTGCTCCTCTAAACTCTGGTCTTGCTCTGTCCTTTCTGCTTTACCGCTTGTGACACTTCTTTGCCTGAGTGGACTCCCACATCTGGAGCTACGGTACTTCCGCCAATCCTCCCAGCTTCTCCACCTCAAGCTCTTCCAGAGGGATTTTGAGTCATTTTGCTTCTCCACCTATATGCATGTTCTCTTTTTAGGAAGATTATAAACTTCCTGAAGGCAGAGATTCCATTGGTGTATTTCTCCCCTTTGTCTTAGGAAGGTATTAGGAAGCTTAGGAAGCTCCAAAAATTTTTCACATCATCATAGTAACTGAGGTTATGTCATACTTCCACCAAGCCATGACAAAGCACTCCAGGCTTTCTAGAAAAAGAGTTTTACTATCTACAAAATGAGAATAAAACAACTGACTTAGCACAGATACATTCAGAATATACAATATGAAGTCTTCACACTATGCAAATATCTTAGAGTCCTGTCATAGCATAAAGGTAAAGGAAAAGAGATAAAGTGAATACTTGCGCAAGAAAGCACATAACTATCTAAATAAGAAAACATAAAAGAAACATAGAAATGGTATTTCTTACCTCCCCTCCCCATTGTATTCACCAAAAAAGAGGTAGATTCGCCAAAAAAACGACTTTAAATGTACTTTTTTTGGTACACTACTTCCCTAATTTGAATTATAATACTCTCTTTGTTCAACATTAGATCAATTTAATTGATGAATGTTTAACCTATACTCATATGCAAACACGAAATATTTTAAAGTGGCCTGTTTTAAAACCACCTATACCAAAGCAACGTAAACTCATTTAAAATCACATGCTTCCAAGCAAGTACAAAAAAAGAGTAAATTCTCTGCAGACTGAGGCCTCATCTTTTATTTATCATTCTATGTATAACTATTTGTAAAATATGCCAGAAAAAGACATGAAATAGAAGGATGCTTTTCAAATTAACTGAATGCAGAGCAGTGAACATAATATAAAGACTATTACAAGCATTAAAATATTCTGGAGTTAAATGTGTCCACACATTTAAAGGTAAATAGAAACCTTTAATAAATGCTGAATGTGTTTTCATGAAAATCATGAACAACGAATCCTGAGCAGGAGCACTGGAAAAATAACTTAGATTTAACACATACATATATGTCTACTTATGAGACACATTTCCAGCTAATAACATAAAAAAATATTTTCATCTATTATTTGAATAAAATGCAAAAGATACAGAAATTCCTACTGACTAGACATACTGTGTGCAATTTCTGGGAAACCCACTGTGGGGATTCATGAGGGTTCTACTGTGGCTTATGAGGCTGGACAGTGGCAACTTTGAACAGGTGAAATAGAGATTAAGGAAATCGTCAGGGATGACAGGTCACACTGAGGAGACTAAAGCACACACGTATTTTTAATCTGGAGAAATAGAGATTTAAAGTGAAACTTCCTAAAATAAAAGGAATAGGAACAAACTGCTCCAGGGAGTCTGAAGACAAGCAGGGAGGGTCCCAGCAATACCTGAGATCATTCCTATTGTTGTCTTGTGAATACAAGTTTGAGAAAGTAGTATTGAAAAGATGACCTTTCGGCAACTGAAATCAATTCCAACTATAAATAAAAAGAAACACAATCAGGACAGTTGTCACTACAGGGAATCTGTGACGCATCCATTTAAGGGCTAACATTTCCTTCAAATCAAAATCACAAAACTGGAGACTAAATAGCTCAGGATGCCAATGATGAGATCTTCAGAAATTGTATTTTAGGCAAAAGAAAAGTTCTTGCTTGATTATTTTGACAGCATAGCCAAGAATAAGGCTTGCTAGCTTAGATCAGGTATGCACTATATATTCTGCTACTGCAATAGAAAAAACCTAATTTGCGTGTGCACTGCTGGAAAAAAAAAAAAAGGCTATAATGTGATGTCTAATTCTTTGAGTTTATAGTTGCCTCCCTTAGGGGGTGAGAAGACCCCCCTACCCCAATTAGGTCTAAATATTCCACATCTTACTTGGATAAAAAGCTCTGTTAATAAATTAATTTTCTAAAAGTCAAGCAAAAACATACACTAAAGAGTATCCTATTGTATGAAATTATATTACCAATCTAGCAATGATTTCAGGAACCGTGTGTTAACAAGGAAGTCCCTGATAATACTTCCAAGCGCTGAGCCCCCACCCTTAATGAATTTGAATTTGTAGGTTTAGATGAATGGGACTTTGATCACCATTAGCAAATAACATTTAAGGTGCTATATTACCATGTAGAAAAAGCAGCCTTTTGTTTACTACTAGGATACCTTAACGATATTCTGCTTTCATCCACAACAAAATGCTGAATGGTCAGTTTTTAAAAATTAATCAGAATAACCTTGCTCTAATGTAAATCATCTTCCCTTTTGATTATAGTGAAGTCACAAACAGCAACAATCATAATAAATGTCCAGGAGATCTACCTCTCAATTACCATTCTGAAAGGAGAGGATACCACAGGAACACAGTGTTAAGAATTTTGGCACTGAAACTCACTAGTATATTCCTGACAGTCTGACAAACTGCTCTACTTTTCAAAAACATTACAGGGAAAATTCCAGCTACAATACACATGAAAGGGAATTTTTAGAGGTTTGTTTCTAACACACAATTGCCTGACGCATGCACATGGACCCTCACCCTTTCACTGAAGAGAAATGCCTTAGCTTACAATTGTTCAAAGCTTTAACACAACATTCTGCACCAACGCTGAAACGGCTTCAGACTGCATTCCCAAAGAGCCACAGATCACAGAGACACAGATCGCTTACCTGGGAAACCCCCTTGGACCATTGCTGTACCAGCGTTCCCTTCAGGGTATCTGCATTCCTGATAAACATTCAGTGCTGGAAGCAGCTCAAATCCTTACCAGACTCTGTCCTCTCTCTTCTGGCGACCTTGGGCCTATTTTTTTTTTCCTTCCCCTCGGATTTTATTCTCCTTAAGGGCAAGTTGTCAGTCTCTTTCTATCATGAGAAGCAATCAATTAAGCTAATTTCAAGCTACCACTCAAGCTAACAGTCACATCTGTCAGGAGGGAAGAGCTGCCTGGGAAAGTATGCCGGGAGAAGCAAAAATCCCTGGTTTCCAACATCTGACCCTCGATGCTTCACACTGCCGACTGTGGCACTCAGTTACCCTGCTCACATCGGGATGATGGCTCTATTCCAGAGCAGGAGACAATATAAACACAACCATTTATTTTGTGGCCAGCTTCAATTAATATCATTTTAATGACCCAGTTCCCTGCTGAGAAATAGTTCAGGGCATTAGTTGCAGCTCTCGAATGCAGATTAAAAGGAAACGGGTGGAGTTTAACCTATCCGAAGTGAATGAAACAGTCGTCAACTTACTGTCTTATTGCTCACATCATTGAATCATTTTGATAACAAAGAAATTGGTGAACCGCACTGAACATGTGGTGTCCCTAGTGAGATTCATTTGTGTCTCAGTAGCATTTTAAATGTGCAGTAAAGATCCAGTTTATAAGCAGTCAAGTCTTTAAGTTAGCTTTCTTGGGGGGAAAAACTATGAAAAAAATTGAAGCTTCAGAGAAATCATGAGAAAAATGGTTGTGGTTTCTTAAACTTTTTAAAAATGCCTCATTGCAACCCCTACTCCTTCCCACCCTCCCAGCACACCAGAATAGAATCATGACCAACAGCAATGACTTCACCGTTATCTATCAATTACTACAGTGCTCTCTAACCTTTCTTTGTGAAAGGTAGAATACAAAGTCATCTTCCTCATCACCTATCATATGGATGAGTATTATTAAAGTTAAGAACACCTGAATATAATTTAAATGGTTCTCAAAAGAACTTAAACAATACAATTTTTTATTTATAGTTACAATAAATGCATCCAAATTCTATCAAGGGCTGACGCTTTCGGAGTTTCCAGAATAAAAAAAATCAACTAAAATAGAAAGCAACATTCGCCAGTCTCCAATTATAGGACCAGAATAAGAATTCTACTTAATTTACTTAATTATAAAGATAAAGGGTTCAGAAAAGGATGATTAACCATAGGAAATGAGAAAAAGAATTTACATAAAACTGAACAATTAAAACTTAGCCTTTATTTCTTAATCTTTCCTCTCCTATTTTGCATCATCAAAAACAAATTAAAGGACAGAGCAAAAAAATCCATATATCTAGTAAAATGAACATAGAAATATTGCTAGAAGCCACTAATGAACGCTGTCTGCTTATCTGAGGTGAGCATTCTTAACACTCCTTAAAGCCTTGATAATAATTGCTGTTGATTGTAGTGACATCTATTGGCAAGGTAGAGATCAACTACAGAGTCCACAATGATACAAAACACCAAAAATTTAAACCCCAAAACCTACTAGTTGCTCAATAAATCTTTGCTGATCATGACACTGCTTCATGTTAAAAATTGGCTTGGCGCACACAGGATGGCCCGGGAGGGAAAGCTTAAATATGGCCCTGAACGTCAAAGGAGACCGAGACTCCATTCTTGACCTCACAATAACTAATTTTGTGACTTTGGGCAAATTAATCACTTCGGGGGTGGGGGGTGTCTTAGGATTCTTGTAAAATTAGACCAGAGGAGTTGTAAGGTTCTCAAATCAGCACTATCAAGGAAGATATTAAGATACTATTATTCCTTTCTTCAAAGTAGTTTGCTATCGGATTGCCCTCCTCCTTCAACACAGACCTTCTCATAATAATTTTTAACTATCCCTTACAAATATGACTCTTCAGAGAAATTTTTATTTAGATATAATTGACATAATATTATATTAGCTTCAGGTGTACAGCATGATGATTTGCTATTTGTATATATTGCAAAACGATCACCACAATAAGTCTAGTTAACATCTATCACCATACATTGTTGCAAAACTGATGAAAAATTTTAAGATTTACTCTAAGCAACTTTCGAATATACAATAGAGTACTGTTAACAACAGTCCCCACGCTGTGTATTACATGCCCAAGACTTATTTTATAGCTGGAAGTTTGTGCTTTTAAATTTTTAACCTCCTTCACCTACAAATGTCATGTCTAACTTTGAAATAATTTTAACAGGCTTTATTTAATATAATTCACATACTGAATTCACAGCTGCAAGCATATTATTTCAATGATTTTCAGTTAACTTACAGCTGTGTGCAGCTATCACCACAATCCAGCTTTAGAGCATTTCCACCACCTCAAAACATTCCACCAAGCCCAATCCCAACTCCAAATCTAAGCAACCAATGACCTGTTTTTTAGAGCTATAAATTTGTTTTTTATGGATATCCTATATAAGTGGAATCATATAGTAGGTAGTCTTTTGCACTGGGCTTCCTTTACTTGGCATCACAGCATACGTAAGTATTTTGCTTTTTTATTGCTTAGTAGTATTCCACTGTGTGGCTACACGTTATGTTTATCCACCCGTGATGGACATTCGGCTAATCCTGTTTTGAACTATTACGAATAATGCTGCAATGAACATTCGTGTAGGAGTCTTTGCGTGGACATAGGTTTTCATTTCTCTTAGGTATATACCTAGAAGAATTGTTAGATTGTGTAGTAAATGTACATCTTTTTTTTCTTTTCTTTTTTTTTTTTTTTTTGAGAGAGAGAGAGAGAGCACTGTGGGGGGAGTGGGGGAGTAGAACGAGAGGAAGAGAGAGACTCTTAAGCAGGCTCCACACCCAGCATGGAGCCAGATGTGGGGCTCAATCTTACCACCCTGAGATCATGACCTGAGCCAAAATCAAGAGTTGGATGCTTAACCAACTGAGCAACCCAGGTGCCACATGTTTAACTTTTTAAGAAATGACCGAACTATTTTCCAAAATGGTTGTACCATTTTATATTCCCACCAGAAGTGTATGAGGGATCTAGTTGTAATGCCCATCTTTTTTATTAAAGTCATTCTTGGGAAGGACACCTGGGTGGCTCAGTCGGTTAAGCGTCTGCCTTCAGCTCAGGTCATGATCTCAGGGTCCTGGGATCAAGTCCAGCATCGGGCTCCTTGCTCAGTGGGGAGCCTGCTTCTCCCTCTGCCTACAGCTCCCCTTGCTTGTGCGTTTGCTCTCTCCGACAAATAAATAAATAAAATCTTTAAAAATAAAATAATTCTTGTGAATGTGTAGTGGTTTTAATTTGCATTTCCCTAATAAATAATGTTGAGCATTTTTTGTGCTTATTAGCGATTTGTATATCTTCTTTAGTGAAATGTTATTTCAGCTTTGTCCATTTTTTAAAATTGGGTTGTTTTCTTATTAAGCTGTAAGATTTTTTTTTCTTCAAACATTTTGTTATACAGAATTTACGTGGATTAAATAAATTTAAAAGTAGAAGATTTTCCTCAAAACTCCCCTGTCAAAGTAGTTAGTGTACATGCTTTTGTACTTTTATCAATTAAAAAACACTAGGATTTGGGGCGCCTGGGTGGCTCAGTTGTTAAGTGTCTGCCTTTGGCTCAGGTCATGATCCCAGGGTCCTGGGATTCAACCCTTCATCGGGCTCTCTGCGTGGCAGGAAGCCTGCTTCTCCCTCTCCTACTCCCCCTGCTTGTGTTCCCTCTCTCTCTTTCTCTCTCTGTCCAATAAATAAAAAATACTAAGGATTCTGCAAAATCCAGCTTTGGCTATAAAATTTGACTTTAACTCTGCTATTCAGCATTGGCTTCTGGAAGGCTAAAGATTTGAAAGACTCTTGGACGTCATTCATGTCCCTCTGAACCCATGCAAGATCAGTGATCCCGGGACAGCATGGATTAACAATAGAGAATAAACTGTGTATTAATGGCAATAACTCAAACAAGGCTGATGTTTTCATTTACTGTTAATTCCTAGGTTAGAATTCTTGATGTATCTTAGAGTGAAAAATTTCTTTATGTGCTTGATATGTTGAAATCCTCTCAGTTGACTGAAATACAAATGTTCATTACTATAAGAGTAACACGCTACAAATAATTAAAGACGAGGGTGCAAGCTGCTACCATTTTGTATGAAAAATTAAAATTCTTAAAAGGTTAAGTAGGAAAATATATTAACAGTTAATGTGAATATTAAGAGAATTAACTCTATAAAGAACATCATGACCTTTGTGAATCAACAAATTTATAAATATTTAAATACTACAAGGCAAAATAAGGGAGATTATGTCATAAACTTTGTAGGACTGTTTGGCAAACTAGCACTCATATGAAAGTAATCTTTAAAAGCTATATTTTTAGTTTTTAAATTCCATTTGGACCATGAATTTTTCTCAAAAAATTCTGCTGTGTATTTTCCCTACACTGGGAAGAATGAAGGGAAATGTCGACCCTGCAATGGTAAAATTCCATTGGAAGAAAAAACCACAAAATCATATACAAATACCTCTAGGATAATTCCACCTTTGGTCCAAAGAAAATAAAGAGAAAAATACTCGAGAAAAAGGAAGTATTCCAAAATGCCTTTCTGTTCCAGTGATCGCAACTGAAAGTGGAAGAGTCAGTGTCACAGCGCACAATGGTGACCAGGCAGCAGCCCAGCTGCACAGAGTTGTTAATGAAGTACTACTGATCCTACATGATAGTGTTTGTTGTTTTTTTTTTTTTTTAAAGATTTTATTTATTTATTTGACAGAGACAGAGACAGCCAGCGAGAGAGGGAACACAAGCAGGGGGAGTGGGAGAGGAAGAAGCAGGCTCATAGCGGAGGAGCCTGATGTGGGGCTCGATCCCATAACGCCGGGATCACTCCCTGAGCCGAAGGCAGATGCTTAACCACTGTGCCACCCAGGCGCCCCCCTACATGATGGTGTTAAACTTAAAAAACCTGTTAACATTTAAAAAATTAAGCTATAGTAAGTTTTAGTAAAATTTTAATATATACATATGCCAAAAATTCCATTCTTTTTTTTTTTTTTAAAGTAGACTCCAGGCCCAGTGTGGAGCCCAACATGGGGCTTGAACTCATGCCCCTGAGATCAAGACCTGAGCTGAGATCAAGAGTCGGACACTTAACTGACTAAGCCACCCGAGGGCCCATAGAAATTTCATTCTGTAGTGACAATATCTGGCAAACACTGAAGAACGTTGTATTACTACTGATGATAAGAAAGAGTAGTAGCTAACATTTCTGGAATACTTCATACATGTCACTTCCTATATAAGGATTTTATATACATTACCTCTTCTAGGCTCTCACAGCAACTCAGTGAAAGGAGTACTAATAGTATCTCCACCTTACAAATGAGGAATCTAAATGAAAAGGATGCAACCTGTTTCAAATCGGATGGCTAAAAATGTTTAGATTAAGTGACTTAATCAAGGCTTTATTATGTATTAGTTACATATAATACATACTGCTATAATTGCTATTAGTGAAAAATGCAGAACATATTTTTGTAGGAATATACACATATGCATATACAGAAATTCACATGGGCAATGAATTCCCTAGGCTATTTCACTGGAAGTTGAATTATTCAGGCAAAGAACATGCACATTTAAATTTTTTATACATGCTGCCAAATGGGTGTCCAAAAAGAGGTACATGAGTTCATATTCCTGCCAACAGTACGTAAGTACTCCTATTTTTCTACAACCTCTCCAACAATGAGCAATATTAATTTTTAAAATCCTAAGTAATCTGGTAGGCAAAAAAATCTGACTTATTAATTTACGTATCTCTCATTATTAGTGAGGCTGAAAAGACTTTTTGTATTTGCTGTCCAAATCTATTTCTTTTGTTTCATACTGTCTGATCTTTGCTTGTTTTTCTATTGACGTACGTGTCTTTTTCTTTTGACATGTATATATATTGATGTATACATATTTTTTTATTATCCCCTACTTTTCATACTCTGTTTTTTATACATGGATAAACTATTTCTACATCTGAATGTAAATTTTGTGGGAGAATACCTAAGAACATTTTGAATATTTACTGGCAACGATATTGCTTAAAGATATATTTATTGTTATAATTGTTTTCAATTTTTATGTAAGTGAACTTATAATTATTTTCCTTTATAGTGTTGGTATAATAATATGAAAGGCCTTTCCTTCTACCAAGATTACATTTTTAAAATTTTATAGACTTTTTATAGTTTGTTTCTGGAAGCAAACAATATTCAAAATTAATTTCTCATTTTGATGAGAAATGGAGATCTCTACATTTTCTCCCCCTAATTATTATATATCCCATCATTTACTGAATAATCCTATTTCTGCTATTTCAAAAAAGATTATTTTTTATGTTCTAAATTCTTAACACCTGGGTTTATTTCTAGACCATTTTTATTTGCAAATATTGAACGAATTACTGCAGTTTTTTAAAAAGATTTATTTATTAGAGAGAGAGATAGAGAACAAGCAGTGGGGAGGGACAGATGAGAGGGAGAAGCAGGATACTCACTGAGCAGGGAGCCTGATGCAGGGCTCGATCCTAGAACCCCGGGATCATGACCTGAGCCGAAGGCAGCTGTTAAACTGACTGAGCCACCCAAGTGCCCCTATTTACTGCAGTTTTTTTTTTTTTAAAGATTTTATTTATTTATTCGACAGAGATAGTGACAGCCAGCAAGAGAGGGGGGAGTGGGAGAGGAAGAAGCAGGCTCATAGCAGAGGAGCCTGATGTGGGGCTCGATCCCATAACGCCAGGATCACACCCTGAGGGGGAAGGCAGACGCTTAACCACTGTGCCACCCAGGCGCCCCTATTTACTGCAGTTTTAAACAATGTTTCTGATCAGAAGGGCTATTGGTACTCTGGGCAGGGTTAACTCTTCATTGTATGGGACTATTCCATACAACGCAGTGCTCCTGGCAATTCAACTAATAAATGACAGTAGAATCCCCCAACCATTTAGAAGAGGGGACACCTGGCAATGTGTGGAGACATCTTTGGCTGTCATCACAACTGAGGTGGGAGAGAGAGTGTTACTGGCATCTAGTGGGTAGAGACCAGGGATGCTGTCAAACATCTTACAATGCAAAGAACAGCCTCCTTCCCCCACCCAACAAAGAATTATCTGGTCAAAATGGCAATAGTGCCAGGGTTGAGAAAAGCTGATTGAGACAACCAAAACACTCCCACTCATTTCTAAAACTCCAGGTTCAGTTTGAAAACTACCAGTTTAGAATATATTCAGATACGGGGAGAGACTTTTCAAAACCGTCTAGCATTTCACTTCCAAACCAATTTTCAAGCCCAGGCTATATATATTTAGTATCTGGATTCAAATTATCTTAAACTTACAGACTAATGTAAAAATAATTGAAATCTTTAATATACTTACTCTTCCAATCAGGAAAAGAACATGTCTCTATTTTCCCCCTGAATCTTCTTTAATAAAGTTCCACAGTTTCCTTTAAAAAAGAAACTGTAGGGGTTATCAACCTATGGTCCATGAATTCTTAAATGGGCTTCAGAACTTCCACTAAATAGGCAAAATAATGCCTTGATGTCTATTTAAAATGAGGTGTGTGTGTGTGCGTGTGTGAGGGTGCGTGCATGGGTGACAATGGTTTTGTGTGTCTATATACACTTTTCTGGGGGGTGGGTTTAGAGCTTTCATCACAGTGCCCAAGAATAAATGACAAAGAGTTATTATGGATTACTGCCATGAGTTTAACATTTCTAATTCTATTATTCCTAGATATTTTGTAGTTTGCCCATTATCACTATTAGACAAGTTTTACATTTTTTCAGTAGATAATACTGATTAGATAATATTTTCATAAGTGCAATTCATATACAGTCTTACTTAACCTTGCCAACAAATTTTTGGGGAGGTCTGAATTTTTGAGATTGTCTACGACACCCTCTGTGAATAATTTGTTCTCTCATTTTTTTTTTTTTGGAGATGAGCAAAGGAGCTGAGCTCAATGCCCTGCTAGATTCTTGAGGACAATAGAGCTAGCAAGCAACCTTGTCTTCTTCCAACTTTAGATGCAGATTCTATTTTTGGTAAGAGGAAAAGGGATTTCGGGCAGGATCCCCACCCCCATATATGTGGATTATCTATAAAGTCTTTTTAAAAATTAGAATATATATGTATGTATATTTTACGTATGAATATAAAGAATTTCTGAATAAATATGGTGAAGTGGACTGACTGCTAATGAGTAGGACTTTCTTGGGGGGGGGGGCAATGAAAATGTTCCAGCTGTTCTAAAATTGGTAATAGTGATGGTTGAATAACAGTGTAAATCAAAGACACTGAACCGTATACTTTAAGTAAATGAATTATATAGTAATGTGGATTATATCTCAATAAAGCTGTAATTTTCCAAAAAAGCAACCCCTCTAAACTTATAACTATTGTGACTCTGAATATTTGCTAATATATCACATTTCAGAGGGTCTTAGCTAATATCCAATCTTTGAAAAAATGAAATAAAGCAATTAAAGTAAAACACGAAGATGCAAAGTGTTAGTAATCTAATTTTTATTTGCATGGTGTAATTCACAGGATAATTTTATTATGCTTCATAGCCTAAATATATACTTTTTGCCAAATATTAAAAATGACATAAAATTTGGTGGTGGGGGGGAGGAATCTGAGCAGAAGATGTACCAGGATCAATAATTAAACTGGGTCCTTCTGAGGGGGGAAAAAGGTGGAAAAACAAAATACCAAAGGAGAATATGCTATTCTAAAATTAAAGTATTAAAAAAAAGACTTTAAGAGGCCTTCACTCAGCCTGTGGTTCCATTCACATCTTTGCTATACCACTTAAAAGCCAAGTGTCAAAGAAGTCAATTATATTCTGAGTTTCTAGAACTTAATATGCATCAAGAGACATGTCTATTGTATGATTCTCACTGCTTCTTTATGATCACTCTCTTAGAGGTTACTAAAAAGTCATTCTAAAACTTCTGCTCCCTGATGTTTAAATATGTAGTTGAAAGAATGAATACCAACAGGTTAGAAAGACGGGGTGAAGTAAAAGCATTTAATGTCTGGGATTAAAAGTGAACAAAGCAGGACTTTTTAGAGATAGTGCCTTCTCTCCCTGGGGATCAATACTTTTATATAAGGTGAGGGGTGACATACTGGGAGACAGAAGGCAAGCTGTTCTGGACAGAAGGCTCTGCAGCAAGATGGATGGTACAGCTCAGTAGAAAGGGTATCCTGAAGCCCCACGAGCCCAAGTGGATTTTCATCACACTCCCACCCCATCACTATGCAAGTCACACACCCTCCGTCATTAATTTGCCCAAATACTGGGTTTCTATAATGTGCCAGGCCAAAACAGAGAGGATTGCGAGACTCATGGAATTTGAAGGGAAAGACAGATATTAAACTAATAATCACATAAATCACATTTTGTTAAGTGCTAAAAAGAAAAAATACAAGAATATTTATTAGACTAAGGAGTGAGGCAAAGTTTTCCAAAGAAGGTGAGATTAAGCTGAAATCAGCAGAAAAGATAAGATCTCCTTTCATAGACTCTTCTGTAAATCAAATGAGAAAGCATTTAAAGACTTGGGGAAAATGTAGGACACATAGTAGGTACTCAATAAATTGTGATTACAACTATATAGTTACTAAAATTGTGGCAATGAAAATGCAAAGGAAGCTACAAATGTGGGAGAGACTGAGAATGAAGATTAATCTAGGAAGAGAGATAATAAGCGGAAGTGAAGTTTTAGTCTGGGATAAGGACTTTATGAAAAATTGAGAATATAAGGAAAAAGTTCAGACTTCAGGAAGAAACACATTTTGTTTTGCACAAAAGATTTAAAGTGCTAGTGGGAAAAAGATGTGGTATCTTTTTTTTTTAAGATTTATTTCAGAGAGTGTGGGGAGGGGCAGAAGGAGAGGGAGAGGGGAAGCAGACTACCTGCTGAGCACAGAGTCAGGACATGGGGCTCGATCTCACCCTGAGATCATGACCTGAGCTGAAATCAAGAGTTGACGCTTAACCAACTGTGCCACCCAGGCACCCCAACATGGTATCTTTCCAACAGCCAACTGAAAACAGGTCAGGATATCAGAGAGAAGTTATGCCTGAAAATGAAGATTTGAAAGTCACCATGTGATAGTGAACTCAGTGCTACTTCATACCCTCAGTGATCCTGAACCTTTGACAAGAACTTTTAAATTCAGGTATTAAAGACTATTACCATAAAGTTAAGTCTGATGTTCTGTACCATTGGTAACCTCCCTTTGACAACTCCTGCAGGACTGATAATGGTAGTTTTTTTCTTTTTTAAGATTTTATTTATTTATTTGACAGAGAGAGACAGCCAGCAAGAGAGGGAACACAAGCAGGGGGAGTGGGAGAGGAAGAAGCAGGCTCCTAGTGGAGGAGCCTGATGTGGGGCTCAATCCCAGAGCACCGGGATCACACCCTGAGCAGAAGGCAGACGCTTAACAACTGCGCCACCCAGGTGCCCCTAATAATGGTAGTTTTTTACAGCTGAGCATTTATGTAGATATTGTTTCTTAATTCTTAATTGTTTCCTAATTCTTAATTAAAATGTAAGCACTTTTGATTCAATTGACCAATAGACTTCCTATAATTAGAATTCATGAATTATGCCCAACTACGCAAGATAAGGGATCTATGACGTAAATATCTATCATATACCACACTTTCTACATTAGTGTAACATTTAATTCTCTCTCTTTTTATATTTATTTGAAACAGAGCGCGAGAGAGAGCATGAGCAGGGGTAAGGGGGGAGTGGGGAGGGGCAGAGGGAGAGGGAGACGCAGAAGCCTTGCTGAATGGGGAGCCCAATGTGGGGCTCGATCCCAAGACCCCAGGACCACAACCTGAGCTGAAGGTAGACACCTAACCAACTGAGCCACCCAGGCGCCCCAACATTTAATTCTCATAACAATCTCTACAATCGTTATTTTTATCAAGTGTTCTTTTTCTTATCAGTTTTATGTTGCTAAGTTCAACAGTTGCTTCCATGATTCTAACCTCCTCAACCTCTCAGGATCATTCCACAGTTCGCTGCTGACATTCAGCGACAAAACCCTTCCTGAAACACGTTCTTCTCTTAAATAGCCTGACTCGACCACCTCCTGGAAATGCTCTTATGCTAGGACGCTCCTCTGCTGGTTCAGGAGGCCCATACTGGGTTGGCTTCCTGTTGCTGTCTACACATCGCTCCTAAGAAACTCACTGGCTCCCATGACCTTAAATGCCAGCTAGACCAGTAGTTTTCTGAATATGGCCCCCGGATGAGAAGTATCAGCATCACCTGGGAAATTACTAGAAACAGAAATTCTTGGTCCTCCCAGGTGTAAAGAATCAGAAATTGGGAGTGGGCCCAGCAACCAGTTCTTTAACAAGCTCTTTATGTGTTTCTGATACACTGTGAAGTTTGAAAACCAGAGCTCTAGATTCGTGTTTTTCATACTGCAGGTTGTGACTCATCAGTCAAGAAACAGGCTTGCAGGGGCGCCTGGGTGGCTCAGTCGTTAAGTGTCTGCCTTTGGCTCAGGGCGTGATAGTGGCATTCTGGGATCGAGCCCCATATCAGGCTCCTACGCTAGGAGCCTGCTTCTTCCTCTCCCACTCCCCCTGCTTGTGTTCCCTCTCTCGCTGGCTGTCTCTCTCTCTGTGTCAAACAAATAAAATCTTAAAAAAAAAAAAAGAAAAAAAGAAATAGACTTGCAAACAGCATTTAAAAAAATGTAACAGAATAGAAAAATAAAGTTTTTATAGGGTTATAAAAGTAATATTTTGTGAAACCTTTGTTTCAATTATTTTTATTTTTTTTAAAAGATTTTATTTATTTATTTATTGGACAGAAAGAGACACAGTAAGAAAGGGAACACCAGCAGAGGGAGTGGGAGAGGGAGAAGCAGGTTTCCCACTGAGCAGGGAGCCCGATGCGAGGCTCGATCCCAGAACCCTGGGATCATGACCTGAGCCAAAGGCAGACACTTAATGGCTGCGCCACCCAGGCGTCCTGGTTTGTTTCAATTATATATGCACTAAGTGTATGTGTACACATCTATACTTGATTGTTAAGTAAAATATAGGTTACTATGGATCACAATAAAAAAAAAATCTGATCTACAGAACTATATAAGCCAGCTCTTTGATTCCTTCTTGTCACTTTGGTATTATCTTGGTCTTTCGTTCCCATTCTACTTAATGTTGACTCCTCCAAAGCATTTATTCTCACACTACATTGTTTTATTTTATTTAGACTATCAATATTTTAACTATCTTACTGTTTATAATCTTTCTCTCCCACTAGAATATAAGCTAATAAGAAGAGCGATCTTATTCCCTGCCATGTTCCCAATACCTAGAACAACGTCTGCCCACCTATAATATCCACTCAACAAACATTCCATGGCACAATGAAGTTTATGACTAAGTAACTTACCAAAACTCACCTAACTTAAATTACTTTTTAAAGATTTTATTCATTTATTCATGAGAGACACAGAGAGAGAGGCAGAGGGAGAAGCAGGCTCCTCATGGAGCAGGGAGCCCAATGTGGGACTCAATCCCAGGAACCCGGGATCACGTCCTGAGCCAAAGGCAAATGCTTAACGGACTGAGCCACCCAGGCACCCCAGATTTTAACTATACTTTAAAAATCCTATGTGTCTCATGACTGTGATCTCTCTAATGCAATCACCACTTCCTGGTGGGCCTAAGGCTTGGATTCCAGCCTTCCACTTCACAATCCTGGACCATGGGAAAGTAGAAAGAAAGAAAGAAAGGAAGGAAGGAAGGAAGGAAGGAAGGAAGGAAGGAAGGAAGGAAGGAAGGAAAGAAAGAAAGGAAAGAAAGGAAAGAAAGAAAGAGAGAGAGAGAGAAAGAGAGAGAAAGAGAGAGAGAAAGAGAGAGAGAGAAAGAGAGAGAGAAAGAGAGAAAGAGAGAAAGAAAGAAAGAAAATCATATTTTCACAACTGTAAAAAGAAATTCTTAGTTTTGGGACAATAAGAATCTGATAAAACAGTGAACCAATCCACTCTTGGTTTTGGATGGAGGAGCAGAGTAGTCATTTAATGAGAGTTAAGGAACAAAGGAAAAACCATGGGATCCATTTCACAAAGAAATATGAGAAAGCTAGAGGCCTTAGGCTCACCTACATTTTAACACCCCATACAGTTCAAACTCTTCCGAAGAAAGATGAACAGTGAATTCAATGGGGAGTTAAATGGGAAGGGGAAAGTATGCTGAGAAGGAAAAACTAAGGGAGCAAAATGAATGGGAAGTCACATTCACGGCCTAAATATATTTGCTGGAGAATCTGTGAAATGTTTTAGTTAGAAGATGATTTAGGAATTAGAAGGCTTTTTCTGCAAGCAGTGCAAATCGGTATCTCCCTGAACCCCACTAATGCTATGAATGTGTTTGTGCACAAGTGCGAACACACATGTACATGACTGGAACCTTGGGGAGAGGGCTGCTGTTGTATCTTATGGCCTCTAAGTGATATTCACTAGATAACTCCAAGCACTTTGTACCCACATCTGGCAGGGTAAATGAGATTTAAGTAACGAGATGTATAGATGAGAGCATACGCTCTAGAGTCGGAGAGTCTGGGTTTAAATTACATTTCTACTACTTACTGGCTGTGTAACATTGAACATAATTTCTCTGAGCCTCAGTTTCTTTATTTGATTAATTAGAGACCTCACAGGTTAGTATGTCGGCTGAGTTAATAGTACATAAAGGCCTGCCACATCGACACCAGAGTTTTTACTAAGTATCACAATCCTTATACTGAGCTCTTTAAATCCTCTGCTCCTCAGATTCTAACAATCCTATGAGGAAGCTTATCACAAGACATCCCCTCCCCCTATTACAGATGAGCAAGTGTGAGCCATGAAGGGGTTAATTAATTCGTCCATGAATTCACAACTAAATAGAACTAGGATTAGAACATAGTTTTAGTCACATGCCTAAACCAGATTTCCTAACAACTATGCAAATATGGGCACTCTAGCATCCCAGAAATTATGAATAACCAACAAGCTATCTCCTCTCTGCTGCAGCTGTCCTAATACCTGTATCAGAACAAGGGATTATGTCACACATGCACACACACATATCAGTCACCTCCATCATGTGTAACGCTCCAAAAGAGGTGGAGAACCAAGGCACTATAGCACACTGATCAAATTTTCTTCCCATACCTTTGTATCCTCCCTTCCAGGTTGGTGACCCCAACAAGAAAAAAGGAGCTGTTTTATTTCTTTCAGAACAGATTTACTTAACACGCTTAGTAAAAAGCAGTTGGCTTTCAACAGAGATGTGTTGAATAAATGAAAAAAATGCACCAGAAAAAAGGCTCTGTAAAACCAAAGTGCAAATCAATTTCTTATAAAGCCAACTAAATGATTATAAACACTATTTATATTCAAATTTATATACTTACTACTGTATTTAAAAAAATATGAAGTTATAAAATCAGCATAATAATTATCATTAGTAAGAGCTATAATACTTGTTAAAATTTCACTATACGGCAGGCTAAAGGCTTTATCACCTTATTTTAATCTTCACCACATCCCTCTGAAGGAAGAACCATGATTTTTATAGAAGAGGGCATGCTGAAGGTCATACACTAAAAAGTGTTGCAGCCAGAATTTTAACTCTTTCCATATCCATATCAAACTCTGTTTCTAAATTGTGGAAGGAACAAGATTATTTTTAAAAGAACATATATACACACATTTCACAAACCATAAAATCCACCCATTTAAATATATAATCCTGTGGGTTTTACTATATTCACAAAATGTGCAACCATCACCACAATCTAACTTTAGGGTATTTTCATCCTTCCAAAAGAAACTCCATGTACAATAGCAACTGGATCTAACTACATATACTTTACGTGCATAAAAGAAATGCAAATTCTTTTAAATAAAGCCTCCATTAAATACATGTATGAATGTGTATTTGATAAACCTAATGCAAAGAAAGTCATGAAAGGAACTCTAAAGGAGAAAGTATGACTTGGGTCTTTTCTAATTTTATATTAGCAACACCACCATCGGTTTGAATAGAGCAAGTAATCAAGAGCTGACGTCCACATCCAACCCAGACTACTGTGGGTCAAACTGGGAGTTAAAGGAATTCTTAGCATTTTTGCATTCACAGCCAAATAGTAAGACTAGGAGGAAATGTAGATCAAATACTGTATAACCCATTGTCTTTGACAGTCACTCTAATATATTGTGTTGAGGAGGGAAGTTTAGGAAAATAAAGTCACAAAAGTTGGGGAGATATAACATTTTCCTTTTCAGCATGATCTGCTTCTACACATTTTCTAAGAACCCACAGCATTGCATTTGATAATTGACAATACTCCCCAAAGCACAATTTAACGAAGTCTGCATTCACTTCAAATAATGAAAAGGAACTCACTGTTGGTAAATGCATATTCTTCTTCATTTTCATCACTGTCATCTGACGGAGCTTTATAAGGAGGTGGGAGTTTCATTGGAGGTGGCGCAGTTCCTTGTCTCTGAAAATGCAAAATTTGAGAGAAGGGTTAATCGCCTTTGCACAATCCTCTTCCTCAAAGACAAACAGGCTAAAAAGATAATCTGGAAATATTTTGACGGTATACAACTTCAGTCACATAACAAGGACTGGAAGACAATTTGTTTTCTTATATTTATGTTATTATGTAATTGACCGTGATGTAAGCACACTGCTACAGCAAACAGGAATTCAAAAGCACAACATTTAAGACTGTAGGACCTACCCAGAAGAATGCATTCCTTTCACCAGTGAGAAAGTCGATTACGTATATTTTATTTACACTGTTACCAACCAAGTAATCCAAATGAAAGACGTTTCAAAATAAATGTAAAAAGTATCCACTGTATTAATTCTACATTTAAAGTTTATTCAATTGTAGAAGGTACAGATTTATTTCTTAAAAAAAATAGTTGAAATGAAATACCAAGGTTTTGTAAGTGAAAAAACATTCATCTGTAATTTATAGTCAACATACATTTTAATGTTTTAAAAAAGAAAGACATCTTTAGGATGAATACTTTTTGTATCTCTGTGTAAGTATTCTTTAAATTTACACACCAAGTGATACAGCATAGAAATATTTGGTTCAAACTTAATTAAAGAGAACAAAACTCAACGATCAGATTACCTTCACAGAATGTAGACATTTTCTTGAGCGCTGGGAAAAATAAAACATGCTAAGTTTACAGAGATCCAAGCTGCTAAAAAGAATAGGAGCTGATATACCCATGCAGTCCACAAATACCAAAATAACTGGATTAAGATTTGTTTTGCTACAGGATTTCAGCAGAGTACATTCAATTATGCTTTATACGACAAAACCACTAATGGCAGGATACACTCCAGTAAATGGACAATGACTGGTCCATTACAGAAAGCAGGCATGTAATAAATTCCTCCAAAGCAGAAAACACTATCTGGGATCCATAAACAAAAACACACACCCAAATTTATTTAAGATAATGTCTAACCAAAGCAGTATTTCATCTATATGTAGAAAATCCAAAAATCAATAAAATGCAGGAATGATGAAGGAAGAGAAGATGCTAAATGCAACATGCCTATTAAGCAACAAAAGAATACAGAACTGTGATCACGCCACGTCTTTATTTTTGGTTGGAAAACCTTAAAAGTGAGTTAAATGAAGAGTAAAGGCAGCAAATGAATTCCTTTCAGTAAACCTTTTCCTCAGAACCAGATCCTTCTAGGTCAAAAACAATACTTGGAACAAGGACAGCCAGCTTTTAACATTAAGAGATATAAATTCTCTCTAATATGTTTTAAAAACATATTTAAGAGGAAACTCTTTACACCACTGACTTATTAAAATTAACTTCTACCAACACTCTCAAAAAGAACATAGGATAAGCATGTCTCGGTCCCTCTGAAGTTTGAACGTGGGTTGCCATATACCTGGGGCATCTCTCTACGGCACACGAGGGAAGGTTGTAGGCAGGACCTGGCTCTCTGTGGCAATGAAGGCTGGAGCAAGGTACACGCAAGGAGGCCAGGTGAATGTGATTTCCATGAGGGCAGAGAAAATAGTGTGGTATCCCTCAGCTCCGAGAACAGAGCCTGGTACAAAGCAGGCCTCCCTTAGCTATCTGCTGAATGAGTGAATAACTGGTTGTCAGTCATGCTGATTAGGTCTTCTAACATATTAATTGCCAGAAAAATGACAATGATGGAAAAGGTTCTTGTCCAATAGCTGTGCATATTAATTTTGTCTGGTAGAGATGCAAATTATTTTAGTCCCGTAGGGAGGATAATTCCAAAAGTTATAGTTCTATTGCCCTGTAAGACATTAACTAGTTTTGTACTAAATTTGAATCTAACTTATGCATTCTTTGTTTTTGTTTGTTTTTTAAAGATTTTATTTATTTATTTGACAGAGAGAGAGAGAGCGCACAAACAGGGGGAGCAGCAGGTGGGGGAGAGGGAGAAGCAGGCTCCCAGCTGAGCAAGGAGCCATATGCAGGGCTCGATTCCAGGACCCTGCGATCATGACCCGAGCTGAAGGAAGATGCTTAACCAACTGAGCCACCCAGGCATTCCTGCATTCTTTCTTTGAACAATTAATAAATACTTCACTCTCTCCAATTCTCTCTGAACCAAGCGAACCACCTTGCTGGTTCCCTCATTAATGAGTTAAGTAAATAACCATACATTTTGCATAATAGGTCACATTTTTTTCTTAAATTATACTTTGTCAGTTATGAAGGTCCCACTGAGATGTTCAAGTAGACTCACCTCCCAGAACCAGTTAAAGAGTGATGCCCGAAGTATGCAATTCATGAGCTGCTTAAGCCCAGATTCATCATTTCTTGGCACCCACAGTAAATCCCCAGTGGCAATAGAACTTTGTCTTTTTGACTCTCTTTCTCTTACTTCTAACCCTATGATTTTGTGTCTGATACTAAGCCAAGTTTGGTTCTGATCTGCACTCGGGCTGTTATTTCCTATCAGTAGCAGCAATAAATGGAGTTTGGTTTTACGGTCTGACAATTTAGTGGTGTTTGAGGATTATTATATATTGGTTCTACAGGGATCTATTCTCTATAGGGTGAGAGACAATGGCAAAAGTTGTTAGTCTTTGTTTGCCTGTTGTTGTTTTTGGATAGTAACAGGTTTTGAGTCCACTGGAAAGAACAGCTTTCAGACCAAGGGGTTTGTGCACGTCTAGGTCTGCATGTGTCACACGGCTGAAGCTGGAGGACAGGAGCTGAAGGTGCTCTGTGTATCAGAAAGTGAGAAAAGCCCTTACCTCTCACTGCGAGAAATATTTTCCTACCTTCAAAGGGTGCTAATAAATTAGGGGGAAAAAAATCTCTTTCTGATCTGTTTGTAGAGACTAATAATCATTACTGAAAATCTAATATTCCTAGAATTTTCTGGAAAATAGTAAAACTAAACTCACACTACCTTAGATGTGACAGCCTTCTAATTAAACATCAAAATCCCTTTTTATAGAAACCACTAACTCAGAAGCATTTTAATGTAACAATCCGGATTCACAAAATCAAAGCGATTTGGTGATTTAAGTGTAGAAACAGTTACACTTTCTCCCCGATATCCTTGATCTTATTGGAGTATAAAGCAAAAATATGTAAGACTATAAAAACATTGACACCAATGCTGCATGATCCCCACATGTCTACATCCTATGTATGTATACAGATATATAAAAAAGAATATCACAAATATTTACACATTGCAGAGTACTGTCAGCCAAGTCTAAGACCTAGCACAATGTGGAATATCACGAGAGAACACTGCATTATCTGTTGCTGTTAAGAATAATCAAAGAGCACATCTTGTAACATTCTAAGTGTCACCAGGAGGATCACAAGAAACCATTTTATCTTTGCAAAAACCTTCATGAGGTTCTCCTCAGCCCCAGGCTCTCGCATGTCCGGATTTCTCCCTTGAAATAGAAGCATGTCTTCACATCAACCTTAGGGAGGAGTAATCTACACACAATGAAATGTACTCCGCTTAAGGACTTACTTGGAATAGATACATCTTTATAAGTTTAACATGACTGTATTTTGAGGGACTATTACGTTTGGTGGGAGATGATACTTTCATTTGGGTGGTGCGCAAAAAGAAAAGAGAACTAACAGCAGGAGACTACTTCTCTGTGAATGTACGTCTTCCACTTGTGTTAGTCTCCGTGACTCCTTTAAGACAAAGAATATATGAAGTAACCCTGAAGAAAATTTTAGAGGGAAAATACCAAAGAGTTATGAGCATATAGTTAATATTAGTATGTCTATGACTCCTGATGGCCTGTCATTTCACACTCCATGATGAAAAACAGCACAGAAAATAGTGAACCGAGACAAAACAAGAAAAAGACTAGGGATTTATTCAAGACCTCTTTATGGATTTTTTTTTGGGGGGGGGATAACTTAGTTTCTTAGTCACACTCTTTTTTTGTTTGTTTGTTTAAATGGGAATGATCTCAAGCCAAAATTTAGATTTCTATCCTACACCTCCTAGTAACTGGTTTCAGGTGACTTTTTTTTTTAAAAGATTTATTTATTTATTGGGGGCGGGGGAGTGAGTAAACAGGGGGGGAGGGACAGAGGGAGAGGGAGGGAATCTCAAGCAGACTTGTGGCTGAGCGTGGAGTCCCCTGGGATCATGACCTGAACCGAAATCAAGAGTTGGGTGCTTAACTGACTGAGCCCACCCAAGCGCCTTGTTTCAGATGCTTTTTATCCTCTCTTTTTTGATTGTTGGTAATTCTAGAGAACACGTATTGCTTTTATATTAAGGAGGAAGTAATGCATAAAAGGAATTACTTCTAATGATGATCCCTTTTAAAGAGATTTTCAAGGAGATAATTTGTAATCACCTGACCTCCCAACTTTGGGAAGGTCCCCATCTCTGCTCCCGTAGCATCCTGTGCGTGCTTCTATCATCATAATTATACTTCTGTTTATTTCACTACATGTCACATTCATCAGTGCGCCACCTGGAGTAAAGGTGCTTCATCATTCCAGAAGGTAGTATAGTGCTTGGCATGTAAACTGTAACTTCAGAGACGAGACATAGTGAAGTACATCCTGTAACCACTGCGAACAGTTAAGTATATCTTGTAACCACTGAAACATCATCCTGTAACAGAGACACAGATACTGGTATGGCTTCTTTCATTGCAATGTTAACCTGAATGGTTATTCTCTATACCAAAAAATTCAGTTGGACAGACTTTCGTGACTTTTGGTATTACTGAACACTTACTTGTATTTTTAAAATTAGAATGCAAATATCCTTGCTTTGTACTGAGATTCAATTTGGTTTAATGGAACAAGCCAAAGTTGGTAAGAACCACATATTTATCTTTTTTACTTCTGGGATCTTATGTGGAATTATCCTGAATCAACTAAATTACCTTGTTCCCTAAAGTAATTAAATTGGTAACCAGTTTATTCATCTGTGTGTGGTTATTATCTGTGTCCCCACACTGATTCCTTGTCTGCTTCCTTTGTGATGTTATATTCCCAGACTGCTGCACAGTCCTAACTGCCCCACTATATACAGGATTCCAACAGACATTTGATGAAAGCTCAGATCTTTGAATCAAGATATGAACTGACAAAATTCTAGCAACAGAATAGACTAAATATTCTGAGAAATCCATCTTAACCACAAAAAGATGACAGATAAACTTTTGAAAATGTGCTTTTGTAACATGTGCCTGAAGCTAGAAACAACCACAAATCCCAAATCATAAAGTAAAATGGGGCACAGAAAGGTGGCATGTGCCCAGAGGGCATGTTATTGCTGGTGACCCGAAGTCAGAGATGTTTTGTTTTTAGGATCCTTTATTCATTCAACAAGTATATGCTTGTGTCTATGAGGTGCCAGGCAGTGGTTTGGGCAAAGGAGACAGAGTAATTATGAGACAGATGAGCCCCCTGTCTTCCTGGAGCTCCTTTTCCAGCCTTTCAGATGCCCCATTTTGTGGATCTACATGTCTTGTCCCCAGATTGCTTTAAGGTAGCAGTCACTGAACTCTCCATTGTTTGCTTTGCCCCACTAGAAGGGAAGTTCCAGGAGGGCAGGGAGTTTTTGTTTGTCTTTAAAAACCTCACTGAGATATACTGACATGAAGAACTACACACATTTTAAAGTGTACAATTTGAATTCATCATCATAATCAGGACGATGGATACAATCATCAATCCCAAAGTTTCTTCACGCCTCTTTTTAATCCCTTCTCCTTCCTGCCCCTTTCCCTGGTCCCCCATTCTCTTGAACTACTAATCTCCTTTTTGTCAGCAGGTTTTATTTTTCTAGACATCTAATCCCTGTAAATTAGGTCTGTTACCTCCAAAAGGCTGAGAAAGATCTCTGCAGGTAATGACCTCGACCATGTACATAATATTTCTACAAGCCATAACCATGGTCTTCCAGAATCTACATATTATCTGTGTCTACTAAGGACTGCCAAGAACAGCTACAGAATCCTGAACACACAGCATATGCTACTGCTAATCTGATTATAATCTATTGATTAAAATCTGAATTCAAAGAAGGTGGCCAACCAGGTTAAAACACAACCCTATAATGTGGTAAGGAAACTAATATTACTTTTTCTTATCCTTTTAAGAACGCTTCCCCCCAAATCCTCAAGGAGCCTTGACTGATCCCCGTGTACATGTCCACAATTAAAGTTTTCCCAAGTATTTAATTTAGTTACAGTTTTTTTCTTTAATATGGTGAAACCTGCAATGGATGAAGTTTAAAAACAAACAAATCAAACAAACAGACCAAAATCTTGACCACAGAAGACAGTAAGGATATTTCCTGGCCTTGGCCTTAGCTTGAGGTGGAAAAAAAGAAAAAAGGTAATCCTTCAGAATTCCTTACAAGTCCAGACTCTCTCAGGTTGGAGACCTGAATTCATTCTGTGTGTGGCTCAAAAATTTCCAAGCTAAAAACCAGGCAAACACGAAAATAAAGTTGGCACAGGTTCAGTGATATTAGATGAAATAGGTGTTAGGGCATTACTAAATAATGCCACATATGAATAAAGATAATTTAAAACTTGTAGACATCTGATAAATTTACTTGAAAAGATGTAAAACAAAAACTGAAAAACTACATGAAAAATAGACTAATTTTACTATCAAAATGGGAGACTGTTAGATTACCATGACCTCCCCTCACCAAAAACACAATTATGCAAAATATCTGAACAACTTAATTAATTTGCTCTAGTGACTCTGTATAAACCTATACCCAGTAACTATCACACTAGCAGGGCCTGGCTGGCTCCATCAGTAGAACGTGCGACTCCTGATCTTGGGGTTGTGAGTTCGAGCCCCACGTTGGGTGCAGCGATTACTTAAAAATAAAATCTTTAAAAAGAAAAACTACTATGCTATTCTTTTAAATCACAGATACACATTTATAATAATGGAGAATCTGATAGGCCATACAAAGTCTCAACTAATGTAAAAGAATACTACATAAACCACAATCTCTGATTATAATGGAAATATGTTAGAAAATAATGGGTTTTAAAAACATTCATGTGGAAATTTAAAAATACATTTCTAAATAAATTTGGGTAAAAAGAAATCGTGGGGACTAAAAAAACCAGTACTGAGTAATAGATACTCAACTTAAAATCTTGGGATGTAAAGAGTGACTTAGAAGGAAATATATGGTCTTAAATGATTGTTTTAGGAAAAAATGGCTAAAAATTAATAAACTCTACAACTACCTAAAGGTTACAGTGGCGGGGTGGGGGAGTAGAAGAAGAAAACCAAACAAAGTAAGGTAATATAAAGATGAGAACAAAATTAAGCAGAATAGGGACGCCTGGGTGGCTCAGTTGGTTAAGCGACTGCCTTTGGCTCAGGTCATGATCCTAGGGTCCTGGGACTGAGTCCTGCATCGGGCTCCTTGCTCAGTAGGGAGCCTACTTCTCCCTCTTCCTGCCCTCCCCCCTGCTTCTCTCTCTCTCTCTGACAAATAAATAAATTTAAAAAAAAATTTTTTTTTAAATTAAGCAGAATAAAGACACAAAAGAGATAACACAGTTCAAAAATTAAAACTTCAAACACAGGAATTATACACTTGAAACTAATGTAATGTTATGTCAACTATAATAAAAATTTTTTTTGAGAAATTAAATGAAAATTACCTTCAAGATTAAGGAAAAAAAAATGTAAAAAGGAAACTATATTTACAATGAAAAAGAACTATGGATAGAGCATATATAATTCAAGCTAAGATAACAAGCAACTTTGAGGAGCCTGGGTGGCTCAGTCGATTAAGTGTCTGCCTTTGGGTCAGGTCATGATCCCAGGGTCCCAGGATTGAGCCCTGCATCAGGCTCTCTGCTCAGCGGGGAGCCTGCTTCTCCCTCTCCCTCTGCCTGTCGCTCCCCCTGCTTGTGCTCTCTGTCAAATAAATAAATAAAATCTTTTTTTAAGAAAAAAACAAATTTATACTAACAAATGTAAAAAATTAAGTGATATCGATATTCCTAGAAAAGAATCAATAACCATGACTGACTCAAGACAAAATAGAAAATCTGAATAGTTCCATAATTATTAAAGAACTGAATCAGCATTTTAGATTTTTCCCACATAGAAAACACAGGACCAAAATGGCTTCATAAGCTAGTGTGACCAAAGATTTAAGGAATGAATAATTAGCATTTTACACAAATGCTCAGAGAACTAAAAAAGAGGAAATATACCTACTACTCATTTTAGTAATCTCATATATTCAAAAGCAGACAGAATAGTACATAAATGGGAAATTCCAGGCCAATTTCATACCTAACCACAGATGCAAAAATCCTTAAGGAAATAATGCCAGCAATGTGCAAAAAAAATCATGATCAAATTAAGTTTAATCTAAGAATTCAAGATTGGTTTGAGATTATGAAATCTATTAATGTAATTTATCACATTAAGGGATTCAAAGAGAAAAAAAATGTATACACACACAATTATTTCAGTGAATGCAGATAATACATCTGATAAAATTCAATGCCAATGCCATTCATGATAAAAATTCTTAGCAAAATAAGAATGAAAGTGGATACTTCCTTAACCTGAAGGATTATCTACAAAAACTTACAGCACACATCATATTCAATGGTGAAATATTAAAAGCAATTTCTTAAATATCAGGAGGAAAAACAACAAAAATGTTAGCTATTATTACTTCTTTATTAAACACAGAGGAGGTTTTAGTAGATAAATAAGAAAAAGATTGGAAAAAAGGGGGAAAGAAAACTGCCTTTATCCAGAGTGATTATTATTACCCATAAAGAAAATCCAGAAATAAAAATCTAAATAGTATTAGAATTTGAGATTCACATTATTAAAATTATGTACATTTATAGAGGACATAAAGACACTAGAAGGCTCTACATATAGTATTTAAAATATTTAGTAAGTTTATCTTTAGGTGGTGGGTTTATGCGTGATTTTATTTGTTTCAATCTTTCAGTTTTTCCAGTGTTCTGCACTGGATTATTTTATTTTATAAAAGAATAATGGAATAATGTTACAAGATGTCAAATGAGTACATAAAAAATCAATTCTATGTCTACATACTGGCAACAAACAGAAAATGCAATTTAAATTAAAAGCAATACAAAATGTAAGAGTATCTAGGAATAAACCAAAGATTTACAATACCTTTCCGAAGAAAATTACAAAGATTGAAAGAAAATAAGAATTTAATATGTAGAAAGATATATCATGTTAACGGTTAAAAAGGTTAGATATCATAAAGATATACTTCTTTACAAATTAATCCACAGATATGACACAATTCCCATCAAAATTCTCCAAGAGATTTTTTTTGTAGAATTTGACAAGCTAGTCCTAAAATTCATAGGGAAAAGGAAAAGGATACAAATAGGTAAGGCACCCCTAAAGAAGAAGAAATATGTAAAGGAAATTGCTTTACTAGAAACAAGGTTTATTATTAGGCTTTGATAATTGAGCTAGTGCAGGGGCGCCTGGGTGGCACAGCGGTTAAGTGTCTGCCTTCGGCTCAGGGCGTGATCCCGGCGTTCTGGGATCGAGCCCCATATCAGGCTCCTCCGCTATGAGCCTGCTTCTTCCTCTCCCACTCCCCCTGCTTGTGTTCCCTCTCTCGCTGGCTGTCTCTCTCACTGTCAAATAAATAAATAAAATCTTAAAAAAAAAAAATAATTGAGCTAGTGCAGCATTTGTGCTGGAATAGACATGGGGAACAAAGAGAAAGCTCAGAAGCAGACCCCCCCATAACCTGAGCTAGGACTGAGCATTACAAGTCAGTAGGTAAAAGAGGGCCTATATTAAAACAGTAGGATAGTTATCTTTATGGGGGGAAAAATAAAAATTCATCCCTACCTATTATCATATCCCAAAATAAATTTTAGATCAACTTCACTACTAGAATAGAGGTGGGAGAACAGGAATGGATGACTAACTTTGATTGATGGTAAGGAATGTTTTCTCAGTAAAGATGACCTCTGAGCTCCTCCTTGGAAGATAAAAGGAGGAGCAATGTGGGAAATGGATTTCCAGGCTGAGAGAACAGCAAGATCAAAGTCCCATAAATTCCCAAGAGTAGGAGGCATTTTCTGGGAATGGACAACCAGCCCAACTGAACAGGAAAGACAGACAAAGATGACGAGGGATGATTGGTGCTTTATCACATTTTGGCACCTATGTTTCACTAAGTTTCTGGCCTTCAGTCTGGCCAGAACCAGTTATATTCACAGGAAGGAGACATTATAACACAGTCCTTCTAGCCTGATACTAGTCAAAACACCATTCTTACTAACTGCAGCTCAGATAGGCAAAAAGACTCAAACGTTTTTTAAAGGCTTAAGAGGTTCATTACCTTTTCCTTTTTTTCTTCAGTGTTTTGGTCCTGGTTATTAGCAATTTTGTTAGCCTTGTTATGCACTGTAGGAATGACCTATGACCACAAAAAAAAAAAAAAAAGGAGAAGGAATAAAACATTTAATGTCACAATCATTACATTTCTTAAAATTTTAAACAGTTAAAATCTTAAGTTTCTGACTTCATCTAAAAAGTAAAGACATGAAAAGTAGAATTCAAGGCAAACAATACAATTTCAAAAATATCACAAGCTAGATTATCGAAAATATTGTGTGCGTACCATCAAAGAACAATAAACTCACGATACGTGTAGATCCAGAAAGTGAAAATGAAGATGACGAAAAAGAAAGTCATAATACTGATTGTCATCCAAACATCTTATTTTGCAAACAGTTTGAGGGGTGACCTACACGAACCCCTCCCTAGAACACAGGATGCATCATTTATTTGATAGACTTACGTTATTCACCATTGTATCCCAATTCAAGTATGTTATCTAGCACACTGTATACACTCAATAAATATTTCACTATTACTGTTAGCATGAAGATAAATTAAAATCTATTTACATCCCTGGATAAAAGCTCAATGAGAGCTGGAATTAATGATTTATCACTATCTATAGTGCTCCAAAAGAACGTATTACATAGTTGTACTCAATAAATGTTTATACATGAACAAAATAGTTCCATTTCATAGAAATACTTTTAATTCTCAATGGTGCCAACAGCATAGATTACTTTTTGACTCATTTCTTTTTACAAAATAATCTATGAAACATCTTGGGAAAATATAAAATTTTTAGTGATTTTTTTTTAAAAAGGTCCTCAAATAGCTAACACAAATAATCTTGGCATAGAATCTGATGACAGACATGAAGGTTGTAGGAAAAAAACAAATCTCCTTTCCCAGAAATGTAAAGAAACTGCCTGCCTAGGGATAATTTAAAAAACAAAACAGAGCAAAAAACACCTCTCTCTAAATGCAACTTAAGATTAAATTTTCTTCACCTTTAATATAGACTCTAAAGAAATAAACTAATTTTGGGATAAATGAGAAAGTCTCAGAAATGTTTCCTTTAAATAAAAAACAACAGAGGCGCCTGGCTGGCTCAGTTTGTAAAGCATGCGACTCTTCATCTCAGGGTCATGAGTTCAAGCCCCACATTGGGCATGGAGCCTACTTAAAGACAGAGAGAGAGAGAGAGAGAGAGAGAGAGAGAGAGAGAGAGAGAAGGAAAATAGTAATGACACATCAACATATATTTAATGTTTTGTACGTGAACAGACACTGTTAGTGCTCAGTATTTATTCCTCTATTTAATACAAACAATCCAAGTCCATGTCCAAGGTCATTAAACTCTGAGACTTTCTGCAAAACCCCAAAAGAAGTAATTTTCTAACACTGGGACCATCAAAGGCTCAAGTTCAAAACCTGGTAGGTCTATAGGCATATATTTCTTGTCCTGAAGAATCTTAAAGTACTTTGCCTCCCTGACAAGTCAGAATGCCTGTCCACACTGGACCTACTTTCTCCTATGGGAAAAACCAGCTGAAGCCGAACAGCAGAAGCTCTGGGATGGGACACAACGTCAGCTGTCACTCATAAGTTTACACTGTTTTTTGAATAGCACAGAAATATATCTCTGTAAATGTATCATTAGCCAAATTTGGAAGACCAAAGGCTCAGCAAGAAGACTGCATCTTTAATAAAAGTAAAAGACAGCATATTTCTTGTGAAAGTAAAAACTGTATTTTTGTATGTTTAATATGCAAATGTACACATAAAAAGGTTTAAAAAGGTGCCACTATGAAATCATGGTATTAGGGAATGGAATACAGGAGAATAGAAAGCAACATAGCAAAATAAATTTAAGGAACTGAAGGGATGATCCCAATTTCAAACGGGTTTGTTTTGGCATGTGAAAAAATAATATGTGAAATGTAGTTAAGTTATTAAGTGGGGAAAAAAAATACCCTGGTATAAAAACTTTCTATAGAGGAGTGCAGTGTAAATCATCGGTTCTGCTCTCAAATAAGCATTTGCCAAATAAATCTAAGTGGATACACACATTTCTTTCTAGCATGCTGAAAATACTATCGAGGAATTCAGGAGAAAAAGCTTAAAAAGGTAATGTATTGGTGATATTCCGAAATCATCTGTTAAAATCGCAAATATAAAAAAGTAAAGTATAATACAAAGAATAAAAAAAAAGTACAAATATAAACACCGCTGCTCAATTTATGATGTTGATAACAATCTCCACGTGGCCAGGGCACTTTAGACATAGGGCTCCTGATGGTCCTAATGTTAGAAAATGACTTCTTTGGGGGTTTTGCAGAAAGTCTCAAAGTTTAATGTAAAGTGGTCAAAAATGACTAAGCATTTGGCTATATTTTCTATGCCTGTGATGACCAACACTACTTGCAACAATAAACAAGCCAAAGAGCACGCCATTTTGCAAAGTTATGAAACTTGATTTCTTTCAACGCCTCATTAAGCAGGAATCACTTTGTGTTAAAATATGGAACAAATAATGGACGTAGAAATTGACTCCATCACCTGAATGTGTTCCCTCACCTAGAACCAGAGAAAGTTCAATGCTTGATGAACCCAATGCACAATGTGGCAGTCTCTGGTGCTGTATGGGGAGCAAGGACTTGAACATAGCATGATGCTAAAAAGATTCTTTTTGTGAGCAGTGAGAGAAATTGCAATGTTTGTGTCATCTAAGTGAAAATTTCCACCTCAGCTCACCAGCAAAGGCTGGATTAAATGCTTGCTTGGCCTTTTTGGTTGACTTGATAACCTACTTCTTTGCTTTGAATATTTTTTGGCAGGGCAGTCACAAGTGGCCACACAAAGGTTTCAAGTGATTGGCTCATTCTCGTTTGAAACTGTTTCTTTGGAAGTACCATTTGGCAAGGAATAATCTGGCCAATTTTCCTATGGAACTCAGTTTCCAGAAATAAAAGTGACAGCCTCAATTACCTTCTCAATATTGTAAGAGCTAAAAGGTGGATTCCAAAAACCTGGGTTCCAGAAAAGAATTAAAAAGTGGATTCCCCCCAAATTTCAAATTGTATGAAAATGAGAAGACATCATTCAGTTCCCCATTCTCAGTGAGTCCTCACGGTATAAACACAGCACTAAGACTGGGAGGGGTCATGCTGCAACGCAGCAATCCCAGCAGAGCTGCCCCAAGAGGGGTGAGTGTGCAGCTCCCTGTGTGCAGGCAGGTTACAAGCATGTCAAAATGTATTGATGTCCCAGCCCTCAGGGCAGCCAAACATCTGTTTGCCCAGGTTGCCATACAAATATTATTTTCGTATGCCTCGACATACAAAAGGTTGAAAAGCACCACATCACTTATTGAAAAGCATTTTTTAAAAATATGCAGTTTTTCTACTGTTCAGAAGTGTCTATGTTTTGAACAGCTGTCTTCCACTATAAAAAAGAAAAATAAACATTTCTTCCAGTCACAGGGCTTAGGGGTGATATTTCTGCTGCATATTGCAAAATAAAATACATATCCTGCCACTGACATCTATGTATCAGAGTTCTAATTCCATACTGAAGGAGTAATGTATTTCAGATAAAAGTGTTACAATTAAATACTGCTAGTTTTGAATTTGGGATGTCCAACAGAACATACAACAATGCACCATGTTTGCATTTTTACACTCTTTAATAACTACACAGAGCATGGAGGTACCTCGAGAACATTTTCATATCTGACCCCCCTTATGTTCAAAGTATTTTATAAACAAAGTAACTTGTCTCTAAGTTAACAAAGCTGGTCAACAGGGAATTAAGGAATGGAAAGCAGGTCTGTCTGACTCCATAGCCTGTGACTTACACCAAGGCAGACTGGAATGACTCAAAGTTGACCAAAAGACCAAAACCAAAGAAAAAAAGAGAAAGTGAAGTTAATAGTTAATTTTTATGAAGTGATGCTTTTTCTAGGTAATAGCAGGATCAAAATGAAAACGTATGGGAAAACAACATGGAGGCAAAAGCTGGGTCCATAGATATACAGAGGATATTTTTAAATTTTTTGAAAATATCAACTAAAGCTTACTCTTGGAGTGGATGACAAGCTCTGAACCACGAACACCACAGGATTGCCCGCATTCTTAATGGCCTCAACTGCTTCTCTGTGTGAGGCGTTCTGCAAATCTACTCCAGACACCTAAAACACAGAAGTAATTTTATTTCAATTAGAAAGGCTGTAGAGTTCACATGTATTATCCAGTTATGAGAACAGCCAGAGTCTAATGAATTAGACCAAAGCCAAAAAAAGAAAAAAAAAAAAAGATTTGCCCATAAAAAGCTTGCTTAAGAACATCTTTAAGGAAAATAACATTCCACCTTCAAGAAAAGCAAATAAGACGAGTATCTTAATAACAATAGCCCTGGTTAAATACAATTACCCAAAAGAGGTAGCTTGGCCAATGCCAGAAGCTTAGGCTTCTGAGCGGTGATGCCACCTTTGACACTAAACATAGCATATAATCCTGAGTGGGGACAGGGGAGGGCAGTCTGGACTCTTCTCTCAAATGGGAAAGTACAATATTTTAAGCAAATTGTCCATTATTTTAATTGAGTAGTTGAACATTTCTCAAATTGTGTTTAAAAAAGAACCATGAAAATATCCATAGGTTCTTTTTACTAAAAGTGTTCTCTGTTCAGTAAATTGGGAAAAGTATAAACAGCTCCTCGTCCTACAAATTTCAGAGAACCTAACTTGCAAACATGTCCATAATCTCCAAGAGCATTTTGTATTTACCATATTTAACAGAACCAATTTTTCAAACCAATAATGTAACAAAGCCCTGGTAAATGTTGGGGTGGCTTATGGTCAGTGGATAGTGACAATTTGTGAATACTTCTTTGCCATAAGGAGACCAAAGAAATAGGAGGGTACATGGATAGGGCTGTGGCATCAAGGTTGGCATTCGTGTTTAAGATGGGAGGTATTACAGTCATCAAGGTGTGAAGGAGAGGGAAAATGTATGCTAGAGAGAGAAGTGACACCTGTAGAAGTAAATATTTGTACAGTGAAGAGGGAATGACTTCCGCAGCACAAGTTAGGGAGATTGGCTTTAGTCAGAAGCACAAATAGTTCATATGTTGTTACAGATACAGTTAGAAAAACGATTTGGCATGCAGTGAGAGCAAGGGGAAGCTCCTTTTTGACTGCTTCTGTTTTCTCCATGAAACAAGAAACAAGGACCATAAACTGAGATTAAGATGGGGAAGGCAGTTTAGGAGGTGTGAAGGAGTCACCTCTGGAAGCAGGAGAGTGAAGCAACTAGGGAAATATTACAGGATTGCAAGGCAGAACTAAAGGCTCACTTGAGAAGGAGCTCATGAATTTAAAATGAGACCAGACAGCCTAGCTGGTTATTTTCTCCAGCCATGCTAGGGACTTGAAATAAGCAAAGAGTTGCACTTAACTAGGATGTGGTTTCCCCGGACAAGCTCAGTAAAGGCACAGAGGATCCAAGGAACTGGAAGTGATGAGGACGATTAATCACCGAGTCACTGCACAGTGAGGAGAAAACCAAACACATTCGAAGCTGAGGGACACAGAGGTAAGGGCCTGAAGGTAGGAGACAGCAGCCCGGTGTGGGAGAGGGGTTTAAAAGCAGGTGTGTGTAAAGCACAGTGCAAGGGGGAGTGCAGAGAGGCGAGTCAGGGAGGCAGCTGAAGCCACACGACCACGCAGAGGCCGTGGCAAGAACTCTGGCCTTTTATTCTAACAGACATCCACTGGAAGGTTTTCATGCTCTGCAAAACCCCTTTACCCGTATGAACTTAGGAAGGATATGAATGATAGTAATGAATAGTAAATGAACATAGGGGGAAAAAAATTTAACTGAAGCTTAAAATCTATCACAACAGTTTGGTGAAGCTTCTTATGAATAACCTAATCCCCTAAACATTCAACAGTAAGAGAAGGAGAAGCTATAGAACCATTTCATCTTCCAGTAATCATCAGCTTTTGTTTCCCCAACACACAGTTCCATAGGGTTAAGTGGGAATCACTGAAGCTGGGAAGTTAGGGGGAAAAAATGGAGTTCTGTTATATTATCACAGAAATATAATCTTTAAGTTTTTCTCGGCTTTAAATGTATAACCCAGAAGTGTGTCCATTCACACAGGTAAGACCCATTTCTCAAAACTAAATTAAATTCTAACTTCCCAGGTCAACCAATTCTTCTTTATACAGACCCAGCTCCTTTATGGAATTGTCTCAAGGCAGAAAGAAATGATTATTAAGCTTTACTTAAAAACAAATGAATAATGCTTTTCACAGGAAAAAAAGTAAACAAATGACTCAGTATGCTTGATAAAATAAAATATTAAAGTGTTAACATTGCAAATCTGCTGTGAGTTTAAAGAAATTATTAAATCTGGGACAAAACAGTGGGTTCTTATTAGTATATAAAAGTGATGGATAAGTGAGAGAATACTTTGTATTCAACTCACAGCAGAGAAAGATGAGGGAAAAAACACAATTTAAAAAGATAAAACAATGAACAATGCAACTAGAAAACAGGCAAAAGACATGCACAAACATTTCACTAAAGAGCACATGTACAGATGGCATGAAATGTTCTTTCTCATTAGCCATTAGGGAAACTCAAAACGAGATATCACTATCTCCCTATGAGAACGTCCAAAATGAAAAAAAGTGATAACACCAAATGTTGGTGAGAATGTGGAGAAACCAGATTACTCATATATTGCTGGTGGGAATGTAAAATAGTACAGACACTCTGGAAAATAGTTCCTTTCAAAACTAAAAATGGACTTACCATACAACCAGCAATTGCATTCTTGGGCATTTACTTCAGACAAATGAAGACTTACTTTCACTTAGGAACTTGTATACAAATGTTTATAGAAGTTTTATTCATAATAGCCAAGAACTGGAAACTACCCAGGTGTCATATATATATATATACACACACACCTGGGTAGTTTCCAGTTCCATATATATATATATATATGTGTGTGTGTGTGTGTGTGTGTGTGTGTGTGTGTGTATATATATATATATGAAATATTTCCTATATATATGATTTATTTATTTGAGAAAGAGAGAGAGAGAACAGAAGCGCACATGGCACGGTGGGGTGGGAGGAGAAAGGGAAAGAGAGTCCCAAGCAGACTCCCCGCTGAGCACGGAGCCCAACCCAGGGCGATTGCACTACCCTGAGATCATGACCCAAGCCAAAACCAAGAGTCGCTACCCAGGCACCCCAAACCAGGTGTCTTCCAACGGGTGAATGGTTAAACTGTGGTGCCTCCTCCACACCATGGAATAGTGTTCAATCACAATAAAAGGGAATGAACTATTATTGATGGACACACAAATTAAATGAACTTCGGTGAATTTGTGCTGAGTGAAAAAAGCCAATCTCAAAAAGATGCAGAATACATAATTCCATTTATGTGACAACTGTGAAACAACTAATTGCAGGCATGTAGAAACAGAGTAGTGATTGCCAGAGGCTGGGTATGGGGGGATGTGGCAGGGCAAGGGGCATGGCGGTAGAGAGTAGCACAGGGGAGTCTTGAGGCGATATTGCTGAGTTTCTTTGATTGCCGGGTGGTTATGCAAGGCTACACATGTGAAGAAACTGTGTAGAGCTATAAAAACACACACAGTTCTACGTCAGTGCACGTATAACTGGTGTTGTGCCGATATCAGCATTTCGGTTTTGCTCTTGCACTACAGCTGGGTCACCCGTTAACGCTGGGGGAGGCTGAGGGAAGAGTACCTGGGACTTGCTTATACATTTCTTTACAATTTCCTATGGCTGTTTCAAAACAGAAAGTTAAGAGGAAGAAAAAAGACCAAACAAAACACAAAATATACATTTAAAAATTAAGTTCAAATATATCAGTAATGAAAAAAAAGAATCAGTGTCACTTATTTCGTAGATGAAGTTTACCGAGGTAGATTTAAAAAAGCAAAATCCAGTTATAGGCTGCTTACAAAACATATAACTAAAACAAAATCACAAGGGTGAAAATGAAGGAATGAAAAAAACAATGTGCCATGCAAATACTAAATAAAGGAAACCGCACCTGCCCAGAAGCCAGAGATATCCTTTTAAAATATGTATGCATTTGTAATTCTCTAATGGACTCTCGCTACGTTCAGGGACGACAAACTCCCAAGCTTTCTGTGATGTGGCTTCACACGATCTCTCCGACTTTCCTCTTCAGTCTCTTGCTCACTCTACCTACATTAGCAATGCTGGACTTCTCTCTGTTCCTTCAACATAGCCGGGCAAACTCCTACCTCAGAGCTTAAGCATTTTGGTTCTTTCTGCCTGGAGACTTCTTCTCCTGTACATCCCCATGGCTCACTTTCTCATTCCTATATTTGTCCCAACATCACCTTCCATAACCATCTATCAGTTGCAATCACTACCTCCACCACCCTTTGTTCCTTATCTTTCTACTCTTTACTACAATCCCACACTCTACAAATTACTTATTATCTACCTTCCCCACTACTGTGTAAATGCCCTAAGAGTAGGAATTTTGCTCATTTTCTTCATTGCCATATCCTCAGTGTGTTTGAAATCTTCTTTTAATTTCAAAAACACAAATATAACCTAATATTTGTATATATAGAGCAGTTTTACACAGTTCTTGGCTTTTATCCTCACAATGATGTTACAGGTTTTAAATTCTCATTTCCATTTCATTTTGAAACTGAGAATGAGGTGGGTTTAATATGATGTCCAAGAACAGGTACAAAATAAACAGGACAATCAAGACTTCAGCCCATGACCTCCAGGGCTCTTTTCATTCTGTCAGAACTAAAGCACCACAGCTGAAGTTCAGCATCATAAAGCATGTATCAAGAACATACAGATTCTGGGATTAAAGATACTTAATATGATGTCATCCAATTAACCCAGTGCAAAGAAATGCATGAGATTTAGACCTCAGGACATTCTCAGTGCCTTGATGTGCCCTAAACTCTGCAAAGCCTATCACATGTGAACAATGGAGTCACCCATTCCTCCAATGGAGTCTGGGAGGATAAGCATGGCTATCCCACTGACACATATTTATAAAATGTAGAGCTTGTTCTGGAGAATACGGTCAATAATATTATAATAATGTTGTACGGCAACAGATGCTAGCCACACTTGTGGTGTGGTACAGAAGTGTCGAATCACTATGTTGTACACCTAGCACACCTGCAAGGTCACGTAACACTGCATGTCAACTATACTTCAATTTAAAAGATGATGATTAGAAAGTTTTTAAATGATGACAAAAATTTAGAGTTTGTTAACGACTGTGGGAAAAACACAATGCTCACCCAGCTGTCTCATGCTGTTAAATTGTGAAATTGTTTTTTATTAAGCTGATCCTTTGGATATGCTACATGCTACCACCCCAACTTGGGAATCTCATGAAATTATGCAAACAACATACAGACTAGGGCACTGAAAGAAAATACACCAATTGGACCCACATATACCCCAACAAATGGAAGGACTTCTGGCTTAATTACTGTCTTTAAGGAGGTTTCAAACAAACATGGAATTTTAACATCACTTACCTCAAGTATTTTATCTCCTGTTTTAAGGGCATTTGTTTTTCCTGCCGGACTGTCTTCTAAAACTTGTTTGATAAATATACCTTTAAGTTCCTCTCCATTCTTCAGGCGTTTTATAACAGTTTGTCCACCAACAATACTAATACCAAGAGACACATTGGGTTCTCTAAATATCTCAACACTATAAAAAGAAAACAAATTCACTTATGAGCAAGTTAATATAATTTGTTGGACTGTCATTGCAAGTGGTCGATTTGGACCATATCCTTGTGACTCATATTTTATATGAATATATTTTTTACAAATGTTATCGAAATTGTACTCAGTTTCAAAATTATAGGACATATCAATCATTCACGGCACATGCGAAAGCTTGAATTTGGAAAAAAGATTTCTAAAACAATAAGTACACCTCTTAATATTCAGAGATTTTGTTAGGCCTTAATGTTCGCATCTCCGACCACAATATATCTTCTATAATTAGTTCTTTTAATCCACATCCATAACAGCAAAGAATGGATGAAGGAAATAACAAATGGGTGAAAAAAAGAATCAAGAAAGTTGCATGCATCATTTTGGCAAAAAGCACAGACTTTCACGATAAAATAAATTTGCCACTAAAAGGCTTGTTGCCTAAACTGCCTTTTCCAGTCACGAGGTCTAACCTGTGCTTAAGTAGAGGAAGATTTTGCTCTTAAAGCTGGCTGGCTCTCTTTTCTTCCTACCCCCACATCACTTTTTAAAATAAAGTATGGAATAAAACTTGCCCTTCGAATGGTTATGAATTTTACTCAAACTGCACAGATGTGGCCAATGATTAACTGAAATTAAAAAGGAGTTCAGAAAACAGCTCCCAAGAGTCTTTAAGACAAAACTCGGAAGTGCAAGAAGAAAACACCATGTGGAATTAATAATGAATGCAGAACAGAAAGAGCAGCTAAAGGAAGACTTTTAGGTTCTGTTAGCTCAAACGAGGCACAAATTTGGACGAACACAAGAGAAGGAGGTTAGAGATAAATGAATACATGCTAGAAGCCTCAACTACTGTTGCTGTATATTAAAAAAAAAAAAGAACGAAATCTTATTGCATTCAAGGCAGTGATGCAATTATAAAGTATACTTAGTCCATTGGTTACTATCATACATGGACATTTGTAAATTGCTTTTCCTGAAAAAGTGTGATAAAAACTTTCTATTTAATGTTGATTATAGTCATTTTGCCTGGCTAAAAGCCCCTAGATAAGACAAAAATGAAACTAAAATTTAGGCCAGCCTACATGTGAATGACGGCAATTTCTCAATCAGTACATGCTCAAATGACACTACAGAATTAAGGAGCAACTATTCGATTGTGTTCTCCTACTGAGAAAGCCAATAATGTCAATCAACATACATTCTTGGTGGACCCCAGTGGCTGAAGTTTGGAGTTTCTTCTCCTTCACCTTCTTCTCTCTCAGGTAACTCACTGAGGGGAGAGAAAGGAAAAAATACACACACAACTTGTAAAACACAGTGTTGTATTAAAGGTTCCCAGAAAGTTTTGAATTTAAACAATCTATATGTAGTTAAATAGGTCTTAATTTCTAAGCTTTTAAAATATTTACATCAATAAAGTATGTACATCAACCAGAACACTGCTTTAATGTTCAACTCAGTAAATATCCACCTGCTACCAGAAAATCATAGAACTATTATAAACACTTTAATTTGTGACACTCCAGATGCTATTTTCTAAAAATCTGTGTTTGATTTGTACAATTTCACATGTTTCTCTATCAATATATAAAATATTAGGAACTATAGTCCTTCAAACTTGGTACTGATTGACCAGCAAAGAGAACACTCCAGCATAAACCAACATCAATAGTGGAAATGGCTAAACAGCTTAAGCACAATCCCTCTTTCTAGATCTGTCACCTTGGCCCTAAATAATGCCCTTGTCAATTTTAGCCCCTGAATATTCTGTGTCATTATCCATCATTCTGCAGTTTGCAGAGAGATTTACTTATGTTAGATCTAATTCGATCCTCCCACCTAGCACCACCATACTTTCACCACCAAGTTATGTTAGTAAGGAAATAACAACATAAAATGCTGAATTACAGAATAGCTACAAAGGTAATGCTATTGAATAGGGTAGACACGTTACCATATGTTATCTGGAGGAGGAGTCAGGAGTCCTAAGCTTCAGTCTAACCTGCACCATAAAATCGGTGTGTGACTCTGGACCACCAAATGAGATAACAGATCTGATAGTGTACGTTGTATTACTCTACACAAAAATATAGGCGCTACCTCTTCCATTCCATGTTCACAAAAACCCCGTGAAGTACTGCAGGTCATAGTATTATACTTTCCACGTGAGGAACCGAGGCTCACGGAAGGCTCCTACACAACCTCTTCATAGTATCCCAATCTTTGTTGCAGCACTCAAAGTTTCAATGCTCCATTTTTCTCTGAACTCTCAAATAAGTCCCATAAAAAGTAACAAAACTCCACCTATTTGCTGCTTCTACGGACAGACTTTCTGGGATATAATGGTTTATGGCTGAGTGAGAAAGAGAAAACTGAAAGGATCTAGACAATCCAAAAATCAGTTAAGAAATTGGGATCATGGGGTTCCTGGGAGGCTCAGTTGGGAAGTGTCTGCCTTCAGCTCAGGCCATGATCCCACGGTCCTGGGATAGAGCCCCGCATTGAGCTCCCTGCTCAGTGGGGAGTCTGCTTCTTCCTCTCCCCCTTCCCCCTGTTCTCACTCTTAAATAAATAAAATCTTAAAAAGAAAAAAGGGGATTGGGATCATTAACATCTCATCCACTGCCAGATGGCTTTCTTGCCTCAGACAGTATATTTTTTATTATTAAGAGCATCACAATATTTAAGGAAAAAGAGCTTGGCAGATACTTGCCAATTACTTATCTAATGTCCCCTCCCTCCTTCCTTACCAACATAACCTCTCTTTTATTCCAGGTGGCACTATGCCCAGCTTTAAAGAAATACATTTTCTGGACTTCCTTTCAGCTAATGGTAACTGGATGCTAGAGTTCTGAAATGAAAGTAGAAGTCCCTAGAGATTTCCAGAAAACCTCATTAAATGGAGAGAGAATCATCTGGCAGGAGCCTTCTTCTAGGACCTTCCCTTTCTTCTTGCCTAGAAGGCAGAGATGACACGGGCGGTGAAGCATCCATTTTAAAATCATGAGGAAACAATGACTAAATCAATACATTAAGAACAGCAGAGCAGAAAGGAAGAAGGTGTTTAAGACCCTGACAGATCACCTTCTTCAGGGTTTTTTTACATGAAAAAAATTAAGGCCCTGTTTGGTTAAGCTACACTGAGGTGTTTGTTTGTAAGCAGCTGAATGCAATCCCTAAATGATACTCATGATTCTACCAACTTAAGTCTTCATTTTATCACATTACATTGTTTTTTGTACCTGTGCATATTTGTTGGATGGTTGTAATAACAGACACTTTCATATTCTGATTACCCTATGTAATAGTAAGGGGTAAATGATATATGACTGGCATTTAACTGAGGCTTAACATTCACTTCCTTTACAATTTTTTTTCATTTGAATTTGCATCAAAATTTTCCCCATGTATTATAATCATCATTTTTTATTTAATAGCATCTTTTCTTTTTTTTTTAAAGATTTTATTTATTCATTTGACAGAGATAGAGACAGCCAGCGAGAGAGGGAACACAAGCAGGGGGAGTGGGAGAGGAAGAAGCAGGCTCCCAGCAGAGGAGCCTGATGTGGGGCTCGAACCCAGAATGCCGGGATCACGCCCTGAGCCAAAGGCAGACGCTTAACGACTGAGCCACCCAGGCGCCCCTATTTAATAGCATCTTAATAGCCCATGCTACTGACGTAATTTATTTGCTATCCCAAATATGATACGCTGAGATTATATCCTGTTTTTTGTAATGTGGACATTACTGCAAGAAATAACAACATAAAATGCTGAATTACAGAATAGCTACAAAGGTAATGCTATCAAATAGGGTAGACATATTACCATATGTTATCTGGAAGAGGAGTCAGGAGTCCTAAGCTTCAGTCTAACCTTCATGAGTATCTTCATGCTCTGCTGTATTTTTTTATTTTTATTTTTTAGATTTATTTTTTTTTTTTTATTTTAGAGAGAGAGCACATGAGAGCTGGGGAGGGAAGAGGGAGAGAGAGCATCCTCAAGCAGACTCCGCACTGGGCTCGGAGCCCAACACAGGGCTCAATCCCAGGACCCTGAGATCATGACCTGAACCAAAATCAAGAGGCAGCCGCTTAACTGACTGAGCCACCAAGGCACCCCACTCTGCTGTATTTTAGAATTCCCCTTTAAATAAATATTCATTAAAGATTACATTTAAAAATCCAAAAAGCAAACCAACACTGAAACCTTCCTCCTCTCCATTTTCTACTTTCCTGTATCCCAAATCATAATAGGTGTGATAATAAGCAGCAGCACTGAGCTTCCACAACCCTTAAATTTCTCAAGTGACAGAAGTGATAGGATCATCTTTTGTTATTTACAACAAGCCCTTTTCAACCATACCTGACTTTATTACGCTAACAAGGGGACTTTTGGTGAGACCCTAGGTAGCTTTGGGATGGGGTCTGGTTGCCAGAAAAACAACCATATGATTAGTTAGAATTTCAGTCCCACCCTCGTCTGGGAAGAGGAGAGGGACTAGAGATGGAGTTCAGTCACCAATGGCCAATGATGTAATCAATCATGCTTACATAATGGAACGTCCATAAAAACCAATAAACAGGGTTCAGAGAAATTCCAGATTGGCACATACATCAAGGTACTGATGTACTGGCTCGGGGGTGGGTATTGCACCAGGAAAGGCATGGAAGCTCTGTGCATGCTCCATATCTCGCCCTACGCATCTCTTCCATTTGGCTACTTCTCAGTTGTATCTTTTATAATAAACCAGTAAGAGTAAGTAAAGCACTTTCCTAAATTCTATGAGCTGTCCTACCAAATCATCAAACCTGAGAAAGGGATCATGGGAACTCCCAATTTGTAGCTGGTTGGTCAGAAGTACAGCTTGCAGCGTGGCTACTTGTGACTGGCATCTGAAGTCAGGACAGTCTTGTGGAACTAAGCCCTTAGCCTGTGTGATCAGCGCTAACTCTGAGTAGCTAGTGTCAGAATTTGAAACTGAACTGTAAGACACCAGTTAGTGCCCAGAGAATCAGTAGTTGGGCAGAGGGGAAATCCTACACATTTGGCATCAGAAGTATTGTGAGCAAAAACAGTTCATAAGAAGCACTAGGAAAAAAAAAAAACCCACATAGGTATTTTTACTATGGTACATGGATGCTACTATTATTCAATTTTTAGAAACCTAAAATAGAATGGAAACCAAGTTTTAACATTAATAGGGACTATTAGTTTCCCTGTTAAAAAAAAATGAAAACCAAAGATTCCCCAAACAGCTGGCTTTCATATACAACTAAGGAGGGAAAGAAAACCCTGTCTAGAATAGGCAAAATTTTAGTTTTCTTTGATGGTGTAACAAAAGGATTATTCTGTTGGAAGAAACTCCCTGACTTTTTCGAAGCATATTTCTTTAGGAAGTTTACACATATTTTATTCAGATTATTTCATACTTAGAGAAAGATAAAACTTGCAAAAGCTTAGGGGTGCCTGGCTGGTTCAGTCGGGGGAGCATGCGACTCTTGATCTCAGGGTTGTGAGTTCAAGCCCCACGTTGGTTGTGGAGATTACTTAAAATCTTTAAATAGCAACAACAAACCAACCCCCAAAAAAACTATCTTGCAAAAGCTTAACCAGATAGTGTGATTTGTTTTGGAAATACCATTACAGGAGATAAGCAACTATACAAACTAATGTGATCACTTTACATTGATGAATGCAACCTTTACAACCAAATTAAAATTTAATTGAGAAAGTAAAATATTTTTACTGCACATATTAAGATCTAAATTTACACAAACATATTTAAAACTTTAACAAGGGATTTCTGACCTCAAATTTTATAATTTGCACTGATTAAATATGGTCAATAGTTCAATCAGTTAGAATCTCATGTTAAAATAAATGAAATTTACTTCTCACACTTATCCAGTTTTATAACCCATTTTCCCCCAGAGGAATTAACCATACAATAGAAACAGTGCTTTTTATTTTAGACTTTTATAACAAATGGCCAAAGTTACCATTTTTTTTACAGAACTGGGAGGAAAGGGGGACCACCCCATTAATGAACAAGTGGATATTAATGTAAGATTTGATCATGATATACAATCTGTTTGCAAATCAAATTTTCAGCATCATACAAAAATGAGATGAATCAGACCTTTTCTTTCCAACATAACTTTTTTCATATAAAATTTCTACCTACTAAGTACAAAGCCAAAATGAGAGTCAAGTAAACTCAGCACTCTAAAATGATGCAAGCAGGATGAGTTTTGGTGGTGACTAAACTATCTCGAGATTTCTTTTTCCACTTTAAGTACAGAGTCTATATGGTAATTTTCCATGATACACCATAGGGAATTGGATGGTAGGCACTAGTGTTTTTCAAACTAGTAGGGCTACTTACACAGATGTTACACGGTGATTTTGAAGTTTGCAAAGGAAATTATTATATGACACCAGTATACATAAGGAATAGGCATTCCCTTACATTCAAGTTTAGAAGGACACAGACTGTGCTGAGGGAAAGAAGCCAGACACAAAAAAGTACCTACTGCATGATAACATTTACATGCGTTCTAGAACGGGAGAAATAATTTACGGTGTTAAAAGTCATATTAGTAGCTGCCTGGGGCGGGACACTGCCAAAGGAGTGATGGACGTAATATCTTGATCAGGCTGTTGATGACATGAATTTACCAAAATTAAACTCTCCCTTAAAATTTGTGCATTTTATATAAACACATAAAATTATGTTTAAGAGTTTTCTTAAGAAACAAAAAAACTCAAGCCATAATGGGTAAGCTGCTTTCTTACAACAAATTTACTTCTCATTTGGCCTTCTGTAGAGCCTGAATTAGTAAACAAAGATCTAATTATATTTTCAAACACATTAGTGTAATGCTCTATGTGCCTCTTGTCCTAATTTCTCACATTTGTCTTCGCCTGCAGAGTAGACAACAGCTCCAACAGCATTATACTAGAAATCTCCCGTTTTCCTCCCAACTCAAACATTTCAGAGTAGTCTTTGCTCAAATGTACATATTTATTCTCCCCTAATCCTCAGCCTCCTACCAATGTTCTGAATCTACACATAATTTTTGGCAGTTTGCCTCAAAAGTAAATCTATTAAATATCCACCATTGCCTTCGAAGGCATTAAATGCCAGGCACTGTACTGGGGCTCAAAACGTAACATTAACTCACTTAATCCTTTCCCCAACTACAACACCCTGCCTATTTCACCTGCCATATTCATAGCAAACGATCGATACCTGAAAGCATTTATTTTCATTTGTATACTAGTATGCCTATAACATGATTTTTTTCAATTTTAAATACAAGTGTTTCATCTCAAGTTCTTCCTCCTAGGCTTTAGGCTGATACCTTGTTTTCCTTACTATAGTTGATCCTACTCATTACACTTACACACACACACACACACACACACACACACACAAACCACAATCTCTAATAAACTCAGCAACAAAGAACATTGCCCTTGAAACCTCTGAGCCCACGAGTCTATCCTTGTCATCTAGCATCATTGCCAACCTTTCATTAAGCACTGTTCAAGGCATTATATGAAGTCCTTTATATGCACACTTACTTAACTCAAAGAACTACCCACTTTGTAAGTGAGGAAATACAGACACAAGGGAAACCTTCTCAGGGTCAGGTAGCTACAGATAACAGAGGAAATGGTTGAATAGTACCTATGCTGTATCTATACTACAGATCTGCCATTAGTCTGAGAAATATGCATGTTCCCCATTATGGGTGCCCATATGTTTTAGGCAGTAGGTGATGACAGAGATGAGTCAGAAAAAAGACTGAAGCCAAGTGCGTTCTGAAGCCAGAATCTCAAGAGGCTTTATAAGGAAAGAAGCATACTTGGAACAAAAATCACTTGGATTCCCTCCAGAGTTATCACACCCTGCTTGCCCAAAGGCCCCTTCCTAGAGATCTCCACTTCAAGGAGCATCTGACCTCTTACTACCAATCCTCTTGATCATCTGACTCTAGAAGCCAGAGGAGCTCATGTTCTTGGTCACATGGGATTGTAATAATCAGTGTCACCCAAAAAGGAGCTCACACCCCTAATCTGGTGCCCAATATTTGTGATTGCTGTAGAGGGGACACCTCTATATTGCCTGATTCTTGGGGCCAGTTAGGCTTACATTCATGAGTCCCACTAAGTTGTAACCAATGGACAACAAATTCTTCAACAGCTACCACCCCTAGAGCATAACAAGAGGCACAGACCCAGGAGCTTGGTCCTTCCATGGAGGAGCCTATTAATCATTAGGGCTGTGGCCTGAGAGGTGGGGTTCTAATGAAGCACTCATCTTGAGGCTGACTAATCCTTTCCAGAGACCTCAGAGGGCACGTGCTCTCATCATGCTCACCCTCTGCCACACTCCAGGAGTGCCACTGACTCTTGGAGGGGAGCATTCCATGAGTCTGATACCCAGTTTTTGCAGCTGACGTCCAGGGGATGCCCCTTGATTGCCTGGCTCTGGTGGATGAAGGGTCTTGCATTCCCGGATCCCACAGGACTATGGCAATCAGAGGATGATTCTTGGCAGGCTTACCACCAGGGCAATTCAAAGATAACAGATTGAGGCACATGCCCCAGTCTTCCTCTGAAGGTCACTTTGCTTATTCTGGAGCTTCAGGCTGAGGGGCAGATTTTAGGTCTGGCACACATTCAGCAACCTACAGTGTTGCTCTAAAGGAACCTGGGTTGTGAACGCCATCCTGGCACTCTCCTTCTGCTTTGCTCTAGCTCCCTGGTATCTCCCCAAAAGGAGCTTATACACTCTTTCGAGCTCCAATTTTTTTTTCCATACACCAAATCTTTATTTAGGAATTTTATATAGGAGTGCCTGGCTGGCTCAGTCAGTAGAGCATATTTTCAATATATTGAAAGGATCATACACCATAATCCAGTGACTGATTCCAGGGATGCAAGTATGGTTCACCATTCACAAATCAATGTGATACACTACAGTAACAAAATGAAGGATAAAAGTCACATGATCATCTCAACAGATACAGAAAAAAAGCATTTGACAAAATTCAAAATCCATTTATAATAAAAACTCTAAACAAAGCAGGTATAGAGGGAATGTACTTCAACATAATAAATGCCATATATGACAAGCCCATAGCTAAGATCAGACTTAACAGTGAAAAGGTGAAAGCTTTTCCTTTAAGATCAGAAACAAGACAAGGATGTCCACTCTTAACATTTTTATTCAACATAGTACTGGAAGTCCTAGCCAGAGCAATTAAACCAGAAAAAGAAACTAAAGGCATCCAAATTGGAAAGGAAGAAGTAAAGCTCACTATTTACAGATGACATGATATTTATTATATACAGAAAACTCTAAAGACTCCATCCAAAAACTGTTAGAATAAACAAATTCAGCAAAGTTGTAGTATACAAAATCAACATGCAAAAATCTGTTTCTTTATATTGATACAAAGTATCAAAAAGAGAAATTAAGAAAACAATCCCATTTACAATGCCATCGAAAAGAATAAAATACCTAAAAATAACCAAGAAGATGAAAGACTTGCATATTAAAAACTACAAGATATTAATGAAAGAAATTGAAGATGACACAAATAAATGGAAAGATATTTCATGCTCATGGATTAGAAAAATTATCGTAAAAATGTCTGTACTATCCTAAGTAATGTACAGATTCATGCAACTACTATCAAAATTCCAATGGTATTTTTCATAGAAACAGAACAATCCTAGAATTTGTATGAAACTACAAAGACCCAGAAGAACCAAAGCAATCTTGAGAAAGAACAAAGCTGGAGGGGTGCCTGGGTGGCTCAGTCATTAAGCGTCTGCCTTCGGCTCACGGCGTGATCCCGGCGTTATGGGATCGAACCCTGCATCAGGCTCCTCCACTGGGAGCCTGCTTCTTCCTCTCCCACTACCCCTGCTTGTGTTCCCTCTCTCGCTGGCTGTCTCTCTCTCTGTCAAATAAATAATCTTTAAAAAAAAAAAAAGAACAAAGCTGGAGGCAACATGCTTCCAGATTTCAAACTATATTACAAAGCTATAGTAATTAAAATGGCAGTACTGGCATAAAAAAAGACACATAGGTCAATGGGATAGAGAGCCCAGAAATAAACCCAAACTTAGATCATCAATTAATTTACAATAAAGGAGCCAAGAACATACAGTGGGGAAAGGATGGTCTCTTCAATAAATGGTGTAAGGAAAATTGGACAGCCACATACAAAAAAATGAAACCAGACCACTATCTTACAGCATACACAAAAATTAATTCAAAGTGGATTAAAGACTTGAATGTAAGACCTAAAACCACAAAATTCCTAGAAGAAAACATAGGTGGTGAACTCCTTGGCATAGGTCTTAGTAATTTTATTTTTAATCTGACACCAAAAACAAAGGCAACGGAAGCAAAAATAAACAAATGCGACTACATCAAACTAAAAAGCTTCTTCTGTACAGCATAGGAAACCATACGCAAATAAAATGGCAACCTACTGAATGGGATAAAATAACTGCAAATCATCTATCTGATAAGGGACTAAAATTCAAAATATATGAAGAATTCATACAACTCAATACCAAAAAACAATCCAATTAAAAAATGGAAAATCTGAATAGACATTTTTTTCCAAAAGACATACAGATGACCAACAGGTACATGAAAATATGCTTAACATCATGAATCAGCAGAGAAGTGCAAATCAAAACCCTAATGAGGTATCACTTCACACTGTTAGAATGGCTATTATCAAAAAAACAAGAAACACCAAATGCTGTTTGGCAAAGATATGGAGAAAAGGGAACTCCTGTACACTGTTGTTGGAAAGGTAAATTGGAAAAAGTATGGAGGTTCTTCAAAAATTTTAAAATACAATTACTGTATGATCCAGCAATATCACTTCTGGGTATTTATCTGAAAAAATGAAATACACACACACACACAATGGAATATTATACAGCCATAAAAAGAATGAAATCTTGCCATTTGAGACAACATGGATGGAACTTGAGAGTATTATGCTCCGTGAAATACATCAGACAAAGACAAATACCACATGATCTCTCATATGTGGAATCTAAAACAAACAGCAGCCAAAAAACCAAACTCATAGATACAAAGAACACACTGGTGATTGCAAGAGGCAGGGGATGAAAGGCAGGAGAAATAGGTGAACTGTTTTTGTTTTGTTTTTAGTTTAAATAAATTGAATAAACATTCTGACCCATAGTCAGACACATCATCCATTGCACCACTGGCCCCCTTCAAATTGAATATTAAAAACAAACCAAAAAACAGGCCTCCAAAGGTACAGAGAGGTCCATGTTGGTGTGATGCAGAGGCATGGTGCACATTAAATAACTTTGCTGGGTCCTACACAAAAATTAATGCAAAGTAGAAACTATAAAATATCATTCAGCACTTCATGATACCCTGGTCTGAAAGACTGTCTTCCGAAAGAATCTATGCATTACTCAGGAGAGCTCCTGAGTGGCAATCGATACTCTCCCATGACCCTAACTCCATGGGGCACATCTTGAAAGACTGAGAGAGAAGAAATACGACTTACAGGAACTCTTCTAGAACGGGCTGAAATTTCAACATCTATGACAGCAAGTCAAAAAAAAAAACCCAAAAAACAAAACAACAATATTCAAATGCAAAACTGATCTTTCAAGATAAAAGTTAGGTCAAAACTCTGGGATGCCTGTGCCTGCATAAGAAGTCAGCTTGTCAAAGTTACTTTAAGAGAAAAAGTAATGGATGGGGGAGGAGTCAAGTGCATCTTCCTTCTCAGAAGCTGAAGAAGCGAGTAAGACACAATGGATGTTCCATTTGGTCTTCTGCATAAGAAAGGAGGGGTGGTCTAGGAAATGTATTTAGGTGTTGTCCAATTCTGCAGTCACAGTTCTACACCTTTAAAGAAGCAGCCCCATCTCCGAATTCTTTGACCAGATTCAATTATTAACACCAAGCCTAAGAGAAATTTTAAAAATAAAGATGTTTCATTTGAAAAGTAATTTGACCATGTAAAAAGTCATAAAATTAGGGGCACCTACCTGGCTGGCTCAGTCAGTGGAGCACGTGACTCTTGATTTAGGGGTTGTGAGTTCAAGACAAGTAGTGGAGATTACTTAAAAACTTTTTTAATTTTTAAAAAGTCATAAAATTATATTCCTAAGCCTCTCAGTACTTACACCTCCAGGCATCTCTCCTAAAGAAACAAACCCACTGCCTGTTTAAGACTGTGCTTCCCAAGGAGCTGGTTACATCACTCGCACCGGGACACAGGACCTGTCAGCACCTCCCCTCTGCACACTGGTTCTCTGCCGAATAAAAAGCCACCGGATTCCTCCAAGTAGTTGAGCTGATCTGAGTCTTTCCTTTCCACTCAGAGAGGAGCTATGCTGAAGCACAGGACCAACTTTTTGTGATATGAAGTTTCTATCTAAAACTATAGGCAAAGGTCACGAGGTTGCTGAACTGAGAAGTGATATCATACTAAGACACTTCATATATCAACAAAAAACCATTCTTGGACTAAGGTTTTAATAAAAACATGAAGGCCAATAAATCTACCCTATCTCTCATCCCTGCTATGCTTGGCCAACGCCTCCAACTCCTTCCTTCCCTGCTGCTCTGGTTTCTCCTTGCTTCTATTCCCAGACCCACCCCCAAGACCCTCCAGCCAAACTACCCATCACACTCCATGGAATATCCTTGAACTGTCAAGAAACTACTCCACACCCTGACCTCTTCACCGAATGTTCTCCCGACCTCTTCTGTTCTCCCTACAGCTTCTGGTTCCCTGCCACAGATATCACGCTCAAGTGAGGGATGCTCATTGTCTCACTTGGGGAAGTTGGAAAAGGAGGGGCAAGATTTTTCTAAATTCCCTTCCTCCACTAAGCCGTTACTCTCCTAACCTTGTTTCAAAAGTGAATCCCTACTCTGACACCTCTCCTATTAATGTCCACATTACTACCACCTCATCACTGTTTTAAAATGACCTTTACCTAAATCACAAAAAATATAAAAAATAAAAAATCTCTTGGGATTCCTGCTCGCAGGACACAAATAGCACTTATATTTATACCTTCCTTTTCATTCCTGGCACCTGTGTCTGTGGAGGAGGTAAACTTCCTCCCATCAAACCATCAAAGGTTCATCTCTCTAGGTGTGCAATGTCTTTCTCTCCCTTCACCCTCGCCAGGGACAGTGTTTAATCATCACTTTTCTAGCATCGACATATTCCTTCGCTGGATCTTTCCCAGAAAGAAACAAAGACAGACAGACACACACACACACATACACACACACACACATACACACACACACTATATATGCAGTATATAATTCCTTCTCCTTTACCTCAATCTAGTACTACCCTCTAGCTATGTAGTAACATGCATTATATCTATCTCTTTTCATGACCAGGATTCTGAAAACACTAGTCTTACTGGACTTACTATGCCCGGTTTCAGACCTGTTCAATTCTCAACCCACTATTTTCTAATTTCTACTTTACTGAAACTGTTCTGTGTTTACCAAGGGCATCCGTGTGGCCAAACCCCGTGCAAACTTTTCTGTTTTATCTGCTCTGATCTCTCTGAAGCATGTAATGATGGTCTTCCTGGGGGTGTCAGGGTGGCTCAGTGGGTTGAGTGTCTGACTCTTGACTTCAGCATAGGTCATGATCTCAGGGTTATGGGATCAAGCCCCATGATGGGATCTGCACTCAGCGGGGAATCTACTTGAGGATTCTCTCTTCCTCTCCCTCTGACCCTCCCCTTGCTTGCACACACACTCACTATAATAAATAAATAAATAAATAAATAAATAAATAAATAAATAAATCTTAAAAAAACAAAATGTCCTCCTTCCTGGTTTCTATGACTATCTCTAGGTTCATCAATTTCCTCCAACGTTTTGTTCATTTCACTCTATTATCTTCTTCCTCCATTCATACCTGTAACATTACTGCTTTGCAGGACTACAATTTTGGCCCTATGTTCTTCTTATTATTTGAGCTTACAACGGATGATGACTATTCAAATCTAGCAGTTTTACCTACACTTGATCTTGCTCCCGATTATCCACATCAGGATAATCCCCAGAATCACACATCTAATTGATTCCACTTCACTCTGTGGAACCCTCAACATGTCCCAAACTAAAATCATCTCCCCTTCCAATCTGTTCATGCTCCTATACAATTTTTTAAATTGAAGTACAATACACGATGTTTTATTAGTTTCAGGTGTACAACATAGGGATTCGACAGTTCTATACATTGCGAAAAGCTCACCATAACTGTAGCTACCATCTGTCACCATAAAAATTATAATATTATTAGCTGTATTCCTTATGCTGTACTTATCCCCGTAACTTATTTTATAACTGGAAGCTTGTGCCTCTTAATCCCCTTCACCTATTTTGCCCATCCCTCTTCCCCCTCCCCTCTGGCAACTACCAGTTTGTTCTGTTTATGAGACAGTTTGCTCATTTGTTCATGTGTTCTGTTTTTTAGATTCCACATATAAGTGAAATCATATGGCATTTGTCTTTCACTATCTGACCTATCTCATTTAGCATAATATCCTCTACATCTATCTATGCTGTTGAGAATGGCAATATTTCATTCTTTTTTATCGCTAAGTAATATTCCATGGCATATATACCATGTCTTTTTTTTTTTTTTTAAGATTTTATTTATTTCTTTGACAGCGAGCGAGTGAGAGAAAGCACAGGAGAGGGAGAAGCAGACTCCCTGCTGAGCAGAGAGCCTGACGTGGGGCTCAGAACCCCGAGATCAAGACCTGAACCGAAGGTAGATGTTTAACCGACTAAGCCACCCAGGGGCCACAATACCACATCTTCTTTATCCATTCATCTATCAACAGGCACTTAAGTTGCTTCCTTTGCTCCTACAATCACATATGAAAGAATTAATGGTGTCGCAATCCATTTATTGTTCCAGTCCAGAAACACAAGTCATCCTCAACTATGTCTTCTCACCCTGACACGTTATCAGTTCCAATTTCAGCAAATTCTCTAACTCTTAAATCCATTCCCTCCTTAATCTGTATGTCTTGCTTACATTGTTAAAATAAACTCTTAACTCTTATTCTCTAATAATATTCTCTAATAAATATTCTACATAATCCATTTTCCACACAACTGCAAGAATACAAAATTGTATATAGGCTTCAATTTTAAGTATGTGAAATTCTCATAGAAATTGTCTAATATTCAGCTTTATTCATATTTTCTGTATTTTCCAAATGTGCCACCATAATCATATTTATAAAAATAAGAGCAAAAACAAAACTACTTTCTAATGTGAAAACAAAGATAAATGGTATCATACCATGCATCAGTGGTATATCTAGAAGATGATGTTCCTGCGTATGCCGAGGCCTTGGAAACAACTCGGGTCCTGGGGAGTTGGTATAAGGGCAAATCTTCCTGCTCCCTTCTTTGAGCCACATCAGGGTGTTCAACAAGCAAGCCAGGACCTTGGACATCAGTTGGAATCATCATGCCTAAAGAGCAAACCCAGATAACAGTGAATACAAGATGCTTTCATTCATCCTTCATTCGTTCAATAAATAGTTATGGGTATCCGCTTGGGGCACGCCCTTCAAGGTAGAAATCTTATTCATACTAAACTAAATAAATAAAATGTTTAATATGTCAGATGGTGACAAGTAGTACGGTGAAAAATGAAGCAAGGAAAGGGGACAGGGACTGCACAATGGAAGGAGTTACAATTTTATATATGGCCTCACGGAAAAGATGACATTTTAGCAATAGAAATATTTTATCAAAAGAACCCCCTTAATGATTGTACTCTAACTCACTACACATTTTCCCTTACCAACCTAAGTTGTCCCAACTGTAGGAACTCCCACATTTCACTTATTTAAAAAAATAATTCCACAGAATAATAACCAAATAAAATTTTTTTTAAAAAATTTTAATTTCAGCATAGTTAACACAGTGTTACATGAGGTTCAGGTGTTACAATAAAGGGATCTGACAACTTCATGCATCACCCAGTGCTTATCAGATTGAGAAAACACATTTTTAACAGGGCTTTGTTTACAAATTCCTGAATTCATTTGCATTTGTTTACCACATTTGATTCTCATATCAAACTATGAGTTAGAGAGAAAAGATACTAGCAACCATATTTTACAGATGGAGAAACTCAGGCTAAGCCATTTTGCCAATTGGAATGTGCAAATTTACCTGACATGCCACCTGTGTCATTCTCCCATTTACCGAAAAAAAGACTAGGGCAGAGTTGTGCATAGAGTCCTATGGCACATAGAGACCTGTGCCCATACTGTCATAAGTCCATTAATCACCCTTAGGATACACCCCAGTAACTGATTAGGAATTTTCAGCCAATCTTTCTTCAGCATATGGGACAAGTATGATGAACTGTGATCAAATGCCTTCCTTAAATCCATGCATTTATAGTATTTTTTGGAGCTCTGGCCTTTTAGAAAACCAGAAACGATCTTGATAGAGATATTATCCTAAACAATAGAGATATTATTCTAAATTTTTTCATATAAGCATCACCTAAACTCTTTCCATTTCTTCGGAACAAATCTTCAGTAAACTCACTACTCCTGCTTTTTATCTTGTCTAGAAACTCTGGAATCAGGATCTAATCAGTTGGTCATGCAACAGAACCTGAAGAGGGGGTGAAAGTCACTCTAAGGCTCAGGTGGTTCTATAGGACGTCTCAGTGCCTGTCCCCCAGCCCCAGGTACCCTTCACTCCTGTCCTCGGGGGCCTACATTCCTGCAGAACACTCTAATCAATACCATCACCTCAGAGTTCTAGCTTTGCCTGTGTCTGCCTCCTGCCCACTGAGGAGAGACCGGGGTGGGACTAGACTCTAGCTGGAATGGCCAGACCCCAGTGTTAGGAAGAGGGAACCGGCTCTATTTGCAGAGCGGTTTCCCGTGCACTTACTCTGGTAAAAGCGGCCTGTTAAATTACAGCATTGGGTTTCATAGGTTGCTGCAGTCCATTTAAAACTTTTCATTACCTGTTCCACACAAAGGCTGCCCGTGCCCTTTGTCCTACTCCTCCTCCACGGACTGCCGGTGCTGGGGCTCAGGCACACATTTCTCAGCTGTCACGGTGCTTGACACACTCGCACTTTACAGAGCTGTTCACCAAGTGCACTGCAGCACCCAGAGCCCATAAAACAAACCGAGTCCTCGAGGGCCTATGCAGGTGTTGGGTAGGGGCCATAACCGGCGCACAAAGGTTAGAAAAACAAAGTAGTTTAAAAAAAAAAAAAGTTCCTGGACAAACGGAGATTAATGTTTATAGGAGAGGAATTGGGGGAAATTTTCAAAAGGTTTATACTTGGTGAGGTGCAAGAACAGAAAAGTCAACAAAAAAAAGGCAAGAAGAATCCAAGTAGAGAGGAGGAGGGGTTATTGTGTAACCTGGCCACTGCAGGGGGAAGGAGGGCTGGGAGTTGCAATGCTGTTGAATAACCACACATAAGCAGCATTTCACCTTCTCATTCGACAAATGTTTCTTGAGCACCTGCTATGGTAACACAATCAGATACAAGCCTTGCCTTCCAGAAGCTCAGTTTATAGGAAGAGCTAGGCATACAAATGAGTAAGTGTGCCTGACTCTTGGGTGCAGTGATACTCATCCAGGGTTCCCTGGGGCACGATCTAGGCAGGCACAGTGGAAGATTAGGAAACAGAACTACTTTCTGTTTGAGACCTTCTGAAAACCTGTAACACTAAATGCATTATTGATCTGGAATTTATCTTGCATGCTTCACCTTATTAATTATGCTAATTTCTAGGTTTAGTTTCACAGCCCATGAAGAGTAGAGGCTCTTAGAGGATACAAAATTTTAGATTAAGTATAGGGTCAAGAATAGCCCTTTACACATAAGGTTCTCAAAAAATAATTTTTAAATTAATTGTTCAGAAAAAGAAATTTAATTGTTCAGAGATAAATCTAAAATTGTCTGTTACTAATAAAGTGGTCAAAGAATTACAGATTTGAAAGAGGACTTAGAGAACACTTAGCCCAAATCTTTCATTTTATAGTTGAGGAAACAGAGAGGCTTGGAGAAGCCTGTGGGATTGCCTGGTGACACAGAGCGACCAGTGACTGAAAGAGTCAGCCACCTGCTGGACAGGATCTCAAGAGCAAAATCAAATCTTGAGTAGAATGAAGTCAATATGTATGCTGCTGAAATCTGTGTCAATTCTGTATTAATAATTTCTCAGCCTACCCACAGTTAGCATTAATCCAAATAGTCATGCCTACTGAACAGCATTCCAGAGGCTTTCAAAAAATTTTCCTAAAAGCAAGGAATTATGGGGGTGCCTGGGTGGCACAGCGGTTGGGCGTCTGCCTTCCGCTCAGGGCGTGGTCCGGCGTTGTGGGATCGAGCCCCACATCAGGCTCCTCTGCTGTGAGCCTGCTTCTTCCTCTCCCACTCCCCCTGCTTGTGTTCCCTCTCTCGCTGGCTGTCTCTATCTCTGTTGAATAAATAAATAAAATCTTAAAAAAAAAAAAAAAAAGCAAGGACTTATGAAGCTTTTCCAGTGAGGACAGATCTAAGATATACAAGTCTAACTTCATTCCCAAAACTATAATATCTAAAAAAATAAATTCCCCGGGCCCTGCAAAGTGTTAGATTAAGGCAGTGTAGTGGGCAGATTGGGGGACCTCTCTAAAAGACATACCCAAGCCACAGAACCTATGAATGTGACGTTATTTGGGGGCGGGGGGGGGGGAGTCTTTGCAGATACAACTAAGTATGGTGAGATGAGACCATCCTGGGTTACCCAAGTGGACTCTAAATCCAATGGCAGATGTCCTTAGAAGAGACAAACAAGAGAAGACACAGGGAAAAGAGAGAACAGCCGTGTGAAGACAGAGGCAGACATCACACTGATGCAGCCATGAGCCAAAAAACACTAGCGGCAAAAGCGGCTGGAAAAGGCAAAAACCAGAGTTTTCCCTCGGGCCTTCAGAGGGAGCACAGCACCTTGATTTAGGACTTCGGTCCTTGACAACAGTGAGAGAATTAATTTCTGTTGTTTTAAGCCACCCAGTTTGTGCCAATCTGGTACAGGAGCCCTAAGAAACTTATATGGGCAGAAGTCAGAGGAAGGAACTCTGAAGTCACTGGGATAATACACAGAGCAGAGCTCAAGAGGGACTATTTTCCCTGTGTTCCTCCCAACCCTGCTGCTTCTCCCCACAGACGCTCACCCCATATGGCCAGTCTATCCTTTCAGTCCTGACAGTATAAAGCAGTGAGTGATTCTCAACCAGGGGAAATTTTGCCCCCCAGGGGACATTTGGCAATGTCTGGAGACATTTGATTTTGATCATGACGGGAATGACAGTACCATTGGCATCAGGGTTAGAAGGCAGGGAAGCTGCTACACATTCTACCATGAGCAGGTCAGCTCTCCACAACAAAGAATGACCTGGTCCAAAACAGTAATGACATTGCTATAAAGTATCAAGGGCAATCAAAGACATATGGCCTATTAATTCAGTTGTTCATCCACTTGTGCCATAAATCTTCTCCAAGTACTTAGCCAGAGGACTATAGAAATGTGGTAAATTTTTTAAAAACAGTATAATGGGACACTTGTGGGGGGAAAAAGTCCATTTTTATCCTAGTCACAACTGGTTACATATCATGAAAAACTGGATACACTCATCTAATCTTAGATATTCAAAATTAACTATCTGTGCTGTGTTTCAACTCACAGGGAACTGACAATTGTTACCATCTCATAGATGTCTTCAATCTTTTATGTTTGTTTTTCTGAGACAGCAAGCAAGAGAGGGTGGGGAAGGCCAGACAGAGAGAGAGAATCTGAAGCAGGCTACACACTCAGAGCAGAGCCCAATGCTGGGCTTGATCTCACGACCCTGAGCTCATGACCTGCACCGAAATCAAGAGTTGGACGCTTAACCAACTGAGCCACCCAGAGCGCTCCCAGATGACTTCAATCTTTATCAGTAAGGATTCCATTCTTTAGATTTTACTCAATATAATGCTGAATTCATAGAAACTATTATATAACCTTCTATAGTGCACTCTGGCCCTACAATGTATTACCATACAACACGAGAACTGCCCAAAGAGACTTTTCCTATAAGCAGAGTCATAACACGTGAAGGACAGCATAAATCCTGAACAATGGCTCTATAAATCCCAGTGCTATGAAAGAACTTAACTGTCTCACCTAAGGATCTTAATAATATAACAGCTTTTGATATTTCAGTGCTGGATGAAGAAAAATTATTTTTTAAAGTCAAGTTTTCAAAATTATGTAAGAATCAATATTGGGGGTAGGCAAAGAGAGGCACTATACTTTTAGGATTCTTTAATGGAAACTAAGTTATTAATGCAGCAAAATTGACCATAATATATGGCTATAAAAATGTTTCATAAATGTTTAAAATATGCCTCTCTTTATTAATATTTAACAACCCCATTCAATGAGCTAACAGTATCACTTAATAGCTTCAGAGATTTTAATATATATTAGTAGAGACTTATTTCAGATTTAGCATGTAAGGTACTAGTTTTAGGTTTAATCCACTCTGCTCATAAAAAGCAAAATCAGTCATTGAAAATACAGTCCTCTCAGACAACAGAATCTGAAAGTTCTCCATTGACATACGAGCCATGTTTATTCTTCCAGATATTCTGAAGCAGATTAATAAACAGATTTAAATTTGCATCACAATGAATTAAAATATGACAGTAAGAGTTATCATATATATAAATAAAACAATAGATTGCAAAATAATGTAATTTGTGTTTATGAGAAACAAAAACCACAAACCTAAATCCAGACTGCTTTTTGTTAATGAATTAAGATTTTCCAGATCATCAAATCTGCCTTGTTGACTGTTTCCTTCAGATGAGGGTATGGAGGGTAAGGAACTGATGCCAAAATTTTCTTTCATCTTGAGAGGAAGAAAGACAGAAATGCATTACTACTTTGTGATAAAGTGAGGAACATTATAATGTTGTTCAAACCAGATAACAATGATAGTGGAAAACTGGTCCTACAAACAGGCCTTCTCAGTTAATGGTTTATACAGTGGCAAGCAGTTACAAACGCTGATACCTTTTTATCTCCAAGGGTAGAGGCTAATAAAATCTGTTGTTGTTTTTTTTTTAAACACTGGATTTTTTTTTTAACAAAAAAAATCATTTTATAAACATTAATGAGTGGATTTAAGTAAATGATCACATAGTTATAAGAATAAAGATCTATCCAACCAAGAAAGGTCAATGGCTGACACACACTAACTCATGGATCATGTTGGATCACAACCTCAATAGATTCACTGACAATCCCAAAACACCTGGTTGGGAGATTTTCATAGCTCTAAGCTCTTGCTTTGCCCTCCCTATCACTTTAATCTGCCTAGCGAATACCAGTTATCCAAACCTAAAACCTGCAGATAAGCACAATCAAGGAATTTGGGTTTTCTGCTTGTTTTCCTTTGATATATGTCTTCTATGGTTTCCAAAAGTTATAATCTTCCAGAACATACAATCTTCACTAACATATTTTATTATGAGTTTTTAAAAAGATTTTATTTATTTATTTGAGAGACAGAGAGAGAGATAGTGAGAGAGAGCATGAGTAGGGGGCAGGGAGAGGAGGGAGAACCAGAGGCTCAATCCCAGGACCTGGATCACGACCTGAGCCAAAGGCAGACACTTAACCAACTGATCCACCCAGGCGCCCCTATTATGATATCATACAAATTTTTATAGGCATAAAATTAAATGATACCATTAGGGCCACCAGAGGAACATACCGCAATTCACTTAAGATGAACAGCACCGTTACTCTCTATTGTTGGAAGTGTACGTCGTTCAAAACAAAAAAGGTGAATGACATCTTTTACATGGTCCCTTGTTTATATTAACGTTATATTGGTCAGGCTTCAACGGTAAGAGAGGGAGGTCTCATAAACTGAAGTAACAAATACTGCTAACTTTTTCCATATAGATTATGAATATAGCTAAGTATAGAACTCTATCAGATATCTAATGAAGCCTACAGAACATAGAACTCAACTCCAATATTAAATTGGGGTGAGAAAGGAGATACAACGACCTAGGTGCCTAGAATAAAAGAAGAAGAATTTCTTAGAGAAGTGAGTAAGGAGGAAGCGGTAAGTGCTGAGTACTTAGAAGAAATTTTACAGTAATTTTGGACTTAAAAAAAATGTTAATGGCAATTATGTAACTGAGGAGTAAGAAAACTGATATCTGAATCTGAATTTCAATATAGAGGGTTAGCTCTTTAGAAAAAAAAATGAGTTTTTCTAAATAGAGAAGAGAATAAGAACACACAATTGGTCTTAGGTAAATAATCCTCAGTCAAGAGTCAGATCTTTTGAAAAGGGGCAAAAACTTAAGACACTTCTCCAGAGAATATATGAAGATGTCCAATGTGCACATGAAAAGTTGCTCAACTTTTCCTAATAATAATATCTAGAAAACTGCAAATCAAAACCACAATAAGATACTACTTTGTACCTTCTTAAAAAAATAAAAACAGAAAACAGTTATTAGCAGACACGTGGAAAAACTGGAAAATTTGTGCATTACTGGTGGGAATATAAAATGATGCAGCTACTGTGGAAAAGAGGATGGTGGCTCCTCAAAAATGAAACAGACTTGCCATATTATCTAGCAATTTCACTTTTGCGTATATAGTCCAAAACATTTAAAACAATGATTTGAACAGATACTTTATACCAGTGTTCGCAGCAGCATTATTCACAGTAGCCAAAGGAAGAAACAATCCAGATGCTTATCGACTGATGAATGGGTAAACAGATGGTGGTATATACATACAATGCAGTACTATTCAGCCTTATAAAGGGAGAAAATTCCAACAAATGCTACAATGTGGATGAACCTTGAAGGTCTTATACTAAATGAAATAAGCCTCACACAAGTGGACAAATATTGTATGATTCCACTTAACTGAGGTACCTAAGGTAGTCAAATTCTGAGAGAAAGAAAGTGGAACTGTGGTTGTTTGCCAGGGGACGAGAGAAGGGGAGAATGCATAGTTACTGTTTAATGGGTACAGACTTTCAGTCTGGAGAGACGAAAAAGTTCTGGAGATGGATGGTGGTACCAGCTGTAAAATAATGCAAGCGTATTTAAAGCTAGTAGAACTGTAAGCCTAGAAATGGTTAAAATGGTAAATCTCATGTACAGTAGCCCCTCCTTATCTCTGGGGAATATATCGCAAGACCCCCAGTGGATGCCTGAAACCAAGGATAGTACCAAACCCCATATATACTATTTTTTTCCTATACATACATACCTATGATAAAGTTTAATTAATAAATTAGGCCCAGTAAGAGATTAACAACAATAACTGACAATGAGAACAATTATATTGTAATAAGAGTTATGTAAATGTGGTCTCTTTCTCTCTCAAAATACCTTATTGTACTGTACTCACCCTTCTTTTTATGATGATGATGTGAGATGATAAAATGCCTACATGATAAGATGTAGTGAGGTGAATGATGCAGGCAGGTGTTAAGCTACTACCGACCTTCTGACAATCTGTCAGAAGGAGGATCATCTGCTTAGACCTCGTCTGACCACAGGTAACTGAAACTGTGAAAGTGAAACCAGAGATTGGGGGGGGGGGGGGCAGGGGCTACTGCAATGTGTATTTTACTACACCTAAAAATAAATAACCATGGGGCGCCTGGGTGGCTCAGTCGTTTAGCGTCTGCCTTCGGCTCGGGATATGATCCCAGGGTCCTGGGAATGAGCCCTGCATCAGGCTCCCTGCTCAGCAGGAAGCCTGCTTCTCCCTCTCCCACTCCCCCTGCTTGTGTTCTCCTCTCGCTGTGTCTCTGTCAAATAAATAAATGAAAGAAAGGAAGAAAGGAAGAAAGGAAGAAAGAAAGAAAGAAAGAAAAGAAAAGAAAAAGAGAAAAGATAGAGAGAGAGAGAAAGAACCATATCTATAAATCTTGATGGTTTTATCCATCAATTAAAATGGAGTAAGGGAGTAGGAGAGAAAGGTAAACTTAAGAAGTTGGGTACTATTTGTGCTCCACAAATACAGCTACATCTATAGCCCAAAATGGATATTATAATGAAGATAGAAGTGATAATATTACTCTATCCTTCTGGAGGGCACTCTCTAAAGGAGTATTGAGAATTACGTATTTTGTAAGGTATTCAAATGTTTTAACAATCTATCCAAGGCTTGTAGTATTAGATAATAAATTTTCATCACACAAGCACCTTTCTGAGAGAAGGGCAAATAAAGATTCAAGCCCATCCTGATATTATGTGTGTAACTGTTATAGAGAATCAGACCATTCTATCAAAAATACGCCACTTTGGCATAAGGATTATTCCAAGAGGAAACAAATGAGAAACAGCACACATAGAAAAGCTATCTTCCCTGACTGTTAATTACCAGAGATGACTCTAGATTTTTTTTAGCTCAGAGATGGCAGCAAGAGGAACATACATAAAAACCTAACTAAAACAGCCCTTATCTTCCATCAATTCCCCCCTGATTTTATCTTCCTACAGCTCTGACCCTAAACCTAAACCCCTTTTCCTTTGTCTTGTCACTTCTCTATAAATTTATTGTTCTTTGTTAAGAAGCTCTACAAGCCCAAGTTCTAACCACACCTTTGAGTTACTCATCACTGAGTTTCTACTGCATGAGTGCATGCCACACTTGCTAACAAATTGTTTTTCATTTGTTAATTTTTCATCAGCTTAATTTCCAGGGCCCCAGCCAGAGAACCAATGAGGGTAGAGAAAAAAAAATTTTCCCCCCTTTCACTGCCATCATTGTGGAGTTCAGGAAAGGAAGAAAAGAATGCCCAAAACAAGAAGATATAATTATTTAAAGATAATAAAATATTGTGCAGACAAAACACATTAGGGCTGAAACCATTTTTTTTTTTTTAAGAGAGTGTGCAAGTTGGGGGTGAGGGGAGGAACAGAGGGAGAAGGAGAGAGAAAGAATCCCAAGCAGGCTCCTGACATGGAGCCCCACGTGGGGCTTGATCTCACAACCCTGAGATCATGACCTGAGCCAAAACCAAGAGATGGACACTTATTCGACTAAGCCACCCAGGCACCCCTGCGGTGGAAACAATTTTAATGCCATTTTAGGGAGCTTACAGGTCACCTGACAGGATCAGAAATGGAAAATAAAAAGAAGCAAGTTAGGAAATTTAACACAGATTTAGTAATTAGGATGCATGCCTTTCAAATTGTGAGCACTGAATGTTGTTATAAACAAGCTTTCTAAATAGCACTTTAAAAACAACAGAGTAAGTGGTTATATTGTGAAGATCATCACTATGCGCTTACAAAAGGAATTCTTTTAAAGTCTATTGTTATGCAAATGAGTGCTTTGAGATCAGGATAAAATTCTGACTGATAGCATGGATTCAAAAATTACTGTATCTCAAACAACCTAGATGAAAATTAAGATGATATATTCGGAAAACTGTATTAAATGACAGAAAGGTGATTCTAATAATAATGTATTTATAAACATATATATGCGTTGAAAGAATCCAAATAAAATTATGTCATTAAATGTGAGAATAGGCAAAAATTTAACATTTGGCAGTTTTTAAAATATGAGTGTTTAAATTTATGAAGTAAATACTGTGAACATACCTTTGACTATTTCATCTAGAACCCTAAAAGTTTATATACTAAAATGGGCCATTATTTCAGGTTGCCTTATATTTGGGTAAATGGAAAATTTTCTTTTTATAGAAGAAAGTCACAACAAATGAGTATTTATGAATATTCATTAACCTGTGATTAGAATTTGCTCCATATAACTGAATATTCTGTTTGGGTTTGAGTACTTACAGATACAGGAATGGGACTGGCAAGGAAAGAAAACACCAAAGTCAATGGCCACACCCCAGGTGATCCTTTGTCACCTCTTCCCATATCCAGGCATTATTCACATAATCCCAAAACATCTGTTCTCTGGTAGACTGCCCAGAGTCCGCTAATCCTCTTGCATTCCATAAATACAGCTAGTATAGCACCTTGCATAGAAGGACCCATAGCACTGGCAAAAGGGGGAAAACGAAGATAGGTCTGAGGAAGGAGAAAGCAAAGAAACCAGCCCAATGGGCCCTCTGAGAGAGCAAAGAAAAGCACACTCCCCACAGCACTGCGAGAAAGTTACTGATCTCTGTGAGGGAAGTACTATGCTGTATATAAATATATTGCTAAGTGGCCTTGTAAAAAAATATCCCTAGGGGCGCCTGGGTGACTCAGTTGGTTAAGCGTCTGACTCTTGATTTTGGTTCAGGTCATGATCTCGGGGTCATGAGATCAAGCCCTGTTGGGGCTCTGCACTGGGCATGGAGCTTGCTTAAGATTCTCTCTCTCCTTCTCCCTCTGTCCCTACCTCCCCTCTCTCCCTCTCTAAAACAAACAAACAAACAAAAAAAACCCAAAACTCTATTTAATAAGTTTCTTTTCGTTCGCCTGGAAGTTAATCTGGGACATGAAATGAACAAACAAAACTAAAACATTAAAAACTGTCCCTGATGGTTGCCCAGGCCTGTGGATTTCAATGAATGATGAGGGTAAAACTTTGTGGGGTGTTGGGAAATGTTCTAATACTGGATGATGGTGATGGCTTTATAACCATAAATTTGCTAAAAATTACTTAATTGTACACTTACAACAAGGTAAATGCTATGGTGTGTAAATTATACTTCGACAAAGCTGCTTTAAAAGTTAAAAATGATACTGGAAAAATAAATTTAAAAAAATAAAAAATGTCCCTGATGAAAGATTCCATTGGTGACCAGGTAATTCTAATTTATAAAAACAAAGCTTATTGGTGATCTATGGCAAAAGGGCAAACCTATCAAAACATAATGCTTTCCTGTCAACTTGAAAATAGGCAGTATCACAAACGTAAAGATCATTTTTAAGAGTTTAGTGACCTTCTATTTAGTATCATATATAACACAGAGAACAGTGTGGATAAGCAAGACATAAACAACGTATCTTGAGTCCATTTTGCCTTGATTTTCCCCAATAAATACAAATACACAATATGAGAAATAGAGAGCCGTATCTTTCTGAGGGAATAAAAAATCACAAATGGCAAAAGATCTCTTCTTTGAAATGGATAATCTGGAGAAATACATCATTAAAAAAAAAAGGCAAAAAACCACTATAAACCACTATAAAAGGCAACTGCCACTTAGTGACTCTTACTAGAAGTTGTGTAATACAGAAAAGATGAGTTTATATATACAGCATTTCACTATATGGTATGTCTTGGAAAAATGACTAATCACAGCAATCTTATTTTCCATTACATCTTGTTCTTTTGAAAGTTACATGACTTAGGAACAGGGGTTGGGAAGGAAGGGAAGAGAAGGGGGCGTGTGGAAGATGTGTTCTCGTCCCTTACCATGTTTCCAGTGCTATAGCCATACTGCTGTGTCTCCTGGGAATACACACTCATCATGGATCTTGCTTCTTGAAGCTCAGGGGAATCACTGTCATGTAACCACTGAGTGCCGAAGTGAAGCTCCTTCACAGAGGGAACAGGCGCAGCCTCTTGAAGGTGCGATGAGGGATATAAGTCCATGGACTGAAAGGGATCTTGATAGAGCTCACATTCTTCATCAACAAGCATCTCTCTTTCTTCTGCCATCTCCTGCAATCTAGGAGTCAGAAATTCATGCATCTCCCAGGCCTCCTTGCTGTTGTCTATCTCTTTCTGTTGGGACTGAAAAGCCTTTCCCAAATTGAGGAACGGCTCATCTACAAGTTCCTCTTTATAATAGGGTTCATCTCTGAATTCCTGTAAATAAAAGTTGCAAAAATAATTTTAACCCCACCTGCCTTAAAGTGGCACTACGCATTAACTGGGAAGTTAACCCCTGACATAACCTCAATGACTACATTCCATGCCAAGGCACAGTGAACTTGAACAGATCTCCATTACAAAGGAGGAAAAATAAATGCTCACTCCCACACAACCCTCAAAGCGAAGAAAGGGAAACAGAAAGAGGCAAAATCTGCCCTTGGCAAAGGCAATGACTATTCCAAAAGGTTTGTTATACATTAAACCACCTGAAAATTCTCAATCAGAAATAGGAATTTTGTTAACCTGCTGCACTGAACATTTAACTCATTCATTTCATACAGAAATAGTACATAAATATAGACACACATCACACTATTACCTAAGAAAGCAGAGACTGAAAAAGTCAGGATTTTCAAGTGTATGTAAAACTCAAAAGAAATTATGGCTATTGGAATTATCAAAAAGCATTCTCTATAAAGATACAGGACACAGGTCTCAACAACTTGGAGTATGACTATTTTATAATATCCCTGTAACAGAAATATATTTTTTCAACTGTATTAAAATTATACGGGAAAAAAGGAACGAATATAGTATGCTTTTTAATTAATTTATATTTCACTAATTAGAAGTACATACAACTGAAACTAGTCATACATGTGTAGAAACTTCGCTGAGTTCCTAGGTAATGCCTGAGGAATGTATGGATTTGCTGAGCCTCTAACCTAACCCTGGGGATCCTCAAGAGTGCTGAGCACAACGAGGCCCAATTCCTCTTGAGGGATCAATGACATTTCCTATTTGGACACCTACTCATTAAATATTACCAAATGTAAATTCATGAAATGAATCTATTACTTCCCACCTTTAAATTATTATAGTGTATCAAATACTGTAAGCTAGTTAATTTTTTTACGGGTGCGTTTACAGGGTATATTTGAAGATGTCATACACTTATGAAATTTTAACAAAAAATGTCTACACTAAAAAAACCCCACAATATACAGTATAGAAATAAATATCAGCTTGAGGCACTGTCAATAAATTATGCAAAGAATATCACCAGACGGTTGTTATCAGGTAAAGCAATACCATACTCTACCTGCAAAGAGCAAAATAAGCACAATTCATTTTCAGAAAAAAAAAGGAAAAGCTTCAAAATATACTTTCTAAAATTAAAGTGTAAAGAAGGGTTTGACTAAATAACTCTTTTCTTTAAAAAGTACTGAGTAAGAAGTCCTTTGATATAGCTCTATTTTCTAACGCATTTTAAATGCATGTCTATTTTTGAATATTGTGTTCTACCCTCAAAATTTTAAGAGTGTATCTATGGTATAAAATAAGGTATGTTTGTGCTTTGAAAATGCCTTATATCTGGCCTATGTCGTTTATGAAGCCACTGGGATACAAGAGGGAAAACAGTTTATTTTTTTTAAAAAATTAAAAAGCGAGAGGAGGATCATTTAATTTCTATCTCGTAAGCTGAGAGTGGGAACAAGCTTTTGTCTTCTCTATAGAAATTCTGGCTCACAGCAAACCATTCAAATGGGAAATCAATTTACGAAATACCTTGGGTGCTTCAAGTATTAAAGATGAATTTATATCATGAATTGTTCCTGAAAGTTCAGTCTTGTCTTCATTATTGTTTGAATGTAAAATATAATGACTTTCTTCCTCTTTATCATCTTCCTGAAAACAGAAACAATTTTTATTTAAAAGATTATATATATTTATTTGAGAGAGAGAGAGATCAACAGCACGAGTGGGGGAGGCAAAGGGGAGAGGAAGGAGCAGACTCCCCGCTGAGCAGGGAGCCCAAGGGGCTCAATTCCTGGACCCTGGGATCATGACCTGAGCCAAAGGCAGATGCTTAACTGACTGAGTCACCCAGGTGCCCCTGGAAACAATTTTTTAAATTTATTTTTTAGCATAATTGAGGAAATGTTTTTGTCAACCATGAAGCTATCTTTTATTGAGATATAACTGACATATAACATCATATATCATATTAGTTAGGTGTACAACAATTAGATGTATGTATATATTGCAAAATTATCACAATAAATTTAGTTATACTAAAACTTTCAAATATACAATATGTTCTTGTTAACCAGAGTCATCATGGTGTACATTACATCCCCAGGACTTACTTATCTTATGACTGGAAGTTTCCACCTTTTGACGACCTTCACCTATCTCACCCACCACTCCCTGCGTCTCTGGCTACCATCCGAAGCACTTTTATAATCAAAGAAAATACCTTAGTTTTGAACTCTCTTCAGATTAATTCTCATCTTTCCATTAAGTGCAAGGACACAATAAAACTTATGCAAATTGTTTTATTAGAATAAACTTTTCTTTAATAATTAAAAAGAAAGCCATATTTGAGTCAAAGCTTTGCAAACATTTTTTTAAGTAGCCCTTAAACCACATGCAAAAGAATGAAACTGGACGATTTTCTTTCACCATACACAAAAATAAACTCAAAATGGATTAAAGACCTAAATGTGAGACCTGAAACCATAAAAAATCCTTGAGGAGAGCACAGGCAGTAATCTCTCTGACATCAGTTGTGGCAATATTTTTCTAGATCTGTCTCCTGAGGCAAGGAAAATAAAAGCAAAAATTAACTATCAGGGCTACATCAAAATAAAAAGTTTGTGCACAGCAAAAGAAACAATCAACAAAACTAAAAGCCACCTACAGAATAGGAAAAGATATTTACAAATGACATATCCAGTAAAGGGTTAGTATTCAAAATACATAAGGAACTGATACAACTCAACACCCCCCCAAAAATCCAATTAAATAATCCAATTAAAAAATGGGCAGAAGACATAAACAGAAGATATACAGATGCCAGCAGACACATGAAAAGATGCTCAACATCACTCATCATCAGGGAAATGAGATACTACAATGAGATATCACCTTACACCTGTCAGAATGGCTAAAAACAAAAGCACAAGAAACAAGTGCAGAAAAAGAAACCCCTGTGCACTGCTGGTGGGAATGCAAACTGGCAGCCACTATGGAAAACAGTACGGAGGTTGCCCAAAAAGTTGAAAATAGAAATACCTTATGACCCAGTAATTCCACTACTGGGCATTTACTGAACAAATATGAAAACACTAATTTGAAAAAATATATGCACCCTTATGTTTACTACAACATTATTTACAATAGCCAGATTTGGAAGCAAGCAGCCCAAATGTCCATCAATAGATGAATGGATAAGGAAGATGTGTTGTATATACAGACAATGGAATATTATTCAGACATTAAAAAAACAATGAAATCTTGCCATTTGCAACATAGACGGAGCTAGAGAGTATAATGCTAAGTGAAATAAGTCTGTCAGAGAAAGACAAATACCCTATGATCTCATTCATATGTGGAATTTAAGAAACAAAACAAATTAGCAAAGGAAAAAGAGAGAGAGACAAACCAAGAAACAGACTCTTAACTACAGAGAACAAACTGATGGTTACCAGAGTGGGGGGATGGAGGAAATAGGTGAAGGGGATGAAAGAGTACACTTAATCATGACGATAAATACATAGATAGACAGATAGATAAATTAACTTTTTTAAAGAAGCACGAATTAGAGTTTCACAAGTTTGTCAGATATAAGATCAAATTACCAAGTCAGTATCATTATCTCTACTTCAGCAATAGCTAATTTAAAAATGTAAGAGAAAACAAGACATCATTCACAAAGGGGGGGAAAACAGTAAATTATCTCAGAATTAAACTAAAAAAACTGCACAGCACATTTAAGGAGAAAACTGTAAAAGAAGATCTGACAAAATAAAGAGACATACTATGTAGGAAAAAAAAATTTCCTTAAATTAAGAAACATCACTTTCCAAAAAAGGGCCTTAATATTAAGAAATGTATCAGTATAGGGATGCCTGTATGGCTCAGTTGGTTGAGTGCCCAACTCTTGGTTTCAGCTCAGGTCATGATCTCAGAGTGGTGTGATCGAGCCCCAAGTCCTTGAGATTCTCTCCCATCTCCCTCTGCCCCTCCCCTCTCTCTAATAAATAAAATATTTTTAAAAAATGTATCAGTATACACAGGGTAATATTCAAAATATTTAACAAAGGTACAGGGCAGTCATTTGCCCTCAGAAAAGGTTCGGCCATCCGAGTGTTCACCAGCTCAACAGCGGTCCTGGGTCAGAACAGAGCCACTATTTATGGAGTCCTAGCTCTAAATCACAATCTACGGTAAACACTTCATTGCTTTGTCTCAGCTTAGTCTTCACAGCAATCCAAGTCATGATTTTATATTTTATATTTATATAAAAATGGCAACACATACATATTTATGGTACTATGTGCCAGGCATAGGTTAAAGCATTTTAAATATTCATTTAGTATATTTACTAATATATTAATATACATTCTGAAAGTAGGTATTCCCATTAATCCCAGCTTACAGATGAGTAAAAAGTTACATAGCTCATCAGTTACACACCCAGAATTGGAACCCCGGCTGTCTGGCCCTAGGGCCTGGGATCGCAACTACCACGCCATGCAGTCCCCCACATTATCGACAAGGAAGTGGGAGCTGGGGAGGTTAAATAATTGGCCCAATTATATTGGCCCCCTGCCCTTGCAAATCACAGAACTAAGCAAAAACCCACAGCTGTCCGGCTCAAGGACCCCATTGCCAGCTCTGACCTATTAGTTCTGAAGATACGATACAGTTTTTGAAGTCAGTTCATTCATTTTTTTACATCTGATACATTTGAGATGAATTTGCAGAAAAGAGAAGATAAGCCCCATTCACGGTTAATATGAAAATATATAATATGAAACACATTATATAGACAATGTATATCAATATAATAAATGACTTAATAAAATATCGTGTTCTCCTAACTTTTATATATTCATAGTCTTTCTGGCCCAAGCTGACTCTGGGCCACTTTCTTCACACTCTCTACCCCACTTCCACAGAGGACTGAGTAAATGCTCAGTAAACATTATGTGATAAGTGGCCAAGTGGACCACCAGAGAGACAGAGACCACAGAGAAGGTCCGTGCATCACTATTTACAGCTCATGAGCAAACAGTTTTGCTAAACGGACCCAGACATTAAAGAAGGAATTAGTGGTAATTCCATTAAGAATTTTTTTTTAAGATTTTATTTATTTATTTGACAGAAACAGAGAGAATGTGCACAAGTAGGCAGAACGGCAGGCAAAGGGAGGGGGAGAAGCAGGCTCCCTGCTGAGCAAGGAGCCCAAAGCGGGGCTCGATCCCAGGACCCTGGGGTCAGGACCTGAGCCAAAGGCAGACGCTTAACCGACTGAGCCACCCAGGTGCCCCTCCACTAAGAATTTTTTACAGTCCTGAAAGTGACCTTTGTCTTCATCCCTTCTGTGGCTTCCCACTCCCAAGTATCCTGGAAGCCTTCTGCTCACTAAGGGAAGCCTAGGCAAAGGTCCACCTCACGATTACTACATTCCAAAGCCCTCTCAGAATGTGGCCAAGATCCCGAAGTCTCTGCAGCTCTACGTCTGCCAGAAATAGCACAGGAACCCACACCCGGCTGGTCACTAAGCTCTGTTTTTTTACACCACCTCACACATCCCTAAACTGCTTCCGAGTCAAGTCACGCTGTTTAAATCCTCTAGGACGTAAATAGTTTGGGATTTCCTCTGGCAGCCCAAATAATCAGGCAAGCAATCCTCAGGGAAAATCAAGACAAAATCCCCCCCACAACCAAAATGCCAAGAAGATGAGATCCCCATAAAAATATCGAATTCCTCCCTGCAACTTATTATCCAGAAATCAAACCAGGCATCTCCTGGTGTCTCATGTTGGCTATGGCAACACCCATACACCAAATACAGGATATAAAGTCAAGAACTTGATTAGCTATGTGCTATACTCCATTCTGAAATATTCAGAGTGCCTGAAAGTATAACGTACTGGCATCTTTACAGGGAATTCATGAAGGCCACGTTGAGGTTCCCCAATGCATAAATACTATGTGTAATACAGGATCTATCTCTATCTATATATCTATACCTACATATTTATAAGTGAACATATTTATCTATATTTACCTATACATATGGACACATGTAGTATGTTAACATATTCATACAGTATATTAATATATTTCATAGAATAAAAGAATCTTAGAGTTAAGAAAGATTTTAGGAGTCCTCTAGTCTTGTTCAGTCTTTTCAGAGATGAAAAAATAGGCTCAGAGAAGAAAAGTGGTATGCCTATGATCAAATTACTAGGACAATGTTTCTCAAAGTGTGAAATTCTGCATCAGAACTACATGGATGATTCACTGAAGAAGCAGATCCCTAAACAGTACATCTCAATGACCTGATGAGACTCTCTGAGCTTAGGACCTCGGAAACGGCATTTTTACCATCTCCCAGATGATTCTCGTGTATATTACATATCTTTGCATCGAAACCCACTGGACTGACTCATAGGAAAGCTAGAAATGGAGTCCAGGTCTCTTGAAACCCAGTCTAACACTTTAGTAAGACCATCTATCTGTTTCAAGACACACTGCATGCAAACTAAAGTTGCAACAAGTTAAATATACAGTACTGTGGTCTGAAGCCACCTGAGTTTATATCCCAACTCTGCCCCTTACTGCTGACATCATCACGGATAAGCTCCTCAATTCTCTTGTCTCTTGATGGGCTCAGCTGTAATGAGGGTAACAAGAGGACTACCTCTTCAAGTTGCCAGGAGGATTAAATTAGTTAATACATGTATAGGTTTTAAAATACTGATATACAGTAAGCACTCAAGAATATCTTCATACTGCTTGCAAATTATCATCAGGTATTTTGTTGCATTGGGGAACCTCAAAAGCACCCCAATTGTAATATGGCCCTTAGACATGAACACTGATCTGACCCAGGACATAAGATTAAGCAGCAAGAGAACTTCAAGATGTTCTGACCACACAGAGTTCTAGATGTTAGGTGTTATGAGGCACTTTGATGGGCAGAAAAGCATATTGAAATCTCGTCGCCTATGGTTAAAACGATATAGTTAATCCAGTCATCTGTTGAAGGGCATCTCAGCTCATTCCATGATTTAGCTATTGTGGACAATGCTGCTATGAACATTGGGGTGCATATGGCCCTTCTCTTCACTAGGTCTGTATCTTTGGGTAAATACCCAGTAGTGCAATGGCTGGATCATAGGGTAGCCCAATTTTTAACTTTTTAAGGGACCTTTACAATGGAACATTACTCCGCTATCAAAAAGAACGATTTCTCAACATTTGCTGCAACATGGACGGCACTGGAGTAGATAATGCTGTGAAAAAAGTCAAGCAGAGAAAGACAATTATCATATGGTTTCTCTCATCTATGGAACGTAAGAAGTAGGAAGATTGGTAGGAGAAGAAAGGGATAAAGAAAAGGGGGGTAATCAGAAGAGGGGATGAAGCATGAGAGACTATGGACTCTGAGAAACAAACTGAGGGCTTCGGGGGGGGGGAATTGGGATAGGGTGGTGATGGGTAGTAAGGAGGGCACGTATTGCAGGGTGCACTGGGTGTTATACGCAACTAATGAATCATCGAACTTTACATCAAAAACCAGAGATGTACTGTATGGTGACTAACATAATATAATAAAAAATATTATTATAATTTTAAAAAATTAAATAAGGAACAGATGAAATTAATTTTAATAGTCTATTTTATTTAACCCAATATATCTACAACATTAACATTTCAATATGTAATCAATACAAAAGTTATTAATAAGATATTTTACATTTTTTAAACAACAACAACCAAAAAAACGATATAGTTAACTGGATTTCAACTTACCATGCCATCTCAACATCATTCCCAAGTGAAAGTTAAAATGCACAGACTTATTTTCATTTACATCCTAAGGAATGTGATGGGAACTTACAGATCTGTGCTAAAATCATGAAGATAAAAATAGTAGTAAAAGTGGTAATAGGACTAGCAATGGTAGCAGCTACTATTTATATAATAATGTACAAGCACTTAATGAATATAATCTTTAGTTCCCCAAATCTTATGAGACAGACATTATGTTTCTGTCAAGGACATAAGAAACTTGTATTAGGACACACATAGAGTAAGTTGTTGAAGAGGGATTCGAAACCCGGTGTATTTGCCTCCAAAATCCAGGTTCTTAAGTATTACACTATTATCATGTCCTATATTAACAAAATTGAACACTTACCACCAAAGGCTTACAGATGCCAAGGCGTACAATGCCTGGTGGCACAGCTTTCAACACTCCCACAGCTTCAGCAAGTGTGCTGTTTTCCAAACAGTATTCATTAACTGAGACCAGGCGGTCTCCAGGTAACAGCTCTCCCCCTCTTTCTGCGACACCATCTGCCACCAGGGAACGGATCACAATCACTGATCTTGTGGGATCTAAAGGGTCCTAAGGGTCAAGCCAAGAGGAAAGAGAAGTCAGATTCTGAAAACATATATACTCCTGAATCTCATTTGACTATTTACATTAAGTATCGGCATTTGGGGTGATATTCTTCCAAAGAGGTCAACATCTATTACACTATCACGCTATATACCCCCGCAAGTATCAGCTTATATCAAGGTGGAAACATCTAAACAATTTCAGTTACATGTCTAAGGGTTCAATACATAAAAATTTCTTCTTTGAACTTTTGGTGACTGATATTTTGTTGGGCCACAAGAAGTCTACTGACAGTTGAGCAAGATTCCCTGACATTCTCAAGCACAGTCGTATTATAGACCAAAGACCAGTGCTCTTGGGCAATAAGTAGGCTCTAAGAGAAGTGTACTATGGTAAGTGATACTTCATTTTTTATATGTTCCACCAATATAAAATCCTCCTGCTAAATCAATGAAGTTCAAAAAAGAGGTGGAAACCACCGAATATTCCACTGCATGAAAAAAGTAGTTTAAAAATAACAGAGCTATAACTTATAATATATAAATTGTAACACAGTATAGGGACCCCTCGGTGAGAACTCCTCTGATACAAGAAAATGAGTGTCACTTCATGAACAAAACCAATGTGTAAATAATTCTCATCCACTGGGAGGGCCCCATTTTTCTTTTTATTAAGCAGCCCTAAAGATAATGTTGACATTCAGTAAATACATTTGGTTAATAAGAACCAATTTATAAGCCATTATTTTTTATTTTATTGGACACTGATATATAGTACTGTGTGTCACGCTCTATTTTAAGTGCTTTACTCTAACACTTGTCTATGTTTCTACAGATGAGGGAACTAAGGCTCAGATAGTTAAGGAAACTTGCCAAGATTACCCATCTGGTAACTGGCAGAGCTAGGATTCAAACCCAACCAGTCTGGCTCCCAAGTCCTTCCTCTTGACCACCATGCTCTGCCACTTGTGCCACATTAAAATAATGGTACAACTACTAAACCTCAAACTTAGCGAGGGAGAGGGAAAAAATCATCAAATCCCAGGTGAAACACTTGCTTCTGTCTATTTTGTTCCTATTGTTTCATTATGCACATACTCCTCCATAAAGCCAAGGTGTAGTAACATGAGATTCTCTTACTGTTGAACGCTTCCTGACAAATGAGAAACGGTCATGTTTTGTGTTAGACTCAGAAGACTTTGGAATTAGCAAAGTGAGAATCTGCCAAGTTCCAGCCAGTCAGTTTGAAGTGGCTGATGGTTCTTTTGGAGTTTACTGATCCACTTTTCATAGACCTCTGTGATTCAGACATCAAGGTTCATTTTCAAGGACTATATGGAATTTTCGCCAAATATATTTAAATCAAGAAAAGCTACACAGCTAATTCCTTGAAAAATGCCTTCAAACATAACTTATCTTACTTTCCCTCACCTTGCTTTTCTGCTCCAAGGTCAAGAGATTCTTGGTAAATTTCTAACATGCTCTGATGTATAACACCTCATACTTATATGGGGGACAGAAAGTAAAAAGAGTCACGAGTACTCACTAATAAAGTACATAGCGTTGAACTATAATCACACCAATATTTTCAAGTAGAGGGAGCTATTGCATAGGAAGAGAAAAGAAAAGAACAACAACAAAAAAGTACAGTGGTCTATCAGCAGGCAATCAGTGCAGATATAAAAGAGCTGTCTGTTTTGTCACCAGCAACCATGAATCACAACACACTTTTCATTCTGAAATATGAAACCATTCCATTTTAAGTTTGACACACTAATAAATAAGCTGTACAATTATGTCCTTCATTTAAGATGTCAGTTTGTGATGAAAGGCTTTTTTATTAGGGGGGAAGGGAAACTACATAATAGCATATTCCCCTCATGAAATGCACAGAAAGCATCTAGCATTACTTCATATTAATAATTACTAAACTTTCTTAGAGAAAATTGCAACAGTAAAATAGACCAAAAGCAAATAAATGATTTCACCAGCTTGGTGCAAGCAATCTCTGCAGTTTCATATAACACCAAATCAAAAAGCACTATTTTTACCCCAACTCGGTGAACAGGTTTTCAAAATGCAACCAGCTGAAATGATAATTAGAAACATTTCAAAGAAAGATTAACCGGGCAATAACAGAAATTGAACGATTAATAGATTTCCCTTATTATAGAAAAGTCACGGTGAGCATTCATTTATACAAAGCGGTCTTCTTTAGACCTTAAACTATACCAGGTGTGCTTGCTTACTGAAATTTATTCAGGCTTAGACCTCTAGTTATTCTTAACACTAAGTCTAATCTACCACCTCTTTTCCTGGAAGAGAGAACTCAAGGGCAGCTCCTTTGTCATTAAAAAAAAAGAAAAAGAAAAAAAGACAAACCACCCCACTTCTGAAGATGCCCCATTATGTATAATCACTATTTCATTTTCTGTGATGACTTTTCTGACTGCGTGATTTCCCACGCAGCTGAATGAAGTTGCTTTAATGAGGAACGGTCATTTCCTTTCAGGCTCATCACGTGTAGTAGCTGCCCTATGGAAAGAGAGCAGCTGCTCCTGCCTACTGGGGCGACTGCTATTCTTGAGGCTTTGCTGCATAAAAAATGCTGAAAAACCAGCCTGATTTAGACTACTCGTCATCAGGAAGGTCTGTTTTCTGAAAATCTAGCCCACAACAGCATACCCATGTTGTAGCAAACAAAATGTTAGCATGGAATTTCTTAAGACCTCTACCCAACTTTGAGACCCCATGCAGATTTTTTTTTTAAAGTCCCCATCAGTTTTTATCACCTTTTATCACAATTTTAATACCTCTAATTCTTCCTGTTTTGGTCAAAACACTGCAAAGAACATTGTTTTCCAGAATCAACATTGTTTTAGACATAGCAGTCAATAGAGGGCACTAAAGACTAATCACAGAACACAAGAAACAGCGTCTTTTCCTATGCTAGCCATTCTCTTCTGAAGGATTTTTTCTCCTTTATTCGAAAGTCTTATATTATTATACGTTATTAACAGTATCCCCTATGTTTGCCTCAACTCAACCATTTATGAAAGTTGCTCCCTACAGCTCTTAAAAATATTATCAAACTCCTACAATCAATTAAGAACAGCTAACCTCCCTCAGAATACACAGACCAGAAGACAGGAGATCTGACCTGAATTCTTCTCACTACTTAGCTATGAGATCCTGAAACCCCAAATAACTGCTGTCTCACAAATGAATACAATCACTGTACCTGCCTGAAGAAAAGTGCATATAAGAATTTTTGAGATTTGCTGAAGTGACACTAATGTTTGATATTATAAACACAAGATGTTTCCACGTAGGGGAAATCCAAGTTGACAGACTCCTCTCCTCCCATAATCCCTGAGTGGCATTACCATATAACCAAGCATTCACTTAAACCCTCTCCCCTCGCCCCTCCACTGAGTTGCTAGCTAAAGGATGTCAGTTTGATCTTCCATCTTTTCTATCTGACCCTTTCTCTCCATTTCTGCTGCTACTACCTTGGTTCAGCTTCCCATTATTTCTTGCCTGGGCAACTGCTAATCTCCCTATCTCCGATCTTGCCCTCATCAGTCTATTTTCCACAGAGATAAAGGAATTATCTTTAAAGATAAAAATTTGGGGCTCCTGGGTGGCTCAGTCAGCATCGGCTCTTGATTTTGGCTCAGGTCATGCTCCTGAGACCGAGCCCTGCATGAGGCTCTGCACTGGGCATGGAACTTAAGATTCTCTCTCTCTCCCTCTCCCAGTGCCCACCACACCCCACTCACATGCATGCTCTCTCTCTCAAAAAAAAAAAAAAAAAAAAAAAAAATTGGGTACCTGGGTGGCTCACAGTCAGTTAAATGAAGGTCGTGATCTTAGGGTCCTGGGATTCAGAGCAGTCCAGGCTCAGCACGGAGTCTGCTTGGGATTCTCTCTCACTCTCCCTCTGCCCCTCCCCCTGTTCACACTCTCCCTGCCCCCCCTCAAATAAATAATCTTTAAAAAAGAATTAAAAAATAAAGATACTAAAAATTTAAAATATAAAAATGTGATCACAATTTCTTCTCTGTTTGAAACACTTCAGCGACACCCAAGTGCCTTCAGTATCCATTCCTAACTGCTTGGCAGAGTAATTCCCTCAGATCTGCAGATGAATCTAAACTCTTCTTGCTCTCCCCTTACATGTACCACTGCACACCCCCATTTGCTCCACACAAAGTCCCAACAATACAGAACTACTGAAATCCAAGGACTGTGAAATGCTTTGACATGCTTCATGACATCCTACAAACCATTCCACTTGCTAGGAATACTTTCCCTGCCCCACTGCCACTTCTCTCCATCTTCACTACCAGAGTCAGCTCCAGTGTATTTCCACCAATGAGAAGGCTTCCCTGACTCAGGAACCTTCTACTCTGTGATATCCCTAAATCCAAAAGAGGACTTCCATAGAGCATTCATCATGATATAGTTTTCCTTACTGTCCCATATCTCCTAGAGTAAGTTAGGTCCTCCTGCTAGATGTATCCACGGCACCTTGCATTTCCTCTATTCTAACACTTTTGACATTTTACAGAAATTATTTTAACTGTCTTACCTCCTAAAAATAAGCTTCACAGGAGCAAGGATATGTTTGCTTATTTGCTGCTTTATTTTCAGGACCTACTACAGTGACTGCCATATGGAAGGTACTCAATAGTAGCTGAAATATTGAATGACTGAAACTATTTAGTTTCTCTCTCCTCACTGGACTGTTAAGTACATCAAAGGCAAAGGACACATCCCATCATAGGTGAACAAGAACAACAAGAGTTAGCACTTACTGAGTTCTTGCCATGTCAGGAATATTCTAGGAATCTTACCTACTAGAATTCATTTAACCTTCAAACCACCATGAGGTAGGTACCATTATTATCCCTATTTTCAAGATGAGAAAATTAAGAGGAAAATTAACCAAGGCACAGAGTTGATAAATGGCACAGCCAGAATTTAAACTAGCTGGTTAAGTTCCAGAGTTTATGCTCTCAGCCTCTAAGTGATGCAGCTTCTCTATCTTCAGGTATTTGCCAAATGAATTAATATTGAAAGAAGGCCAACCGATAGAAGAGATATTTATTGCCTTGCCAAAGTGTGCGAACTGAGTCCCTTATTTACCACACTTGGCCACCACAGGTTTCTACTTCAGTACCTAGCTGATAGGGTTAGCACAGAACGTATAGCATGGCTGTATGTACAAATAACGCATGGCTTTGTTTGCCAAATTTCAATTTATATCTGCTTTCTCGAGAATCCATTCATTTGGTGAACTAAGGACACCTTTACAGGAACAGATACAAGCATGTGGCAATAATTATGCCCAAATGGATGGACATAATTTCCAAAGTTTCTGCAGGGTCTATAAAGTGTAGTACATGAGGATTTGTGTACATTCCCACCGACCAAAAAGATCCGAGTTCACATAAACTAAGGCAGGGTGCAGGAGCAACACCCGGGGAAGAATGGTGGCTCAGTGGAAACGTGGGCTCTGTGAGAGACATATCGACCTGAAGAGGTGGGGAGCTCTGGCCATGAAGCTGCTCCATAAGTAAAACCACAAATCCATGTAAGCAAATGTGGCAAGCTCAGTGGAAAGGCACAGAGGAAGGAACGCTACATGAGGAGGAGACAGAAGAAATGAACAAGAACAGTGGTCACATTTAATAACATTGGCAGTGCATCAGCGAGAGGTATTTTTTAAAGAGGAACATGAGACATATACCATGGACTGTTCTGACATTCAACATTTATATGCTTTGTAGTATTACTCCAATGCAGAAAAACAGAAATCAAGATGTAAACAATGACTTAACTCCATGGATTCAAAATAAAGAACAACGTCTGGGTTTGTTTGTTTTTAATTCTGTACTCAAAACCCTAACTTTTAAAAGCATTAAGGAAATAGGAGTTTTTATAGCAGAATGACATAGAGATAGACGATATTTTATTTCAGATAAAAATGTGTGTCTGATAGATCAATGGAACAGGATAGAGAGCCCAGAAATAAACCCATGCTTATATAGCCAATTAATCTATGACAAAAGAAACAAAAATATACAATAGGAAAAAGACAGTCTTTTCAATAAATGGTGTTGGGGAAACTGGACAGCTACATGCTGTGTGAAACTGGACCATTTTCTTACACCATACACAAAAATAAATTCAAAAGGGATTAAAGACCTCAATGTGAGACCTGAAATCATAAAACTAAAACACAGGCAGTAATCTCTTAGACATCAGCCTAACCAACATATTTATGGATATGTCTCCTCAGGCAAGGGAAACAAAAGCAAAAATAAACTACTGGGACTATACCAGAATAAAACTTTAGCTCAGCAAAGAAAACTATCAACAAAACAAAAAGGCAACCTAGCCAATGGGAGGTGTTTGCAAATGATGTATCTAAATATTAATATCCAGAATATACAAAGAACTTCTTCAACTCAACACCAAAGGACAATCTGATTAAAAAATGGATAGGGCCACTGGGTGACTCAGTTTAACCAACTGAGTGTCTGACTTGATTTCAGTTTAGGTCATGATCTCAGGGTCGTGAGATCAAGACCCCCGTGGGGCTCCAGGCTGGATGTGGAGCCTACTTAAGATTCTCTCTCTTCCTCTCCCTCTGCCCCTCCCTCACCCTAAATAAATTTTTTAAAATAGAGGACTTGAATAGACATTTTCCCAAAGAACATATACAGATGGCCAACAGACACACGAAAAGATACTCAACATCACTAATCATCAGGGAAATGCAAATCAAAAACACAATGAGGTATCATCATACACTAATAAGAATGGCTAATAAAAAAAAGACAAGAAATGACAAATGTTGGCAAGGATGTAGAGAAAAGGGAACCCTCATACACCATTGGTGCAAATGTAAATTGGTGCAACCACTATGGAAAACAGTATGGCTGTTCCTCAAAAAATGAAAAATGAAAATACCCTAAAAAAACTGGAAAAAAAAATACCCTATGATCCAATAATCCTATTGCTGGGATTTATAACAGCCAAGATATGAAAGCAATGCAAGTGTCCATGAGGAGATGAATGGATAAAGAAAATGTGATGCACACACAATGGAATATTACTCAGCCACAAAAAAAAAGAATTAAATCTTGCCATTTTGCGACAACACGGATGAACCTGGAGGACGTTATGCTAAATGAAATAAGTGAGACACAGAAAGACAAATACCATATGATTTCACTTACATGTAAGAATCTAAAAAACAAATTAAACAGACAGACTCTCAAATACAGAGAACTGGTGGTTGCCAGAGGGGAGGTAGGAGGGGAAATCAGTGAAATAGATGAAGGGGATTGAGAGGTACAAACTTCCAGTTATAAAATAAGTCAAGGAAATGAAAAGTAGGGCATACAGAAATAAGTCAATAATATTGTAATAATGTTGTATGGAGACAGATGGTGACTACACATCATGGTGAGCACTGAGAAATACATAGAACTGTCGAATTACTATGTTGCACACCTGAAACATAACATCGTATGTCAACTACACATAATAAAAAAAATTACTTATAAATTACTTCACCTTTGATAATTTTGACACTATTGTCAACTGAGTATATCAAAACATAAAGTTGGCCTACAGTAAACTCAGGAGAGGAAATACGGTTAAGTCACATAGTCTTAATCCTATGTTTAATTACTCAAATTAGTTCTCAAGGTTCTGTGCTGCTGTATAGGTCACCACACCAAAATAACTGCTCTCCTCTCTTACTGGAGTCCTTCACTAAAATGAAATGATTCCAAAAAATGCCTGGGAAAACAAGCTCAAATTACAAAATAAAAAGTGCTCTATGAATGAACAGATTTCCTAATCGATGAATTCAATGTTGTACATCATCACAAAATGAGGTTACTGAGCCTAACTCCACAAATATATATTCATAGAAGGGTGAGGAAGTGTATTTTAAAGATAATTTTAAAGGGTCTACAGGCATTAATTTCTGGATAACATGAGGTAGATAGCTCCGGAACATTTGACAAGAGAATTACTCCAACTAAACAATGGTTAACTGAGAGAAAGCAACACGTGGCAAATATTTGTTTCTTGAAGAGTATGCTCTTAAGTGTGGCCATTATTATTTGAACTAAAGAGTATTAAGTTAAAATCTAAATTAATTAACAACTAAGTAAATTTTCAAAATAAGATCTCAAGGAAGTTACTAAGATGGAGAATACTGGGGGAAAAAAAACCCAACAATATATTTAAAAGGGAGACCACTAACTCTTTCATTCTGGAGGTAGGCAGAAGAAAGAATTGGTACAAAAGCAAAGCAAAGACTCTTTTAAACACACACACACACACACACACACACACACACACACACACACACACACAGAGATATCTTAAAGAAAAACCAGTGATCTGCAGAAGCTCTGATATACAGCCGGCATGAATTAAAATTTCCATTGCAAGTAACGTCAATCAGGAAACAGAATCCAAAGGTATTTTTTTAAAGGAGAAAATATACATAGGAGAGAAAGACAAGGAAGACAGCTATTCAATCCACTAGTGGTAGGATGGGTGTGGATTGTAAGTCAGGGGACAAGTTTTGAGCCCCAGCTTGGTGCCAGCCTGGCTGTGTGTAATTTCACCAGTTCATTTCTCTGAGTCTGTTTCCTCAATTGGAAAATGAGAACATTGGGTACATGACAGTTAGAATCTGTTTCTCCCAACTCAAAAATCCTGTAACTAAATTTGACAGAGTATCTTGAGTCAAATTTGTCATTAATTTCTACCAAAACATTCAGAAAACCACTATAAAAAGTAGGGAATGGTGGAAGTTAATTCAAAACACAGCACTGGTAATGAAAAGAGATGCGCACTATGGTCACAAATATGGTATAATTTTAGTTAGTGATGTCTTTTAAGAACTCATAAAAAGGCCAATGACTACACAAGATCTAACTTCCTGGGTATTCTACCATTGAAACAAAACATAAAACAAAGTATTTATGACCTGTGCCTTTTTTTTTATACGATGAATCTTAAAACAACTTTTTTTTTCCTTTGCCATTTTTAGATTGCATCAGAAGACATGTCAGGGACTATTAGTTGAATTAAAATCACTAGAATAGTTCTGGTTTAAGATAGTGGGATGTAATTAATTATACTCAGAGAGCTTCTGATTTGACCAACAAGCTAAGCATTTACTTTTAGGAAAGAGAAATAAATGTATTTATAGTGAATGCAAGGCAATAAATAAATGATTTAATGAATAATGAGCAAGCTACCTTATCAGAATCTAATCCCATTTTTAACTATTTTATAATATAGCCAAGTATTACACTAATCATACCAATTACCGCAACACCATCATGTTCAAAGTACCCACAAAATACATCCAGTGCACTCAAGATAGATTAAACTGATACGGTTCCTGGCTCCTTGTGTCTTATTACTTCCTAAATACTATTAGGCATTAAGAATAGATTTCTCCATGCATGATGCATAGAACTAAACAGTCCCTGAGCAGCAGAGTAAGCACAGCACGTCAGGCAATTTAAAGTGCAAGGGAAGAGAAGTGGACAGAGAAACTTGCTAAAAAATCAAAATACATTGTAAAGAGGGAAAAAAAAAGACATCAGTTTGCACATAATTTTATTCTGCATAGCTTGGTAGTTTAAAAGTCTATTTTAAGCACCGTAATAATTTAAATGGTTCAAGCAGGAGTCCCGTGGAAATCACTTCTTGAAGACTATTTCTTTTTCTTATCCCTTTCTAGTCCCCAATTAGATATTTTCCTTGGATATTAGATCTATTGCTTGAATGTTTTATCTATTGAAAATTTTTTGTCATGCTATAATTGTTTCCCATTCACTCCTGGCCCAGGACTTTTTCTGGTTTTAACAAAAATAAAATCAACCACACAACAATTCTTTAGCTACAAGTCCCAACATCTGGTTGAAAGGTCCACCAGGCAAACAGTAGTACTCAAGTACAAAGTCGCACCCTCTGTTAAAATTACATTACTTGAAATGTGAATATACTTCACACTATGGAACTGCACACTTAAAAATGACTAAGATGGTCAATTTTATGTGTATTTTACCAGAAAAAATTTTAAGTAGAAAGATGAATTTATAAATAATAAATATCATAGTATATTCCAGGGGGAAAAAAAATCTACGTTAGCTGAAAGTTGTTATGATGTAGGAAAGTGTAGACACATAAAACTTGAAAAAGCTTTTCTAATGTTAGTTTTGGAATTTATTTTCATTTTCCAAACAAATCGTTCTCAGCCTAAGCACTTAACAAATACTAGCTGAGACTTGGGTTTCTCACTGGTGAAGTGGGAAGAACAAGAGTACAGACTTCACAGAGTTGTGCAAAGCATTAAACGACACAGGTCACGAAAGGTGCTTTCTAAGTCCGTAGAGGTCACTTCGTAAGTGCTGTTACCGTTCTTTGGTTAAAACTGTGAAGATGATGACAGAGAAGAGCTCAGCAGGAAATATGGGACTGAGGAGTCAACAATTACCGTGGAGTTTACTGTCTTTTAAACTCAACTGAGCATATGTGATTTAAACCAACAGTGCTATCAACTACTAAACCACTGGTGATATTATGCTTATGTGGTAACATGTGAAAATACAGAGCTGACCCCATAACTCTCAGATACATAGACCTCTGCATCTGAGAGAAGCTCAGAGCAGCGTGGCGTCCTCAGCCCTCTTTGTCCCTTGGAGCAGACACCAAGAGATGGGAGCCCTCTCCAGGCTGGGACGTTTGCTGACACACACAGCCGTATCAAGAATATAATATGATCTGCACTCTAGAAAAATTCTGTGGTTTTGTTTTTTTTTTTAAGAAAAATCCTTGAATGGGCAACCAATACTCTGTATAGTATGTAGCATATAACATGCAGAATAAAACCTAGCCAACTCTGGAACTGTACAGGAGAAAGGCCACGGAGTCCTGCCGGGAAATCTAGGACGCAGCACACTGTTTGTACTCTCTGGCGGGGAAGAAAGCAGACAGGTCTCTAAAGAGCTTTGGCCAGGTGGGAGGAATAAACTCAAGGAACCACAAGATTCAGAAATGATCTCAAGTAAATCTTTTGGAATTGTAGTAAGTATTTTCCTCTGGAAAGACAACTGGAAATTTTTTGTCATGTATCATTGTGTTAGGCCACAGTTATGAAGAACCAGTGTCGTTTTTGCAGACTGTATTTTCACACCACTGGAGCACAGACTTAGAAGCCCAGCTCCACTCCCGACTAATTGGGTGATCTTGAGCAAATTCCTTAACCTCTTGTCATCCAGTTTCCTCAGCCATAAAATGAAGATGATCACAGGAGCTACCTCGTGGGGTTGTGGGGATGATCGAACCAGTTATGCATGTAGCAAGGCTGTAAGCAATGCCTGCCCCAGCGTAAGCAGTACATAATCCACAATCACAGGCTATTACTACCATGGGAAATGGTAGTCCTGGTTTCCAAATAAAATACGAGCACACAAAGTTTCTCAAAGGATTTTTCATTAAAATGAATAAAACTAAAAAGTATAGATAGCTGTACATACAGTTAACAGCCACTAAAAAAAGAAAAAAAAAAAAAAGGAAGAAGACGACTTGAAATAAGGACCAAGTAATCAATTCCAGGACATTCCTGTGCCTGGAATGTCCACTACCTGTTTGTCAAGGCTTACCTCAGCTCCCTGTGAGGCCCCTCTGAATCCTAAAAAGCAATCATCACAGAGGCTTTAGTCTCACTTTCAGCACTGCTAAAACCATAATGTATTATACAGAGTTGTTCTCAAGTCTCTTTCCTTTAGTGTATTTAACATGTTTATTTATCTGCTGACTCTCTACTCCTGTGAATTTAACCTCCATAAGGACGTGGAGTCTATGGTTGAGCTTGTTCACGACTATATTCTCCATGTCCAGAACAGTGCCTGCCATAGACGATGCTCAAATATCCGTATCAAAGACCTTTAACATCTCTTGTCATCTGCGTATACCCCATACTAGCTCATAGTAAATGAATAGTAACTTTTTTTGAAGGAGAGAATGAGTAACAGGAAGAGCCATTGCATGCTCAGATTCTATTTTCTAGAATCATCATCATTCTTCAGTAACTGGTAACATGTTATTTTATGCCTAGGAAAGTGTGGGCATTGATATTCATCTTTTATTTAGTCTTTACAACTTTATAAGGCAAATATTATTTCTATTTCAGAAATTATTATTTTAGTAAACTGAGAATAACAAAGACTAAGCCTGTCCCAAGTCCTAGTAGGGGGGCACAGCCAAAATGAAAATCCTGGTCCTCTCTGACTCGTGAGCTAGTGCTGCTAACCATCCTATATGCTCACAGTGGTGTACGGGTGAGTGTCATATCTGACTAAAGGAAAATACAAAAGGAACAGTTGAAAGGGAAACCTGAGCCCTAGAAAATGGTATATAAAGATCAGGCAGCCAATCCCCTTTCATGCATCATTAACAAATTAGGCCTCTGGTACCAGAAGGAGGCAGCACCACTTCCTGGCCCTTGCTGGGGAGAGCATGGCCTCTTTGGATCACTGCCTGGCTCCAAATGACACCCACAAATAGGGCAGAGCAGTACAAATCGCCACGCCTTGGGAAAAGAGAGCCTCAGCACGTGTTGGTGTTTCTGATTCAGTCTTTCGGCCATACTGCAGGAGGGGCTATGACTGTCATCCACCACCATGGTTCTCAATGGTGACATCAGAATCAAGTGAGGACTTCCAAAACACACTCACACCCACAGAGGGAGGGGAAGCCTGGTGAAGAAATAGCTCTGGAGAATGAGTTTCTTCTTTAGAGCAACATTTTTTTTTTGACAGTTATTATTCTGTTTTTAATTACATGGGAGACAGATATGCAGCTAGACTGATATCCACTAACTTCCTGGAATACGTTCAGCATTTCACAAGAGAGATGTAATTGCCAGGTTTTGCAGTCAATCTGAGCATCTTTATGCCTCTATTTTAGCTCTCTGTGGCTGTTTCATAAACACTAATATTTGCATTTTGGCTATCTGTGAAATACTCATGAAAGGTAATACAACAGATATAGCATTTTCAGGATCTCCTTCTCCTCAGCAATGCCTTCTAGTATGAAGCAGAAACAGTCCTTAAGAAACATTTGTTAAAAGGGGAGTCACCCTATGAGAAAGCACCAACCAGCTGACAAGCATTTGCTGCCTGCCTTCTATTCCACCCCCACCCCTGCCCCATTAGACACAATGGGATTTTTTTTTTTTTTTTTTTTTTTTTTTGCCAAATTCGTATTCCAGAGGAGCCATGAAATTCCCGCAAAGTTCAACATCAGGCCTGACTTAAGATCTTTGGGGCCTCCTGCTAACTTCATCCCCCTGCAGCTGCCTCACTAAGGCAAGCTTTTGATCTGTACTATCTGGATTTCAAGCTGATATACACACAGCCTCTTTGATCTCTTATTAAGTGGCTTCTGGTCTCCTGATGCCTTTAGTCTTGCTGAACTGTGGTTTTTGGAAGTCAGTCATCATCCTGAGCGCACTACAAACTCCACACACCAGGAGTGGGCTCCCTTCATTCACCCACTTCGCAGGCTTGAAAAGCAATCTTTAAGCCATAAGAGAATTTCCCCACTAGCCACAATCAATCCACTCCATGAACACACTACTAAGAATTATTTTTCAAATGAAGCAGCTTAAAATGATTTAAAGGATACAGAACTTTCCCATAGAGGGAAAGGAAGCAAATCCTCTGTAAAAAGAAATCTTCACCCCAGTTGGCACTGGAGCTTACAGTACTTTGATGTTAATAAAAATAAATGTGGATAGGAATCAGGGATGGGCATCGAATAGCCTTTAACAGTCCCACGTTCCATGAAGCAAAAGTGACCTTTAAATGCAGATGTGTGGTCTGTTCAACAGCAAGCTATGTATCTGCAAGAACGTGGACACTGCCATTAGTAGTAGATTGATGCCATTTTTCTTCCTCTTACTATCTTAATCCTACATGGATGAAATGAACACAAAGAATTCTTTAAAAAAAAAAAAAAAAAAGGATGCCTGGGTGGCTCAGTCAGTTAATCGTCTGCCTTCCACTCAGGTCACGATTCCAGGGTCCTGGGATGGAGTCCCGCATCGGGCTCCTTGCTCAGCAGGGAGCCTGCTTCTCCCTCTGCCTGCCTCTCCTACTTGTGTTCTCTCTCTCTCTGACAAATAAATAAATAAAATCTTTCGGAGGGGAAAAAAAAAGAAAAACAACAACAAAAGAAAAAACCAACCTAGATATTGGTGTCCATGTTATGAGGCCCATTGAGCATGAAAGTGCACATATATAGTAACCTGCAACACATGACTGTCCTCCGTGTCTTAGATTCTGGAAGTAGTATATGTTTGTATCTGACTTTTCAATATGACTACTATATGTACTACTATACGCTAAAATTCTGTTAATACCTATCTAATTCTCTATCTTAGATTCTGTGAACTAATCAGCTAACAGGAACATAACAATACTGGGCTTCCACAAGTTAGGAAACACTGTGTGCTAGTAGAGGCATCCACCGAAAATAGCAAAAATTAAAACCCTCAATTTCTTCCATTTATAAACTCAATTTTCTGATAACCAAGATTAAAACTGGCAAAAGAAATAGGAATAACTCTTGGGCACTAATAGCATTGTCTGAATATAAACCATTTATGCCCTCTTAGCTACAAAGATCAATAAATTAATTAGTGCCAATATAAAGTCGAAACAAAATGGATAGTTCTATATCACTATCACTTAATCTGTCCATATTATGGAAAACCATTAGCAAATTCATGACTTAGGCACCTGCTTACACTTTGTTTTCCAAGAGAATTATCTAATCAAAGAAATGACACTACATAAGGCATCAATTTTAAGTGGTCTATACACGAGTCTCACAAATGGGTTACATTCAAGCAATTTGGTAAAAATGTACCCAAATTCAAAGGTACCCAAATCCAAAAGGACCTGTGCTCCTTTGATGAGCAATTGTAAGGACTCATCACAAGGATTATTTCCACCTTGTTACAAAAGAGTAGGACAAAGATATTCAACACAGCTTCATTTGAAATACCCACTAACTGGGTACAGGACATTGGTTAAATAAATTATTGAACATCCACAATAATATACTATGCAGTTATTAAAAAGAATTACTATAAAAAGAATAGAACAGCTCTATAAATACCAAAATGAAAGAACATATCATTGAGATCAAAAGTAATGATATATTCCATTTATGTGTAAAAAATTTTTTAAAAACCATTAAGCAACAACAACAAAAAAAACTATTACTTTTATAATTGTGTATGTATAATATCTGAGAGGACAGACAAGAAAAACAGGAGTTTTTATCCAAGAGAAGTGAGGGACTATGATTAGAGGTAGATTTACTTTTCACAGGATACCTTTATGTACCTTTGAATTTTTATGCCATATGTATGCATTATTTAGATTCATTTTTATTATTTTTTTAGAGAAGGAGAGAGAGAGAATCTCAAGCAGGCTCCACACCCAGTGCAGAGCCCAGTGCGAGGCTCGATCTCACAACCCTGAGATCATGACTTAAGCCAAAATCAAGAGTCGCGCACTTAACCGAGTCACCCAGGCGTCCCTTTACTACTTATTTTAAAAACATTTCTAGGAGTTCCTCACTGGCTCAGTCAGTGGAACATGCGCCTCTTGATCTCGGGGTAGTGAGTTCTGGCCCCACGCTGGATGTAGAGTACTTAAAAATAAAATCTTTGAAAAATAATAATATATACATACATTTCTAATGTGCAGAGAAAGTCATTCTGTTGCACATATAAGAAAAAAGCCAATTTAAAGCCACATACATAAAATTTACACAATCTCTTCCTACAACTTTTAAAATCTTTTTTTTTTTTAAGATTTTATTTATTTGACAGAGAGAGATACAGCGAGCCCCCAATGTGGGGCTCGATCCCAGGACCCTGGGATCATGACCTGAGCCGAAGGCAGTCGCTTAACGACTGAGCCACCCAGGTGCCCCAAAATCTTTTTAAAAGAATTTATCTAATGGAGGTAAGAGGGAATCAGGCAAAAACTGCACACTAAGTTTTTCTCAGAAATAGTAAGGCACACCATATTCAAGACTCAGCAATACCTCAATGTTTTATATTCATACTATTTGGGCTTTATAACCCATTTCTTCTGTTAAGAAAAATTAATCACTGTTTTTTTAATAGGGAGGAATATTTTCACTATTGTTTTTAGTGAGTCATCATTTGTCTTTGGTCTTTCAAACAATTTTTTAAAATATTACTAACAGTATTTATGTACTGTTATGTATCATTATGTACTGTACGAATCACCTCTCAATGGCTATGCTATAATGCTTTCTAATTTTTATCTTAGTGTATGAGATAAACCCAAAGTCTTTTAAAAATACGTGCTTTGCCAAAAATTGAGTCTGTCCACATCAGGAGGGGAGAGAAATGAAGATTGGGATGTGGTAGGGAAGAGAATTATTGGTTAATAAATTTTACCTTCTAAATCACTGAAATCCAAAAGTATTAAGAATGGCAATATCATGGCTAATGTTCAAAAATTGGCTAATGTCAAACATTTCCAGTGAATTATAATCATGAGGGGTTATTCAAAGTTCAACATAAATCAAAACACCAGAAAATACCCACTTGCCATGTTTAATATATAAGGTCAACCCAAGGTGAAATCCAGACAACTCTAAATTTATTTCAAGCTTTTTGGTAGAAATTAAAAATCACAGGCTCACACTACCTAACAGCTGCTTCATTACTGAACACTGGCCCACAACAAATTCGTTGCACTAATTTATGATTCTTAAATTTGTAATTATTTTCATTTGAAGCAATAAACAAACACTAGCTCTTACACAATGCATGAGCCCACTATGTTAATCTTTAATACTTACTAAATTTTCATATAAGCATTAAAAATGAGAATACTACCTAGCAGCTTACCCTTAAAATATGAAATTTTTTTTACAAGCTGGAAAAACAGGAAGATCTGCTGTAATAAATTTAGTACAAACATCTCCTGTAATAAAATGCCCTCATAAGGAAAGGAGCAACATAATATGGTAGTTGAAAGCATAGATTCTGGGAGCTAACGGCTTGAGTTCAAATTGTAGTTCTGCCATATACTAGCTGTGTGAACTTGGACTAGTTACATAACCTCTCTGTGCTTCAGGTTCCTTACTTCAAGAATGAGGATAATAATAAGAGTACCTCCTCCACAGCGTTCTTGTGAGGAATACATAAAGCAATCAGAACAGTGCCCAGCAAACAGTAAACACTCAATAAATGTTAGCTATTATTATTGGATTTGTGTCAGTTTTACTTGTAGTAGGATTAGTATGAGTATTAGTAATATACCAAGGAATAAAGACATTACATATACTCAAGACAACAATAACTAAAGCACAATATGTAAACCATATCTAGAAATCGGCAAGAAATTATACTATAAAAGTTATAACCAAATTTCTGAAGTTTTATATTGCTTAGAAACAGAGGACATAGCTAAGCCGTAATATTCATGTTCTTGATAAATTATGCACATCGCTGTTTTCCATGACATTAAGTGTATAAGGTATGACACTATAGTGACCAATGAGCCTTCTAATATGGTACACATTTAGGGCAGGAATTTAACTAGCCGCTACATGGAGTAGTACCTAGAAATATTTGAGACTAATAAATATTCTACCTTCATTCAAATCAGAGCCAATAAAGCTATTATCACTTTATCCTAAAATCTAATGAGGCGGCTTACCACCTGAATCATATTTACTATAACATAAAAACTACGTAAACCATTGTTTACTAGGTTATAGTAAATAATTCCCTATTGCTTTCTCCTTTTCCTTTGCCCCAATCTATTTTAAATGCCTTTCATGAAAATGAATTTCCAGTTTGTTCTTTGCTCTTTGAATTTGCAGACTTTCGCCTGTCCAAACAGCTACCCCATAGTTCCATGGCCAATTCAAGATCCTTTATCTGCTCACTCATCTTTTCCTAAAGTTCAGTTCAATTTATGTAAAAAGCAAACTGCCGGCCCATAATCCACAACTGGATAATTCACGATGGTTCATCAGGAGTTGGCTCCATTTTAGAATGTAATTTTTACAATTAAATTTAGATTTCACTAAACAAAGGTATCTACTTATTAATTTTCCTAATCTAACCAGATAGCTAAAAATTGACAGGGTTCAAATATATTGTAGTATGGCTATACCTTCAAGGACAATATCAAGACTTCCGTAGTTTATTTTCTAAATTGGATGATTATCAATATTCAGATACCCATTGTAATGTTAACATTTCCTACTTCTTTACACATTAACTTACTTAATCCAGAACAAAATAGATGAAGAAATTACATAAGCAGCAATGAAAGAGATGAATATAATTTTGTCAGGTTCTTGAGGAAGTTCTTACTATTTTAAAGAAAAATCAGTTAGTGAGAAATTAATATTGCTAAGTAAATTTTCAATCTCTTCAATACTGCTAATGCAGCCCTTTACAACCTGGAAGCTCTCCCACTCTCCTATAACTTTCTCCCTGTGGCCAAAATGTTTCTAAAGTATTCTTATTCTAAATGTGCTAAGGGGGGAAAGGGGATGTGGGTGGATCTGCATTGGCCCCATTCAGCTACCTAATAAATTCATACAGGATGCATCAAATACAGTAATGGCCAGGAACATGGCCTTTCATGACTTTTGCTAAACCTTCACCTGCCCTTGCAAAAAAAATTTTTTTGAACTTAGAATTTATTACCTAATTACAACAAGGGATAATATAACCAATTAATTAACTTGCCCAAAACCAAATTTTAAATTGTGTTTATGTGTCATCTAAATGTCATAGTGTTTAACAGTTCCACATGCCACTGACAAATGGTGAAAATGTGCTGAATACAATTATAAGTAAATGTACTTAAGACTGACTTAAGAAAAAAATTCAGTTTAAGTTTGAATGTTTTTTTCTTCCAAGGTTTAGCTACGGAAGTAAATAAGCTGAGTGCTTTAATATGAATCAAAGTAGCATTTCAAAAATTTAATATTTTTCTATCAGTTCTCTGAGAAGCACAAAGGTAAATTACTTCTTTTACAGCAAAATCACTTATTTGTGCAGAAATGTCAGTATATGTAACGATGATTATGAGGAAGATAAGGGGTAGGGGGGAAAACCTAGAATTTTATTAAAAGAATAAAATTTATAAAAACCAAAGTATGCTTCAAAAAGGCATACCTAAAGGAATGCAGTGAAGAAAAATTTTTTTCATATTTTCATATTTTCAAAGCTCAGAACTGATATAAATTCTTCTGTAAATTAGAGGTTAAACTCTTAAGGACTCCCAACTTTTTCTTTCTCTCCTTTACTGAAGTTTGTTTTTGTTTTTATTTCTAAAGCACTTCTCTGCTTTAACATGGGAAATATTGAAAATATAAAACTTGCACACAATGTCATTTAAGAGGGTAAGAGCAACCATTATATAAGAATGCAAATACATATAGCTTCCAATCATAATGGAAATGTAGCTGAATATCTAACACTTCATCTGAAAGGTGTTTTCTAAACTAAATCCTAATTATCAAAATGGTTAACAAAAAATCTCACTGAATGTGTTCATTTACTTCCAGTTAATTTTGGCTAACCTAAACTTTATTCAATATTCTGCAAATACTTATTTATCATTTACCAAGTGGTAGATAAGAAGGGTACATTGGGGAAGAAAAATTGAGATGGTACCTCCAATGTTTTATATACCCTTATATTTTTTAATAGTTTTATTTAATTTAAATTCAATTAATTAACATAGAATGTATTATTAGTTTCAGAGGTAGAGGTCAGTGATTAGTCTTATATAATACCCAGTGCTTATTATATCATGTAACCTCCTTAATGTCCATCACCCAGTTACCCCCCCTTATATGCCCTTATATTAACCAATATAGAAACTTCTAGAATCTTACAGTATTGATACTTCTTGATAAAAATATTTCCCCAAATACGCATTATTTACAATCAGCAAATCATAATTCAGTAATATGCCAAAGAAAAGTTCTAATAACAGAGAGGGTTATCTGCACAGAAATATGCCAGCGAAAACGAATAATCTATTTCAGTAATCTTAAATCACACTATCTAAATACGGAATTTAATGTTCTTACATAATGCTCAAAGTATTTTTCTTTTAATCTGTTCCCGAATGCCTCATTATATAAAAAAAATTGATTTTTATATCACTTGGCATTTTATGTGCTTTGATAGAGTACATTTTGCTTTATTAAACCACAATGTGTTTAGGCAGCACTAAAGTATTAAAATATGCATCTTAAAAGTGAAGAGGTTTTTTGCCAACATTTTTAAATTCCCCATGATAATCAGAAGGTCTAAAAATACTGTAAACCCGTAAACTGATACAACATATAGGTGTCCTATTGCGATCTTTCACACACAACCCCCCAAATGCATTAGTGACTTTAGCTATAATTGGAGTACATATAAATACATAAATAGTATGTGTTCTGTATTAAATATAAATATATAATTTCATCAAGAACATTTCTATTTATTCAAGCTCACTGAGATCAACAGACAAGCAAAACAATAAAAGCCTTCATGTGAAGGGGAGAGAGAAGAGTGAGAGTTGGGAATGACTCTAATGTGGACAGGTTTCTTTCTGGGGTGATGAAAGGGTTCTAAAATTAGACTGTCGTGATGGCTGCACAACTCTGAATATACTAAAAACAACCAAACAGCATGAATTTTATGATATATGAAATATATCTCAATAAAAATGGGAGGGAAAATCCCTCCACATAAAAAAACTCTTCAGGGGCGCCTGGGTGGCTCAGTTGGTTAAGCAACTGCCTTCAGCTCAGGTCATGATCCTAGAGTCCCAGGATCGAGTCTCCCATCGGGCTCCCTGCTCAGCAGAAGTCTGTTTCTCCCTCTGACCCTCCCCCCTCTTGTGCTATCAAATAAATAAAATCTTTAAAATAATAAAATAAAATAAAATAAAATAATAAAAAAAAACTCTTCAAACTCCAGTCTCTTAAAAGCATCCATAGGCATAAAACTGCTGCTTCCCTCACTGTTCAATTATTATATCATCCATCATTTTATTCACTAAGAAAGCTACCAAGTGCAAGGGTAACAATGGAAATTATAACACCTGCCTTCGGATGGTAGCATTATAGATCAAATCATTCAGTTTGCCCTAGTGGGTGCCTTAAATAATTACTACTTCACATACCTTTAAAACAAATCCCTCCAAAAATTCAATATAGATTCTTATACCTGGTAATCCAAGATGCTGAATCCCAAGCCTTTATGATCTTTTACTAGTTCAACAATCTTGACTTCAGGAGACCATAGTGCTAATTCCCCTTCATCGTCTTCTTCAGTATTGATGTCTATACTGTGGTCAGCCTGAAACACCAAAGAAGATAAATGCTTCAAAACACTGTCCTTTCAATTCTGAAAAGAATTAACATAATAGGAATCTCCTAGCTTCCTCTCCAACTGGGAATTCTCTTTGGCATGCATACTTTATCTTTTTAATCTTCGAAGGGGCATGCACTGGGGCACACACACTCTAGTATAACATCTTCATGAAAATTCAAGTACTTAAAAATGCAGACTGTTCATACAGGTAAATTTTTTTAAATGTAAAGTACCTGCTTCCTCCAAAATATTAACACTGACCTCCTATACTTCAATGAGTTCTGTCATCCCATTAGAAGCATAAAAGGAAAAATATGCAATTAAAGAAAAAATGAAAATATCATACAAAGTCAAAGCTTATAAGATATTTAAGTAGCAATACCTGAATTCATCATGACAGTGAGAGACAGAAAGATGCCAACACAGAGAGAGGACAGGACAAGACCCAAGAGAAACCACTTCCGTTGGCTCCTGGAAATTTTCAAGAAACTCTTCGCTAGAAAAATAAAGTGGAAAAAATCCAAGTCCTTAGGAATCGTCTTAGTCTAAAAACCAGTTTTAAAAAAACCACTGAGGGGCACCTGGGTGGCTCAGATGGTTGAGCGTCTGCCTTTGGCTCGGGTTGTGATCTCCAAGACCTGGGATCAAGCCCCACGCAGGGCTCCTGCCTAGCCAGGTGTCGGCTTCTCCCTCTGCCTCCCCCCTCCCTACTCGTGTTCTCTCTCTCCCTCTGTCTCTAATGAATAAATAAAATCTTAAAAAAAAAATCACTGAGTTGAAATAAGGAAAATCTCATCTTGGAGGACGTAAGTCGGCAAAACTATCCAATACACATGCCCTGGTTATCTTCCTTGACTTCGTACCCCCAATGCCCCGATTCCAGGCTCCCGCCTCCTTTCGGGGAGAGTCACTGCTATAGGGAATTCTAGGAAGCTAAATGATAGCAGGTCAATGAGTTGACTACACAGAAGAAGAGCTGCTTTAACTCTTTAATACTATTTATAGCACTATACAGTGTTTTCATATGATTTATCTTCCTCAAAATACTCTGAACTTCTATCTGAAGCTCAAAGATTATCTTCTTTTTCTTTGTAGCCCTAGCAACTAACAAAATGACAGGCTAGAATAGAGACTTCTGTGTGGGCTACCATGGGGTTTACCAATAGCTATCCACTCAGCCCACAATACAGTCTGGCTCACAGTAGGTGCTTGATAAATATTTGTCCAGTACATTAACAAATCATCCATCTTTGACTGCATATTCCTTGAAACTTTTTAAATAAAGCTACAGACTAAATAGTAATTTTTAAAAATAGGCTTCTTAAAACTTAGGGTGCTCTTAGTAAACAAAATCAAAGTGCGTCATTCCTAGGAACATAATTTTGAGTGAGTTGCATAAAAAAATCCATTTAATGAAATCAAAGGAGACCCCTCTAACAGGGAAGAGTAAGGAACCATAGCAAGTACAAAAAATTTTTTTAAATTAGGGTTGGTCCAGATCTCAAACTGTCCCCGCAGGACATGGAAAGTCAAAACTCAATCCACGGTGGATTGAGTCTAAACATGGGAACAATTTTGGGGTTCTTGAATTACAAAACTTGAAATTAGTGGGATGTTCTGGATCAATAACCTCTGTATATATCAGCCTCATGTGAGGAAATGATATTTAAAAAGAAAACATCATACCTTCCAATAGAAAGTAAAGTTCCAATACCTAATACAATATGATTGATGTTTTACTGGGGCATTTAATACCCTCACTGATTAATGAGCATTAGAATTCTGGCTGAGCTGCCTAACCAGATAAGGTTTAAGAACCTAAGATGATATGGGGATAAATGGAAAAAAAAAAAAAAAGATAGGAAAGAAAGCCAGGATTTTAAGAAACCACACACACTTATAAAACCTAAGTTTATAGAAATTTCAAGGCATCCAAGATACATAAGATATTATAGTCCAACCTGAGATATATCACTTTGATACAATCAATTCTGCATAACTCCTGTATTTACAGAATGGAAAGCAATCAACTAATGGGCAGCAAGGTTGACATTTAGAATAATTCAAAGCTGTTGTTTACCCATTGTGGTAAAGGATGACAGATGGGAGCACTGAGTCAGCAAGCTGGGTGATTTACACACCCTGTAAGATGAGATTAAAGGCATTTTTATCAATCTTTAGAGGTAAGCCCTCATCCACATTGAATTTTAGTAAAGATACTAAGAATCACAAAAGTGATATTCCAGTTCCTTCCTTGAAATATGTTTTACCAAAGATAAACGTTAAGAAAAAAAAGATTCTCCATCAATAATGGATTAAGCAATTCTTATACACCCAGTATACAATAAAAACACTATGAGAGACAAAATAATTTTAAGATATGACTCTGCTCACGGGAGCTGAGTTTTCTTGTAAAAGCAAGCTTAATACACATGAAAGTATCTGTGACCCTAAGACAGGGCTAGCCTCTTACATACTTCAGGAAATCAGGAAACACAGAGGGCTGGACTGGTGGAGTCAAGAGCAATAGTTAACTTTTCCTGAGCACTTTTCATGTGCAAGGCGTTACTGCACTAAGAGTTGGGCACATATTACTTCATTTCCTTCTCATATAAACTGATGAGGGCAGTAAGTACTATAGGTATTCCCAACTTTCAAAAAAAGGGGATGAACAGAAAGTCAAGTTATTTGCTCAAAGATACATAATCACTTAGTGGTAGAGGCACGATTATCTTGAAACTCACACCATAAGCAGGTAAAGCGAAGACTCTGTGTGTCTAAACTGGTGTTAATGGGACACCTGGGTGGCTCAGTTGGTTAAGGATCTGCCATCAGCTCAGGTCATGATCCCAGGGTCCTGGGATCAAGTCCCACATTGGGATCCCTGCTCAGCGGAGAGTCTGCTTCTCCCCCTCCCTACCGCTTCCCCTACTTGCGCTCTCTGTCAAATACATAAAGAAAATCTTAAAAAATATAAAAATAAATAAGTAAACTGGTGTTAATGGAATTATAATTTGTAAGGGTCTGGAAAGGGGGGGTGGGAGTAGGATAGGGGAAGTGGCATAAAAGATGAGGTTACAATTGGCGTAAGACGGCAAAGCACGTGCTTAAAACCGTTCTCATAATCACAATGTTCTTTTTAAAAAAAGAAGTGTACCAAGAGCACAGAAAATGTTATTTTATTCTCTGACCTTCTGAAGGCTTTTACAGCAATTTTTACTCACTTTGAAACTGGTCATAGATCTTCATATTTCTAAGGCTCTGAAAAAGGGAAGTCCATTAGATACTCAACACTCACCAATATCTTCAACTTAAGATGAACTGAGCTGAACTGGGAGCCAAAAGTAATGAGCCCTGGAAATTACTAAAAAAAGGTTCTCTAAGATAAAGGGCATGCACATTAACGTCACCAACATTTCAGGTTAAAAAAAAAAAAAAAAAAAAAGAAGAAGAAGAAGAAAAAAAGTTTTATGATGTGAAATGAAAAGTAACGGTTTGTAAAGCTATGCATGATTGCCTTTGAGTGCTACTGTAGTCAAATAAAAGAAGATGGAAAATTCTCCCCTCCTTTCATATCCAAACACACTGTTCAGGGCATTCTTGATGAATGCTCACTCCTCTGGGAGCCACGGAATATTCAGTTAGTACCTCCATCTTGGGAAGAGGGGCTTCAGTGGCCCTTGGTTCATCCACAGAAGCTTCATCATCAAACAGTCGTCGACAGCAAACCAAGGTAAAGGGAGGAGGCACCTCTTTGAGGAAAGACACTGCTTCTCGGCGAGATTTCCCATACAGCTGCACACCATTGACCTAGAAAGACAAGGGATAAGTTAGAAGTGAGCAGGCCCCGAAGAAAAAACCAAAGTCCCATGCTCACATGGATTTATCCAAATAAAAACCGGATTGCTTTATTTTCCCCATGAACAAAGGGTCTAAACGTTATTTTAGTAGTAACTAAAAACATTAGAAATCAAATGTACAAAAATTAAGACTAAATCTTTACTGAATTTCAGTGAAGAAAGTCTAAGACGTGTGAGGGTTATAAGTGATCTGCCTAATTTTTCACACCTCCATGGTTTCTCTTCTCTATCCTCCAATGTTGAATTCTCTCATCTACTTCTACACATCTCTCCTTAAACACACTAAATATCACTGCTAGTCTTCCTAAGAATGCCTCCTTTTGCTTTTTCATTTCATAAAAATACCACTATAGATATTAACACTAATTTTAAGGCTGTAGTTAAAAACTGCTCAATTTACAATGTGTAGGTAACAAAATCTAGGATACTCAGCTGTCAAAATTTAGCATCAATTTCACAATTTTCTTTCACATGCCATAAACTTTTTTTCAAACTTAAATTCAGTTAGCCAACATACAGCACATCATTGGTTTGAGATGTAGAGTTCAGGAATTCATCAGTTGCGGATGTGAGGGCGATCTGGCTGCGACATCTGTCACCCCATTGATCGCCAGGGTTGATTCGGCTGATCTGGCTGGCTAGGCGGGTGTCCCCTTCCTCCCTCACCGCTCCATGTGCGTCCCTCCCGAAGCTGTGCGCTCGGTCGAAGAGGACGACCTTCCCCGATAGAGGAGGACCGTTCTTCGGTCAAGGGTATACGAGTAGCTGCGCTCCCCTGCTAGAACCTCCAAACAAGCTCTCAAGGAATTCATCAGTTGCATATAACACTCAATGCTCATTACATCATGTGCCCTCCTTAATGCCCATCATCTGGTTACCCCATCCCCCTACCCACCTCCCCTCCAGTAACCCTCAGTTTGTTTCCTGGAGTCCGTAGTTTCTCATGGTCCATCTTCCCCTCTGACGCTTAATACCTTCCTAGAGAAATCATGTCTACAGAAAAGAAATACATGTAAGTTTGCCTCCATTCTATTCTTGCACGTTCTGCTCACACAGCCATCAAGTATAGGATGTGTGTCAGTTTTCGAATTGTTTGATGTGTGTTCCATGTGCTTAAAACAAAATGATAACCAGCTACTCCTTACTAATGCTTAATGCTTATCACCACAAAATTATCTAAGTTTCATATTTTAGTGCACAGTAATACTTTGCACCAAAGATGATTTACAAAGATAAATCTAATTTTTTTATCTACTTGACTTAAGCTCCAGAAGCTCTCTCAGTTCTGACTCAATGCCCCTAAAAACTGATCTGTCTGCTACTCCCCAAAAGCTGAGGCATGAACGTAATCCAGGCATTAACCACTCTTTTCACATCTGACTCCTATCTTCCTGGGAGGGGTCAGTAGCATTATTCGTTTTAAAGATATTTCTGGGCTGGCATCAACTTCTGACAGGTGCCGTGCTAATGTCCAGATAACCGGTGGGGCTGACTTTCCTGGGAGAAACCTTTGCACAAAATCTGTCATTCTCAGAGAATATGACCCTCTGGGTTGTTGCACGCATCTCAGCAGCAGCAGCCTCAGCCCCAAGTCAATCATCGCTGGGAGCCACTCTCAGGCCCTCAACATACAAGCACTCAGCCATCAGGCCAGACACCATCTCTCTGCCTCTTAATTATTTACAGAGATACCACCACAGAGTAAAGAGATCCATATATGCTCCAGGGAGCTGGTCCCGGTAGAACAGTCAATAGCATCTCCCAAGACTTTCTGACTGATGAAAGGGATCCGGGGGACAGCAAGTTCAGCGGCTGACAGGTTTTTCCCCGGAAGAACTGAAAGTCAACCTTCACTGGTCATATCACGTCCCCAGTGCCAAGTGGTGCCACAAACACAGAAAGTTCTCAAATCATCTGAATACACAGTACTCTATACTGAGAAGAAAGCAAGCGGATACAACCAAAGCCAAGAATTCTACCATACGCAAGTCTTAGTTTGTGTTTCCCATTACTTCAACAAATTAGAAAATCACTTTTCAGGTTTTTATCTTGGAGTACATTTAAATATTTATTTAGCTCATTATTTATTCATTTGAATTGTCTCCAATTATTATAGCAGGGCCTGGTAGTCCTCCTCACTGTTCTCTACTGTTAAGGGATTGGTCACATTTCCCATTACCAGCTCCTATCTAAGAGGATTTATGGCTGCTGTAAATAGCTGCTCTGGGCTGAGACTTGGCACAATGTTCTAACCCCAAAGCATATTTGTGTTTCTGGTTTTAAGCTCTAAGGAGCACGCATGTGCACGCGCACACACACACTCTTTAGGTTCAGGGAGTTTATTTGGATAACTTAAGAGATTTTTTTATTTCTATATTTGGCTATTCAGAATAAGCCAATTTTTATTTTAGAGTTCACAGTATTTCTCTAGGCCCTCCAACTTGAGACCCTCTTAAGTGCTATCAAGTCTTAATTATTCAGGCTCTGTGATTAGAAAGCACACACACATACACATTTGCAGAGTACATAATACTGTACAAGTATTGTCCCACTACATTACCTCATTCAATCCTCATTCATCTTATCCCATAAAGACTGTTTATGCCTTTTCACAGCGATAATACTGCCAAGATCTCACAGTGAGATAATGCTTTAAAGTTTACATGGATGAATGCAGCCACTCTGGAAAACAGTATGGAGGTTCCTCAAAAAGTTAAAAACAGAACTACCCTACAATCAATCACAGTACTATTTACCCAAAGAATACAAAAACACTAATTCAAAGGGATACATGTATCCCAATGTTTACTTCAGCATTATTTACAACAGTCAAATTATGGAAACAGTCCACGTGTCCATCGACTGGTGAATGGAATGGATAAAAAAAGATGTGGTATACGTGTGTACACACACACGCGCGCGCGCGTGCACGCACAGAGGACTATTATTCAGCCATAAAAAAGAATGAAATCTTACCATTTGCAATGACATGGAGTTAGAGAGTATAATGTGAAGTGAAATAAGTCAGAGAAAGACAATTACCATACAATTTCACTAGTGGAATTTAAGAAACAAAACAAATGAGGGAAGGGAAAAAAACAGAGACAAATCAAGAAAGAGACTCTTAATTACAGAGAACTGAGAGTTACCAGTGGGGAAGTGAGTGGGGAGTGGGTGAAATAGGTGAGGGGGATTAAGGAGCACACTTGTTGTGATGACCACAGGGTGATGTATGAATTGTTGAATCACTATATTGTATGCCTGAAACCAATAAAACACTGTATGTTAAAAAAATAAAGTTTAAGGGACACCTGGGTGGCTCAGTCAGTTAAGCGCAGGGCTCTTGGTTTCAGCTCAGGTCGTGAGATCGAGCCCCAGGTCAGGCTCCACACACAACACGGAGTCTGATGGAGATTCTTTCCCCCTTCCTTCCCCTCTGCTCCTCTCTGCCCCCTTCAGCTCACACACGCTCTCATATAAATAAAATCTTTAAAATAAAATAAAGTTTACATTGCTGTTATTCCACTAGACTCTCACAAAAACATGGTGAGGTAGGCATCTACTGATGAAAAACAACTCTCAAAACAGTTGAGTGACGTGTCAGAGGATAGATTGTGAAGCTGTGGCAAATTCAAACACAGGGGCAGCTCTTCTGACTTCAAACCTATGCCTCACTTCCTATCTCCCTTGTTTTCACCAGAAATCTCTAATTAAGAATTACAGTATACTACCTTATTATACCATGTTCTCTTATAAGATGGAAGGCCCATGGGATCTTAGGCTTGGCTGAAGCACAGAGGACTCAGCTGATGGCTGGGATCATGCACACTTCCTCTATACTTGCCACTATTTCTTTATCACCTACCACATACTATTAGTGAATCATGCTTCATGCCACTGAACTGTACACCAAAATGGTTAAAATGGTAATTTTGTGTATGCATATTTTTTCCTTAGAGAAAAAGTATTTTATTATAATTTTTATTATAATTTTTAATTGTAGTTAACAGAACACTGTATGTCAACTACTCTGAAATTAAAATTTTCAAAAACTGTAGTTGACATACCACATTACATTAGTTTCAGGTATACAGGACAATACATGTGTATTTCTCACAAAAAAGAATCAAACTGGTTTTTACAAATTCCACTTCTCTCCAAACAAAAATATCTCCTTTCTCAATACCTACAAACTATACATTATAGAAATGGTCTCCAATCTACAGATTATTATGTGTGATATCCATAAAGCTAGTATACACCCTGACAATCAAAAGAGAAAGATATGATCTTAGTACCAAAACCAAAACAATAAACAAAAACCAAAAACAACAAAAAACAAAAAAACAAAACCCCTCAGTCATGTAGTAAAACTTAAAGGCATTATTCCATAATAAGCATCCCAGTAGGATTCCTTGAGCACTTCTAAAAATAAGCCACTTATCTACAGCTTAAAACCGGACTCCCACATCCAGCCGTCCTATGCTTATGACAAAATTTAACGACTAGTCATGGCAGCTTTCCCTCTGACCTCAAAAGTCAGCCAGAATTCTCAACATACTTCTCTAGGTGGCCAGACACAACTCAAAAATGCAGTTGCACCCAACAACAACCCTATTTGCTATCCTTGTCATCTCACTTTCAGTAAACATCAACTTTAGAAAGACATCTCTAAAATCAAGGCCCATGGGAGTCTAATCTTGGCTAAGGCTACAAGGTTGATTCTATTAAACCCAAATTAGAGCTTCTTGTGGTTCCTAACTCTTGGCAGAACCCTTTTACCAGCCTTCTTTAAGTTTGACCATTCCCCACATTTGTTTTTTTAGGAGCTTAGGAAGTAGTGTATTTGAAAAAAAAACAGTGAAATGGGAGGTAGAAAATATGAACTAAAGTCATCATGCTATGAGTATATAAAGCTGGGGGAAATCAATGCCTTATTTTCCTGTCTGTAAAATTAGGGGATTCAATGCTGTTTGTTCATTACATTAGCTCTAAGACTATCCAAGCTAACAAAATCTCTCAAGAACGTTATGTCAGAGCAAAAGTGCTCTAGAATTGCTCTAGCTGAAGACAGGCTGGGGAGCCTGAGTGAGCCCACAGAGGCTGCCATGTTGGAGAAGTGAGCCCCAAGGAGACAATCTGAATACCAGTCAGCAATACATAAGCCTGAGGTCATCCAGCTAGCCTAATTCTTATTAGAAATAACCAATAAAACCTGCAAGTGAATGTGACTACATGTTGCAAACAAGGGATAGGGATTTGTCTCTTAAAAAAGAATTTTGCTAAAAAAAAAAAAAAATCCTAATTCTGCTATTAAACTAAAGCAAGACATTAGCTTCTTTCTCAATCACTTAAATAAGCACTTGAAAGAACATCTCAGGAGTCCCAAAAGATGGGGAAAATGAACTGAAAGCATATTATCTATTCTCTTTATCATTACATAGGCTATATTTTTCTTTGCCTTTATTTTATTTCATTTTCTCCAGTTCTATTCAGATAAAATTGACACAAAACATTAAGTTTAAGGTGTACAGTGTGATGATTCGACATACATCTATATTGTGAAATATTGTCACAATTAAGTTAGTTAACACATTCATCACCGCACATGGTTACTTACCATTTTGTATGTGTGGTAAAAACATCTGAGATCTACTCTTAAAGCAATTTGGGGGCTATCGTTAATAATACTATGTTGTATACTTGAAAGGATAGTCCCCAAGTATTTTTCAATGTAAGTGTTCACATTACACTGGCAATAATGTAATTCAGTGCATTTCTGGTAAAAATACATTTTCCTACAACTTAGAAATTCCTGTCCTGTGTCTTTTATCTCTCAGAAATTTTACCTCAAGAAGCTCATCCTCTGGCTGCAGGAGGTTCAATGTATCAACAGGACCACCTGGAGCAACTGAAGAGATATAATGGTGCCCATCAAAGGAATCCACTTCCATGCCAAGCCTCAGAGTGTGAATGGGCAGCAGCTGCAGCAAAATACAAAGCAACAACATCAAACCTGACAAGGACACAGCCAGCTGTTAATCCTCCATCAAGTATTATTTTGACATGAAATCCCCACCTCTTGAATCAGATCATCAAGATCCCAACAGAGGACAATAATGGGAAAACTTGCCACTAATAAAATAGGAGTAATTTGTCTTCCTGCTCTCACTCCTCTTTTCCTTTCAGATTCCCTAGGGATGGAGTCTTGCCTTCATTTCTAAGCATCTAAGCCTTCATTTCTAAGCATTACAAACTTTCTATGGTTCCCAGTACGGATTCTAGGTTTCATTTTTCTGCAGGCTTCCCATCTCCCAGAACATTCTAGTTCCTCTTTATTACCTAATCTCCACTCACACTTCAGTACCAAGGCAGTGTCACTTCCAGGAAGTCCTTCCTGATATCTGAGTTAATGTGCCCCTGTTTGGGGTCCAAGACCACCTTGTACAGATCTCAATCACAGCTCACAACCTACTGTGTTTAGAATTTCTATTTTCTTGATTGTTCCCCCTGCTTAAATGCAAAGTCTATATTTTCTCTCTATAACCTCAGGCCCTATAATAGTACCAGGCACTAAACACAGACTCATTAAATATTTTTTTGAACTAATCTGTGAAAACTGATGCCTCACTCAGGAACTCCTTTTCCATGTCACCAACTTAAGTAGAAAAACTTCCAGTTGGGGGAGGATGGCTATGCAATAAGGAAGGCAATTATTATTCCATCCTAGGACTGATGCTGTTGGCTTAGAAGGATTCGTATGGGCTCAAATATGAGTCAAGGGTTAAGAAACTCTAGCCCCTGTCGAAGTAAACAGACGGGAGTTGGTGGCGTTGGCTCTAAAGGTCAAATGCACTCACCAAGCTCTATTCCCTTGACTTTTGAAGATGGAGCTCATGATTTCTCATTGTGGCTGTATAAACTTTAATGTGGTAAATGGTACTTAATAATTATGATTTATATTTCCTATATCAATAGTCCATTTATCTAAAAATACCAGGCCCCCCTCTAACTATATATTTGATAAGGCGAAAACCCTACACAGCGTGGCAATGCACCCACAACATGGTTCTTTTCTTCATATTTCCTACTCCCTGTGACCCCTTTTCTCTGAGCCTGTCACCTCCCCTTCGTCATCTGCTCCGAATCCCCAGAGTTCTACAGGTCTTGCTTCAGACACCATCTGGGGCTCACGTCCTTCCCACTGTACACACACACACACACACACACGAAGTGGCAGGCAGTCCAGCACACCAAGATGTCATTACTTAAAACAGGCACGAGGGACTTCTGGCCCTGGACTAGTTTTCGGAAAATTACGTGCTCTTGACCACCAAGCACTTCAGGATCTACAAGGATCTAAATAGGAGGTTAGCATTGTTTTCGCTCTTGTTCCCTCTGTGTGATTGTGTGATTTCTTTATTTCTCGCTGTGGTCCCCTCATCCTCTTGCCTAGACACTGAACCTAATCATGCATATCAAACCAGAAGACGACATCAGTTTCCTTATTATCAGTGTGGTGGTTTTTTTTTTTTTTTAAGTCTTTTCCTTAGTAGTGAAAGGTTAAATAAAAACTCTCAGAGAAATGTTTCTATAATAAGAACTAATCACCCATGTCTGCCAGCTCTCTCCCTTCCTTTGTTTATAAGGCAAACACTGGGGCAGAGTGGTCAGTACGTCCACCATACGTCATCTCCAGTGGTATGAAGGCTGCTTGCAAGAACAGATTGCTCAATTTTCAGGAATTTTGCAAGTCAGCTGTTAAATGCAGCCATCACTAAAAATTAAATTCTATACAACTATAGTTAAATAAATGATATTAAAAATAAATGTAGTAAGTATTCAAAATCCATCACTTCCTAATTATTTTTGCTTACACTTTATCTACCTTCTTTAAGGGACTACTATGTACAGTGGAAATACTGTCTAAAAACTACCTAAATACTCTATATGCTACTGAAGGGGTGAACTGAAAGGCAGATGAATGGATGATTTGTTGAGTCGCTAAATGAACCTGGGCAAAGTAATTAAATAGCTCTGTTCCCACAGAGAAATCTGAAACGATGAAGTGCTATTGTGAATCATTTCCCAGCTCAGTGTTCAGTGAGGTCATTCAGGTAGCCTGAAATCTGCCATGGTGGGACTACTTACACCACAGGTACTGGTAAATACTACAAATTTGGGCTGCTTTTTGTTTGATTTCTTTTGCTGTTTTGAGAGCTAGACATTTACTAGCATACCACCGATCTACAATCTAGTCTGCACTTGATATCCATCATGTATTTATAGGATATAAACGATGTGCAAGGATCTGAGTTATGAGCTGGAATCGTAAGGTGAATGAAAGAAACAGTCCTGACCCCGGACAGCATTAATATCAGTGTGAAAGACAGACAATAAATAAGCAAGAGGGCAAGCAGATACAAACAAGTTAACAAAACAATTTGCCAACAGAGGCACCTGGGGGGCTCAGTTGGTTAAGTGTCCGACTCTTGATTCGGCTCAGGTCATGATCTCAGGGTCATGAGATTAAGCCCCGAGTCAGGCTCTGTGCTCCAAGGGGAGTCTGCTTGAGATTCTCTCCCTCTGCCCCTCCCCCTGCTCAGCTCTCTCAATCTCCCTCTCTCTCAAATTAATCAATCTTTAACAACAACAACAAAAAACAATTCACCAACAAACAAGTGTAAACCAAATAATTACTAATCGTGATAAATGCTACGAAAGAACTAATCAGGGTCAAGATACCACACATGACTGGTAGAGGTCATTTTGGAAAGTTGGTCAGGGTAGGTTTCCCAGAGATGGGGACATTTGTGGTAAGAACTGAAGGGTAAGAACACATCAGCCCTACAAAGAGCCTGCAAGGGGCTGCCTGTGGAAGGTCAATGAAAAAGGTAATTGCTAGATTTCTGTTCGAGCAACTGAGTAGATGGGGATAGCAACTTCTGGATAGAAGTACCCAAATTAAAACAAAGACATTGCCCTATACACAGACTAGTGCTACTTACATAAAAATATGCCCCCATAAAAAAAATAAAAGGATTAAGGAGGGAACTGATCTAATCTCCTCATTCAGCCCCCCTTCTAATCCTGACCTATTCATGTAGCTGTCCCCCTAACCCACCACATCCATGCAACAGCTGAAGTCAGGAATAGGCGGGAGCACAGAGGAGCAGCAGACGGTCACCCATGGAATCCCTTGCCTTCCAGATACAGGGCTCTACCCGTGTAGGCCATTCTCCCAGATACCTATAAACAGCACATGCTTCCTAGAAACTTAAACCATGAACAAAACACACATGCTCCATCTTCAGTCACGCTGAACAAATAAACCAGAAATGATGTTTACAAAATCTGTCAATCTGAAAGAGGCCTACCTAATATTAGTTCTGAATCTAAATCTGAGTACAGCTGGGTTTTGAGACTTCATGTTACATTGCTGCAGGCTTCTCTGCGGGAGCAGGACTGTTTAATTACCTGTCCCAGCTGCATTTAGCAACTCAACAAATCAACCGTTTCATCTGTCTCTCTCAGTTGTCCACCCCTTCAGTATTCTGAGTTCTTAGAGAGCAGAAAGTGCTAAAATGACAGAAGTGGGTGCAGCAGACAGATGATGGATGCCTTCACACACATCCCATGTTATGCTTTATTGATGCTTATTCAATTCAAGGGGTCCTATTTAAACTGACAAAGTTAATGAGCGGCAGGGTTTTCCTGATCCCGATGTGACAAGTAAAAGATCCAAGGAAATATATCCGAGGGAAACTATGACCATTGTGTGATATACTGTCAGTGCTAAAATGATGAAGACCAAATGAGACCAAGCAAGCTAGAGCCCTTCAACCTGAGAGTGGAGAGACCGGTCATGAAGCAAACCGCAATTCATTCATTTTGCTAAAAGCTCTACTTTTAGGGCCCTAAACCAAGATATCAGAATGCTCAAGTGAGAATATAAATGGTGTTGCTTCGGGGGAAAAAGCCCTTCTGGAGAGGAACAGATATGTCAATAGGATGGGGGAGGCTGCTTCCAAAAAGCTGAACTCAAAATAGGACAGAAAGAACCCCATGATTGGTTCTTGTAACACACACACACACACACACACACACACACACACACACTTAAGATGTTAAATGCCATTTATGTTAAACAGTTAGAGGGAAAGAATGACTAATTTTACCATAAGTAAAAAACAAACTTTCCAAGAATGAAGCTACAACTTTCCAACAGCGAAACACAGCCTAAGCTTCTCGCCCATCTAAATTTTTAATTCTGAATATTCAAAAAATACACACAGTGTACTCCTTTATACAGAAATACAGTGAAGGTTCTTTTTAGTGGCCTAACACCAACGTCAAGAGTCAATTCGCATTTATCATTTTGTTTTGTTTAGCGTTATCATTTTAAATATCCTTGGTGTTACCTGCCTGGCCCACATGATATTTGAGCTTTTGACACCTGATCTAACACTTTGCACACATGCTCTTGTACTACCTTTGTTCTTGGTGGTTCTTCCACCTGGAATATCCAACTATTTCCCCGAACCCACTCTTCAGGGTAGACTACAAACGCCATCCTCCCAATAACCCTCCTTCACCCTTCTTAAAGAAGTACCACCTCCTTCCTCGAGCAAATATAAGGCCTGTTAGCAATACCTGAACAGTAGAGTTCTCAGGGGAGTGAGGCAAGGAAAGAATCACAATTTCCTTTAGGGACTTCACCACAAACTACAGAATTAGAATACTGGTCAGGAGGGACAAAATAGGACATGTGTATTTTCTCATTAGAGAGTGAGCAAGAGAGAGCACAGGCAGGGAGGAGGGTCAGAGTGAGAGGGAGAAGCAGACTCCCTGCTGAGCAGGAAAGCCCAATGCAGGGCTCCATCCCAGAACCCCTGGGATCATGACTCAAGCGCAAGGCAGCTGCTTAACCAACTGAGCCACCCAGGTGCCCCAAAGACACATGTATTTTTAAAAAGCTCCTGCTTCCGAGAGGCCACCTACCCCAGCTAAGCACCTCAGTTACTATAGTTACTTCATTCTGTGCCTTGTGCTCCCCACTCAAAAAGAGACCAACAAAGTGTAAATTCACACACCTAAGAATCCATTAACAGTAGCTGCCTCTGGGGAGGAGAACAAGGGGACTGGGATGGGAGAGATACTTATTTTTTGCAGGACGTACTTCTGTAACTTTTTAATTTTTGGTCTTGTCCATATATTATTTATTAAAAAAAATGGCACAGGTGCAGAAGCCAGATAATGCCTGATTTGTTTCCTAATTTTGACACTTCCTAGCTGCATATGAGCCTGGGTAAGACACTTTGCCTGCCTGACGCTCGGTTCCCACATATCATAATTGGAAAGAAGAAAACACCGGCTGACCAACAGGGTCACTGTGACAAATAAAGAAGAAACTGTATTTGAAGCAAAGAACCCATCTTGGTAATCGAGTGGTAACACCCACTGCAACTCCTGGGAGGGTCCGGTACATCCCACTGCCTTAAAAATTAGATTTGCTCACATTGAGTGAGGGGGAAACGCATGTTTGAACGTCCTCTGGTTCAGAGAATCTAATTCAGGGAGGAAATAAAGTGAAATTTGTCAGCCTGTCTTGTCAAAACCAGAGAACAGGACGTGTTCTTTTTGTTTCCCACACCGGGGATCTTCCTAACGCTCAGTCCGAATCACAATTGATGGCCAGCCGAAAGGTCACTGGAACGAGCTTAATGCTTCTTCCTCACAGTGCTGTGATTATCTTAATAGTAAACAGTTGCCAAGAAAGCCATCCCTAAAAGTGCAAGTCTCCCCAGATGCGGGAAAACGGTTCTCGTGTCATGATTAACGGCTTCCTAGAAGCAGGGCAGCTAATGCTCAAACCACTGCAAACTGCTTTCACCTCCCTCTTTCCCACAACTTCATCCACCTCACAAGAAAACCTTATCTATGAGCACTGGCCAGTAATTTATGAAGGTGCTTCTTGAATCGTCACCCCTTCCAGAGCAGTGGCAATGGGGTAGTAAACTGGAGTGACCATCTGAAGACAGCTAGACCCTTAGGAACACCAGCTCTGGCCATGAAACATGGCTTTCCTCAATGTTCATAGCAGCATTGTCCACAATAGCTAAATTGTGGAATAAGCCGAGATGCCCTTCAACAGATGACTGGATTAAGAAGTTGTGGTCCATATATACAATGGAATATTAGCCAGCCATCAGAAAGAACGGTTACCCAACATTTGCAGCAATGTGGACAGGACTGGAGGAGATTATGCTAAGTGAAATAAATCAAGCAGAGAAAGACAATTATATGGTTTTACTCATTTATGGAACATAAGAAATAGGAAGATTGGTAGAAGGAAGGGAAGAATGAAGGGGGGGTAAACAGAAGGGGGAATGAACCATGAGAGACTGTGGACTCTGGGAAACTGAGGGCTTCGGGGCGGGGGGGGGGGGTGGGATAGGCCGGTGATGGGTAGTAAGGAGGGCACATATTGCATGGTGCACTGGGTGTTATATGCAAATAATGAATCATGGAACATTGCATCAAAAACTGGGGATGTACTGTATGGTGACTAATACAACAAAATAAAAGTTATAAAAAAAAAAAAGAAAGAAAGAAACGTGGCTTTCCTAATCAGAAACCTGACGAGACAGAAGAAAAACCTACAGCCTTGACCTCAGATCTTGACACTGCACCGAACCGTCCACTGGTGTTAGCTGGCATTGCAACCGAAGCCCAGGCTTACCACCGTGGATCTGGAAGCCCTGCAGCACCGGGTCTTCCTCACCAGCCACATTTAACATTCCAGTCTTCACTTAGTCTGACCCTAACACTGAAACAAACAGCTTCCATTCTCCCCACAAGCTGGCCCTGTCTTCCCACAGAGTTTTTATACCTGCCACTCACCAGTTTCCCAGCTCCCCACGTCCTTATCCTTCAAGCCTGAGCTCAGAAAGGCTTTCTCTGGCTCTATCCCCAGAATGCTCCCTCCTCCCCAGTTACACTGTCACCATCCTGTTTAATCCTTTGCATCATTCCTAACAATCTACAACTATTTTATCAAGCTATTTTTCACTTGCTTACTATCATGCCCTAACCCAAGCCCAGAGTCCAGGCTCTATGAGAGCAAAGACCTTTTCCATTATGCTGCCCACCGTTGGGAGCAGTGTCTGGCACAGAGCAGGAACTCGGTAAATACTTCAGAGATAAATGAATGTGCTCTAAACTGCAGCCTGCCCCTGCGACCATCTAGCTGTATAATTTGAGGTGAGTCATTGCACCTGTGCAAACTCTGGCATCCTCCTCTGTGAGGTTCTGCAGGGATAGAGGCTCATTTACATACTGCGGAGGGGTGGGGGGGCGCTGGGAATGAAAAGCTCCTAAGTTAAGAACTAAACTCCCAATCACAAGAGGATTTTTTTTTTAAAGATTTTATTTATTTGACAGAGAGACAGCCAGCGAGAGAGGGAACACAAGCAGGGGAAGTGGGAGAGGAAGAAGCAGGCTCCCAGCAGAGGAGCCTGATGCGGGGCTCGATCCCAGAACACTGGGATCACACCCTGAGCCAAAGGCAAATGCTTAATGACTGAGCCACCCAGGCGCCCCATACAAGAGGATTTTTAAAAACCATAACTCATCAATAAAAAGAAATAATCTGTGGACATTTATAATTAAGAAATGATTTTTTAAAAAAGTAAATATGTATGATAATGTTATATGGGAAAAGTACACATCCCTTCTCTCTCACACATACATTACATAAAAGGATGGGCCTGCTAACTACAAATATGTAAACACATACAGGTAGCATCTAAATACGAAAAGAGAATAGTACAATTATGGATGACTCTTCCAGGGCAAAAAATTTTAAAGAAATAAATACCTTGGCACAACAAAATTTCTTAAATTAAATAATCAAATGTTTTAAAATCTTTTTTTTTTTTTTTTAAAGCTATAGTCATCAGGACAGTATGGTACTGGCACAAAAACAGACACACAGATCAATGGAACACAACAGAAAACCCAGAAATGGGCATACAACTATATGGTCCCCTAATCTTCAACAAAGCAGGAAAGTATATATAATGGAAAAAAGTCTCTTCAACAAATGGTATTGGAAAAACTGGACAGCAACATGCAGAAGAATGAAACGACCATTTTGTTTCAAAAAAATAAATTCAAAATGCACAAAATAAATTCAAAATGGATGAAAGACCTAAATGTGAGACAAGAAACCATCAAAATCCTAGTGAACACAGGCAGCAACCTCTTTGAGACTGTAGCAACTTCTTACTAGACACACTGCCAGAGGCAAGAGAAACAAAAGTAAAAATGAACTACTGAGACTTCAGCAAGATAAAAATCTTCTGCACAGCGAAGGAAACAACAAAACTAAAAGGCAGTGTATGGAATGGGAGAAGGTATTTGCAAATGACATATCTAATAAAGGACTAGTACCCAAAATCTCTAAAGAACTTATCAAACCCAACACCCAAAACTCAAATAATCCAGTTAAGAAATGGGCATAAGACATAAATTAGACATTTTGCCAAAGAAAACATCCAGATGGCTAAAAGACACATGAAAAGACGCTCAATATCATTTGTCATCAGGAAAGTACAAATCAAAACCATGAGGAGATACCACCTCACACCGGTCAGAATGGCTAAAATCAACAACACAGGAAACAAGAGGTGTTGGCAGAGAAAGGGGAACCCTCTTACACTGTTGGTGGGAATGCAAACTGGTGCAGTCACCCTGGAGAACAATATGAAGGTTCCTCAAAAAGTGAAAAATAGAACTACCCTATGATCCAGCAAGCGCAGTACTAGGAGTTTACCCAAAGGATACAAAAATACTGATTTGAAGGGGCACGTGCACCCTGATGTTTGTAGCAGCATTATCAACAATAGCCAAAGCAGGAAAAAGCCCAAATATCCATTGACTGATGAATGGATAAAGAAGAGATGATATATATATATACAATGGAATATTACTCAATTATCGAAAAGAATGAAATCTTGCCATTTGCAATGATGTGGAAGGAGCTTATGCTAGGCAAAATAAGTCAGAAAAAGACAAACCATATGATTTCACTCATATGTGGAATTTAAGAAACAAAACAGATGAACATATAGTAAGGGGGGGGAGAGAGGGAAGCAAACCATAAGATAGAGAACAAACTGAGGGTTGATGGAGGAAGGGGAGTGGGGGGGCGGGCTAGCTAGGTGATGGGTATTAGGGAGGGCACTTACAATGAGCACTGGCTGTTATAAGAGATGAATCACTAAATTCTATGGCCTGAGACCAATATTACACTATATGTTAACTAGCTAGAATTTAAATAAAAATTTGAAAAAAAAAATAGTTTTTTTTAAAGGAGACTTTAAAAGTTTAGAGACTAAAAATGAAGCACACAACTGGGAAACAAAATTACCATTTATTGAACAATTCTTATGTATTAGCACTGAGCTATATTAATTAAGGCATATATTATACATATTTATACTTAATCTTCCAACATAAGTATTATTGTTCATATTCTGTAGAAGAAAAATTAGGCTGCTTATTTCACCTCCTAAAATGCTTCCTCAGATGTCACCTTTTTAATGAGGCCTTCCCTGGTCAACCTATCTAAAATTGCAAACCCACCCTCTGTCCTGAATTCCTTATTTTTCTTCCCTGCCTTAAACTCTCCATGACACATATCACCAATACAATGTATCCTATTTTTTATCTCCCTTTATGAAAATATGAGTTCTACAAGGCAGCAATTTTTTTTCCTCTGTTCTCTTCTGAAACCCCAGCACCCAGTAGAGGGTCTGACACAAAGTAGGGTATTAATAAGTATTTGAAAACTGAATAATGAATGAATGAATGTACAGCTGAATGCATTGGTGAGTTTCTATGAGTAAGTTCTGAAAGTCTGTTCGATTCAAAGCCTTTTCATGTGTTTATATCAAATTTGCTGAGTACACACATGTGCGTGTGTGTGTGTGTATATGTGTGTGTGCAGATATATACTGAAACAGATATAGATATATATGGCACAGAAGCTGATCAGGAAAGAAAAAAAATCAGTAAGACTGGTGACAAGGAACTAGGAAATGAAGGTGAGACAGAACATCTGTCTGAAAAAAAGACAATGCCATTCTTTAAGATGTGCACACAAAATGTGGTTATTATCTTTTTTTACTTATCATAGAGTACGATGATACAGGGTCTTAATGGCTTTGAACGTGGGAGGACAGACAACTAAAGCTGAGCTGCATGATGAGCTGAGTCTGAGCTAAGGTATGTTTTCCCCAAGGAGGTCTCTTGAGTCCTAAAGCTATATGGGCAAGGAGGCTAAAAGCTAATCGGGAAAACTCTGAAAAACAACGATTTCAGCAGCCCCAAAGTACTGAGGAGATAGAACTGGAGTTCAGGTCCCACTAAGAAGAGGGAACCAGTATACATTCCTGACTCATGGAATACTTGAAAGGCTAGGTCTTAGGAGCAAAGGCAAACCAGAAAGGTCTGAAACTTACCAGAATGGTACCTCCATCTCATCTCAGAGATAATCACCCACCCTCACCCCTCCACCCCCAACACACACACTCACACACACAATCTCATCAGAAACAAGAATGAGTCCGTGGACAAAGATAACATCACCCAAAGCCTCTGTAGTTGTCCTACATAATGTCAGGTAGTCAATTACATTATGACATGAGGAAAGAGACAACCAAATAACAAAAGAAAATATCAAACAATAGAAACACATACAAAGTTCATCCAGATGCTGAAATTAACCATTTCAAGTCCTTATAAACTGTGAGTAATATGTTCAAGAAATAGAAGAAACTATGGCAAATGCAGATTTTTTTAAATTATAAATTCCACCAAAGAATATAATCTAAAAAGGAATAAAACAGAAATTCTAGAATAGAAAACTGTAACAAAAACTAAAATCAAGGACTCAATCGATGGGCTTTAGCAGCAGATTAGGCACAGGAAACTTAGTAAACTGAAAGAAGTATCCAAGAGTTTAGTGTTTATTAAAGAACGGTCTTAGGGGACAGCATCATTGATTTTTATGAATGATAAAAATAGTAACACATATTAGTATGTACTTGCGACTCTTCTAGGCACAGCATATTTAATCCCTATAAAACCAATGAGGTAGGTAGTATCCTATTAATATCTCCCTTTAACAGACAACAAAACCGACACAGAGTTTAGATAATTTTGCAAGCTACTGAATGCATAAGCCAGAATTTGAACTCAGGCAGTTTGACCCCAAAGTCCATGTAATTAGTAAACTGTACTGCAGTGGTTAATAACAATTGAAGTTTGGTGAAGTATTTCTATTTCTTACTATCTTCTTAAATTAAACCCCTCCCAGCATAGTTAGATGGAATTAATAATTAGTGACTATTCTAATGATGATTTTGTAAATAATTTAAAATTAACTATAAATTGTGCCACGATGATTTTATATTGCCCATCGGAGAAAAGCTTGGTCAGTTGGCCCCATAGGTACGCAAGGTAGTGACTCAAAATGCAGGTTAGCACAGGAGGAAAGAAATACTCTCTGCAGTCTCAGCCTTGAAAATTCAAACCTATAAAATGACAGCCCATATAATATAAAATTATGGAGGAGAAACATTCAGCACAAATACTCAAAGAAAGAAATGGCAGAACTATCTAAAGAGATAGCTTCTTAAAAAACCCACATGGGATACAGAGAACTCCTCTTGAATAGTGCATGTGACAGCAGAGTTTAAGCCCGGCTTAGTTCATATACCCGTTTGGGATTACAATATAAATTGTGAAACTATTTTAACAAGAATACCTTTCCTTTCTCATCATTTGTTGAGAAAGCCACCAAGAAGTCTTCTCTAAGTACCAAATGCCCTGCTTTCTGATCATCGAAAATAGAAACTATAAAGTTAATTTGTAGTGAGAAAAAACTAAAAGTGTTGGGGAAAACTGTTATCATCACCTCCTGGCATTTTGCCATTAGAAATAAAGCTCTCGCTACAAAATTGTTTAAGTTCAAGAAAAAATACTGCCTATAATGCACTTTTCTGCCTTTAGACATCCGGACCCGAAAGATTTTGTGAAGTCTATGTTTGTGGTCTTGATTTTTAGGAAACATTTTAAAAGTCCTGCTGATAATGTCTGAAAGGCTAATTGGCTCTGGACGATGCTACTCTGTGTACTACCCGTAAGGTGGGCGAAGCAATCAAACCGGGCTTTTGGCTTCTGAAAGTGGCACAGGGACCCCATGTTCTTCCCAGGCATATCTAACCAACACCCTTCATAACAGTAAGAGCCCACCACATTTCCAGAAAACATCTAAGACTAAATTCTGGAAACTTCTAGTCACAGCACAAACTTAGTTTCTTCAATGAGAACTTAAACCTTTTTTTTTTTTAAGTTTTTAAAAAAATTTATCTATTTGACATGGGGCAGGGGGTGGAGAGAGCAAGCATAAGCAGGGCGAACGGCAGGCAGGGGAGAAGCAGGCTCCCCGCTGAGCAAGGAGCCCGATGTGGGGCTTGATCCCAGCACTCTGGGATCATGACCCGAGCCAAAGGCAGCCACTTAACTGACTGAGCCACCCAGGCACCCCGAACTTAAAGTTCTTCAAACAACAGAAAACGATAACATTTTTAAAAAATAATGCTTACCTTTGAATATTTCTGTAACTCAGCATCATCTGCAATCTGTGTATCCAAAGTAGCAACCTAAATTTACAAGAAAAAAAAAAAAAAACTCCAGTATTTGTAAAAGCATAACATTATTTCTTCTTAGGTTTTCTGAAAAAAACTTGTAAACCCTATATATTGATAATACCACCTGATCTGCATTCTCATCTTTTTCCGTTATTTCTGACATCCAGAAGTATAATACATAACGCAAAATTTCAGAGAATATTTTTCTTGTTGTTACTGTTTTCTTCAGCAATCTTTTCCCCTAAATTACTCAGTTGAACCAGAAGGGGATGTGCAAAACACATACACTGTTTTTAAAAATCCATGACCCCTAAAATTTTAATATAATCCTCTGTTATAAGGAGTCCATAAAAATTTTATTCCTATAACAAAGCCAAGAGTATAATCAGTTTTGCTTTTAAATTCAGGCCTTAAAACAAAGTTTGCGAGGTCAGTAGAGTGAGATGAGTTTGGAAAAATTGAAGCATCTGACTTTCCACAGCAAACCCCACCATTTCCCTAGGAGAAATAGCTGGCAAGGACACGAACAGAAAGACCTGGCCTGGTGAGAAGCTCATGGAATACTTAAAGCTCTTAATCCTGGCCTAAAACTATTGTCCTAAGCCTCAGTGGTAGAGATCCCCAGAAGTGAATTCCTACCAAGCAAAATACTGATGATTTGCATGTGTAAGTTGTTAATAAAGTACGGTGCATCTGGAGGGAGGGGATGAGTTACACAATGATCCAACTAAGCTTCTAAAAGTACTGTACTTCACATAAGCAGATTCTAGAAGAAAAATGAAATCAGAAACATCGGAGTACATGAGTGCATGCATGCATTTATTTATCTTGCTTGGTTTCTCCTTTCTGATCCTCATCCCTCAAAATAGCAAGAATCCTTAATGAATAAGTTGTCACTTTAAATTCCCAACCTCAAATTCTGTCCCCTTTTTCTCGCCATTATGTTATGCCCTCACTGTGTGATAAATGAAATTTGGAGGGGTAGTTATAAGGAGAATACAATTTTAACCAAAAAGAGCCCATCACGAAAGTGTCCCATTTATAAATACTGGGACACCAAATTGAATACCAAACCACTAAGAATAGTAGAAAAAGTTATTTGCTAAGGTGATAGATAGCCTAATGACAAAACAGCATTTGAAAGCTATGAAGTAAAGCAGCAGCACTTCATGAGGACCAAATGCGAGTATGAAATTAGCAAGAATAGAGTATGGCGTGTTTTAACTCAACAACATTGGAAGTTTTCTGACAATAGATAGTGACTGTATGTGCTGAACCAATAAGAGGAAAAAAAAATCTCCAACCAGCCAACAAGTACTAATGATAAACATATGTAAGAAAACATGAATGACAATAGAAATAGAATATTTTATTACTAACGCATTTAGTGAACACTATAGAAGCTTTTCTAAGCACAGCTTTCTGCTTTCACGTGGATTCATACGGGGAAATGTAATCAATCCCTTACTCAATGAATCTAATAACAGGTGAAAGGAAGTCTAATGGACCACTGGTGCTATAAACTTATACCTAACCTAAATTACTTCCTGTTCTCCCTAATACATTTGATAATCATTCTTTCATTTTTCTCATAAAACTGTAAGATTCTTCGTGAAACATAGGACTAATATCCACAGCCCTTTCAGTGAACAATAAAACAAACAGATCATAAAAGCAATCATAAAAATGCCAGCAATTTTAAGCAGCTGATAGAGGTTATAAATTTAAAGCAAGTTTTCTAAGATTCTTCTGCCTACTGTTGACTTAAATGTTTTCAACATGAACCGAGTGTCTGCTAATTATAACTGAAACTTGTGTGCAGTCCTTAATTGCTCTTATAGCTTAAAATGTTAAAAGAGGAGGAAAAAAATCAATCAATCCACTAGAGAAGAAAGGCAGGAGAAAAATAAAGGCAAGCTGGCTAATCTTGGGCTCTCCCATTTCTTTAAACTGCAATGTTAGGAGCTTGACATGCAATGAGACATGAATTTTTTTTTATTACAATATTTTAACATACCATTACTTCATAATCCGGGCCCAACAGGTTTTCCCATCTAGATTTCAGCTCATTTTCTGGAGAGTCTGGAACATTTTCTGGATTTTAGAGGGGAAAGAAAAAGTTGAAGCTACTGTGAGCCAAACTTAACTACTAAATTCCTCAATAATAGCACAGTTCCAGTAAGTAAAAGGGAAATGAATAAAAAGGAAAATGTACGAACATGGGTCCACCAGGTAAAGTAAGTCAGAGGTGACTTACAAGACTAACGTAGAATGTAAGGCCACTTATGACCAAATTATAGAGGGGTTTTTGTTTTTAAGGAAAAATTTTATATTTTATTCAATTTTATTTTACAGGGAAGAGGAACTGATGAGTTAGAAATGAAATTTGAAATATATACACTTTATATGTAAACATCCTGCAGTTTACAAGTAAAATACATCTGGCTTTGCTTTACACTATGTTAAGACAAACAAGGATTTAATTTAAATGTTAATCACTTCAAAGTAATACCTTCCAACACCCACAGGAAAAGTAAAAAACTTACCGAGACATCTTTACCATCAGCTGGGCATATCAACACAATCCAGTCAGACTTCTCATTTGGGCAGATATAAAACCATGTCTGGTTTAATTCAACCAGGGAGATGCATGAGATTTAACGTCCTAGAAACTCTGTGTACTTTGGTCTCATGTGGTTACTTGGTTATACCCTTGTGACTCTTGAGTATAATATTGCTTTTGCATAGGTCAGATAATATTGACGAACTAAGACAGATTTAAAGTGCCCTGCCTGGCCCCCATGTGATCTTGGCCAGAAGCTCAGGACACAGTTCGTAGTCTGAAGAATGACTCATAGGCAAAAGTTAAAGTACTAAAAATACAATTTCAACTTATATCCAAAGCAGTAGCAGAAAATAAACAAACCTTCACCTTTTTTCCTCTAAGTTAAAGAAAAACTCTCTCAATTTTGTCACAAGATTAAACAAGTCACAGAACACTTACTCCAGCTGACATAACCATCTGTCTAAAATCAAACATAACTTGCAATATCAGCTCTTTCAGTCTTCAGCACGGACAGCTCATCTTGGATGCATATAATGCTTAATTACATAATGCAAATCATCAAGTAAAACAGGCTAACCTAAGAATTCAGAGACTAAGACTAATAAACACTAAAGAGCTTAACTCACTGGACGTACAAAACAATATCCATGAAATAACTATATCAACTGACATGTTGGGGATAACTAACGGAAGATCTTATTAAAAGCAAAATATCATTCAATGTGGGCTCTGCACCTTTGTGCCTATCTATTGTTGTCAACACTTCCGTAAGAAATTACGGTAAGAGTTCTACCATCTTTGTTAAATTTCTTTCGTGCAGCAGCTTCTTATCCAGTAGGCTAATTTGCAAAGTTCTGGATGAACTGTAAGCATAAAAATGACATTTCGTACACATGTATAAAATAATGACATCTCACCTACAATTCTTTTAACTCTTTCATCTTTCATTTGCACAGTGGAAGCACAGATAGTCATGAGTTTTAAAGCATAGCACAAAGCTAAGTACCAGAGGAAAAAGACTATTTTCACAGCCCAATAAATCCTGGGCTACACAAAATGACTTAAAAAAATTAATAGTAGGATTATCTGAAACAATTATTCAAATGGCAATGAAGGGGAGAATATGCCACCCCAAAATATGCCATTTTTGCATGTGGCGTATTTTGAGTATTTTTTGCAAGACCCAGCAGACTCAGGAAAAACTTTTACCTCTCCTTTAACTACCTAGAAGAATTTAGATATGAGGTCTAGACCAGAAAGAGCTATTACCAGAGATAACTTTTTTATCTGAAAGACCTATTGGCATGACAGAGCAAACTTTTAATTACCAAACATTTGCTCTTCTTAACATGCTGCAAATTACCCTCTTCATCTTTAAAGACCCAGGCCTCCACCCCATTCCTTAAGTTAGAATGGCATATAAGCCTCAACTGTCCAACTTACTCTTGGGTCTCATATTTTTATGGGGTTTCCTCATCAAATTTTTCTCCCATTAATCTGTTTTATATCAATTTAATTATTAGACCAAAGAACCTAGAAGGGAAGAAGGGGGAGTTTTTCTGCCCTTATAATGAAAAAGACAGCTAACTTCTTAGCAGTTCAATGATTTTGGTCTTACTGTCAAGCTGAAATTACACATACTCATGAAGAAAAAAATAAGATTGATCCAAAAAGAGCAGATTAAAGTGTCTGAAAATACTTCTAACTTCAGAATGTACTTGATTTTCATGCAATAGTTCCATGAAAATCTATCTGGGTTCACTTGAATTTAAATAGCAAAGATCTAACTACAATCCACTTGGGTCAAAAAGAATAAGGTAAATTTCCAAATTATAGGAAATTTTTTAACTTGAATGAGGGGTTACTCCTTCCTTCAGGAAATCCTTTCCTGAGATGAGATAATCAAAGCCAAAACTTCTCTGGAAGAGGATGGTGTTAAGTATTCCATTTCATTCAACTGTCAAGGCTTTCTGGAGCAACTCTATGCAGGGAATTGTGTGAGACTGTTATTCAAAATGCTTGCAGAACAGTCAACTATGTAGCCAAGGTATCAAAGTACAAAGTAAAAGGACAAAGTTGCACATAAACTGAAAAGAAGATTAAAGTATAAACGTATAGCAAACTGGCAATTTGATAAACCATGTAAATATGTATACGTTATGAATTATTATGGCAAAAGGAAACACTGCTATATGTATACAGATAGCTAGATATCTATAGTTATATCAATGATAATACATGTTAACATAAGCACTAATTAAAAATGCTGACAAGATTAAAAAATAGTTAACACATACTAATAAAAATGCATGCAAAATTAATTAAAGATTAAACAATAACATGCTTGGTCCCCAACTGCCACAAGTGTTAAAATGTTGATATTAAGAATATCCTATTTTGGGGATGACTGGGTGGCTCAGTGGGTTAAGCATCTGCCTTCGGCTCAGGTTATGATCCCGGGGTCCTGGGTTTGAGTTCTGAGTTGGGCTCCTTGCTCAGTGGGGAGCCTGTTTCTCCCTCTGCCTGCTGCTCCCTCTGCTTGTGTTCTGCCTCTTTCCCTCCCTCTCTCAAATAAATAAAATCTTAAAAAAAAAAAAAAAAGAATATCTTATTTTGGGGGCACCTGGGTGGCTCAGTCAGTTAAGTATCTGCCAGGGTCTTGGGATCAAGGCCTGTGTCCACTCCCTGCTCAGCGGGGAGTCTGCTTCTTCCTCACCCTCTGCCCCTGTCCCTGATCATGCACTCAATTTCTCTCTCACTCACTCTCTCTCAAATAGATAAATCTTTAAAAAAAAAAAAAAAAGAATATCCTATTTTGTATCTTCAAAATGCCTCTAAAATTTCTCATATTAACTATAAAGAGAGAAAATGGTTAACAATTGAGAAAGTCATATTACTTTGTTTTGAATTGAATGATTTGTGCCTACCTAATTTTTCTAAGGCTTGTATGTTGTCATTTTTCAGATTATCCATTCTTTCTTCAGTTTCCTCATTCCCACCATCCAAATTAGTTTCCGTTTCCACTGCTCCGGTTAGGTAGTGGGCTGGTGTATCCAATGGTTCCACAGCAGTTCCTAAAATAAGAATTGCTAACTTGAATCACTAGCAGCTGAAGACCATATTTAAGTGAGCTTATTCCAGTCCTGTTCACAACCTCAATACAAACATCTCAGGTAACTTACATATAGGATTCCTTTATTGAAAAGGATAAGGAACCAGGCGCTGGGAAGGTAAGATCAAGATAAAGTCACTGACAAAGCAGGAGTAGATACTTTTCCACATAGCCTTAGAAAAGAAAAAGAACACTAAGGTCTGACACTCTTGTGGTCAAAGTGCGTAAGGAGCAAGATACGCAGAATAAGCCCATCCCAGGGCTCTGGGCTCTCCTAGGTTCTGGCATGACATGATCATGAGTTAAAAAAATAATAATAATAACTCTACATAGGGGTAACTTTATGAATTGGAAGGGAACTGGAGAGAATGCCCCTGGTTTCAGTGGCTCCTCCCTTAGCTAAACTGAGCTAAGTAATAGGATATCCAAAGCTTTTGATCTCACGCATGCAAGTCATTACATATCTCTTCAACACAAGAAAGGTTGAACAGGAATCCATTTTAGGTCATTTTTAAATGATCACACGTGACTTATAAAGTATTCCTACCAAAAATGTTTAACCTGGATCTAACTAAGGCTTTATAGCTAACTTCTCACACGGAACACAGTGTATAGAGGAATAAGCTGAATTATACAAGGACAATTAAATTTAGAATGTAGTATTCTAGGGACAAACGGACAAATCCCTTTACAATAAGTCTGTGCCACAGAGGCAGGGGTGGGGGATTCTTCTAGATTAAGAAATTAAAGAAACATAACTCAGGCAGTAAGTCCAATGTGTGACTGCATCTTGATTTTATGAGGTTTTTCTTTCAGAGAGTGGGAAAAGAAGCTACAAAAGACATTGGGGGCAACTGGGAAAATATAAGTAGGTGTTAAGTATTTGATATTGGGGAATTACTACTAATCTTCTTTGGTGTGATAATGATATTATTATTACAAGAGAATATCTTTACCTTTAGAAACTATAGATTGAGTACGTAGGACTAAAGTGCCTGATGTCTACTACTCACTCTTAAATGATTAAGGAAAAAAGATAAATAGATGAAACAAATATGGTAAAACATTAACTGTTGACTCTAAATGGTGGGTTTGTGGGTATTTGTTATATTATTTTTTGATTTTTCTGTATGTTTAAAATTTTTTTATAATACTGTTAACCCATGAACAATCGGGGGATTAGGGGCACTTCCCTACCCCATGCAACTGAAAACCCACATAAAACTTTTGATTCCCCTCCAAATTTAACTACTAATAAGGTACTGTTGACCAGAAGCCCTACTGACAGCTTAGTCAATTAACATATCTTATATATTATCTGTATTATATACTGTATTCTTACAATAAAGCTAGAGAAAAGAAAATGTTAAGAAAATCATAAGAGAACACATTTGCAGAAAATACCAGTACAGTACTGTATTGGATAAAAATCCATGTATAAGTGGACCTACACAGTTCAAACCTGTGTTATTCAAGGGTCAACTATAAAAAGTTGAAAAATATAACCAGTTAAAAGTTCCTATGATCTTGGAGTGCCTGGGTGGCTCAGAAGGTTAAGTGTCTGACTTGATTTCCACTCGGGTCATGATCTCGGAGTCCTGGGATCAGTACCATGTGGGGCTCCCCGCTCAGCAGGGAGTCTGCTGCTCTCCCTCTCTCTCTGCCCCTCCCCCTCCAGGTGCTTGTGCTCCCCTGAACTTTCTCTCTCAAATGGATAAATCTTTAAAAATAAATAAATACTGTAAAAAAGTTTTTTTTAAAAAGTTCCTATGATCTTAATATGACATTTTTAACCACACATAAAATTTCTTAGATCATTAATCCACTGATACATATGAAAAGCACAGCCTAGTGCTAGCCAAAGTACTGTGGCCAGAAGTTGCTAGTGTCCCTGGGGAAAACAGTTACATACCAGAGTTTATAGTACAGAGCAGTATATGATGTAAATGTATGCTACGAGCAGTATACAACTTGGTACACTAATAAGATATACAAGGTATATACACAGCAGGAGTTTAGAGGAGAAAAAGATTTAGAATGGTAGAGGAAGGTGGAGTTAGAAGTTGTGTGGTTTGCTTCAGTGAAAGAGACAAATGCTGGCTCTGGAAGGCACACAAAAATGTTGTTACATGGGGCAGGGAACCAAGGCATCACCGTTCCCCTACATTACAGTGGCTGCACATAAAACAGGTGACTGCTACAAGATGTGGTAAATGCTACGGTAGAGCACTCTACCAAGGGTGCTAGTAAAACCCACGGGAAGGACCTCTCAACCATGCAAGAAGTGCAAATGTAGAGTCAAAATTTATCCCAACATAAATTTAAAATGTAGGCATGCGCAGGAAAGAATTCGCAGATGACATACTTTATTTGATACAGTAGACTGAAGCCAACAGCTCTATCAGAGCTATTAGAAACCATTATGTTGCTATAAATATTTATGTAAACCTTTTAAGGTCAATATAGCATTTGTACAATTTGTACTATTTAGGCAATTTCTAATTTCATACATACGATGCAGTTGACAGGGCATCTGTCTTTCAGCAGAAAAATTTCCACTATCACATAAAACTTAAAAAGTTCCAATTTAAATATAAATCAACATCGGTTGAAAGCAAGGCTTCCAGGCTTATTATATCTTCAAAAGAGAGGGGGAAAAATGTATTCTTCTTCTTCTGACAAATTCTAATGGAATTATTTCTTACTCACTAGTTCTATAACGAGTCATTCATTTTAAATTGAATTTGTTTTCAGGATTGTCAAATTTTGTTGATCTACCCATTAATAACCTGGTAATTAAGTAACTGGCATGCATATAATTATGTATTTGTTCTATAATGAAAATTTGTTATTCTTTACTAAAAGTAACAAATATTTCACAAATAAAAATGTCCTTAATAAAAATCCAGGTTTTATTTTTCCCCTCTGCTATTTCAAAGAGTAAATCAGGAGACATTAGAATCAAATATATTGTTAGAAGTCATATGAACTCTGAAGTGTGCAAAATGTCAAAGCATTAGACAAATGAGAGCCCCTAGAACAAAAGGTGTCGAAGCTTTATTATTCAAATATAAGTAATAAATGAAATTTAGAAGCTTTTTGGAAAAATGATTTCCATCTCCATTTAGAACAGCTCTCAGAGCTTAATGCATGTCAGGGTCCGTGTTCTGACATTTGGACTAGCACATCATAACAGGCAAAGGACACTCTTCTTCAAAGCACAAATGAGCTGATTCATTTCTCCATCACTGCATTACAAAAGATGGGCAATTTTTCCTTCCCAGACTCACAGAGCAACTTCCATAAGTAAACTGTTCTTCCAAGCCCAGCCTATGGGGTGGGGAGAGGGATCGTGGCATTAACTACCTCTGTCTGAAGGCCATTCAAGTGGAGAAGCAGATGAAGACGTCTTCCTCCGAACGAGGGTTAGACGTACCACTTGCCCTGCATTTCGTAAGACTTCAACAACATCCTGGTTGGCAAAACCCTGAATATTCACACCATCAACCTAAAATATTAAGAGACACATTACACAGAGGTTTCAAGTTAGCTGCTATTTTCAATTCTGGCAGGGAGAATAAAATTAGGCCTCTATCCCCTGCAAATCACAAGACATCTCCTAAGCCAAGGGTCATGAAAGATGCTTCCTTAGATGGACCTGAAGGACAAAAATGCAAATGACGCCAACAAACATTTGCTTCTATGTAAATCACTAAATTAAATGTGTGTATCTATGTAGATATGTGTGCTTATGCTTCAAAAATATCATTCAAATAAACTTTAAAATTTAAACAATTTCTACTAAATGGAGAAAGACCAGCCGGAATGGACAAAAGGTAATTACTATATTCTCTAATATATAAAATATTTCAAATTTGTATGTACTCAAATTACTTACTGTTAGTAGAAAAATTACTTTCATGAAGAGATAAAAAGAGCTGGTTAATAGCCTACTAAAATGTATATAAAATGAGTGAGTTTAAAGAACACAGAGGTGCTTGAAAGTCTTTTTTAGGAGAATGCTAGAACATCTTTCAGATGTATGTGTGTGTATAGATATAATTTTTTTCTACCAATATGGTTAGTGACTCCTTTCTTCATACACAAAAACAAAAAAAAAAAACAAATCTAGGATCCTAAGAGCCAAATCAATGAGATTTCACTGAACTTAATTTTTTAAAACATTATGAGATTATATGAAGCCATTCTCCTCTCATATACACTATAAGCAAGATAACTTTTTCCCCCCAACTTGATTCAAATCTAAAACAAAGGGCAGTAACTTACAGCAACTATTTTGTCATTCACTTGAATTTGGCCGTTGTGGTAAGCAGCACTGCCAGGTATTATACTTTTCACAAAAATCCCTGAAGCCTCCCCTGAGGTGCACAAAAACATATGGAAAAAGGAAGAAAGCTCTAATTAGACCTTGATTGCAAAATTCATATCAAGAGGTTAATTAGCTACAGGGGCTGACTTGAGGCTTGATAAATACTATTTTGAACACAAGCAGAGAAATTGATGGATTATTACAAACTGTCACCATCACAAGTGACCCGAATTTGAAATGATGTGACTGATGACTATTTCTGGAAAAATCATCAGTAATGGAAGCTTGATGAAATGCACTCTACTATAAGCTGGAATTCAGGAGAGCCCAGGCAGTCTCATCTTCTTCTCTTGGGCTGTCCCCCTTCTTCCTGCTGCCTCGGAGACTTATCACTTCACCAGCACTAAGACAGGAGTCTCCTACCTGGTCTTCCTACCTACATTTAGTTCACTGCTCATGTTAGCTTCCCAGACACAGAAAAGTACACAGTGTTCCAAAAAAAAAAAAGAAAAGAAAAGAAAAAAAATTCAGCAACATTAAATCACCTCCACATTATAAAATATTTAAATACAAACAAATGGCTAAATAAAAATTACACCTATATAAAAAGTATACATGCCAATGAGCAAAGACTAGAAGAGAAGCTGGAAAATGAAAAACCATAACTTAGGATGATTTTATATTTTCATTCATTTCAAATGAACTTAAAATAATTGTCCATAGAAGAAAAATAAACATCAACGAATTCCTATCGCCTACATAATAAAATGTAAATTTCACAGACCTCCATAATTCAAGGACCTCCATAATCTGCCCACACTTTTTTTTTTACTTATCTTCCAACTGCCATCCCTCTAAGACAAAAGTTCACACACACAAGACTCTTGATATTTCACCAAAGCATTAAGTATTGTCATGATGTTACTCCTTTTCTTATTCATTTTTTCTTCCTATGTCATCCCTTCTACCAAAATCCTTTTTCATGCCTAGCACAAATGCCTCTTTGTGAATTCTTTATTCCGTCAAATTTAATCTTTCATCTGCCATATGATGATAGTTTGCTTATGGCTCTAAGACACATATTTCATTTATCCTTAAACAATTAAGTTACTTATATATTTCTTTCTCTGACTAGGTTTTTCTTATATTCGTTTTTCTATCCCTTTCAGAACTAAGCAAAGTAACCCCCCTCAAAAGTCCAATGAATAGAATAAAGCAAAAGTTACTCTGAAAGACTACATATCAAATAGCATACTGAATTCTTAAATGTTCTAGTTTTGGGATTCACCACTGCCCCCCCCCCAAAGTCCCCAAAACTTCTTTTGAGAGTAAAGAAGTAAAATGATTCTTTTCTTTATTCAGTAACATAAACATCAGATTTTCTCAATTTTTTATCGGTTATTCACTTTCGTTTTACTTGGTGTGTATATTGTATTGTGAGGTTTACAAGAAGGCTCCAAAAACTTAATATAATAAAGGTTCATAAGCCACAAGTTTAGCAACTAAGCCATGATTTCTCTAACCTGACAGCATATTAAGAGCTATTCAATATAGTTTTTTTCCCCCCAACATTATTATACAATCCATACTTAGCTCTTTTGGAATTCATTTAAATTCTGAACCTAATAAAGGTGGCACTTAGAAAAATCTAAAGGTTTAAAAACAGCTATTTCATTAGGCTAAAATAGCACAAGGTGGTCTGACATGAATTTCATTCAGGACTTTGAATACATTAGCACTCTTAATCTTTCCACCTGCTCTAAGTATGCAAAATAATAATTTTTTTAAAAAAATTAACTTTCTAATCTTGCTATTTTTAAAAAACTAGAACATTTAATAACTCTGAATTCATGTTACTAGCAAATATTTATCTAAAGGTTTATTTTTCCTTACTCTAAGGATTGTCTTATAATAATAGAGTAAGTCTTACAATAAAAGTTACCAAAACTTTGCATATAGGAATTGAGAGTGTTATTCAGAGATACTTGAGCCATGTATGTATTCTTATAATAGAATCCCTTTATATGACAGGAAAATAATTCTAATTAAAGAATTAATTTATTTAGTAATTATAGTAATACTTTTTGACATTCATAATATATACAGTAATCCTTTTACGTTATCACATCTAAAATGTCATAATATGTAAGTCACAATATTTTAAATATATCTATCTTAGAAAAAGAGAAGATACAATTCAAATGTTAGAGAGTTGGACAATTAAATCCTTTTGTTAATGACAATCAAGTCAGCTATAAAACTGAGATAAAACTAATTCCCAAATCACTGAAAAGTAACTGGCTGCAACAATAGATACATGGTTTTACTGTTTAGTATTGAAATTAAAATTTGTAGATATTTAATTTTACTATCTAGAAACCTCAACATCCTTTACAATTATTTCCAAATATAAAATAGAAATGATTCATTTACCTGTATGAGCAGTTCCAACATAGCCAACAATTCTAATCCCAAGACTCTGTCCATCTTTTTTAATGAGTTCAACATCATAAGTTTCAAAAAGAGAACTGTCCTAAAAGGAAAAAACACTTTTAATTATACATAGTATTTAGTTCCATAACCGTGTGTAGTCAGTTTGTGCATGGTTTGTCAAGTATTTCTTTTCAGAACCTGTGGCAGAATCTTAAGGACTTTTGATTCCTGGTACTATTCCTGTGTTTATGTTCCATTGTGTGGCAAAAGGAAGATTATCCAGGTCCATCTAATCCAATCAGGGGCTTTTCAAAAGCAGAGTTTTCTGGCTGGCAGCAGAAAAGGAAGTGAAATTGAAGCGTAAAGGCTGGACTTGTGGGATGAAGATGAGGAGGTCCTGTGAGATGTTAGGGGACCTGGAGAAGCACAGAGAGGTCCCTAGCTGACAGCAAAGAAAGGAGACTTTAGTCCTACAGCTGCAAGGAACCGTATTCTGCCAACAACTTACATGAGCTTAGACATGGAGTGTCCCCAGAGCATCCAGGTAAGAGTCCAGCCAGCCCTTCATTTTGGCCATATAGGAATCTAAGCAGAGAGCCCAGCCAAGCCCACTCAGGCTTCTGACCTACACAACTGTGAACTAACAAAGTGTGCTGTTTTAAGCCAATAAGTTTGTGATAATTTTTTTTTTTTTTTTGAGACAGAGTACGCATGAGACACGGGGCTTGATCCATGACCCTGAGATCATGACCTGCGCCAAAATCAAGAGTCAGATGCTCAACCAACTGAGCCACCCAGGCGCCCCTTATGGTAATTAGTTACACAACAATAGCAAATACAGCCACTTAGAAAAAAAACCTCAGGATAAATTTTTATCTGAAAATTAAAAAAAAAATGTAAAGAAAAATTTAGAAACAAATGGGAAGAATGACTGTGAATAATAATTACTGGGAGCAAAAAAGATCAAACTGAAGCATACTTTCATTACTTGCCTCTAATTTAAAATACGTCTTTAAAAGAATAAAGTATCTAAAAACACGATTCAATTCAAAACACTAACATTAGAAAGGAAACAGTTGATTGAATCAAATTCTTACTTATCACACAGCTACATTGGTCCCCACTGCTGAACTGAAGGCTGTGGAGAGCAAAAGTAATGGAGGGGAAAAAGTGGCTGTAACCAGTTTGGAGAGGAAAACAAAAATGATGTTATAACATCTCAGACAGAAAACTTCCACTCACAAGGTTCCAAATAGGGAGAGGCAAACAACTTTCTAGAATAGCCCCTCGAATGCACATGAATAATGGTCTTCCACTTCTTCCCACCAAAGTCACTTCTTTCTTCTTCCCCTGCCCCTCCTTTTAAAAACCATTTCTTTCCTTTCGCTTTATTACCCCTTGATTCAGAGCCTCTGAGATGGCTGGAGAGATCTTGGAATGGACCAGAAATTCAAATCCCAGCTTCGCAACTGACTAACTATATGGCCTTTTTTTTTTTTTTTTTAGCTTAAGACATGAGCGGACTGAGATCAAGAGTGGATGCCTGGCCCCTCACTATACAACTTTTAAAAGAGTACTTCAGACTTGAGTTCCTTCATCTAATATGATCTTATCTTAATGAAAGGATAGGCCTATCTTGCAGAATTCCTGTGAGGATTTCAGATGACCTCAACAATTCTAGGTGTTTGATAACAGTAATGATTATTGTTACATTATTATAATGATTATAATAAATATTATCTATTCCCTTTGTTCATCCTGTTCCTACCTAACTCATACATTCACCAGTATTCTGTTTCCCCTCCAACACGTGGATGTCTCCTCACCACCCTAATGAAGTAGAAATGACAAGTATTGGGGTGCCTAGCTGGCTCGGTCGGTAGAGCATGTGACTCTTGATCTTGGGGTCATGAGTTCAAGCCCCACAGTGGGTGTAGAGCCTACTTTAAAATAAATAAAATTTTTAGAAAGCCTTTATTTAAAAAAAAAAAAAGAAATGGCAAATATTATTTTCCAATTTACAGATGAGTAGCTGAAGGTCAGGGAGCTTGGATGACTTAACGCTGAGAAACAGCAAAAAAAGAAAATCAAACTTGTCTAATGTCTCTAAACTGGGTTCTCCTCTGCGTCACTGGTGAGCACTGAGGCACTACTCCCACCCATGTGGCACTTTGAGTTGAAGGCACTTCTAATCTTGCAGGGTCTCATACACCAGTGCTTAAGGGGAAAGAAAGGTTTGCATACTCACAGCACTAGGGCTCCTGTGAGCTACAGCAGGCAGGGCAACAGGTAAGGCTGCAGGGGTAGGAGGGGTTACAGAAATTGCACCAACTGGGTCTCTTGCAACAAGCATCCGGACTGAGTTTCCACAGTTCCTGAGCACTTGCGCAACCTGCTCGCTCATCATTCCCTGCACATCTGTGCCACCAATCCTCAAGATGTGGTCCCCTGTCCGGAGTCTTCCATCCTTTAGTTGAAGAACAAGACAAAATTATTCCAAGAAACCAATGATCTAACTTCACTGGCTCATAACCAATTCATCGGACTTTCAATTCTGGCAGAATGGCTGACAGAGAAACCATCTATAATATGCTAAATAAAACATAACCATTTTAATGAATGCTGAATTGGCAACAGAGAAAAGCAAGACTTTGGGGGGAAAAAAAGATGGAGAGGAGGATGTGTTCAAAAGGAGAAGAGTGACTAGAAGTCTAAAATGGACATTTGCTTGAGGGCATCACTTTATGTCTACTGGCCTAGAGCCAGGGTATTCATGGCCACAAAGATAAGGAAGAAATTAGGAAACCCTGGGCCTCAAGAAGGGAAGGAGATTGGATCCGAGGCCTCTGGCATCGAGCTAGGAACTCTGAAGGCCAACAAACTCAGTGGCATGTTTAAGGATCAGCAAGAGGTCAGTGTGGCTGGAAGAGGAGGAGCAAAGAGGAGAGTAATTGGGATGAGACGGAAGTGTTAACTGGAGGTCAGCAGTGCTGAGCATTTGCTCTGAGCCAGGAGGAAGGGAAGTCATTGAAGGGTCTGGAACAGAGAAGGGACATTACCTGACTTACTTTTACCAGGATCCCTCAAGCTTCTGTGCTGAAAATAGACTATAGGACAGGAAGCAACAGAAGCAGAGATACCAGTTAGGAAGCTAAAACAACCACCTAGAAAGAGATACCAACAGCCTGCAGGCTGGGTTAGCAGTTGAGAAGTATTCTTAATGAACTCCGAACAGGCTCTACTGATAACTTCTATATGAGGTGTGAAGGGAAAAAAAGAGACTTAAAACTCCAAGTTTTTAGCCTAGGAAACTGGAAAGACAGAGCTGCTATTAATTGAGAGATACAGGACTACAGAGGAACGGATGGGTGGGAATAGAAATCAAGAGTTCAGTTTTAGAGATATCCAGTCTGAGATCCTATTAGACATGCAAGTGGAGATGTCAGATATGCAGCTGGATATACAGATTTGGAGTTCAGGAGAGAAGTCCAGACCACATATTTAAATTTAGGAGTCATTAGCATATATAACATATTTAAAGTCAGGACTCTGGGGGAATTTAGAGAAAGGATACATCATGTTCTACTGCTTAAGCTGGGGATACATACATGGGTAATTATTATTGCTGTTATTATTTAAAATGTTTTATTTCTTAAACTAAGTGATACATACATTGGTGATTACTGTCATTATTTAAAATGTGCACAGCCATTATACACACTTTTTTATATATACTTTTAAATGTGTATATTTCATACCCAGAAAAGTTTAAAACACAATTTATCAAAAAGCACATCAGTTCAAAATGTTTAACATTTCCATTCTACCTCCATTTGTCAAATTCTTGAAACAGCAGATCCATCTGCATTTTGTTGCATCAAAATTTTGAATTCTCTTTATTTATCTTTACTATATTAAAGATTCCAAGGTGTAAACATAGCTGGTTACAAAAAAAATTATACCTGCCTAGCACTTTACAGGTCGAAAATCACTTTTCATATATCATGTCATTCAAAGAGGGACAACCTTAAATGAGCAAATGAGATTCAGAAAGGCTGACTGACTTAATCAAGGTCACAAAGCTAGTAAGAGAACCAAAGTTCAACCCAGTTGAACTGAAGACCAGTTCTCATTTAGTCCTTTGTCTTACACTTTGATACCTCCAGAGTGACAGTAGTAGACAATAACTTTACTGTTTTCCTATTCTCCAAGAAACGCCTATTACTGTCAAAACACTTAAACCGAATGAAGATGAAAAGTAGGTATTTTGCAACTGGGAGAGAAGGACAGCCTGAGAACAGAGCAATGACCATTATCAGGCTTGTACGGTGCTAGGCTTCCTATTCCTGGCTCCAGGAGGTACCATCTATAAGGTGTAGATGAAATTCAGAAGAAAAAATAAATAAAAATAAATGAAAAGCCTTAAAGACTAAAAAGTCTACTCTCCATCCTTCCTTTTCTCCAATTTTGCAGGAACCTGAATGAAGGTATTAGATCCAAATACTGAGTAAAAAGCTATGGACTTTGTTGTGAAGTCTGCAGAAGGCCCTAGAAGCAACTGGAAGAGGAGAAGAGGAGGAAAAGAGAAATGCAATTCAAGTCAGAAACATTTGCAAAGGGGCGCCTGGGTGGCACAGCGGTTAAGCGTCTGCCTTCGGCTCAGGGCGTGATCCTGGCATTACGGGATCGAGCCCCACATCAGGCTCTTCTGCTATGAGCCTGCTTCTTCCTCTCCCACTCCCCCTGCTTGTGTTCCCTCTCTCGCTGGCTGTCTCTCTGTCGAATAAATAAAATCTTTAAAAAAAAAAAAAAAAAGAAACATTTGCAAAGACCTAGAGAAAAAACAGATGCAAAGAAGAAGTAAGAATTGGCGGATTTCTACTTTAAGCACTGATAACTTGATATTGTATCAATGTAACAACCTGAAATAAAGCAAGTAACTATGCAAGAGAAAGTCAGTGGTCATGATGAAAAACACCAGTAAAGCTGCCTCTGTAAATCAAACCATCCTTGGCCTGACCAAAGAATAAAGAATATGTCAAATAAGTGAACTTGGTTTGGCCAAAGAAGGGCACTTCACTGTAAATACATATTTAGTCACTTCCTAGGCACTATTTTTTTTTCCTATTTTACCTCAATTCAATTTAAAATGATGTAGATAATTTGCATCTGTCACTGAAAGTCAAACATTTTCTTGTTCCAGAAAAACAGGTGTTCTAAGGAATTCATAAGTGCAAACACAATCATTAGTCAGATTGATAGGAAAGACACCAAAATGACAGCTACCTTGTTGAAGTCCAGCAGCCCTAAACATCGAATTTTACTGATATTTTTTGATCAACATTCTCCTTCCATAACCTGTCTACTGTGCAAGAAAATTAAAAGACATAGAGTTCTTTCTGTTCTTTAATAGAAATCATAAATCAATGATAGCCAATAAATAGCTAGGCCAAGATTAGAGATATAGTGTGCTAATCAAACATTCAAATATAAAGGTTTATTAACCCATAGGTTCTTTCAAAAGAGAAACATAATTATGTATATAGCCTAAGATAGTATGGAAGTCACAAAAATTAAAAGAGCTAAAGTTTTTTTGTTTTTTTTTTAAAGATTTTATTTATTAAACAGAGAGAGACAGCCAGCGAGAGAGGGAACACAGGCAGGGGGAGTGGGAGAGGAAGAAGCAGGCTCCCAGCGGAGGAGCCTGATATGGGGCTCGATCCCAGAACGCCGGGATCACGCCCTGAGCTGAAGGCAGATGCTTAACAACTGTGCCACCCCTAAAACAGCTAATGTAATAGGGTACCCCACATCATAGAGAAAAGGCTAAAAGTATCATTTATTTACCTTTTTTTAAAAAAAAAAGATAAAATACTTTAATCCAAGTTAGCAGGTACAGGCTAAAAAATATATTAGTTTGCATTTTAAATTTCATGATAGGCAGTTTGGATAATTTCAATTCAAAAAAATAATTGAGGGGCACCTGGCTGGCTCAGTGAGTAGAGCGTAACTCTTGACGTAAAGATTGTGAATTCAGGCTCCACGTTGGGCATGGAGGCTACTTAAAAAAAAAATAAAAAAATTTTTAAATGTATTTTAATAAATAAAATATTTGAAAACCTAAATGAATTCAGGTTTGAGCTACAAAATAAAGCACATCCTTTTCTTTGAAAACTAAAACACAGAAAATACAATTATTACTAGTTTTGACTCCAGGCCAGTTCTATCATTGGTCTTTAATTAAAAGGCAACATAACATAGGCAGAAAATAGCAACTTTATAATTTAAACACTCTTTCCCTCAAAGAATTAAAGATACTACATCTAAAAACATCTATCCCATCCTCCTCAAATTCCCAGAGCCCTCTTCAACTGATTTTTAAGGATAAGGAAAAGATCTGTTTACAGACTCACTCAAAGCAAAATTTCTTGAGAATAATCAACTAGGCAGCAGACTCAAGCTGGGCCTTGCTTATCCTAGACTGAAAATTCCTCATAGTACACACCCACCCTCCAATCTCTGCTTGGTTACATTCCTTCTTAGTTTGAAAGATTACTGGATAGTTAACATGACTCATAATATAATTGCCTAATACCAAAAAGTCAGTAATTCAGGGCAACTTTTAAATAGACTGCATCGTTAGAGTTACCTTCCAGGGAAAATGGGGTTCACTCAGTGCACCTCATTACCCTAGAATTTCTCCAGACCACTTCCGTCAAATGAAGTTTTACACTGTGCATTTTTAATTAAAAACAAAACAACAAAAAAACTTCGGTTGAAAATTTTTGAAGTTTTTGTCATAGCTGAATAGAATGCTCAAAAGATGTATGTTTCAGTTACTGTGAGTTTGGGAGACTGAGCTTACAGGTACATAGGGCTTACAGACTTACAGGTTTTAAGACTGATGTAATATTATATATTATAGGTTATAGATTTAGAATATAGATTATAAGTCTTTCAGCTCCCTTTACACAATATCATGTACTTTTCCTATCCATGGAATTGGCCCTAATTGCATTTATTGATTGGTCATTGTAACTAAATCTCAACAAGTATTTCTTATAAAGCTCCTACGAATCAATGTTTTTCAATTTCATTTACTTTATAACATTAGAGGCAGTAGATAGCAGAAGGACAAGTACAGGCTTTGGAGTCAGACACACCCAAGTTCAAATCCTGGCTCTACTCTGATCAAGCTGTATAGTCAAACGTCAGTTATTTATTCTCCCTAAATCTCAGATCCCTCTTAAGCAAAATGGGAATAAATCCCTCACTCATTGATTTGTGAGCATTAAACTCAATACTATATGTAAAGTCTTTAGCCTAATGCCTTGCTTATACCAAATCATCAAATGCATCCATTTCTTTTTATTTTTTTTTAAGATTTTATTTATTTATTTGACAGAGATAGAGACAGCCAGCAAGAGAGGGAACACAAGCAGGGGGAGTGGGAGAGGAAGAAGCAGGCTCCCAGCAGAAGAGCCCGATGTGGGGCTCGATCCCAGGACTCCGGGATCACGCCCTGAGCCGAAGACAGACGCTTAACGACTGAGCCACCCAGGCACCCCAAATACATCCATTTCTGACACCCCTTTAGGCTGCAGTGATCTCAGTTAGGTTTTCTTAGGCACAGTCCCTCAATTGTACTCATCTTTTAACTATACATATTATCTGTAAACACAAAAGGAAATAATAGAGGGCTATATCATGAAACTCTTCTAAATAAGAAATACTGACTTCCTTCTCTAACTTTCTATTACCTCATTTTATATTCTTTGAAGAAAGTAAGATTGATTAACCCCATTAGCTGAACATAGGTATCACTTTATGATCAATCTTGATCACATCTAAACTAATGACCTAAGACATGTATATTCCCTTACCATAAAGACTGCCATATTCAACAGTGAGCATTAATATTCAAAACAGGAGTACATTTTAATTAAAAGCAATAATTTCCATTCATTCTTTTAAAGCTATGATCAGTACACATGAGCAACAACTTGTACAGGCTTAGCAACAATGCACAGAGCCAGTTCAAGAGATCTTATCTGCCATTAGCTGAGATGAGAAGAGAGAGGGGATGGCTCTGTCTCCTATGTTTAGGCCTCACCATACTCCCTACAGGAAAAAGTCAATAGCTCTATTGCTTCTAGAGCTGGCTATTTACTGATAAGCTTAGACCAACCCTGGACAAATATACATCTGGAAAAGAAAAACATTAGATGAACTTTAGATAAAATAGATTTAAGCAATAAAAGACAGGCTTCCGAGTCAGACAGATGTAGACTCAATCTTGACTTTGTCATTTCCTAGTTGAATAGCCTTGGGCAATTTCTTAACAGTTTCCATATCTATAATTTCAAAATAAAATTTATGACTGTTTTAAGGATCACATGAGAATAATGTATATTAGGCAGATAACAACGTCTGGTATAAACATTTGCTTCTGCATCATGACTGATGGGCATACCCCAACCCCCTCCTTGATGACCTGAAATAGTGACAATCCCTTCCAGTAAAGGCTTAAATTCAGACCTGGGCCTTTCCCAACAGTGTCTCAAAGGGATTAATTTGGGAAACTGCACATCATATTCTCCTTGTGACAATTCTTAATGCACATTAGGATATTAAAAGCTCAGAAAATTCTTACAGTAAAAACGTCTATTTGATTTTGTTTAACCTGGTGTTTTCTAAATTTATCTGACCCTTTGTTTTTCACAGTAACTACTCTACTTTGCATCTTGAAAAATGCTACTCCAGCAAACAAGCCTATGAAAATTGCTAAGTTGTGGGGGGGGGGGGTGGGAGGGAATGTGGGAAAAGATATCAAAATACTCAATACCTCATTCTTTTTCAGGTTACAAAAAATTTCCAAAAACCCTTAAGAATATCTTTTCGGCCACAGATGCGTTATGAAGATCCATAAAATGACCGGTCTCAGGCGTTTTGGCCTCAAAGACACTTCACACTCTTAATTATTGAGGATAGGGAAATGGGCATTACAAAGATGCACAGGAAACTTTTGTGGGTGATGGATATGTTCATTTTCCTCATTGAGGAGACAGATTGTATGATGGTTAGTTTATGTGTTACCTTTGCTAGGCTATGGTACCCAGTTTTTTGGTGAAACACTAGTCTAGATGTTACTGTGAAAGTATTTTGCTGATATGGTTAACATTTACAACTGGCTGACTTTAAGAACATTACCCTTGATAACATGAGTAGGCTGGGGAGGGGCTCCATCAAATCAGTTGAAGACTTTAAGAGCAAAAACTGAGATTTCCTTGAGAAAAAGGAATTCTTCCTTAAGATGGTAACAGAAATCCCACCTGAGTTTCCTAAGAAATCTTGCCAGCCAGCCCTACAAATTTCAAAGTCCAGACTGCAATATCAACTCTTGCCTGAGTTTCTACCCTGCTAACCAGCCCTACACATTTTAACTTGCCAGTAAACATGTATCAAATTTATTAAACTGTATACTTTACCTATGTGTGGTTTGGTTTATTGTATATCAATTATATCTCAAAAATTACTGAGAATCTCAAAGAGCTTTTGTTTATTTGGTTCTCTCTGTTGTTATCTACTGAATTAGAAAATAGCACAGGGGTGCCTGGGTGGTTCAGATGGTTGGGCATCTGCCTTCGGCTTAGGTCATGATCTCCAGGTCCTGGGATCAAGCCCCACATCAGGCTCCCTGCTCAGTGGGGAGTCTGCTTCTCCGTCTCCCTCTGCCTCGTCCCCTGCTTGTGCTCTGTCTCTCTCCCTCTCAAATGAAAAAATAAAATCTTTAAGAAAAAAAAAAAAAGAAATAGCACAGAAGAAATTTTAAAAATACTTAATACATTTAATATACTAATATATATTTCTATCTATTGATGCATACACTTTTTAAAAATTTATTTATTCATGAGAGACAGAAAGAGAGAGAGAGAGAGAGAAGGAGGGAGGCAGAGGGTGAAGCAGGCTCCCCGCAAAGCAGGGAGCCCAAAGCGGAACTCGATCCCAGGACGCTGGGATCATGACCTGAGCTGAAGACAGATGCTTAACTGACTGAGCCACCCAGGCGCTATACACTCTTTATTTTGAAAATCAAAGCTATATTTTCTACAACAAAGTCGTGAGAAGAGTGGTATTTTAAAATATTTTTGGAAATATCTTTAATATCTGGCTTAAAAGAAGACAACTGGTTTTGCACATCTGCGTTAGCATTCAGTACGTTGCAATATGTTGTTGTGGCTGCAGTATATAAAGAAAATCTGGCCTCAGTTAGATACATAGTTGGAACATGGAGGAGTATTTTAATAGCAGTTCGAGTCCACTCTTGCTTGATAACACACCAAAACTTGACAAGTTGTGGTTTCTGAAAGATTAGTTGCAATGTGGAATCTGCAACTTCACCAACAAACTTTCAAATACTGTTTCATTAAAATCTATTGATCAATCCTGAATCCTGAGTGGACCTTTTCCCTATATGTTGCTGTATCACACACTGGTCTTCAGAAAATATAGGTCCATAGACTCAGGCAGATCTTCCAAATATTGACATATTTCATATTATAATATTTTAAAAATCATATTAATATCAGCAATAATCTAATCAGAAAAGTCTTTAAATATTGGAAAATGTCAAGCTTGTGGTAAAACACTTTTCCAGAATTCTAATTTTTGCTTGAAAGTTCAAATTTTATCATCACCCACAAATGCTGTCAGTTGTTTTCCTTGAAGTGACAGGCTTGCTTCATTCATTTTCAAAGAAATGTCTGCCAAGCACCCAACTCTGAATAACCATAATTTTTCTGTCAATTATTCTTTCAAAAATAAAAATGCTATTCCAGACTGGTGGTTGCCAGAAGTTGGGGGGCAGGGGTAGGAGATGGGCAAAATGTGTGTGAAAATGGTCAAGAGGGACAAATTTCCAGTTATAAAATAACTAAGTCATTGGGATATAATGTACAGTGTGGTGACTACAGTTAACAATACTGTATTGTATATATGAAAGTTGCTAAGATAGTAGATCTTAAATATTCTCATCACAAGAAAAAAACACAACTATGTGTGGTGATGGATGTCAACCAGACTACTGTGGTGGTCATTTCACAGCATAAACAAACATCGAATCATGTTGTACGGCTAAAACTCAAACACTGTATGTCATATTTCAAAAACGTTTTTGAATGAGAGCAAAAATTTTAAAATTTAAATGTTTTCCAAATAAAAAAGTGGCTCGTTTGTCTCACAAATATTTTTCTCAAACCAACTATCATAATTCAGGATGTGGCAGAAGTGCTGTATGGTGCGTCCCATTTTGTCACACAATATTAAAAAGACAAGCACTTCAATGTCAAAGTTTGCTAGAAATAACAATTTTTTGCTGCACTTTCTTAAGTAAGACTGACTTTAATTTTTCCTCTTTGTTGCAACCACACAGTGAAGAATGCAGTGACCACTGGCATGATTTGATGCCATTTCCTTGTCTTAATCCCATAGGTCCCCTGCAAGAGTCTCAGGGAGCCCCACAAAGCAAACTGAGAGCAGCTTCTCTAAATACAAGTGGAGGCTGAAAATAGGCATATTAGCAGCTCCACAGTTTGTGTAAAGATGGAACAACCTTTGAACAGAAATGGGGGGCTGAGGAATTTACCTCAAAGCTGCATTTGCAAGGCAAGTCCATTTTTACTTATGCTTATTAGAAGGGATACATTTGTAGGTAACTGAACATCACTTAGTGAAATTTACATATTATTCTGGTTCTCATGGACAGTTCATATACTATGGGCTCACTACTAAGTGGCATCATAACCAAATTTCTAAACTATTTTCTAAAAACTAAATGCAATGTTTAACATTTTCTTTAATGTAAAACTAAGCAGAAATAGTTCGTAAGTTTTAAAATGGCCCACTTTCCAGGGCATCTGGCTGGCTCACTCAGTGGAACATGTGACTCTTGATCTCATGGTTGTAAACCGAAGCCCCATGTTAGGTATGGAGCCTTGTTTGGAAAAAAAAAAAAAAAAAGACCCACTTTCAGTTTAAACACTGCTAAATAATGAAGTGTAGTCATTTGGCTTATAATACCAGAAAACTGTAATTCAAATGAAATCTACCACATACAATATTGGGACAAATGTTTATAATCACTGTACCTTCTGAGTTTAGCATTTAAGTCCTTGAAAGATACACTGGGAGAGAATACACATATTCAAAATACAATACCTATTAACAACTCTTCAACAAAAAATATTGTTCTCTGATGGACTCAAAAAGACTGTCAACCACAAGCCAAAAAAAAAAAAAAAAAGTTGACTTAGGAAATGTTTCAAATAAAGCCAAGTGAGTGTATATTAACATTTATGGGAATAAAAGTTTTTTTAGCAATATTTAAATTCTAGTCATGGAATCATATATCCTAGTAACCGATGTTGTAAAATTACATTTCAAACCATACAATTTAAACCGTATGACACCAAAATGGGAACAAACAAGTCAACTTACTCGATCCGCTAATCCTCCAGGAACGATCGTCCTCACAACCACGCCACTTGATTTTCCTCCAACTATTCCAAAACCTAATCCAGAGCCATCATTAATGAGCTCAACATCTTCAATATGGCCCCAATGAACCTACAAATTAATGGCAAATAAAAGCAGACATGTTAGTGAAACACAGATGCTTAGCTTTCCAATAATTTCCAATAATTATTAAAGTAAAAGACATATCACAAAATGAACATGCCTACAAGTAATCAGGGCAACTTCCTAGAGGCTAGGAATGATCAGATGGTCCCTGCCCTTGAGAATCTTATAATCCAGTAGAAAGATAATCTAAAGCACAAATAATTAAAATATGAGACAGAATACTGAATAAGATACATAGCTTGAAGAGGACAGAGACATGTCACCTCATTCTTCAGTCTGTACCCAATATCTAGCATGATGCCCAGCACACAGGAGGAACGAATAAATATGTGTTTACCTGAATTGAATCTCAAAATATTATAAAGATTGGGGGGGTGGGAGGCAGAGATAAGAGGTCAAATCCAATGAAGAATTATGGAAAGCTGTGAGGAAAAGGTTGCATTTTAATTGCAGTATGGGGAGAAAAAGAAACACATTCAAGGAAAAGGGAAATATAAGAGCAAAGTGAAGCCAAGTAACAGAATGAGTCAAAGATTTGGTCAAAAGATTGGATTTACTTAACTGGATAAGCAAAAGGAATAACTGAAGGTTTTAAAAAGGAAGGACAGGGATATCTGGGTGGCTCAGTCAGTTAAGGGTCTGCTTTCGGCTCAGGTCATGATCCCAGGGTCCTGGGATTGAGTTCTGCATCAGGCTCCTTGCTCAGCAGGTAGTCGGCTTCTCCCTCTGCCTGCCGCTCCCCTCCCTTGTGCTCGCCCTCTCTGACAAGTAAATAAAATCTTTAGGAAAAAAAATGGAAGGACAGGAAAAAAGCAGTGGTTTAGGAAAATTAATCTGGCAGCAATATGAAGGATGAAATGCTGAGGACACAAGGTAAAGAGACTAATTAAGCAGGCTCTTCTGCAGGAAAGGAAAGGTAGGCCCGAATGAAGACATGATATACGAATCAGACTGAGAGATGTAAGCATTTTTCCTCTAACCAGTAGGCTTCTATCAGAAATGTACATTAGGGGCGCCTGGGTGGCTCAGTTGGTTAAGCATCCAACTCCAGATTTCAGCTCAGGTCATGATCTCAGGGTAGTGAAGATCAAGCCTCGGGCTCTGTGCTCAGCGGGGACTCTGCTTAGACTCTCTCTCTCTCCCTCTGCCCCTCCTCCCCACCTGCTCTCTCCCCCCAAATAAATTTAAAAATCTTAAAAAAAAATGTGAATTAAATTCACATAATCTAACTGCAGAACAAAATTCTCCACCTCAAGCTCAATAGGGTATACTTACTGGTTTTACTATTATACTAAGTTGGACAGTTACTATGCAAGGCTAAAATAACCAGGAATGTTGGGATATATAATCAATTCAGGACTGGAACAATATGTGGGATGTACCAAGATTTGCTAAAATATGCCTGAATTAATGATCACAGCTAATATTCATAGAGTGTATATTTCTGCACCAGGCACTGTGCTTAGCTCTTCACATGCACTCTCATTTAACCCGCATATTATCTCTGTGAATGGACACTGTTACTAGCTCCAAGGAAAAGCAGAAGAAACTGAGGAGTCGAGGAGCCAAGGAACCTTCCTGATACGACGCAGCTAGGAAGTGGAAGAACGGGACTTGAACCCACCTTAGCCTGGCTCCAGAGCCCTTGTTCTTAACCACTATGCAAAACATTTTCCCACCCTGTTCACTGTATTTATTATGTAAATTGTGCTGTATAAATATCACTGATTACAACAGGGAAAATGTCTATACGTTAATTTGTGTTGTGACCTTGTACTGTACCCAGACGGTCTATTGTTTCTTTTGTCCCAATGAATGAAAATTAATCAGCTAGCACTTAGTGTTATAAGAAAATAAGATTTATTAGCTTGCATTCTGAAGATGGAGGCCAAAATCTGTAAAACGTTATAAACCAAGTTGAAAGACTCCCAAAAGAGATATATGCTTTTATTCTTTTAAATTGCTCAGTATACATGTTTATATGAAATGGAAAACTTGTATAATTTTGCAGGGTCAATAATCTAGTCATAAACACCCAATATAATTTACAAAAATAATGTTTTTGCAATAAATAACTAAATCTTACTTAAGATTCTCAACAGTAAATCTCTAATAAAAAGTCTCAGCTTAATTAAGGAACTGCCTATATCACCAAGGAACATGAGACTTTTTCCATCACAAAATAACTTACGCATAACACAACAATTCGCCTGCTACGTTAAATAATAATCTTAAATAAGAAGAAAGACAGAACATTCAAAAAGCAAAACAGAATCCTCTGTACAGTATCTTGTTTAATATGCTAATCCTGTATTTAGAGATGGGATCATCTTTCCTAAAGTATGACAATGAAAATAACACCTTCTAAATGTCTTTATACTTCTTAAAATCAGGAGCATAATTCAAAATTAAGTTTTTTTTCCAAATTTGTAACTCACTGTTTCAGGCAGAGTTGTATCAGTGAGGCTGGCAGAAGTCCTGCTTTTTGTGCGGACCGGTTCCCTGGCCACGACCAGACGCAAAGATCCAGTGGTTTGCTGTAATAACGCAATTGCTTGCTGATGGGAAATGTTCTGATCCAGTGGGGTGTGATTAATAGCCAATATCTGGTCATTTTCCCTTAATCTTTGATCCCTTGATATAATAAGAAAATTCTATTGTAAGTGATACAATAGCATCATTTAAAAAAAATCTTTCATTCAAGTGAAGCAGTTTATTTCTTATGGCACGACTTCACTTAGTGCATTTATTCAAATAATTGTATGACAGAGCTCTTCAGAGCGCTTTTCACCAAAGCGCTTGTTAGCTAATTAACCAATTAAGTGGTGCATCCCTAAATGTGTGCATGTGCACACACACACACACACACACACACACACAGACAACCATTTTTGGCTAGAAAAACAAGCAAAAACAATGTGTGGGGCCCCACTGCCAAGGTTTTGCAAATAAGAACAGAGCTGCCATTACTGCACAAATCCTATACTCCTGAACCCCTTCCAACCTGACTTCAGCATACACCACACTGGGGTAACTGTATCCTCACGTTCACCGATAACCTCCTCTCCAGCAGAGTCATCCTGTCTCGGTCATCCTTTGCTTCTCCGACATCTGTCAACTGTTAGGCCAAACTCTCTTTGAAAATAACGGATGTTACTTCTAAATCTGTATTTAAGCCCTTCTCTCTGTCCCAATCTCCAACCACCCAACTGCTAACCAAGGTAAAAAAGAACTATTTTTAAAAAAAATTAGCGAAACCTTCAGGAAAAAAACCCACTATTATAGTTAATATTTACTGAGCACTTGTTAGAAGGCACGTACTGTGCTAGATGGCTTACAGGCATTATCTCATTTAATCCTCACAACCACCTCCTACTTAGTGACAGCGGCGCCTGGGTGGCTCAGTCAGCTGAGCATCTGACTCTTGATTTCAGCTCAGGTCATGGTCTCAGGGTCCTGAGATCGAGCCCTGCGTCCGGCCCCACGTCAGGCCCCGCACTCAGCATGGGGTCTGCTTGTCCCTCTTCCTCCCTCCACTTACACTCTCTCTCTCTAAATTAAAATTTAAAAAAGTAAAATTAAAAATAAAATACAATAAATAAAATTTTTAAAAGTAGTTACATTTTACAAGCAAGAAATCAAAGCCTGGACAAGCTTAGCATCTTATTTTAGCTGGCTCTGAAGCATATTCACTTTAGTAGGATTTACTCTGGTTTACACATGAGTTATCTCCCTGACACCACTCCTCCTCTTCCCATTTCTCCATCATCACCCCTCAATTCCTTCTTACCCCTCTTTATCTCTGTTGCCTCCACCCATCTTTTTCCATTCCCCATGTCAACCATCCAGTGGAGATCCTTATCTAATGCCTAAAACCGAACTTCCAAAATTTCTCAAGGTTTATTTTGCTAGGCTCTCTTTATGCTGGTATCACCCAACTTGAAAATGTATAATGATTATTTGTGATTACTGACCAATAAGAAGAGCGCCAGAGGAAAGAAAACAAACTCGTGTCATCATAGTTTCACAAATGAACATTATTAACCTTCAAAACACAAAATCTCCCTGAGAAGGGATTGATCTAATTCATAAATTTAGAATTATGAAAATTCCATTAAATTGTCCTTATATTTCTCAGGTCACAGCAGACTCAGCAAAACTTTGTCATGGATCAGAATTTGGTCACTTTTTTTTTTTTTTAAGGATTTATTTATTTTAGAGAGAGAGCGAGCAAAAGTGGGGGGAGAGAGAGAGGAAGAGGGAGATCTCTAGCAGACTACCTGCTGAGCAAGGAGCCTGACACAAGGCTCAATCCCACGACCCTGAGATCATGACTTGAGCCGAAATCAAGAGTCTAATGCTTAACCAACTGAGACACCCAGGTGCCCCTGGTAACTTTTTTTTTTTTTTAAGATTTTATTTTTAAGTAATCCACACCCAACATGGGGCTCAAATTTACAAGCCCAAGATCAAGAGTTGCATGCTCTACAAACTAAGCCAGCCAGGTGCCCCCACAATTTGGTAACTTCTGGGCTCAAGGACACAGTGTAAATTGGTTGGTATTCAAAGGCCATTTGGTCCCCACGTACTCCTTCCAACTTGGCTCCCTCCCCCACATAAACCCCTTTTCCAACTATTCTGATCTACTCTTTCCCACTCAAACATGTCTGGCATTCCCCACTCCTGTGTAGATGGTTTCCTCCATCGCTGATGCCCTTCTGACTCTACTCAGCCAAATCAATCCACCTTCTGCGATCTGGCTGAGTCTCCCTCTCTCCCCGACCCTCCCCATCACTTACCTCATTATCACAGTGCTCTGAATCTCTCATCTACCACTCACTGAATATTCATTTATACTAACTATGCTGCTGACAGAGCTAGGATAGCTCAGTCAGTTGAGTGTCTGACTCTTTCGGCTCCAGTCTTATCTCAGGGTCGTGGGGTCAAGCCTTGCATCAGGCTCACACTGGGCATGGAGCCAGCTTGGGATTTCCTCTCTCCCTCTCCCTCTGTCCCTCCTCCCCCACCCCTCATTTGCTCCTGTGCTCTCTTTAGAAAAAATAAAATAAAAATGTTGCTTATACATCCTTTTATTAATATTAGGAAAGGCTTATTATGTTGAGATAAGGATATAAAACTGTATATGCTCCATGACCTTTCCTTATAAAAAGAAAATATTCTAATGTATTTCCTAGTTGTCTTAGGGTAGTCAAAGTTCTAGAGTTCGCTTATTATATTTCTATATATTTTATAATTTCCTATTATGTGTATGTATTACTTTCATAATTTTGAAATATATATTTTATAAATTGAGAATGTTGCTTGTGAACCTTTCTTGAGTCCTAAAGAAACATTTGTTTTTAAATATGACCACTATGGAACAAAACCAGAAATCATTTCCATTTTCTCATTTCCAATGTCCTTCTTTCTCTGACTTCTTCACCTGAATTCCTATTCGCAGCTTGTTCATTAAGGAAAATTTCTTAATTAATCCCAAATGAATGAGATACTCTTGAATCTTTTCAACCCTGATGTAACTCATAGTATAAGTTCTTAATTTACTCACATTAAAATCTTCTACTTTCTGGAAATCAATCTATTTTGGTCTACCTCCCCCCAGCCCCCACCCAATAGACTGCAAGAACCCTGAATTTCCTTCCAGTTAGAATCTGCTCAGGGAATATAACCTCAACCCCAGATAAACAAATTGTAGAGAAGAGAAATCTCTTGGAAAATATGATTTTGATGTATTCTAAAGTTGAACAGAATTAGTTTTACTGCTATTATTATTTATAATTTAACTCCCATATGCTGTTGTGTATATTAAATTCATATTTTTCATTTAAGGGGAGATAAGTTCTTGTCTCTCCGTTGCAACATTCAAAAATAATGGATTCCCATTACTTTGACAGCCAATGGGTCTTAGGTAAGCTCCTAAAAAAACACAATTCTATGTGGAAAGTCCTCAGGAGAAAGGAAGAACTGATCATGAAAACAATTTAACATGACCTAGAAGGTCATGCATGACTGACCCCACATCTCTCCAGTCCTTTCTCGTACTCTCTTGCACTAAGCTCCCACACCAGGTAAATACCAGCTTCACTCAAAGGATAGGAGCTGTATTCCTTCCCTCCATAGGACTACTGCTCAAGACAGTCTCTTTATTCCTCTGACACCTTCTGCTCTTTGCAGGTCCCACTCTGTCTCAAGTTTCTCTGTAAGCACTGCTGTCTCTGGAAAGGCACCTGACTGCTTAGCCTTGGTCAAGGCTCTTTACACACTAATATATCAAATCTCTCTTTTTGAAAATGCTCGCCTCAATGTGTAATTACAGACTTGGTACAGAGTACCCCAGACATAAGAACTGACCACAAAAAGGCTGCACAACATTGAAGATACACTAAAAACTACTGAATTGTACACTTTAAAATGGTGACATTTACGGTATATGCACTATATACCAATAATAACTTAAGTTTAAAAAATTAGAAGAAAAGTTGGGCCAGTAAAAGTTAAATATGCTTTTTGTCAAGAGACATCATAGCCTGAAGTAAACTAATGGTAAGTGACCCTAAGGCCGGGCTCACCTGGGACTGTCTAGGTTTGCCAGAATAGTCCCATTCTATACCTGGGTCATTAACAGAAGCCCCTCTCAATCCCGAAACTATCCCAACATGGACAATAAACTATATAGTTATCTGAATTATGTATACCCAATCTCCAGGAACAGCACAGAATTTCACAAATACATCTAATCATTGCTAAGGTTCCTCAGAACATACTTGAGGAAATGCTGCATGAAATGGCAGAAAAAAAGTGCAAAGTCATGGAAATCCATTATTTCTGAATATTCAGGTGGGGAGCCTAGAATTGATCCCCTATGAATGAAGAACATGAATTCAAAATTTATTATTGGCTCAGAATTCTTTTTTATAATAGAACCACTACTGTTGGTATTATTTTAACAGGCAGTAGTAATGTAATAAACAGCGTGCTTGTTAAATAAATAACCAAAGGACTGAAATCAAATAAAAACAACATATAAGGCTTGCACGTACCCCTTAAGATACGAAAACAACAGCACAGTGCAATAGGGGGGAATCACATAGATTTGAGGAGGTTTTTCATTGACAAGAGAAACAATCAACAGTGTGATATGACCAAAACAGTTGTTTATGCAAATTTCAGTATTTCCGTCTTACTGACTAAAATACCATGTTCAATCGTGGGAGAGTATGGTGGAATAGAGAGTGCACCAGCTTGCCAATCAGACTGTCTTGGAGTCATATCATGGCTCACGGTTCCAGCATCAATAGCTCTGTGACGACAGGTAAAGCACTGAGCCTCTCTAAACTCAGCTTTCTCATCTACAGAACAGGGTAATGGCACTACTAACTAGATTGCTGCCACAAGTACACGTGAGGATATCTGCTAAAGGCAGATATGGTTAGCTGTTTTAATTACTAGTTTCTTACACTCTTCAGAATAATGTTTTCAGAACTGTCATAAAAAGATGAGCAAAATGCAAAAGGAATGTCCTCCTCACCTGTCTGCTATACTCCCTGGCTGCACTTCCTTCACAAAGATATCAACTTCTCCCAGACTGTGACTCCTAAGGGCCACCACACTGAATCCAAGGCCTCCGGATGAAGGCCGTTCTATATCGATATATTCAATTTGCCGGCCCTAATGAAGGGGGATAAAAAAAAAAGTCAAGGAAGTACATTTAACCATTGTACCCTTTCCAAAAAACTGTAATTGCTATTTTTGTAACACAAAAAACAGCTTCTCCCAAGTCATCTCTATCCAAAAAAACTCAGCATTTCAGCAACAAATTATTCCTGGAAATCCTCTCACTTGATTATTTTCAGTAGGACACAAGAGGAAGTGTGCAGTGTTCTGCAACCTCAGGGATTCAGAGAGGTATTTTCACACTTCATTCACATTATGAGATGAAGACCAAACTGGATGAAAATTCCTGAGAAAAACAACTTTTTCCACAGTAAATTCTAAATTACTCTTTACACTGAATTTCTCTAATGCAAAATATGTCTCTTCATGCAAAATATATTTTTAAATGAGGAAAGCAAAATAGATATCAAAAATATGCTAGTGTTCAGCCTAAGTTAGAACCAGCTGCATTTGTTAGGTTCCTGTTTTTAATTACATTGTGATGAATTAATATTCCACTTTATGAGGTTAATTCAAAAGATTATGGATAGGCCACCATTCAAATGGATTCTATGTGTAATGAACAAATATTTGATTGCTTTAGTTAATAATTACATTTACGACATGAGTACTTCATAAATGTAATCACATAACAAAAGCATCACATAAAAATATTTATTAGTCAAATTAAGAGGATAGAGCTATAAAGTCAAAAAAGGAATGAGGTATAGATTATTTAAGTATTACGCCTTAAACAGATTCTTTTTGACCTTAAAACTCAACTTCCATTTTTTAAACACACTTATTAGAAGGTGAGTTGAACAAACACAAAACTAACACATCCAAAAATCCGACTATTTCATTTATAATAGGTATCAGGGATAAAACTGGAGTACACTCTCAAATATTTTCCAAGATTTTCCGAATCATATTAACTCTAACTCCCATTAATTCTGTTTTGATAAAAAATTAAAAACAGCTGCAAAGGAATCTCATCACTTCCGACAGACATCAATTTTCCTATGATCAAAATCATAAGAATCTCTTTCAAGTGCAGATATGTGTCAAATTGGAGTAGTTGTCTAAAAACTCCTTACCACACAGATATTTTCCTTCCATAATTTTAAGCCAATAAATTTCTAATGCAAAGGTTAGAAAATAGTATCAATCTCTCCTAACAAAATAAAAATGCAAGGAAACCACACATAGTAGCAAATTTTAAGGCAAAAAGAGCATATTCTTCTTTTTAAAGAGTATTATTTTCTTTTTTAACCTAGAACAGAAGAAATATAGCTAAATACTCCCATGACAAGATATAACTTTACCTGAGCCATCTGTTGAATGACTGAGTTAAAGTCTTCATTTCCTGACTTAGAAGTCCAAGGAAATAACCCAGAGACAGTCAAGTTGTTAGAGGGTCTTTGCGCATTCCCGTTAGTAATGGCACCATCTGTAAACACCAACAGACCTTTCCTAGAAAAATCAAAGTTGGCCGAACAATCTGAAGGTATGTGGCTGAGCTATTGGAAAGAAAAACAAAAGAGAATCATCAACAGAAACCTACAGAAAATAAATTATTTCTATGTATTAAATATTCTATTTTGCCCATTACATGTATAATTTGCATATTAAATATTTATACATGAAAAAAAAAAGACACAGATACATGAATCTGTGTGTTTGTAAGGCTACAAATCTTTTTATTTAGTACTACACAGAATATTTAATAGGTTAAAATGTGTTGCTTCCTGGGGCACCTGGGTGGCTGAGTGACTCTTAGTTTCAGCTTAGGGCAAGATCTCAGGGTTGTGAGATCATGGAGTCTGCTTGAGATTCTCTCCCTCTCCTCTCTTTCTCTGTCCTCTCCCAGCTCACGTGCTCTCTCTCTCTCTCTCTAAAATAAATCTTTAAAAAATATATATGTTGCTTCCTGCCGCCTACCATTACCTCAAGTTAACAGCATGTACAATAGATCATTACACTTCACATACACAGATACACCCGGTCAGATAAACATGTAAGACACTGAGCCCTTTTGCATTTTTTGTAAAAAGCCACAAAAGATCCACAAGTAATTTAAACAAAAATAATAACAATATTTATTGAATGATTGCAATAAGCAAAGTACTATACCAAACTCTTGCTTACAACAGCCCTAAGAGATACTATTATTCCATTTTGCAAACATGAAAACTAAGACACACAGGTTAAGTAACTTGCCCAAGATTAGAGGTAAGTAAGTCAGAGCCACTTAAACATAGAAAAAAAAAAAAAAAAAGGAGAAGAAGAAGAAGAAGGGGGGAGAGAATTCTGTAATTATGGTGACTAGGAAAATAGAAGTTAATTTTTAAAGTATCATTGGCTGATGTAAGTGCCACCACAGTAGAATGAACATAACATCAAGAAACAAGGTTGGGGGGCGGTTGGGGGGGGACATGTCTAGGTGGCTCAGTCGGTTAAGCATCTGCCTTCAGCTCAGGTCCTGATCCCAAGGTCCTGGGATTGAGCCCCAGTGCAGGCTCCCTAATCAGCTGGGAGTCTGTTACTCTGACCGCCCCCCCCCCCCACTCGCGCTCTCTCACCCACTCTCTCTCAAGTGAATAAAAAAAAAAAAGAAAAAAATGTCAACAGGACCTCATAGAAAAAATCAACACCCATCGAAACTCAATGAAACACTCAAAAAAAAAAAAAAACCAGATTTTACAGTTGAATGGATAAAAATATGATTATGCATATAAAAACTGCAAACTACATAAATATAAAAGACTATTATGATGGAGTGGTTGTTTAAGTCCACTCTTACTCCAGTAAGAGTAACAGATTGGTAGTGACCTTTCCCCAGTTCTGTTGCTACCAACAGAATTCACTGTTGCACTACAGGACTCATCCCACAACCAGGGAATACAGAAAGCAGCCCATCAATATGCAAAGTGCTAAAATTATGGTATGAATTCTGATCTACAGAAAGAAATTCACTAAAAGGCATATGTGCAGAGTTTAATCCTTAGTTATAAGAAAAATCACTTGTTAAATATTTATGGGCAGCCATTTTGATTTATCAGCAAAAAACATTGTTTTCCCAGATTTTATTCATTTTCTTAACATTTCTGCTACAATATCTCCAATTACATTTAAAATTCTGCCCAAAAGTAATCCATAAGATAGCTACTATTCAAGCCCAGCTTCTAGAATAGATGATTTAAAATCAGTTGCCATCCCTGACCCCAAAACACAGCAACCAAGAGGACAGCTAAAACTATTAATTTACATTACTCTAAGAAGAGGTGCTATGTGTCCAATAGTTCAACACTCATGAATGTAGAAACTGCAAGAGTCCAGGTACTATGCTATATGTAGTACAGGAAACACTGGTAAATATTAAAACATCAGTTATAATGCTTCCGAAAACTTTCTGATCAGAATATCCATGACATTTAATACTTGATAATTATTTGATAAATAATTGATATTTGAGAGGTGTAAATAATATGCTACAAGGGTATGATCACTTCTTGCTAGAAAAAAAGACTTCATAAAGAAAATATATTTAAGCTAAACACTATTTTATATTTTGAAGAAAATGTTGGGAAATCTGAAAGCATCTGACCTTTACATATTTAAATAAGTACAACTTATATTCCAAAACCAAACACAAAATTTATCATAAACATTTTAAGTAGGCTTCAAACCCAACGTGGGGCTTGAACTCAAGACCCCAACATAAACAGTCGCATGCTCTACAGACAGTGAGCCAGCCAAGCACCCCTCATAAACATTTTTAAACTCTCCACGCCAATGCTACCTACAGGTCCAAGTCCCAGTACAGTCTTCTTGCTGAATTAAGTGTATTTAGAGACAGCTTCTCTGTCTCCATCTCCTTCTATGTTTCTTTGCTGGTTTGAACAAACCAACATGTAAAACCCTGATGAGTAACTTACCTGCCCTTTCAGTTGTTTGATGGACTGCTGAAGTGTGAGTATCTGATTGAAGAGAGGGCTCTTTAGTGTCTCATAAAACAGAGAGAGCTTCTCATTCTGCGATGTGTCTCCCTTCTCCTGCAGTTTCATTTTTAGGCGATCAAGAACTTGTAGGACCTGCAGTTTATCTTGTTTGAAGGATAATCAGAGCACAAGTTAATCCCATCGTACATTCCATTTTTGAATCATTAATTAATCTACTGATAGAAGTATGTATCTAGTATACCTGGAGCAGGATTTTCAGGCATTTTGAATGATAGTCTTCAATCCCTTTTAAAGAAACCTAAAGAAAAAATTTAAAATACAAAAGATGATTTTCCATTAGCATATACTTGTCTACAGTTCTGTAAAAAAAAAAAATTATAGAAAACCTCAAGAACATTCTTCATCAAAAGGCTTCACTCAAATTCAAACTATAATAAGGTACCATTATATACCCACTAGGATGGCTCCAAACTAGAAAGATAAGCAATCTGTTGGGTGTTGACAAAGACATGAAGCAACTGGAATTCTCAACATCTCTAGGAGGAACGCAAAATGGCACGTGCGCTTTGAAAAGTTGTTTGGTAGTTTCTTACAGAGTTAAAAATACACTTGGCAGATGACTCAGCACTTCCGCTCCTAAATACTTACTAAGAAAACTCACAAAAAACCTACATATGAATGTTCATAGCATTTTTATTTATAAAAGCCTTGAACTAAAAAAAATCCAAATGTCTAATAACAGATGAATATATAAGCAAATTATAGAATGTAAACGGAATGCTCAGGAATGAAAATTTAAAAATTACAAATATACAAAAACATGGATTGATCTCAAAAATAGTATGTTGAGGGAAAGAAACCAAACCAAAAAGGTTACAGACTGTATGATTCCATTCACATGAAGTTCAATCTGTAGTTATAGATTAGTTTACCTTGACAGGGTAGAAAGGAGCTGACTGGCAAAGGACTTGAAGGAGTTTTTTGGGGTGATGGAAATGTTCTAAGTTTTGAATGGGGTACTTACTGTTTACACAGATGTATACATTTGTCCGAATTCACTGACCTACATATTTTAAATCAGTATTTTATTGTACACAAATTACTTAAGTTGATTTTGTGTTAAAAAAAAAAAAAAAATCCTGGGCTGGAAAAGAACATCTCCATTAAGAGACGAAGATTTTAGAGAGATTGGGGGGAAAATCCCCAAGATGCACAGACAATCCCAGATTCCTACTAATCATCTGAGTCTCCAAAAGGTAACCACCCAACATATTGGCATTTTCTATGTTTTTAATTCCAGTGATTTGTTCAAACTAGCCTAAAATGTAATATAATCACAACTCAAAATGCTAGCACAAACCCTCTGCTATGACCAAACCGGCACTTCCACGGTGGTCATACTAATAGTACACTAGTGAACCATCAAAGAAATAGGAGTACTATATAGCCAAAATTCTCTTAAACCAACTCTAGATACAGTTGCTGAACAAGGTCTTTCTTTTCTAATTCAAGGTCACTAAGTAGGAAAGTGTATTAAAAGCCAGTAAGGGATGCCATCTGCATTTTGATAAAAGGTCCAGGTATTCCATCCAAATGTTCACTGGATTCAGTGAGAACTACCAAAGAACTGCTGAATAGAGCATCACAGAACCGCCACTGATGAGCTCAGCATCTCAGTTGTGCAACCTTTACAACTACCCATTGACAGGTAACTGAGTAACAAAAGACCGTTACAATGGCAATGTCCTTTTCTAAAGCAGCCTAAGGCCCAAGAGGATTGACAAGAGCAGCTCTGTGGTCATTAATACATCAACCTCTCTGAAAGAAAGAATGCAAGCTAAAACTAGGAGATGTAATTTTTTACTGTCAGATTGGCAATTTTTTTAAATTAATAATAGCACATACTCTAGATGTCATGGAAAAGCAGGTGGGAATATAAATTTGCACAATCTTTTAGGAGAGCAACTTTAGCAATAGCTATCAATATATTAAATTTGCATTCTCTTTTACCCAGAAGAGCTACTTCTGTGGGTCTCTCCTAAAGATATACTTGCAAAAGGGCATACAGATGTGTTGTACAAGGATATTTACTTCATTGTTAAGAACAAAAGTCCAGGAAAAATTAAAGTATCACAAGCAATCAGTCATTGCAATAATAAAGTAGGTCTGAATCCCTATTGAAATGAGAATGGGAGGGAAACAGTTAACAGTAAGCCTGTGGCTCCCTCCCTCAGGGAAGGATTCCTAGTTTGATAACCAGAACCCCTTGCAAACATCCTAAAGGTTTTTGATAGATAACAGCCCCTCATTTTTAAATGTCAGGAAATACCTGAGCTGTCTTAATTGCTTTTTGTAAATAATCTGAAAATGTATGGATTTATGGGTCATGGCCAACTAGAAGATAGGAGATAATCACACAGACATTTTCTATTTGTGTAACTAATGGAGTATAAAACTGAGGATTTCCTAAACACAAAAGGCTTCCTTTGAGAAAAACATTTCTATATATATTGTGAGAACTTGTCTAGTAACCCAAACAAAAATGTGTCCTGAGGTTGAATTTTACTCCCATAAGCAAATTAAAAATTGTGGTTAAGGTCTGTCAAAAATATATTTATAAATGACTTAATATCAATCTATATGTAACTAGGTATTTTAAGTGTGTTAATAATATGTCCTAAGAAAAAAAGTGACATTCTTTGGAATGCCTACTGGCTGGGTATTCCTCCACCAAGGAATGTCTGTGCCTACCTCCTGCCTGTAACCGCTGAATCATGAGTAAGGTTTGGGATGAAGTTTGGGTTTGGGAACAAAGTTTGACCTCATTCACATGAGCATGCTTTGACAATTCAATCCTCTATGTTAACCCAAGGACATTATCTAACACACAACTGAATAGGGAAAACAGCAAGTTTCAGGGTATGTGCAATATTTTCTTTTTGTAAGAAAAAAAATGTATTTGTGTGTGGGTTTTTAGATTTAGAAAGATAATTTCATAGTGATAACTTCTAGAAAGTAGAAATGCAGATGGGAGATAAAAAAATAGACTTTTACTTTATAGATTTTAGCGGTTTGAATTTTATCTTAAAAGCATGTCTTATTTTATTTTATTTTATTTTTAAAGATTTTATTTATTTATTTGACAGAGACAGCCAGCGAGAGAGGGAACACAAGCAGGGGGAGTGGGAGAGGAAGAAGCAGGCTCCTAGTGGAGGAGGAGCCTGATGTGGGGCTCGATCCCAGAATGCCTGGATCGCGCCCTGAGCCGAAGGCAGATGTTTAATGACTGCGCCACCCAGGCACCCCTATTTTATAACTTAAAAACTAAAAAGACAGGGGCGCCTGGGTGGCACAGCGGTTAAGCGTCTGCCTTCGGCTCAGGGCGTGATCCCGGCGATCTGGGATCGAGCCCCATATCAGGCTCTTCTGCTATGAGCCTGCTTCTTCCTCTCCCACTCCCCCTGCTTGTGTTCCCTCTCTCGCTGGCTGTCTCTATCTCTGTCGAATAAATACATAAAATCTTTAAAAAAAAAAAAAACTAAAAAGACAAAAAGATAATGGCTGAGATGGCCTAATGAGAGAGCAAGCAGATACAAAGATAATGACAACACGATAGGATAATTATATTGTAAGGCATAACCGACAGTTGCAGAGGGGTGTGCCATATGCTAAGTGAAATCACAAAGGGAGGTGGACTAAACCTGTGTGGGGATGTTTGGAATGCTGGAAAGAGAACACATTAGAAACTTCTCTCCCAAAAGAAAAAGAATGTGGCGTAAAAGGAGAGTGGTCATTTGCCCTCATTTGCCTACAACAACCTACGCATGGTGTTCCATTTCACTCGCAAAAGTGCTGCCATTATGAATGGATAGAAAAGAAGTGGCAAATACATGCAACAGGTACTACTCAGCCATAAAAAAAGGAGGAGACCTTGCCATTTGCAACAACATGGATGGACCTACAGGGTATTATGCTAAGTGAAATAAGTCACAGACGAATACCATATGATTTCACTTAGATGTGGAATCTAAAAAACGAAACAATGAGTAACCCAAAAAAACCCTCTTAAATACAAAGAACAAACTGATAACGGTTGCCAGAGGGGAGGTGGGTGGAGAGATGGGTGAAATAGATAAAGCTGATTAAGAGGTACAAACTTTCAGGGATGCCTGGGTGGCTCAGTGGGTTAAGCATCTGCCTTTGGCTTAGGTCATGATCCCAGGGTCCTGGGATCAATTCCCACATCAGCTTCTTGCTTCTTGTTCAGCGGGGAGCCTGCTTCTCCCTCTGCCTGCCACTCCTGCTGCTTGTGTGCTCTCACTCTCTGTCCCTAGCTCTCCCTCTCTCTCTGACAAATAAATAAAATCTTAAAAAAAAAAAAAAAAGGGTACAAACTTCCAGTTATAAAATTTCTAAAAATTTTAAGTGTCACAGTTCGAATGACATGTAGGACTACCCTGGGTCAGTGGTTCTCAAATTTTAGCATGCATCAGAATCGCCAGGAAGGCTTGTGCAAACACAAGTTGCCAGGGCCCACCTTCTGATCCTGTAGGTCTGAGGTGAGCCAGAGAATCTGCATTTCCAACAAAGTTCCCATGTGATCTGACGCTGCAAGCCCAGAGACCACCACTTAAGAACTACCATACACAGGTGCAAAAGCTCACGAATTTCTGTGAGAATATTAACTAGCTTTAAATAACTGTATAAAGGTCTCTGACAATAGGACAAAGAAAATAGTGTTGTTTTGTGTTTGTGTGTGGGTTTTTTTATTTCATTTTGCTGGTTTGTTTAGTTTTCTGCAAGTGTGGACTGCAAATTGGTGCTTGGTTCACAAAGAGGTAAGTACCAAACTTGGGAATAAGCATTTAGAAACCATGCAATGTTGCAGAGTAATGTTGACCTATTCAATTTATAAAACCTTGACTTAACCTTTTATTTCTTTTTTTTTTAATTTCATTTTTCTAACAATCCTTTTTTCTGATAAATTATGTTACAAAAATATCAGTCCTTGAAAGACTGGGGGTGCAGGGGAACCCTGATCTCTTACCACTGGCAGCTGAAGAAAAACAGACTTAAATAGACTTTGAGAGGGTCCTTGTAAATAATGCTAAGTAGACTGGTCTTTATCCTGTAAGCAACAGGAAGTAATTAAAGGCTTTTAAGTAGGGAAGTATTGAGTCCAGATTTCTATTTAAAAAGGTAATTCTGGTAATAGGATAGATTAGTGGTCTTCAAACATTTTTAAACACACATTCCCATCAGTGAGACATGTTGACCATTCACCTTATTTTTTATAATTATATACACATAATACTATTATTTACATGTCATGTTTTAAAATATACATAAAATAAAAAATGCCATAACAGGAAGATAAAAACACTAAAAAGCAAAGTGTTATTGTCATCTTCCTACCATCCCCATGGACCATCCTGTACATTCTGGAAACCATGATGGTAGCGTATCCCTCAGTAAGGGTTAAGATTAGAAACTGGTTGGCGAGCCAACCTTCTGACTCATATTTAATAAAGGCTAAACTTTGTCCACCAAGCAGGCCTGGAAAATTACTACAGTCCATGGTGTTAGGTAATATCTAGGGAAGGGGACTAAAGCCTTAAGAATCTATGAGGACAGAAGGGAGAAATGCAATAACTCTATAGCTCAACGTCCAGTAAGCAGTGTACAGGCTAAATGGTCTCTCAGTTTATGGTCATAAGAAGTATTCAAACAAACAACCTTCAACTATTCCACGAGGCTGAGAAACAGGGCTTACAGCAAGGAATCTCAAGTTTGTGTAAACATGGTAAAGCGGAGTCTAACTTGTCAGAGACAGGCCACCTAGAATCGGCCCTCGCCTAGATATTAAAATGCCACAGTGTGCCGCTGTCCTCACAGTTGCACAGCCTCCAGAGAAGGCATAGTTATTATGCTCGGCGGCTTCCACTCCATCATTGATCAAGAGAGTCTGAGCCATGAATTTTTCATGTCTGGTTCACTGTAGGATTTGACTGAAGGAAATTATTATAATATTGTGGCTTTTTTTTTATACCCATGCCTTTAGCCATTACCAATTAATGGAATAGTTGAAAAAAGCTGATGCAGAGATAGAAATTTAATTTGATTTAAATTTCTAGGTGGAGGAAACTTATTGAATAGGTTTATTAACCTCCTCAGTTCAAGAATTTAAGTGAACTAAGGACCCTGAGAAACATACTTTTCAGATTCCCAATAGCACACAGAATAGAACCCCCAGGACATCTTATACTTGTATCTTGAACATCTAAGAGAAAAAGATCACTGGCAATCAGTTTGGCAAAGTATCCAGCATCTCACTGCAGATATGAATTGGGAGATCACAAACTCCTCACTGGGAATTCCCCAGAGCGCAAGGGACCAGGGAGTTTGAACAATCTAAAAGCTATTAACTATAAGCGAAGTCAGGATTTCAGAAGTTATTCAAAAATAGAAGTCCGCAAACAACTTAAAGTTTCTTTTCTTAAAAAAAAAAAAAAAGATGTTATTTTTGTGAGAGAGAGCGAGTGCAACCATGGGGGTGGGGTGGGGGAAGACGGAGAAGCAGACTCCCTCCTGAGCAGGGAGCCCAATGTAAGACTCAATCCCAGCACTCTGGGGTAACTGACTGAGCCACCGAGGCTCCCAACAACTTAAAGTTTCTATTGCTTCCTTTGAAGTGCAAAGCTCAGGTTGTATCTAATTATCACGGCTTTGTCCCCAAAGCTCAGCATTTGTGAGGTACCAATTAAGTGGGAAACAAACTCTCCAAGCCAAAGTAAACACATCTGCCACCATGCTAATGCGGATTCAAGACAGTTGTCATAGCCTTGTGTCCCTATCAAATGACAAGGCCTTTTGTAAACCCCTAAGATATAAAAGATAATACATTTTTGGCTGCTGCCAAAACACTACATTCCTGGAATTCTGGAAACAGATATATAAATTTCAGAACAATCCTGATATTTTGGGGGCCGTATGCTTAAGCTATAACCAATGCTTAATTAACTGCACTTAATGGTAGGTATTCGGGACATGTTGAAATTGAAGATGAAAGATACCATGTTAAACTCAGAATCAGAACTGAAAATTGAGTCAGTTCTTCAGAATAATTCACTTGGCTAAATACTAATTTTCTTACTGAACTATTCAAAGTTAATAAATGTATATCAATATTCTGCCTGTGACTTGGCCACTGAATGAGAACAAAGTTAAACTGTTTCATGGTATGCTTTTGTATTTCTGTTGGTGGCAGTTTTCTCTAACGATTGACGAAAAACAAAAACAAACAAAAAAAACCCCAAATCTGGGCAATTTTCACACTTATGGATCTCTGTGCAGAAGACCAAGCATTCATAAATGATTAGCTTCCACCTCAAATATTCTGTTCAATTCTCCCCACACTGCAGGCTGTATGCCCTTCTCTCCGGAAATACGGTCATGGCATTTTTGGCATGCTTGTGATATTCAAAACAATCCTAGCAAATTTTGAAACAGACCAAACTAGGCTTCCCACCAATGTTCACCCTCCTCTCCTTCTTCCTCCTGACCTTTTCACCAGACCATTTAATCTGTCATTAAGCCACATAATTCACCTTTTGGTGTCTACTATGCACCAAATGCAAGGACATTCTGTAAAACATCTCATTTTCTTAACAATGTAGTATTATCACCCCCATTTTGCAGATGCAGAGAACTTGCTACGATTTCAAAAAAACAAGGGGGAAACTTCACCTTGGGAGGAGGGAAAGTCAACCACTAATGACTTTAAAAAGGAGAGTTGGATATTTCACATTTTCGACAGCGAGAGAATGTTTGCCAACCTAACCCTCAACATCCACTTAACTGCCCTCCCTCCCCTACCAGACTCTTGTCCTGGAGCTTCATTAAAATCTCCAGAAAATAACTCCAAGGGGATTGACAGCCCTTTTCAAGGCAGAAGCCTTACTCAGCCCCTACTGTCCAAGTCACGCCCATCAATTAGGGGTCAAAGCTAAATGAAAACTGGTCTGCCCCTCAAAGCTATCTACTAACTAGGCAGGATGTGCAGAGCCCCAAAACAAAGGGCAGGACTTTGGTTTTGTTTTTAAGAGTAAGACCAACATGAGAGAATGCTCATCTCACAGAAGCTTTTTTTCTTTTTAAGTTTAAGTAATCTCTACACCTAACGTGGGGCTCGAACTCACAACTCCAAGACCGAGTCACACGCTCCTCCAACTAGGCAGCCAGGTGCCCCTTACAAACTTGTTTAACGTGAAGGCAGCTTCATAAACACACATAATCAATATACAGAGAACTCAAATCTGAAATTCTTAAAACACACTCTACCTTTGTTTACAATATTGTTGTTCGACAGGTCTTTAAACTATATAAATGGTCATCATACTGTATATTCATCCTTCAGCAATTTGTTTTACCTTATCTCTAAAGTTTTGAGATTTAGTCATGAGGCTATATGCAGCTTCTCTTCATTCACTGTAACTACTAAATAGTATTCCACTGTAGGAATCCATGATTTATTCCCCCAGTCTCCTGCGAATGAGCACTTAATTGTTTCCTATTGGTCACAAACACAAAAACAGGATTAGAACTAAATACCTACCTCACTAATCTACTGTTTTCTAGCTGACTCAGTCACCAAGTCGATAGCCTAGGAGCTTTGAAATCCTGGAGACCTGGGATCTACTGCTGGGACCCGCTCTGTGTTCTTGCACCCCCTGTCTAAATTTCCCTATATCTCAGATTTCTCATTTGTAAAATAGAGTTAATGAAAATTACCACATATTCACCATTGAAAGGACTAACTAAGGTATTAGAAAACATGCATCCTGGCCCACAGTGTACCTTCAATACCGAGTAGCTACTATTGTTATCAACAACATCTCCTTTCAATCAAAATTACTTAAGGTATTTTAGGGCCTTCAAAAAAACTAATAAATTTTTTTAGCTGAGATTTTGCTATGCACTCCATAATGGTTATTGCTCAGAAGACTGAAATTCAGTAATGCAATAAATATAAGGGAGGGGAGAGTGGGAAGGCAAATAACTTGGGAATTTAAAAAAACCTGTTTATAAGTAGGAATGTAAGCGCTTCAGTCCACTAAACCCTCTCAAGGATAAACATACTCATACTGAATCCTAACCCAGTGCTGTTCAACAGAAAAATGTGAGCCATGTAAGTAACCTCAATTTTTCTAGTAGCTGCATGAAAAAGGTTAAAAGCAACAGGGAAAGTTAATTTTAATAATATATTTTACTTCACCCAATATATACAATCATTTCAAGATGCAAATAATATTAAAAATAATGAGGTATTTTACTTTTTGTTTTACGCTAAATCTTCAAAATCTGACATGTCCTTTACATTTGCAGCACATGTCCATCTCGACTGGCCCTACTCAAAGTGCCCAATAGTCCCGTCACATGTGCAGGGAGCTCACCAAGTTGACAGCACAGTTTCACCCATGGCTTTTCAGGAAGATCCCTGTACCGTGTTTTTAGCTGGTAAACAAAAGTCTTGATGCCTTTTATTAAAGTAACTCACAAACTTCAGTTCTTCCCAATAAAAATAGCACAATTCCATAATGTTATCAGAAGTTATTACCGTGGAGGAGCAAAGAGGGGGAGAATAATGGCTCACAGTTTACAACACATTCTTTAAAAGGATTTAATTTCAACCTCCCCGAAACTCAGTGAGGTAGATCATTTACAGACTGGAAAACAGAGGACCAGGGTTAAGTGACTTGCCAAGTCTGACAGTAAGTGGGCCCAATACCACGTCTCCAAACTCCACAGGTTGCACAGGTGTACAAACGCAAAACCTAAGTGGGCTCAGCAGAGATCTATCCCGGTGACTCAAGTAAGGGTCTAAATTTCTATTTGCACCGGAACTTAAAATGAGGACTTTAAAAAGGCATCCAAACCTACACAAAAATATCTGAGTATGAAAAAACCGTAGCAATGGTCAAGCAATCTCGAATATAAAGGTGGGATAGTTCTGTCTCTGAAAATTTACTACCAAGGTGAGCAAAATCTTTACAAATTAAACACCATTTTGGCTTCCCCACCCTAATGTACTTTTGTTAAACAAAGCATGTAAACTCAAACTACTTGGTTGTTTAGCTTAAGGACCATTACTAAACGTGTTTCTTTTTTTAAGATTTTATTTATTTATTTGACAGAGAGACAGCCAGCGAGAGAGGGAACACAAGCAGGGGGAGTGGGAGAGGAAGAAGCAGTCTCCCTGCGGAGGAGCCTGATGTGGGGCTCGATCCCATAACGCCGGGATCACGCCCTGAGCCGAAGGCTGACGCTTAACCGCTGTGCCACCCAGGCGCCCCATTACTAAACGTTTTTAAGTAAAAATGCAATTATAAGGATTATGGAATGCTGAACCTCTAATAATCACAAGATTCTAGTAGTGATCTCACTACTATGGAAAAATACACAGGTTTCCATTTTTTAAGAAAACTGACTGAAAGATAATATACCATAATTTTATTAGTGGTTACTTTCAGCGATAGGTGGGTTTATTTTCTCCAATTTTCTACAATGAATATAGATTAGCTTTATGGTTTAATATCAATACATGACTTAAACTTACTAAGGCCTTCAGAGGTGCCTGTTTGGCTCAGCCCATAGAGCATGTAACACTTGATCTCTCCGGGTGGTAAGTCTAAGTCCCAATCTTGGGAGTAGAGTTTACTTTAAAAATAATAAACGTACTAAGGCCTCTAAACACAGGTAAGAGCTTAATACAATTTCTCTTCCATTTTAAACACAACTATTATTCTAATGCCAAGGTCATCTTATGTAACTCTTAACAGGATCTCAATTAGCAAACCTCCTCAGAACGGAGTTTACAAATTCTATCTCCTAAAGTACCTTCCAGCTCTGATATTAACTTTTTAGTTATTTTAAATTTTTAATAACCCTTATATAGGCCACAGGGGTCTAGAAACATCAAGTCCATTTTAGTTAAAAGTCACAAGCCCCCCTAACTTTTTCCTGATACTGCACAATGAAGCAATTTGAGTTTTTACGCCCACTAGCTTTTTTCTAAAAAAGATGTGTACAAATGAATTGGCAGGCAATAGGAGCTTAGACAGACTAGAATGTGGTATCAACCATGCTCGGTGTAACTGAGATTTCTCTTTCTTCTGGGTCTCCAGGAGGTTTCTTCATGAAGAAACACTTGTTTGATGCTCACCTATCAATGGCCAGACTCTAAATACACCTGAGAATCAACTCAGAGAAACAGGGCCCTGAAAGGCGAACGCTCCGAATTGCAGAGACAAACCAGTGAACAACTAATTCGAATCCAAAGTGATAAGAGCCATCTGGAGATATGACAAAGTGCCAAATGAACACTCCTGGGGGAGATAAATTTGGCACACCTCCTAGTTGTGCCGGGAGGGTTGGGGCTCTTGGGGTGGGGGGAGGGGCAGGACTTGAAAATGTTTTCCTGAGCTTGACTTAAAGCAGGAATCCAGCAATATCCCCAGAGCCTGGAGGCCACAGTACTTTCCATCTGATCCTCCCCACCTAAAAAGTGAGGTTAGCAGAGCCCAAGCCTGACCGCCGGCCTGGGAACTCGGCTACGTGACCACCCGGCACCCAGGTGGGGCTGGGGCCAAGTCGTCCTCTCATAAGATCTGGGAACCCCCTCCTTCTCCGGGCCCCTGTGTCAGGCCACCACCTGTTCACTCCTCTCACCGTCACCAGTGGAGGAAAAGACTCCGCCCAGCTCTGGGGCCAAGCGCAGGCACCGATCTGGGTGCAAAATTTGATCCCTGCCAATCCCGGAACAGAAGTGGGCCGAGATTTGAGGGCCGGCAGGGCCTGCCGAGGCTGGGCGGCTCCGCGGCCGGCGGCCTCCGGCTAGCTCTGCACCGAGCCGGGGGGTGGGGGGGGGGGAAGTGGGGGGCCACGGTGGGGTCACCCAGGCCGGACGCCGGAGGACCGCGCCCCGCACCCTCCGTGGGCCTGGCGGGGCGCCCACCCGCGCCCTGGGTCTCCGGTGTCCAGCTCCTCCCGGAGGGGGGGCGGAGAGCGCGCCGGGGGCAGGGGAGGCGGGCTCCCACGCAGGAAGAAGAGCTGCCCCCCGCCGGCCTCGGGACTCAGGGACTACCACCCCGCACCGCATGCGCCCGCACAGCCCGGACCCCCGCTTTACCTGGTCCGGCCGAGGCTCGGGAGCGGGCGAGCGGGCGGGCACGGCGTCGGCCCTCCCTCACCTGGGCGGAAGTGAGCGGCCCAGGGTGACCGCGCCTCACCTGGCAGGCCCTTCCCTAGCACCGACCCTCCCCGCCCGGGGCGGGGCGCCGGGGTGGCGCGGGCGGGGGAGCCTGGGCCGAGGGAGGCCGACTCTGGGGAGGGGAGTGCGGGGGCGGTGGGCTTTCCCGGTCTCTGCAGGTGAAATTTGTCTGGGCGAGGGAGGGTTAAAGAGCCTGAAAAAGGTAGGGTCTGGGGGCCAAGTGGTGGGGGCAGCCCGTGCTAATGGGGTGGGGAGATCCTGCTGGGCAGGTGTTGTAGGAGGGCTGGCGGAGAAAGAGACCCAAAGTCAGGCAAATGAAAGTATATTGATGAAAACTTGGTCAGATCTAATTAGTCCCCCATTGTCCCTTTCCTTTCAGTTTGGTCATTTGTCCCTTGTGTTTTCTATATCGGATGACCCAAAATTAAATTCTAAGACGTCTACCTGGGGAAATTTAGTTGGGGAAATAAAGGAATCCAACAATATTTGTCTGTAATATGCAGGACACTAACTTATACATACTGATGTGGGAAATAAGGGCAGAAGAAAAATTATTAAATTTCCTTACTACCTATAGCCCATTAACAAGTCCTTGAGATAGAGTGCCCGTCCTTCAGGAACTCCGCTGCATCAATGTTAATACTTTGCTAAGGGCAAGAGGCAATCTTAGCCCAGCCCCCAGGATCCTGTAAGTCTACTTTTAACATATAAAAATTCCTTTGGAAACTTCCTTTATCTCTACCCCCCAGGATACATGTAGGCAATCATCCTCCAAGCATATGACCCACCGATATACATCTGAAGGGTCTCATGACTGAGGGTTTACTAAACAGTAATAAATGACCTTTCCCAACAACAGCTAGCGCCCTCCTGATCCTGGAAACCCTGTTTCCAAAATACCTGGGAGGCTTACGCTATTCCTAAGCCCCCTCCCAACTTGAAAGTATATAATGGGCCACTTCTCATGACCCCAGTGCAGCTCTTTCTGCCCACGGGTCCTGTCCCCGAGCTTAAATAAAACCACCTTTTTGCACCAAAGATGTCTCAAGAATTCTTTCTTGGCTGCGGACTTGGAACCCTAACGTCTTTCCTACCTCATTTTCCATACCTCATTTTCTCTGTGAAGAAACTGCACTCCTAATAGGTTAAGTGATTTCCCCAACGTTTGGGACTACATGGGATCTTCTGACTCTTAAGTCGTATTTTACTTCACTATACATTTTAACATTTTTATTCTTGATATCATAACTTGACTTTGAGAAAGTTCTGTGTAAAACCTACAATTCCACTCTCTTTAATTATTCCACTCGCTTTAACTAAAGAATTTTGATGATTTACTTTGTATAATAAGGTCCATGCATTAACCATAAAGAAAATCAATCTTCAAGTCTGTATTCATTGAACAGATGCAGTATTTGTTAGGCACTGTGATTGACTCTGTAAAATGTTTTAAAAAAAGGGGGGATACCTGTCCTCAAGGAAGATGAGGCATATATACAAAACAGCTGCAACATAAGAATATTTGTTGTAAGATAAAGCACTTGGCACTTTACAGTGTCGTTAGTTTGCTTGTTTTAAAGGAAATATTACTTGCTAGGCCTGCTTAAAAGATACACAATTGCAGCCTGGTCCTGCTTGTCAGGAGCTAACAAACTATTAAGGGAAATCAATTTATACAATAACTTAGATTACCAAAGACAATGAACCCAGAACTTGCAGAAAACAGAGACTACGCTTATTGAAAGCATCTGTTAGGACTTAAAAGGTTTGTTTTTTTTTAAGATTTTATTTATTTATTTGACAGAGAGAGACACAGCGAGAAAGGTAACACAAGCAAGGGGAGTGGGAGAGGAAGAAGCAGGGTCCCAGCGGAGGAGCCTGATGTGGGGCTCGATTCCAGAACGCTGGGATCACGCCCTGAACGTGAAGGCAGACGCGTAACGACTGCGCCACCCAGGCGCCCCTCTAGGTTGTATGTTTTTAGATCATCATGTATCCTATGAAGATACAACTCTGTTCCTCCAGTTTGGCCTGGATTTTTAATTATTCTTATATTAGTGACAAAACATTGTGTACTACGTACTGTTTTGGGGGGAATATCTTAATCAAAACCCTTGTACTACTACAGTATCTAGTACAGGCTTCTATTTAAACAATTATCAAATAGTACTTTAATTGTTTATCTTTTCTCCTAGTAAACATAACGTTTTTAATTATTAGATTCTTGTCTCTTCAGTTTTTGAGTCTGTAGGGTCTTGCCTGATGTTGTGCACATAGTAAATGCTTGATAAATATTTCTATGGAGGGGAAGAGAGAGCAAAGAAGGAAAGGATAAAGGGAGGAAAGAGAGAAAAGAGAGAAGTCAACTTAAAACAGGAAGTTTAAAATAGAACTAGTAAATTTCAAATTTCCTATCATTTAAATCTTTAATTAAGCATAAATATTTTAATTTAAAAATACCATAGGGGCGCCTGTGACTCTTGATCTCCGTCTTGTAGTTTCAAACCCCACTGTGGCTGTAGGCATTACTTTAAATAAAATCTTCAAAAAAATAAAAATAAAAATAGCATAGTAATGCTGAAAAATTGGTTTAAGAAAAATTTTAACTGTAGTTACAATACTAAAATATTACTACAAATCATTTCATGTCCTCCTATTCCCAAAATGATACTTTGCATAATACATTATCCCATGCTTCTCCAAGTGTGGTATCTGGACTAGCAAACTCACATCACTTGGAAACCCCATAAATATGCAAATTATCCTGCCCCACCCTAAATTTTCATAATCAGAAACTGAGGGTGGGTCCCATTCTTGGTGTTTTAACAAAGCTTCCAGATAATTCTGATGCTCCCTAAAATTTGAGAACCACTGCGTAATGCAATTCTTCAAAATTAGTACTACTGTGAATGAGGAGGCACCGAATTCAAATATTTTTATGTTAGAGAAAATGGCTTAAACTTTGACTAAAGAAAGTAAACGTGTTGCCCAAGGTAAAAGATATCCCCACTACAGAACTTTTAGAACATAAAGAAATTTAGAAAGAAGAGATGGAGGGAAAAAACTCCAACTTTTCACTTAGTGTAGTCGTAAATTCTTTAATCTTTTGTTATAGGCCCTCTCGCTCGCATAAATGTCCTCTACTAAAAATAAAAGTGTAATGCCTATTTTTGTGATGGAGTCCTTAAGTTCTGTTTAAGAGCCTTCCATAAGTTCTTCTCTAAGCGAACAGATAGGTCATTATATCATAATAGTAAGAGCACAGATTCTGAAATCCGGCAAAGACCAGTCTGATTCCAATTCAGTAACTAAGGTTGACATGCTTTTTAGCGTCGTTGAGCCTGGCTCATTATCTGTAAACCCAAATCCTACCAGGACTAACCGAGATAGTGTTTGTAAAGCGTTTAACAAATCGCCGAGTGCCGCTGGCACATTTGCGGGTGGAAAAGTCACAGCAGCGTTAGCACGGGAGGAAGCAGTGGATGCGAGGCCGCTGATTTTCAAAGCGAGCCTACTTGGGTATCTCAAAGACAAATCACAGCTCTCCCAGGTAAATCCGAAGGCCCTGTAGCGGAAAAAAAACAGCCTTCCACCGAGGCATGGTCCCTTTAAGAGCCTCGCTCCCTCCGCCCTTCTCCCGCCCCAGCCTAGGCAAAGGCGGAACCGGAAGTGGTGGGGGACGCGCCGGTCCCCAGCATGGCGGCCACCTGGCCCTCCGGGCTGGTTGCTACGGAGGCCGTGGCCGCCCAGCTCCTGGGTGTCCTGTGGTTCGTGTCAGTCACCACGGGACCTTGGGGAGCTGCTGCTATCGCCGCCGCCAGCAGCGAGGAGACGATTAAGTGCGAGGACCTCAAATTGGGACAATATCCTCTGTGAGGAGCCCCCCCCTCCGCCTTGGGGGCGAGGTAGATTAGGGGTCGCGAGTGGGTCGCGGCCCTCAACAGGGGCCAGGGTTGTGCTTAAGGAATCGGTGACTTGTGGTTTTTAATGACCGCGGAACTCTGGGAGGTGAAAAGAGCTGTGCGGGTGGGAAGGACAGCGGTCACCCTGTGTGATTTCCTTGGGATTTTACTGATTGTTAGCACTTCCTCGTCTGATCCACCTATTTTTATTATTAATTAGTTAATTACGAGATCCTGAAGTATGCCAGGCCTTGTTCTAGGCACTAGTAATAAAAAGATCGATTATTAGCGCTTCCCCTTCTGATTCACCTGTTCTTATTATTAATTACCGGTGGGTTTATTTTTCAACAAACGCCGAGATCCTGAAGTATGTCAGGCCCTGTTCTAGGCACTAGTAATAAAAAGATTGATAGTCTCCACCCTAGAAGTTTGCTGACTTGGGGGCGGAGACAAATAAGTATTTAATAACGATATAACCCTTGTATGTTGCCCAGTTATCATTAACTCTGTGCGTATCTCCTTACATCATCGTCAAACTCCGCAAGATGCCAGACTGTCAGGGGGCAAACTCCTGCTCCGTGTTGTAACTGTAGGCCAATTATCTGAACTCTGTTTTCTCTTGAGTAAAAATGTAGATAACAATGGTACCAACTTAAAAAGGCTTGTTGTGAGAAATTAGTGCAAGCGAATCACATACAACAATGCCTGGCACATAGTAAGAACTATCTGTGTTATTTACGGATGAGGAAACTGAGGCTGAAGGGGTAAGTGAATCTGCTCATTGTAATAGCTCTGATGAAGGGAGGAACAATATGAAATGGGAGTTACAGTCAAAATAGCTACTTTTGTACAAAATTAGATCATTTTATACAAATTGTAGAGCAGAAAAATTAATAACAGAAGCCAGAGATATAAGAAAGACTCTAGGAGACAAATTTTTAAATTTAAGAAAATTCTATCCTATAGTATTTTTATGTGAATTGGGGAGAGGCAGCCATTAGTAGATGCTTACACAACAGCTCTAATTTGCTGAATACCATTGTGCTTGGAGTTTGAGAATCACTGACCTAGTAAGTTGAGTCTTTTTTGGCAAAAATGTCAGAGCGATTCTAAGAAATAATTGGATGGTATGAAGAGTTGTAAGATTTGAACCCTAGAGAGATGTGGCTGAGCATTTGGTGATGAAAAATGGAAAATGGCTGTTACTCCTGGTATGAAGATTAGGTAGTACTGAAAAAAACCTTAAAAGCATGTCGTGTTCTCTGTTTCCGGAGACATCTTGTGAATTTATCCCATTTTAGAGTCAATAAAATATTTAGGATACAAAAGCTGCCTGCAAGTGTATTGAACATCTATTAGAGGACAGTTATTATACCTGTTTTCAAAAGCTTAAGATCCTGTTGGGGAGACCATGTAGACTCACCTAAAAGAACTATCTTCTCTGCAGTCTAATGGAAAGTGCTCTAGCTTGGAATCAGGAAACCTGATTTTACTCCCTATCACTTGTTACATGACTTTGGATAAGTCTCTCAAACTTCGAGCCTCAGTTTGTGCTTCTGTAATATGGGAATAATAGTATCTACTTCACAGGGTTATTTGTGCTACATGAAGTTATGTAAGGGGGCCCTTGGTGCTACTAAGTTATAGGGCCCCATAAATTAGTTCAATCAAATCTCCAGAAACTGATTTTTTTTTAACCTGAAGCTTTCTTACAATAATTTAGTAAAGATTTTAATTTCCATTTTTCCTTTATTCTTTATGCTTAACCCTGACTAATGTTCTTTAAGGATGGCATCCTTGCTAGAGCTTTTAATACGTATTAAGTTAATATATTTTTCCTGTAATAAATTAATGATCAAGTAGTATTTAGCGATGCTAAAAGTATATTTGTGGTTATGCTTGTTGCTTTGGACCAGCTAACAGCTTTTTCTTACATGTAGATGTAAACATGAGTTTATAATACAAGACATTAAAGACAAGGTGATAATGTTTTGTGTTGAAATGTTATTCATATTTCCTTAACTTTTCTCACATATATTTGTAAAGATCCAAAAATAAATGATGCCACACAAGAACCAGTTAACTGTACAAACTACACAGCTCATGGTAAGACTCCCAGAAACATGTTTTTATTTTTATTTATTTTTATTTTTTTAAAGATTTTATTTATTTATTTGACAGAGAGAGACAGCCAGCGAGAGAGGGAACACAAGCAGGGGGAGTGGGAGAGGAAGAAGCAGGCTCCCAGCGGAGGAGCCTGATGTGGGGCTCGATCCCAGGACTCTGGGATCACGCCCTGAGCCGAAGGCGGACGCTTAACAACTAAGCCACCCAGGCGCCCCTGGAAACATGTTTTTAAAAACAATTTTTGAAACATGACTTCATAAATCCCATGTATGATCACTAAAAGTAATAAATGTGTGCTTTTTCTTGAGTTAAAACATTATTCAGTTTCTAGAACAACTTAAATTGGAGAACTGGCTAAGAGTTGTTAATATTTAATTTAGGAAGAATATTATTCTTAGTTTTGTGACCTGGGGACTTTTATATTTTCATTCATTTTTTTTAAACCTTTGGAATCAGTTTATGTAGCTTATGCAGAGATGTCTTAGCTTAGATTTTTAATTACTTAAAAGGAACTTAAAATGGGACTGTTAGCCCCGTCAGTTCCAATGAGAAGTTACATCACCCATACTATACAGTTGTAATAAACTTAGGTACATCCTAAGCATGAAAACCGTACTGTTAGGACTTTAAATATGCATCCGTATTTTCTTTTTTTTTTTTCTTTTTAGTATTATAGAGATGTTTTGATAATAGATACCACCCTCAGCCTAATGATTTTGGGGAGCTTCTGTTATTCTAAAATGTGTAGAATGCCAGATAAAAACTAATGAATTGTTCTGATCTTTTCTTCTATGGGGGAATGTGTTGGAAGGGAGGCAGACAGATGTATGTTGGAACTATTTAGCCTTCTTATTTGGCATGGTACGTAATGATGGCAGTTACATGGTATTAATTTGAGAAACGAGCACCTATTCAGTATATACTGATTGTTTTATGTATTAGGCAAGAAATAAGACAGTAATTGGTGTTTTCTTTTTAAAATCTCTTTAACAGGTTCATTATGTAAATGAGATTAAAGGAATTGTTTTTCTTACAGCAAAAAACTTTCGTTTTTCAACCTATTCAAATAATTGAACTCTTGATTATGAATTCGTATATATTTTAAAAAGCAAATCTTCTTTTATCTTTTTATCTTTATATTTTGGCACACGAGCCCAATTATAGTCAACAAAGATACTTGAAAATAAGTTGTGTTAAACTTTTATAATTGGCATTTAGCTACTATTCTGAAGAAGTATAAACAGTATTAGGTTTTACATATATCTATATATATGATTTGTATAGCAGATATTGCTTAGTATGTATACATTTATTTAATTTAGATGTGTTAAACTTAAAGGAACTTTGTTTTTTTAGTTAATTTATAAGTATACTCTGATTTGTTGGTTTTACAGTTCAGTGTTTTATATTGTGCTTTCTGAACACAGAATAGAGTTAACATATATAACAAAGACTCAGCTTTCAGATACTCAACCATTTATATGCAAGATATTAGAAATCTGTGAATACTTTTGTGACTCAGGTATCTAACTAAATTAGGAAGCAGGCAGCCACCTATCTCAAAAAAGCATTTTCTAGCCTGTAGTGTTCTTTGCAGATACAAGGATTTTGAAGGAAATTATGCAACTAAAAAGAATAGTTTCTGCCCAAAAGACCTTTGCCCTTCATTTAGGAGTCTCTTGTGTAAGATAAGTTTGAATCCACTTGTACAATTACTGATAAATAAGTTTATAAACGTACAAAATCAAATGATCAGACTAGTAGGAAGTAAAAGGACTTGGAGGTATTATGGTACTATCATGGCTTATCAGGTAAGTACTCATAGTTGATGTAAGGGGAGAGCTACAGGACAATAAAAGGAAGGTTTTCTATAAAAGGGAATGATATGATTATTCATTTGGAGAGAAGAAACCAAGTGCCGTATTGAATGTGGGAACACGTATAAAATGTAGATTAATTAATAAATGACTTTAAATCATTATCATGATTTTAAGAAGAAAATAAAGTTTCTGAGACAAAGATGAGTCACAGGGTGGCTGCATATAGATACACAATTGGTACATGACACCGGCATCTAGCTGTGAGCCGGGATAGATTTCTGCCATCCCAGCCCAATGCTCATGAGGCTGTGTCTGTCCATGGGAAGTTTTTCTTTTCATTACCTTTTTAAAACATACAAGGGCTAGTGGAGTAGTTATGGTGAATCACTTCTAAGTCCTGATAGGAAGGACATCAAAATGACCCCCGAAACATGATTTTGGGTCTAACATGGAACTGATTAACAGGAGAAAAGTATTAAGGTTGTGAAAATGGTGAGTTAAATGATCTTTCTCAGCCTCCCAGCCAAGATTGTTCTTCCTCAGTTTTTTCAGTATGTATACGAAGACTATTACAGAATCCTCAAACTAAGTTTAATTTTCTTCAACAGTACTTTTTGGGTAGGGATGAATAAGAACAATGTTTTACAAAGAGGGGATTTCAAGGTAGAAGAATTGGGACCAAAGGCAAAGTAATTCAACTGTAACATTAGATTAATGTGATCTTAAAATAGCTCCCAATTAGAGATACAGGCTTCCAGTTATGGAATGAATTAAGTCACAGGGATGTCAGGTACAGCATAGGGAAGTCACTGGTATTGCAATAGCGTTGTCCAGAACAGATGGTAGCTACACTTGTGAGCGTAGCATAGTGTATAGACTTGTCCAATCACTATGTTGTACACCTGAAACTAATGTAACATTGTATGTCAACTATATACTTCAATTTGTAAAATAAAAAAAAAAAAAACCCTAAGGACAACCAATCACAAAAAGTCAGTGAGAACTTTCCAAATAAGGCAAATTCTTAAGGTGTAACCAATCAAATAACTTTCTTGCTTTGCTTACACTTCTGTATAGAAGTCTGCTAACTCCGACAGGTGGGGGAGAGCACTCTAACCACTTCCACTTTGGCACAGCCCAATTCAAATTGATTTTTGCTCAAATAAACTCTTACAATTAAAAAGAAAAATAGCTTCCGTTTAGCCCAATGCCAACTAAGAAGCATATTTACTTACTGAGAAATGATTTGTAATAGACAATTTGATAATTAAATTGATTAAAATAAATGGATCAAGACAATTACCCTAATGAAAATTAATTTATAAGATATCTATTATTTATTGAGAAATTATTTATTTACTGTATTTATTGAGAGATTACATGCAGGCTTCTACTAAGTGGTAGAGATGATATATGAAAGAAGACAAAATCTCTGCCCTCAAAGAATGTTCTGTCTAGATTGTACAGACATACATAGGCAAGTGTTTTCAATTTTCTGATCAGTGAAACAAAAGTATTTAGACTCCATCTCTAGAAAATTTTGCTCTGGTCCTTTGGCAGATCTTTTTTATTTTTTTAAGTTTTTATTGAAATGCATTTATAGGAAAGTACACATAAGTGTAACTCAAATGATTTTTCTCAAACTGAACACATTTGTGAATGCTTCCAAATCAAGAACTAACATGATTAACACACCAAAAGTCCCTTCGTGCTCTCTTATAGTCACTGTTCTGCCCTAATGGATAGCCATTACCCTAACTTCTAACAACATACATTAGTTATGTAAAGAGTATGTTATTTTTAGACTTTTTATTTGGGGATAATGTTTTTTTCTTTATTAAATATTTTTATTTATTTATTTATTTATTTTTTAAGATTTTATTTACTCATTCGACAGAGATAGAGACAGCCAGCGAGAGAGGGAAAAGCAGGGGAAGTGGGAGAGAAAGAAGCAGGCTCATAGCGGAAGAGCCTGATGTGGGGCTCGATTCCATAACGCTAGGATCACGCCCTGAGCCGAAGGCAGATGCCCAACTGCTGTGCCACCCAGGCGCCCCTATTTTTATTTATTTTGAGAGAGAGAGAGTGTGTGAACACATGCACAAGCCCAGGGTTGGGGGGGTGGGACGCAGAGGGAGAGAGAGAATCTCCAGCAGACTCCATGCCCGGCATGCAGCCTGATGCTGGGGCTCAATCTTAGGACCCTGAGATCATAACCTGAGCTGAAATCAAGAATCGGATGCTTAACTGACTGAGCCACCCAGGCATCCCTACTTGGAGATATTTTCAAGCTTACAGAAAAGTTGCAAGAATAAGAGTAGTACAAAGAGGGACGCCTGGGTGGCTTAGTCAGTTAAGCGCCTGCCTTCGGCTCAGGTCATGATCTCAGGGTCCTGAGATTGAGTCCCGTATCAGGCTTTTTGCTCAGCAGGGAGCCTGCTTCTCCCTCTGCCTGCTGCTCCCCCTAATTGTTCTCTGTCTCTGTCTGTCTCTCTTTCTGACAAGTAAATAAATAAAATCTTTAAAAAAAAAAAAAAGTACAAAGAACACCCATACATCTTGTGCCCAGATTCACCAGTTGTAAACACATATTCTTCTTGCTTTATCATTGTGTGCTCATGCATTCTATCTTTCAATTTGTATGTATTTTGCCCCGTGTTTGTTTTTCCTAAGAATAGAGATAGTCTACTTGATGTAAACTTTAGTAAATTTAATATTAATATTTGTACTTTACCATCCATATTCTAATTTTATCAGTGACCCTAAGTAATGTTTTTATAGCATTTTTTTTGCAGTGCAGGGTACTAAGATCAGGTTTTGACCCTTAAATCTGACAAATCAAGACTAGTCCAGAGCCAAGATGTTAACTGGAGTAGGATCCCAAACCACTTACTCCCTAGGTCAGTCCTTCTGATCGTTATGAAATGATCTTTGTTTATTTCTGATAGTTTTTTTCCATTTAAAAAATGCTACTTTTTATAATTGAAAATTCTGTGTACTTACTGGTTTAAACTGATGCTATCTAAATCACAGACATTGGCCAGAGCAAAACTTTTACAGGAAATCCGTGAATTGAGTAGTTTTCAGGTTGTAGCATGTTGCTTGATTTTGTCTACTAGGTAACATTTATTGGTAACTGGCTTTCTTAGTCTTATCATATTGATTTGTTTATTTTTGCTTGTTCCTGAAATCAGTGTAAGCATGGAATTATGGTATAATGGAAGGAGTATTGATTAAGAAATAATGAGTGTCAGCCTAGGATTTCCAGAGTCTTACCTACTTATAAGGCTTTTGTCAAGTCATTTAATTTCTTAGGATCTCAGTTTTCATGTTTGTGAAAGAAAAGGAGCTATTACTAGTTTTGTCTACTTATTAGGATTTTAAAAAAAATAAGGGTCAGTGAGACACCAGGCTGGCCCAGTCAGTAGAACATGCAGCTCTTAATCTTGGGATCATGAGTTCAAGCCCCACGTTGGGCATAGAGACTACTTAAAAAAAAAAATAAGGGTCGTGGGGCGCCTGGGTGGCGCAGTCGTTAAGCGTCTGCCTTCGGCTCAGGGCGTGATCCCAGCGTTCTGGGATCGAGCCCCACATCAGGCTCCTCCGCTATGAGCCTGCTTCTTCCTCTCCCACTCCCCCTGCTTGTGTTCCCTCTCTCGCTGGCTGTCTCTGTCTCTGTCGAATAAATAAAAAAAATCTTTAAAAAAAAAAAAAAATAAGGGTCGAAAGAAATTATCATAAAGTATATAAAAAGAAACTCTAGGGGCGCCTGGGTGGCACAGCAGTTAAGCGTCTGCCTTTGGCTCAGGGTGTGATCCCAGCATTCTGGGATCGAGCCCCACATCAGGCTCCTCCGCTATGAGCCTGCTTCTTCCTCTCCCACTTCCCCTGCTTGTGTTCCCTCTCTCGCTGGCTGTCTCTATCTCTGTCAAATAAATAAATAAAATCTTAAAAAAAAAAAAAAGAAACTCTAGGGTTGCGGGCTTCTTTTGATTGGTTAATTTCATTTACACAAAATCTTCCCTTAGTGTTACAGCCACTCCGAGTGTTATATTCATTTCTCATGTCAGTTTTCTTAATATTGAAGTTCTCTAATTTACTAGAGTGGAGAACCTAATACTTGTTGAACACTTTCTTTAACCATGTATCATGCTTTACATGCCATATGCTTTTACTACATACCCAACACCATTACAAGAGTATTATCCACATTTCACAGATGACAAAAACAAGATTCAGTGAGGTTTTACAACTTGCTCAAAGGAACAAACTAGTTAAGTTGGCAGAGTTTGGACTTAAACCCAGATTTGTCCAATTCTAAAGTCCTGCTCTTTGGAGTTCACTGTCAATTCAATGAAATCTGATTAAATCAGTATTGATGTTTCTCTTACTATTTTCTCATGTAATCTCTATATATATTTGGAGCAGCAGATTATCCTTAATAAATTACATCATTTTCTTTTTTTTCTTTTTTTTAGGATTTTATTTATTTATTTGACAGAGAGAGAGAGAGATAGCCAGCGAGAGAGGGAACACAAGCAGGGGGAGTGGGAGAGGAAGAAATAGTCTCCCAGCAAAGCAGGGAGCCCTATGTGGGGCTCGATCCCAGGACTCTGGGATCATGCCCTGAGCCGAAGGCAGATGCTTAACGACTGAGCCACCCAGGCGCCCCTAAAGTACATCATTTTCATCCCTTGAAATAATTAGCTCATACTTCTCTCAAACTTTAGAATCCTTGTAGGAATGTGGTTTCCTCTTCATTCTGGTACCTCTTTCCACTGTTTGTAGTTTTCCTGAGGTTCTGAGCCTGGAGCATTGAGCATTTTTCTCTCATGTCTCATGTCAAATATAAATCATTTCCTATGATAGAAATGAAAAAATATCATTGAAAACTGTAATTGTCAAAATTTGTTATTTGACCAATTAATAATATCTAATTGAAAATAGGTATGATTTCTTAGTATTTAATATTTTTATAAGGCCTTTTTACAACTCACCTATTAGTGTTCGATTTTTTAGAATGTTGTGCAGGAAACTCATCTCAAAAAACAATGCATTTTTATTAGGCAAGGTGTATTGGACAATAACCCCAACTGGAATCATAATTATAGCGTTTTGCATTGTAACTCTCTCTTTAAGATCTGATTTTAGCTAGTCTGCAGGAAGATCTCACAACGCTGTAAGACGAGAAAGTAGCACTTCAAATTGAGCAAGTAAGTGCAAGGTAATACATTTAGAGGAAGATTATCTAAAATTTAGCAATAGAATTCTATCTTATGGCACAGTTTGCCAATCCAGAACTTACTACCGTGAGGATTTAAAAAAAATTAAAAATCCATTTTGAGGAAAAACGTGTGTTTATAGATTTCTTGCAGATCACTTCTTTGTGGAGGTGGAATGGTCCTCATCAAGGCAAAAAACTAACTTTTTAAACCAGACATCTCTTTGACTTATATGCCTGATGCCTAAGCTCTTGTACATGTACTCCTGGAGGTAGACAGAGCTTTCCAAGAGGTAAACAGGTATCATTGTTGAAGTAGTTTCCTAGGGCTATTATAAGAGTGTTACAACAGACATTGACGGTCTCAGTTCTGGAGGCTAGAAATCTGAAATCACGGTGTTGGCAGGGCCATGCTCCCTCTCAAACTCTGGGTGGAATATATCCTCCGCTCTTCTGACCTGCTGGTGGTGGCCAGCCAGCCTTGGCATTCCCTGGCTTGTAATTGCATCAGTCTGGTCTCTGCTTCTGTCCTCACATAGCATTCTCTCTGTATGTCTTCATATCATCTTCTCCCTGTTATGTGTGCGTGTAATTTCCCCTGTTTATAAGGACAACAGCTTTACTGGATTAGGACCCACCCTAATGACCTCATTTTAACTTGGTTAAATCTGCAAAGACTTTCCTTCCAAATATGGTCATACTCTGAGGTACTGAAGGTTAGCCCTTAAACATATCTTTTAGGGGGACATAATTCAGCCCATGACAGGTGTCTTTAAAGGAATTGATTTCCAGATCCTCAGATAGTATGTGTTTGCTTTTCCTAAAATTGATGTAAATTTTCTGAATTTTTTTTTTTTTAAGATTTATTTATTAGATAGAGAGAGGGAGGGAGCTCAGGGGGTGGGGGGACAGACGGAGGGGGAGTGAAGCAAACTCCCCACTGAGCCCAATGCAGGGTTTGATCTCAAGATCCTGAAACCATGACCTGAGGTGAAATCAAGAGTTCAGTGCTTAACTGACCAAGCCACCCAAGTGCCCCCAAATTTCTGAATTTTTTTTTTTTAAGATTTTATTTATTTAGTTGACAGAGACAGCCAGCGAGAGAGGGAACACAAGCAGGGGGAGTGGGAGAGGAAGAAGCAGGCTCCCAGTGGAGGAGCCTGATGTGGGGCTTGATCCCATAACGCCGGGATCACGCCCTGAGCCGAAGGTAGACGCTTAACGACTGCGCCACCCAGGTGCCCCCAAATTTCTGAATTTTTAAGAGGAGCTCTTTCATATCTAGTCTCTGTTGGATAATGATGGCTATCTGATTGCTGTGGTGTTCAGATTCCATTGTAAAGTGTGCTATAACATTTAAATTTAATGGCAATATTTATAATATGCTGGAAATTATCTTTTTTCCAACCATTTAAGTCCATGATGAGAAACTTTAGATATCACCTTAAGTGTGTAAGGAAGTACAAAGTTGTAAAAAGTTACTTTAGGGAGTGTGCAAGCAAAATTTTTTGAAGACCACTAGTCTAGAGCAGGGTTTCTCAACCTTGGGATTACTGATGTTTTGGATTAGGTAATTCTTTGTTACGAGGAGGCTGTTTTATACATTGTAGGATCTTTAGGAGCATCCCTGGCCTCTACCTCCAAGGTGGCAGTAGCAACTCCCCAGAGGTAACAACCAAAAATGTCTCCAGATATTGCCAAGTGTCCCCTGGGGAGCGAAATTGCCCTTGGTCATTGAAATAGAGCGTATTGATCTTCTTTCAGTTGGTAGCATGGAATATAAGCATTTCAGGCGTTTGCTAATCTCAGTTTTGAGTTATCTACTATATAGTGCTAGACATGACCCAAGATGGCAGATTTTCAAGAGATATCACCTAAGGGTCGTCATGATAATTTATTCACAAAAGTCAATACATTTTATCCCAGTATCAAGGCAGGTGTCCAAACAGCTACGTATAAATTGTCTGTTAACTTTTGCCCTATCTCTGTAGATTATAAATGCTTGCTTGTATCTCGAGTCAAGAAATGGCTGTGTGGAAAACCTCTATGTTTTGTAAACGTTCTTATTGAGGACTTTCTCTGTGTTTCCCTTGGGTCATGAACCAAATCCAAGTTCCTGCAGTCGCTCAGAGGTGAAATGAAATGCTGTCTCTCAGTTGTATCACAAAAGCGCTGCAAAGATTTTTGTCTTAACTATCAGGAAGCTCTGATCTATGTTTGTGGCTCAATTAGTGTGTTCTCTTACTTGTTTCCTAGTACAGTTGACCCTTCAACAATCAAAGGGTTAGGGCGCTGACCCCTGTGCAATAGAAGGTCTGTGTATAACTTCCAATTTCCCCAAAACTTAACTGCTGATAGCCTACTGTTGGCCAGAAGCTTAATACATATTTTGTATATGTATTATATACTGTACTCTTACATAAAGTAAGCTAGAGCAAAGAATGTTATTAAGAAAATTATAAGGAAAATATATTTACAGTACTATGTTGTATTCATTGAGGAAAATCCACATGTAAGTATATGTATGCAGTTCAAACCAGTGTTATTCAAGAGTCAACTGTATATTATTTCCTCGCTATTTATTTATTTGACAGAGAGAGAGACAGCCAGCGAGAGAGGGAACACAAGCAGGGGGAGTGGGAGAGGAAGAAGCAGACTCCCAGCGGAGGAGCCTGATGCGGGTCTCGATCCCAGAATGCTGGGATCACGCCCTGAGCCGAAGGCAGACGCTTAACGACTGAGCCGCCCAGGCGCCCCTATTTCTTCACTCTTTGTCTTCCCTTCATCTTATTACTTTTTGCTTGTTTAATTGGTTCTCAGTTATACTGAATCTGTGTCTTACAGTGTAAGCACCTGGTTTTGGACATGCAAATACATTAGATAAGTTTAGGGGCGCCTGGCCCACATCAAGCTCCTCCGCTGGGAGCCTGTTTCTTCCTCTCCCACTCCCCCTGCTTGTGTTCCCTCTCTCGCTGGCTGTCTCTGTCAAATAAATAAATAAAATCTTTAAAAAAAAATACATTAGATAAGTTTATAGGTTACGTAGTATGAACTTTCAATAACCCAACAGAAGTGTGTAAAGTAATTTTATGTGTTTTTCCGACATCATTTTCTCAGTGTACTACTGTGGCCTATAAAAGGAAATCCTAAGATAATTATAAAGTACACATAAATGAATACCATTTTCCTTTCATGATAAAACTCTAGGGCTTCTGTGGCTTTTTTAGACTATTATACAAGGTTCTATTTTCATTTTCTGAAATAAAAAAAAACACAATCCTGTAATTATTGATCCTAAACATAGAGATAAGCAGTCTGAAACTAGCCTAAAAGCATTAGTACCTTTTAATCAGAAATGGTAAAGGAAGAAAAGACAATAACATTTATTGAATAGCTACTGTATGCTGTGCTTTATACTAGGTACTTTATATCATATTAAATCCCCACGATGGTCCTATGAAGTAGATGATCTTAGTGCTCTTTTTACCTACGAGGAATCCAAGGTTCTCAAAGAGGCAATGCACATAGGTCATGCTCATTCCAAAGTTCTTGCTCTTTACACAGTGAGGCTATAAAGGCTTCAGGACAGCCCTTGCCTAGCACATAGTAAGCTCTGTAAGTATTACTTCCTCTTATTATGTCATCTGGGGTAGGAGTAAAGATAAAAAATGCTAAATACTAAAATGGTATACTACATCAATTCCTGGAGGGAATAGAGAAATACATTCAGAGCAAGTAATGGCGGAGGGGGGGGGGGGCTTGGCTGGCTCAGTCAGTAGAGCATGTGACTCTTGATCTCGGGGTGGTGAGTTCAAGCCCCACATTGGGCATAGAGATTACTTAATAAATAAAATGAACAATCAAAAGAAAATAATCTATTTAGAGTAGATGAAAAAAATCTTAGTTTATAGTAACTGTCTTCTGCAAGAGTTAATATAAACTGAAAATACAAAATCAGATCATGTTAAATTTAATGAATTACCCAATGAGTTACCAACAAAAACGTGAGCAGTATTCTTTACCCTAGAGATGAGGTAAAGGGCAGTAATACTTTGCAATTCTTCCCTTATCACCTTTGTCAGAGGCAGAAGATTCAACTAGAAGTGTCATGCATCAAACTCAGTGTGACAATTCTTATATTTTTGTGTTGAGACCACTATATCATATTATCCTTTATTTAGATATTCCTATCTAAAGTCTCATGTCAGATGTTATATTGGGAGGTAGTGTGTTATAATTTTATATTTTCTTGTGCTTTTTGCTAATCTTAAACATGATTACATACCTTTCCTGCAGAAAAAACCACAGTGGTTTCTTGCTTTTTTTTTTTTTTTCCTGCCTTTAGTTCCTTGTTTTCCAGCACCCAACATAACTTGTAAGGATTTTGGTGGCAATGAAACACATTTTACTGGAAATGAAGTTGGTTTTCTCAAGCCTGTATCTTGCCGAAATGTGTAAGTCCATTACTGAAGCTAAATTTTCAGGTTACTTGCCTATGTTGTATCTTGACTGCATGGAGTAAAGAGATAAAAAGTTACTTTATGGGGAAAATCCTGCAGTAATATAATTTATCTTTTTTGCCTTTCTCAGAAAACCTCTATTTTAAGTGTGCATATTGTTAATATAAATGCAATTTACCACCAAGTAAAGCATAGTAGTTCACTATGTGGGATAACTAGAGACTGAATAGCCTCATGCCATGTTAATTCAGTCAGTTTAGCCACTAAATGAGTTCTGAAAAATTCTGTTTTTAAAATTCGGGGAATTTCTAGAATACAAAAAAGGAATCATGTACTTCTAGTATTAAAAGAATGTTGGGTGCCTTGGTGGCTCAGTTGGTTAAGCATCTGACTCTTGGTTTGGGCTCAAGTCATGATCTCAGGGTGGTGAGGTCGGGCTCTGCACTCAGTGTAGAGCCTGCTTGAAATTCTCTGTCTCCCTGTCTCTCTTTGTCTCTCTCTCTCTCAAATAAATAAATACATCTTTAAAAAAAATAAAAGAATGTTAATTATTAATCATTTGCATATTAAGGGCATTTTGAAATTTGGTTTCATTCTTTGTAATAGATATGGTTGATGAATGGTTAAACAATAAAAAATTCGTTTGGGATGTTAAGACAAGTGGCTTTATTTTGTTAGGAGTGTTCTTTGTTTAAAGGCCTTTTAAGTTTGCTTTTTATTTTTGCTGTAGTAAAGCTAGCAATCTTATTCTTATATTTCTGCCTTGTACTAAAAACATGATTTAGTTTTATCCATTCTTAGTAATTGGTGGCACTATAATCTTTTAACTGTACATTGTTACATTTTATTTGATGGCACCTATTTGCAGCTGTATCAAGAAATTTTCTTTCTTTCTTTCTTTCTTTCTTTCTTTCTTTCTTTCTTTCTTTCTTTCTTTCTTTCTTTCTGTTTGGCTGTTTCTACCAGCTCTACTAGAATTCCTAGAAATTACTAGTGAAGTCTTATTTTTCTTTTGACCCTCCTTCACTGAGTTAATGAGGAGCTTTAGATTCTATCTTGCTGTGTAATCCTAACCCAATCACTTAAGCTTTTTGGGTTCTAAGATTTCTCATTAGTAAAGTAAAAATTGCTAGAAGGAATTACTTCTAAGTACTTATATATGGTTTAGTCGAGTTTTGAATTTATGGATTGATATATTTTTTTAAGATTTTATTTATTTATTTGTCAGAGAGAGAGAGAGAGAACAGGCCAGGGGAGCAGCAGGCAGAGGGAGAAGCAGGCTCCCCACTGAGCAAGGAACCCAACGTGGACCTCGGTCTCAGGACCCTGGGATCATGACCTGGGCTGAAGGCAGACGTTTAACTGACTGAGCCACCCAGGCGTACCTGGATTGTGCTGATCTAAGACATCATAGGTTATAATACAACAACTTAGAAAATCAATCATCTGCTGAGAACAGCTAACCACGCAGGTTGGACTCACAGGTTTATATTACCTGTAATGATAATACCATAATGGTCTGTTATTCAATTTCCAAGTTAAGTCTGATTTTTCTTTCAGTGTCTCCGGGCAGATTAGGCTCAGTGTGACTGAGCTGTACTAATCATGCTCACAAGACACTGATGTCAGTTATGAGAAGAAATGTAACTATCAGGGAAACCAGATACTTGCAAGTGTACTGGCCAATTTATTCCCCTCCTATAGTAAAATCTACAATTCCAAAGTAGAATTTGCTTAATGAGCATTGAATCAGAACTAGTGGAGCTAAATTGATGGGTAATTTTAATGATAAGTCACAAAATTAAGATCACCCCATAAATCATTTTCTTGTATCAGAATATTCAGTATATGTCTACCAAAGAGCCAGCTGCTGGTCAGCTACTGAATACTCATGACAAATTCTTATTCATTGAATGTTCCTTTCCCAGTTCGCATATTTTCCTTCTCCTTTTAGCATATTCTTTTTCAAACTGTATATAATATTAATACTTGATTTAAACTCCCATCTTAATATTGCAGATACAGTCATTGTATAATGTATTCTCCAGCACCTGAAGTCTGGTAACCATGTCTGATTGATCACCAAACCACACACCTGTTTATACTGGCCAACTATTTTAGTTGGAGCACACTAACTGCTGTAACAGATGCCTTTAGAATTTCAGTGGCTTAACGCAATAAAAGTTATTTCCTACCCACATCATAGTCCAGTTGGTGTTGGCGTGGGAGGGCTGGATGAGGTAAGGGGAGTGATTGTTGCTCCATGCAGTCATGCAGGAGCCTTGCTCCTTTCATCTTGTGGCTTTGCTTCCTCTTGTCCTCAGAGTCCTTTCCATTCAGCCAGCAGATGGGGAAGAGGAAAAGGAACCCCGTGTAGGAGTGTTTTATGGACCAGATCTAGAAATGGCATACATCACTTCTGTCCTCATTACACTGGGCAAAACTCTGTTATGGCTACACTTAGCTGCAAGATGGGCTAGAATATGTAACTTTGCTCTATGTCCGTGAGAAAAAGAACAGTGGTTCAGTGAACAATTAGTCTCTGCTACGCCACCCGTTTTCAGGTTATTCTTTAGGGTGATATAATATATAGATAATTATGTTTCTAATTTCAAGCTTTTTGAAAGGCTTGTTCCTATAATATGTACCTTTTATGAATTTTTCTGTTTAATGGAGTCCAGCTTCTGGCCATGCTGAAATTCACCAGCAATCTTTGTTCTATATCAAATGGATCTTTATAGTCCATATCTTAATCTTTCTACAGCATTTGGCATTTCCTTCTCTTAAAATTCTTTCCTTGACTTCTAGTATAAAACACTCTTCTATTTTCTGTGATTCTTCTTTTGTTTTTTTTCTTAAATCTTGACATCCCCAAGATTATATCCTTGTCCTATTCCCTTTTTCATTCATTCACCCCTTTGACTTTTCTCACCATCTTTATGTATATTAAGGTCCTAAACTCAATCTATCATCTTCTCCTTCAAATCATCTCCTCCTTTGTCTTAGTGAGTGGCGGCTGGTCTACTCAGTTTCTTAAGCTGAAACTTTGAAGTTATTCTTGACTTCTCCTTTTTCATCATTCCCCACATTTAGTGTGGTTACTTCTGCCTTCTTAGTATTTCCCAATTTTGTTTACATTTCTCTCCCACTGCTACTGCCCAGTAGGTCATAGCTTGAGTTTCTACAAAGCCTACTAATTTATTTCTCTATTTGTAGTCTGGTGCCCCATTCCAGGGTAGATGGGACACCACTGCCCTCAGCATAAAATCTGACATCCTTGCAATATTAGATGCATAAGCAGGATCTCTGGTCCATCTGCCATCTCCCCAACTCCCCCCAACTGTCCTAATTGTGAATGAAATGCAAAAAAAAACAGGATTGTAAGACTGACATAATCAGATTTGACTTTAAAGTGATAACTCCGGCTACCTCTCTGTTTCTTTACTTCCCTTTTGCAGCAAAACTCCTTCAAAGAGTTGTCTAATACTCCTGTTCCTCAATTTTTTTCATTCCAGGCTTTCTTAAGCCTGCTCTGTTTGGTCTTTTTCCTGTACCACATCACCAAAATTGCCCTCGCTGAGGTCACTAATGAACTCCTTTTGATTAAATTTAGTGGTAAATTCTCAGCCATTACTTATGTGATCTGTCAGTCACATTTGGCACAATTGATCACTCTGTTCTCCTTAATATACTGTACTGTTTTCACTTGACTTCCAGTATACCACACTCTCCTAGTTTTATTTCTTCCTCACTGTTAGCTCTTTCTCGGTCTCCTTTCTAGTTTTTTCTCTTCTTGATCTCTTAATATTGGAGTATCTCAAGGCTCGGTCTGTGAATCTCTCTCTCTCTCTCTCTGTCTGTCATTTCCATATGGAAATGTCCTGGTTTAAAATATTTCCTATATGCTTGTAACTCCCTAATTTATATCTCCAGCCCAGACTTCTCTCCCTAACTCTAGACTTATAAACCCTTCTGTCCTTTGAACAACTCCACTTGGATATCTGATAAATATCTCAAACTCACATGTCCAACAATGAAATCCTGAACATCCTTCCGAGGTCTAGTCTACCCTCAGCCTTCCCCAACTCAGTTAATGCTAGCTTCATCCCTCTAGTTACATAGGACAGAATCTTTAGCTTTATTTTTATTCCTTTCTTTTTTCATTCCCTAAATTGAATACATCAGGAAATCCAGTTGTTATACTTCAGAATATAACCGGAATCTCATCACTTCTCACTGTTTCTTTTGCTATGACTCCAGGTCGAGCCACTATTAATTTTCATCTGGGTTATGGCAAGAGCCTTCAGACTCCTCCTTTGTCCTTGTGGTAGCTTGCATTTGTTCAACAAATTCATCCCTCTCAATCACTATTAACTGGGTGGTGTATACTTTCCACTCTTTTGATTTGGGGCTTGACCATGTGGTTGTATTTGGCCTATGTAATGCTAGCAGGTATGAAACAAGCAGGGGCTTAAATGTGCTTGTAGGTTTAGCTTTATTCTTTTTTTTTTTTTTTAAAGATTTATTTATTTACTAGACAAAGAGAGACAGCCAGCGAGAGAGGGAACACAAGCAGGGGGAGTGGGAGAGGAAGAAGCAGGCTCATAGCGGAGGAGCCTGATGTGGGGCTCGATCCCATAATGCCGGGATCACGCCCTGAGCCGAAGGCAGACGCTTAACCGCTGTACCACCCAGGCGCCCCGGTTTAGCTTTATTCTTGAATCTTGGTGATATGTTCTGAAATGAACTTGTCCCACGTAAATGCTACACCTTTAGCTACACCTTTAAGAAAAACTTAAGAGGAACGAACTAAGTAAGTAGCCTGGATTAAACTGACCCAAACTTTAGCCCGAAGCAGCATCTCCTGGGTGAACCTACCCTAGATCAGCTGAACCACAGCCAACTGCAGTCTACAAGTGTGAGGATAATTGCTTATCGTTGTAAGCCACCAAAGTTCAGGGTGGTTTGTTATACAGTGTTATTGTGACAGTAGCTTACAAGTACTCCCCTACAGTCTGTTTTCAGCACAGCAGCTAGAGTTATTTTAAAATCTAAATCAGATCATATCACACATCTACTTAAAATCCTGCAGTTGTTTCCCATATCCTTGAGAGTACAAACCAAAGTCTTCACAGTGGTATTCAAGGCCATACATGATTCAGCCTCTTTGCCCCTTGTCATCTCTCTGACCTCAGCTCCTACTATTCTCCTATTCTCTAATTCCACTCCTGCTATACTGGCCTCCCTTATAGACCTCAAACATGTCAGGTATACTGTGCTCGCCACAGCAGTTACTTTTGCCTGAGATGGTCCTCCCTTAGAGGTGTGGCATGCTAACTCACTTAACCTCCCTCAGGTCTTTGCTTATGTATCACCTCAATGATGCCTACTCTTACTAACCCTATTTATATCTTACATCACCCTCGTCTGTACCCCTGGCATACTGAATTCCCTAAATGACCTGCTGCACTTCTTTTTTAAATAGCATTAATGACTTTTTTTTTTAAGACTTTATTTATTTGAAGAAGAGAGAGAGCACAAGCGGGGGGGGGGGCGGGGCGCAGAAGGGCAAAGGGAGAGGGAGAAGCAGACTCTTTGCTGAGCAGAGAGCCAATGCGGACTTGATCCCAGGGACTTGATTCCAGGACCCCGAGATCATGACCTGAGTGAAAGGCAGCTGTTTAACTGACTGAGTCACCCATGTGCCCCCATTTAGGACTTTCTAACATAATATATGATTTACTTTTAAAATGTTTATTTTTTTTTGCTTGTTGCCTATGGATTGAAAGCTCTTTGGGGCAGGGATCTTTGTTTCTTTTGTTCATTAATAAATCCCAATAGAATAGAATAGTGCCTGGCATGCATTAACTACCCAGAAGGCATTAATTAAATGAACGAAGGGATGAATGAACACATTAACCAATAAGTGATAATTAACAGCTTTGTTTCCTAAAATGTTTACATGTTGGAAATACATGTATATAACACTCAGGTTCTAATTTTGTGCAGAAACGGTTATTCATACAAAGTGGCAGTTGCGCTCTCTCTTTTCCTTGGATGGTTGGGAGCAGATCGATTTTACCTTGGATATCCTGCCTTGGGTGAGTATGTTTCATCAAGAAAAAATCCTTGTGAAACTTGTATTTCAGGTAAATATGCCTGTTCTTTCCATTTTATTATTTTTTTAAGGATTTTATTTATCTGAGAGAGAAGGAGAGAGAGCACGAGCAGGGGGAGGAGCAGAGGAAGAGGGACAAGTAGACTCCATGCTGAGCACAGGGCCCTACTTGGGGCTCCATTGCAGGATCCTGACATCATGACCTGAGCCGAAATCAAGAGTTGGACGCTTAACCGACTGAGCCACCCAGATGCCCCAGATATATCGATTCTTATAGATTAAATCTTTGCATACTATTAATAGTGACAGGTTCCACGTAACTGGACTTGAATAGTTAATGTTCTTCTGTGAATATAGAGCTAGCTGTTAGCTTTACAGTTCAGCTTGGGTAAGAAATACTGACTTTTCCTGTATTTTCATCTTTATGAAAACACAAAATAGTAAAGGAACTTCCTTAGGACAGTAGGCTTGAGTTGTCGTTGTTAGTACTGGGCAACATGGTGGACATTTAATAACTATTTTATGAATAAATGCGTATCTCTTCTATCTTTCTAAAAATGTTTGCCTTCTACCTGAACCTCTGTCAGTGTTCCCTTGGGAACAGAAACTTTCTTTCAGGAGAAGCTTGCGTTGGAACTACGGCAACCGGCATGGGCTGGTGTGGAGCCAGACTTCTATTAACCTTAGCCTCCCCCCCCCACACAGACACGTTCCTTCCAGCTGTAATCTTCCCATTTACTATAGTTACTAATGCTTGTGAAAACTGTTTATATTTGATGATAGCGTTTGTTTAAACAATACTTTTATATGCCTGCCCTTAGTTAAGCCTTACAGCTCTCTGACTTTATCATCCTCTTTAAATCTTCTTTACCAGGTAGGGAAATTGTCACCAGAGAGGTTAAGGGATTTACTCACTCTAGAGGCCTTGTTTTATTCGGTGACATATTTGTTGTTATCATCCTTGTTTTATGGATAGGGAAATCGTCAATGAGATTTAAAGATTTACCCAAGGACACTCTGCTAGTGACCTGAATTTGAACCCAAATTTTCTGGCTCAAGAGATCGTGCTTTATTTACTATAGTACTCTGCTTCTATATTAGCCCTTTACTGAGCAAAATTTAAAGTTTCTGAATGCTCTGTTTTCCAGCTAGCAAGACTAATCTTAATTCTTTCCATGTTGCTAACTACCAGAGATCAAAGAGGAATCTTTACTGTGTTGTTAGTGGGAAGTATGTTTCTGACAGCCTTACCTGGAACTCACAAATTTCTTCAGTTAATAGACATTTATTCTACATTTATTCTACATTATTACTTACTACCTGTTATGTAAGTAACTAAGTGCCCTGGAAATAATGATGAAGATCATAGTTCATATTGGTTAAAAAGGAAATAAATATGAAATAAATATGTTGGGTCCATTTATGATACAGCTATTACAGAACCATGGCAAAGTGCTATGAGAGTACAGAAGAGGGGCTGATTTAGTTAGCCTTGGGGTATGAGGGAGGACTTCTTAGATGAGGTGACATTTGAACTAGGTTTTGAAGGATGAACAGATTACACAGGTTGAGGGCATTACACAGAACAGCATGTGCAAAGGCACTGGGTGTGACAACATGTGTGCATGCTGAGAGAATGGTGGATAGCTTTTGGCATAGAAAGAATAATGGCTGGAGATGAAAAGTGACTGCAGAGGTAGTCTGTGGTCAGATTATAAAGGGCTTTGTGTGTCTTGTTATAGAGTTTGAACTTTACCATTTGAACATCAGAAGCCATAAAAGTTTTTAAGCAGAGAAGAATCATGGTCAGACTCATATTTCAGGAAGATGCTACTGGAGGAATTGAGGGAAATGGCTTAGAACAGAGAAGGACTGGTGACAGAGAAAGGTGGAAGGAGATTGATGTCATAGTCCTGGCCTGAGTGATGGCGTGACTCACCTTCCTGCTGTGTGTTAGAGCAGCTGTACCTTTCCCTACAGCAGAAAGCCGTGTGATGTGCACAGAAGCCTCGGAGTTGACTAATGATGTACTATACAGTGACTAATTGAACATAATAAAAAATAAAATAAAGTAGCAATCCTTTAGATGATGGCTGGCTGGCTGGTTAGACAGAAAAACCAGATTCATAGTGAGAAAGTAAAATGATATGGTGATGGTAAGAATACACTTGAAGCCTTCTGCCTTTATCCTCATATTTTCTTCCGTGTTCTCTTTAAGAAGACAGACTCATGTATATATATTGGAAAGATTTCTAACTTTTAGAAAGTTTTTAAAAGGTTGGGAAGGAAGGAGAAACACTATTCTTTAGAACAGTTTATTCGGTGATGATTTTGAATAGTGAATCTATTTTATGTATTTGGCATAATGAGTGACTTTTTGGCTTCTTGTGATGTGTGTCAGATGAGCTGTCCTGTCATATGTGTAAGTTAATGTTTTTGTCTTACTGTAGCACATAATAATATGTCGGCGTGTACGTTGTAAATTTTTCTTCCTGCAAAGTGAAATTTTGGGTAATAAAGCTCTGTATAGTGGCTCCGGTTAGTGAATGTTAGTTTCCTGCCAGGAGCTGCTTTTCTCTGGCCACTGCTACTCTGATCTATTACGAGCTTTAGTTAGAGAGAACCTTTCCCTGGGACGCTGAGATTCCATAAACTTGCAAGTGCAGTTTTTAACATTCAACATTATGCTACAGTATAAAAGTTTTTTGTTTGTTTTTTTAATCATTAAATAACTTACTGTATTTTTTTTTTTAATTTTATTTGTCAGAGAGAGAGAGAGAGAGCACAGGCAGGGGGAGGGGCAGAGAGAGAAGCAGGCTCTCCGTTGAGCAGGGAGCCCAATGCCAGACTCGATCCCATGACCTGAACCGAAGGCAGATGCTTAACAGACTGAGCCACCCAGGCATCCCAATAACTTACTGTGTATCACAACAACCTTTGGGTGTTCATTAGTTCAACACATATTTTGACTGTTGGTCTACGTTACAACTTTCTCAAGATTAAGTCTGTCACTTCTCATTTGTCTGCTTTCCAGCTTCTGAATTTTTGTTGCTACTGTCTTATCTTTTATTCTCTTTGTTCTGTTGGGTTTGTGGACTTTAAAAATTCCTTACCGTCCTTTAGTGGGGTCTTAGAGTGAGAGGAGCTAAGTAGGCATGTCAAAGTCATGATATTTAACCGAGAACCCTCTTATTTCTTTTAAGCATTCAAATATTTCGATTGTATCTTATTTACATTTAAGTTGTCGTAATGTTAAGGATTTTGATATGTTTTATTAACTAATCTAATATGTAAAGTTACAATGTTTTTAAATTTTAAAATATTAAATGTTTTTAAATTAAATTTTAATTTTTACCGAGAAGTCAGGCTTAAAGAATTTTGGTATTTTTCATTAAAATGATTACTAACATTGTAGTACTACCCTTACTACAATGCTGAGTGGTATGAAAATAGTTACATATGGACCCTAACATTCTATTTTTTTTTTTGAAGATTTTATTTATTTATTTGAGAGGAAGTGAGAGAGAACATGAGCAGAGGGTGGAGGCAAAGAGAGAAACAGACTCCCCGCCGAGTGGGAGCCCATTGTGGGGCTTGATCCCAGGACCCTGGGATCATGACCCGAGCTGAAGGCAGATGCTTAACCGACTGAGCCACCCAGGCGCCCCTATTTTTCTTACAATCTTATTTAATCTTCATGGTTATGAAAAGCAGTGGTAGCTTGTTAAAATACTTCCTTAAAACTATTTATGATCTTTGGAATTTTATAAGAACAGAATAAATAATATAAATCATGCAATTTGAAACTTGCTTTTTCTAAGTTGTTTATGGTTGAATATGATATTTCTTTTCTTTTCTTTTTTTAAGATTTTATTTATTTATTTGACAGAGAGAGACAGCCAGCGAGAGAGGGAACACAAGCAGGGGGAGTAGGAGAGGAAGAAGCAGGCTCCTACCAGAGCAGCCTGATGTGGGGCTCGATCCCCGAACGCCAGGATCACGCCCTGAGCCAAAGGCAGACGCTTAACGACTGCGCCACCCAGGCGCCCCTGAATATGATATTTCATTATATAAATTTTACTTCAGGATTAAATAAGGGAAATGTGTTGGGGGGGTGAGGCTGAATAAAATTTGATAAGATCTAAAAATTCCTTTAAGAAAGTTTTTTTTTTTAATTAAAAAAAATTTTTAAATTTTTAATTAAGGGCTTGAATTCATGACCCTGAGATGAAGACCTGAGCTGAAATCAAGAGTCAGATACTTACCAACTGAGCCACCCAGGCACCCCCAAAATTTTCTTTTCAGATATTTCAAATTCCTTTTTAGCCCATGACTATAACTTTATATATAGCTTTATTTCCTTTAATTGATTTATCCCTCAGTATGCAAGTGCTACATTAACTAGAAAGGTTTTTTTTTTTTTTTACAATGAAACCTTATTTTTCTAATAATATTCTATCTTTGTATTCTTAACTGTGTTAACATCTGTGATTTTTTTAGGTATGCGGTAGCTAGCATATTTTGCTTTGCCCATCTGTAGCATTAAAAGATTATGGATTCCTGAAGATAATAGCTCTTTTGGAGCAGTTAACAGGAGAGAGAGATACTCTTTCCATAGTGGTATTCCTTTTAAAATGTAAATAATTTCTTATGAGAATAACAAAATATTTTTAAGCCCAAATCTTAAAAATCTTTGGTTATATTCTTCTTCTTCTTCTTTTTTTTTTAGTTTAAAGTTACCAGTTTGGACTGGTATATCATATCCATAGATCATGGGACAAATAAAGGGATTTATAGGTTAAACTGTTCTAAGATTTGAAAACTCTCCTTTTATAAGTACAGACAAAAAGAATAGTGATAGCTAATTACCAAGTCATTATAGAACACCTGTGGCTTGGCAAATAGCAACTTTAATATGCAATAATCTGCATTCTCCAAAACAGTTATGCAGACAGCAGAATTTGCAAGACTCAACCTGTAATAAAAGAAAAAATACCAGAATTTTTTTAAATATCCCAAATTAATCTCTGTTCTTTTTATTTTATACCCAAATAAATCCTTTGATTGAATTCATGTTTTAAAATGTAAAGTTTAGGTTACTAAAGTATAAAGTACACTCAAAACATGAGCTTTATTAATGTCATCTGGCAGCATAATCTTTTTGAAAGAATGTATCTCTAATGGTTCAGGATAAAAATGGATCCTTCTTTATTAGAAGCACTTTTATTTGGAATTTTAAAACAGTTTTTAAAATCTGAAACTGATACTCCTTTTCACAATAAGAAGTTAGTAAATCATGTCTGTACAAAGAGACACTTTTTTATTTGGAAAAATAAAGTCAATATATGCAACTTTGTGTGGGTCAAGTTGATCATTGTTTGCAAATAAGGTAATTTACACTTGATATAGTTTTTCCTTCAGTAGTCACACTGACTAGGCATTGGAATGACACAGCACTGACTTCCAGTTGTTCACGGAAGGGAAGGGGAAGACAGATCAATAAAAATATATAGTAAATCACACGATGGGATATGTGCGATGCTGAACGTTAAGGGCAGGGCTGGGGAGCATCTAGGAATATTATTAAACTCATCCTGGGGACATTAGAGAAGACTTCCTAGGAGTTTTAAACAACTCTTAGGGGTTAGCTAGGTGACTGGGAATGGAGGGGCAGAGGAGGAGTCCAGGCAGACAGTAGCATAGCTCATATAAACCTAGAGATGGCTGAGGAGAATCCGAGAGCACAGCACATTGGAAGGGATCTTCGGGTAGTTAGGAGTAACCCAGGCAGAAGGAATTTGCAAGATATGAGACTCGGTTAAATGATCCTACTATAAAGAATGTGAATTTATGCTGTCTACATTTCTCAGTGAACAATAATTGTAGGAATAGTAGAAACAGTGGTAGGAGACATAATGGCTGGGCTAACATTTCAGATTTTGCCATGTGTCATGTACTATTCTAAGTTTTTACTTTTTCTCATTATCTCCTTTAAGTCTTAGTGTCCTTCCTATCTTCTTTCTTTCTTTTTTTTTTTTTTTTTAAGATTTTATTTATTTATTTGACAGAGAGAGAGATAGCCAGCGAGAGAGGGAACACAAGCAGGGGGAGTGGGAGAGGAAGAAGCAGGCTCCCAGCGGAGGAGCCTGATGCGGGGCTCGATCCCAGAACGCCGGGATCATGCCCTGAGCCGAAGGCAGACGCTTAATGACTGAGCCACCCAGGCACCCCATTCCTATCTTATTTTCATAAAATATTTTTATATTTGGAAAGCTAAAACAAGTTTAAGATAGCAGTATAAGCAACTTACATTAGTAAACTCATCCTTTGTGTTACATTTGCAGAAATAGATGGACCACAGTTAATACAGGTTTGGAGTGAAACAGGATGTAAATCACTGTACTGAACTTTCAAATTTTTTTAATAGTCAACTTAGTTCCTTAATTTTTAAAGTGCTTTATTGAGGTACAAATGACATACATTAAGATGCACATATTTTAAATGTACCGTGTGATAAGTTAGACATATGTGGACACCTATGAAACAGTCCCCATAATCAAGATAATGACGATATATGTCACTCCCCAAAACTTCCTCCTGCCCTTTGTAATCCCTGCCTCTTGGCCCTCCTTATACTGCTCTTTCCCAAGCAAACACTCATCTGCTGTCTGTCACTGTAGGTCAGTTTGCAAATTCCTCAAATGCTTAAGTATCATCTTGGATCTGTTCTGTGGTTTCTTTAAACGTGTGACTTCAGGAGTAGGTGACACCAAGTTCCAAACACACGTATCATGCCCTTATCTAATGTTTCATCTGAACAGGAACCTCTCATGTTCATTTTTCTGAAGCACCCTTAAGAAGGAGTTCATCCGCAGAATATCAAGATTTTAATGACTTATTATCATTCTCTTTTTGAGTGTTACCACATTACTTTGCCAATAAATATACTTTTATGTCATTGTTTTAAATAGCTGCATAGTATTCTCTCCTCTTATTAGGCATATGGGTTTTCTGAGATAATTCCTCCTGTTGAACATTTACATTGTACTAGTTTTTTGATAGTCATACGAGAAATATTTATCAAATCTTACTGTCTGTCAGATACTGTTCAAAGAATTGACTTGAGTAAGATAAGGACCCTGTCTTGAGGAATTTACGTAGCAGAAGAAGACAGAGGATGAATGAACAAACCAACAAACGAGGGTGTTACAGATTTTTAATTGGCACCAAAAAGGCAATAAATAGGGGAGATGTGATAGGGCAAGGGGCTTTGGGGGAAGCAGCGTGCTGCTTTAGATAGGCAGGTTAGACTTCTCTGAAGAACTCTAGAGAAATGAGAAGATGTACAGAATATTGTTGGAAGAGGTCATGACAAGAGCAAAGGCTCTGACATGGTTATTTTTTCTTAATAGAGTAGCAAGTAATTAAAGACAAACTTTTTTTGAAACTTTTTTTAATAGAGAGGGAGAAGAGCATTGGGGAGGGAGCAGAGGGAGAGAGAGAGAATCTTAAACAGGCTTAATGCCCAGTGCTGAGCTGGGCGGGGGCTCGATCTCATGACCCTGAGATCATGACCTGAACTTAACTGACTGAGCCACCCACACACCCCAGAACCATTCTTAAAATTAATCTTTTTAAAAGCAAATTGAAGAAAGGGGACCTCTGTGATATTTCCAAATTTACACTAAAATGCTGTGTGAAGAGGGATACATTTCACAAATAGAATGAATGAGTGAATGGATAGAATATACCAAATCGAGTGGATCAAGTTCCCTGGGCAACTATAATAACATGCAACTAATGAAGAAAATAATTAAAGGAATTTTTATATAAGATAATGACTAAAAAGTTAGAGGTCTTTAGGAAACAGAAAAGCTGAGACAGCTTATCCATTCATTTTACAGATATCGAGCATCTGCTATGTGGTAGATGATGTTGTAAGCACTGAGGACACAGGAGTAAATAAACCAGATGAAAGACCTTCCCTAATGGGACTTCATGAGACAGATAGAACAAATATAAAATATTAGGTAACGTAACAAGTGTTTTGAAGAAAATCGAAAGCAGAATTTTATATAATCTCTATATTTTAGTAGTTTTAAAGTGATTTCCAACATGTGTTCTCTTACTACTTACAGCATTATTCTGCGATATGTCTAATACTAAAAAGGGAAAAATAATCATCTAATGTACTTACAATTTCAGTCTTATTTGTGTATTTCCAAATCGTATGCAGGAGGTGATCTCATCCACTCTTGTGATTTTAGCTGGCATCTGTTTGTAGTTGATACTTAGAACTACCCTTTCACGAAGAGTCTTGTTTCCTACCATTTTTATATGTCTGGAAAGCAATTTAAGTTTAAATATAGAGGAGAGATTACTCATCCCACCCCCACCCCCAGCCTGTCTCTTTATTCCATCATCATGGTTTTGTGTTATAGCGTTGTGTATGTCCTAGATTCTATGCTCTGTAATGATCTGTTCAGTACCTTAGTTCCAAGGTTGTGACTGAAGGTGGAGATGTATATAGTGCATCGAATTGTTGATTTTGAGTGTAGAATTGATGAACATGAGATGCTTAGGAAAAAAGTATAGGATAAATTTAAGATAATTAAGTACAGGATAAAGATAATTGGGTTGCTAATAAAATTTTTCAGTTTAAGATCAAAGTTTTATCTTGGTAATTTTTTCTGTGACTTGACAGTCTTTATTTGTTTGAACTTTCTAATGTAAATGTGTATTAAAATTTCACTCACATAATGTATTAAGTCTAAATAAATAAGGACTAAGAGATGTTCTGTAGCTCTGTCATAATGCAATTTAAAGATTTATTTCTTTAGGACTTTTAAGAAGTTTTGTGAGATTACAGTGAGTTTTTATTTCAGTTCATAATACTTAAGTGAATTAATTTTTGTGTGCCTTTTCTATATAGAGGGTCTTTTAAACCTTTCTCATATTTTCAGGTGAAGATTTGAGTTTTTAAAGCATTGATTTTATATTCTTGATATAAAGAGTTTGTGGTATAGTATACATAATGGTTTATTGGGAAATAGAAAAGTTAATATTCATAAGACTTCCCGGATTTTAAGTGACTCTATCTTTTTTTTCCAGGTTTGTTAAAGTTTTGCACTGTAGGGTTTTGTGGAATTGGGAGCCTAATTGATTTCATTCTTATTTCAATGCAGGTAAGTTAGTTTCAGTCTAAAAGATGATTTACTTTTCCATTCAAATTTGAGTTCTGTGATCTTTCCTGGTATATTTTAAGTATATTAGAAAGCACACTTATATCTCTTAACTGAGGCAAAAGACCCCACGGGCAGATTATCCCCTGATGGGAACTGAAACTACCCCCTCAGGCAATAAGGACTGCCCCAAACCAGCAAGACCTCACGTGACTGACCCCTAAGAGAGTGATCAACCTGACTTTGCTGCCCCTGCTGCATGTACCCACCGACCTTTGTCCCACATTTTCCTGATAAAAACTTAGAAGTGTTTTCAGCACTTTGGAGACAGTCTTTGAGACGTTAGTCCACTGTCTTCCCAGTGTTGACCTCACTGAAATAAATTCCTTTCTTGTTTCAAAAAAAAATTAAAATGAAAGTAAAAAAATAATAAATATATTAGAAAGTAGTTAGGAATACTTTTTCAGTTTTTCTTCAGATGCTACGTGTAACGGATTATAGCCATGTTTCCAAGTAACATTTCCCAACCTGTGTTCTACCAGTTAGTAGTTCTAAAAGACTGCTATCTTTTCATTAAAAAAAAAAGGATTCCGTGCTCAAATATGATTTGTAAATGTGAATTCAAATGAGATTTTTTTTACTGAATAACTTCTGAGAATCTTTATAATCTGTATTATGGATCTCTAATAAGGATTAAGATTATTTCTCAGATTTATTATTTCTTTTCCTGATAGTCACAGCCACATTTGTCAATTACTATAAAAGGATATTGATGGGGATCTGATATTCACATATGAACATATGGAGGCAGAAACAGTGTTTCCTTTTTTTTTTTTAATGGACAGGTACTGTATATTAATGTTCTCTTGGTTGTAAATGTTAGAAACTGAAATCCAGCTAGGTTAAGCCATAAAGAAAAAAGGACGGTCTGGGCGTTCTGTAGAAAATCTGGGAGTGGGGCTGGCCTCGGGCAAGACCAAATTCATACAACCAAACGATGTGTTCAGGAACTCTTCTGATTCCCCTCTCTGCTTCTCTGTGTTAACCTCATCTTTTCCCACTGCAGTGGTGTGGAGGCAGGCAGAGTGTGAAATGCTATCCTTTAGCATTTAAAAGTGCCACCAGATGTTTTACATTAAATTACACTGAACCGATTGTGGTTAACTTGTGAGGATTCTTAAATTAGAGAAGGAGATGAGTTTATCACAACTAATGTCACAGAACAGCATTTCAGTGAGCATTTATGGAGCACCCAGTGTCTTCAGCAGGAGTGTCAGTATGCATGTAGATCATCAGTTTTGGTCTTCTTTCCCATACAATATTTCCACTCCTCAATTCTGTCTGCTTGATGTTAATCCTTATGTTTTAAAAGAAAGTCAAAATCCAGGAGATTTTGGTAGCATACTGTGAGGAGGGTACCATACTGTGAGGAGGAGGCAGCATATGGACCAATAAGATACCAGAATTAAACAAGGAAAATATTTGGTTTTAAAGTTGGAATTTTCCTGTCTTTATTCATAAACATATGCCTAACCAAATATCCTGCCTTCTCCGACTGGGGGACAGGCAAGCAGGCATGAAGAGGCTAAGGTACTGGTGCACATATGCTTGGAAATGGATTTCTCACTTTAAACGAGGATCCAAGGAATTTCATGTATTATTGGGATTCTTTAAGATATCCAGAATTCAATGTCTTTGAAACCCATTTACTTAATATTTTCACACTAGGTTCTTTCTTTGGTGATGTCATTGCTTTATATAAAGCTTTACTTATATCAAATTATAGAGCTTATTTGATTCAGCAGCTGCTTTCTGGTACACAAATGCCTGAACTTTTGAGAACAAATTGTTCTTTTCTTAAAGATCTCTAGCTGAACCTATTGCATTAAGAATACTGAGGCAGGGGGCGCCTGGGTGGCACAGCGGTTGGGCGTCTGCCTTCGGCTCAGGGCGTGATCCCAGCGTTATGGGATCGAGCCCCACATCGGGCTTCTCCATTGTGAGCCTGCTTCTTCCTCTCCCACTCCCCCTGCTTGTGTTCCCTCTCTCGCTGGCTGTCTCCATCTCTGTCAAATAAATAAATAAAATCTTAAAAAAAAAAAAAAGAATACTGAGGCAGAATTAGAGTGTTTGAATTTCTGCAGTAAATTTCCCTAAGTAAGACATTTTAACAGGTATGGCCACGTTAGCTTTAGACCGCTTTCAGAATGGGGAAACAATAAGTTTTCAAATGTAGCCAAATGAGGGATAGCCTTATTCTACACGTCATTTAATATACTTAACATGTGACGTTGACTACTTTAGTTTTTAAGAATTATTTTTTCAGCAAATAAAATGTTTTTAATATAAATATCATAAATGATATTAATGTTTTTGTCCCAAATATATTTTTTCCAATTTCTCATAGACCGTTTACATTTGTACATCATCTTTTTGTTTATTCTTCTTTCTCATTCTCTCCATCCTGTTTTTTTTTTTTTTCTTTTTGCCATTAAATATTGTTCCCCAGTGAATAGCAATGTTTTTCTTTTGGGCTATGATCCCAGAAACATATTGTGCATGAACTCAAGACCTATAAAAACATACTTTGCTTCACAGTGTTTATAACAAAAATCCAGGAAAATCCTCTTTAAAAAAAATAGGTCTAGTTATTTCATCTTTGAACCAAAGTATATAAAGCATAATGCACATATTACTAAAGTAATCTTTACGTGTCACTATATTTACTGAAAATACTTTAATGAGTATCTATTTATTAATAAACTTTTGAAGTTTCTTTTTTTCTTAAAAAATATGGAAATGGCAGTGTGAATTAGTAGTATAAAATAATACATAGAATTAATTCAGCCCTTTTGTGCATTCAACAAAAATCTAAATCAGTGATATATGTGTAGCATATAGTCTTTCAATTATAGGTAACTGTTGTGTATAATTACTGTAAGGCAGTTCTGAAGATTTTAAAACAAACATTCTTTGTGCTTATGTATTTTATATATATGTTATGATGGATTGATTAGACATTTAATTTTTTATTAGAAAAAATATGAGACTATTTTGATTTCATTTCAGCTTCTTTCCTCACTCACGCAATCTGGATGTTTTTAACTATACGAAACCCACTGATGTGGAGTCTGCCAAACAAAAAGAAAAGAAAGTTTCCTCGGTTAAGTGGAGATAAGATAGCCACAAATCAGAAAGATGAAGATGGGTAGAGGGAAAATGGAAATATGACTTGGAGTGTAGAAAGTTGTTGGAAGGAAGTATGTCAGTGTACTTTGTGACAATTTAAAAAAATTCTCTGCATCATGGAAGAAATTGCTTTCATTTTTATTCCTATTAACATTACAGAGTAGATCTCCTTAAGGGACTAATAACTAGAAATTCACAGAAACAGCATAATTTCAAGACATTAATGAATTTTAAAATTTATAAAATATCTCATTAGTTTGATATTTAATATAGATAATTCATTTTAGCACTGAATTATATAGTGCTTCTGTGTTATTTTTTAACTTTTAGACACCAGGTTTGACTTTTCACACATAAATTTCTTTAGAAAAAAGTTTTTTACTATAGCACTGGAGTACACTAAGCATAGCATATACTATCGAAAATTTTGGCTGATTTGAACTGAATGCAATATACCTTGTGAAAAGTGTAGCTTTGTACCAATTAGAGGCAAGTTGAGAAGCTAAAAAAAGGTAGTTTTTAAAAGTGCTTGCTTTTTCTTTAGGACCTTGAAGTTCTAAATTTCATAGTTATCACTTGAGAAGTAATGAATAAAATAAAAGTTGATATGATAAGCTATAGAAAGTAGGTTTCATGCCATCGATGAAAATGGGTTTAGTGAGCACCAGTCAGGTATAATAAGTTGAGATCCTGCTCTAGAGGAAGTTAAATCTATCCCAGAAGTGTTCTGTAGCAAGATTCCATTTATTATCAGAAATAAAATGTTTCCTTGGGAACTGCAGATGTAAAATAAAAGTGAGTTATCTTGATTTTATCTTGTTTAAATTGTTTGAATTTTTTAAATTGTTTGAATTTAGTAAAAATTTTAAAAGCCTAGGCTTTTCAGTCTAGAGCATGAGCAGGGCTCAAGTTGTAGGTTCACTTGTGTGTAAGCCAGTTTGTTTTGTCCAAGACATAGCCTACTCCCTTGCCCTGTAACATACACATACCGTTGATCAAAGGAAGGAATAAACCTGTAATCACCCAATATCTGTTACCAGTACTACAAAAGTTGATCAAAGTCCTTGATAGTTCAGTAGATGTAGGACAGCAGTATATAAAAACCAGTAGACATTTTATAGATATCAAGTCTTTCAAATAGCCCTCTGTATTATTTATTTAATCCTGATGTGATTTGTTGGGGAAATAAACTGGAAAACTGAGGAGACTGATAATTTGTGTAGCCTCTGCTCTGTCATGTGACCTTAATTAGGTAGATTTCACTTAGTTCACTTTTCCTGTGGACAGATATTTATTTAGTGAATTAAAGGAAATGTTCAAAAACGAAGAGTATCTTTGTTTTGTTCTTTTATTTATTTATTTTTAAAGATTTTATTTATTTATGTGACAGAGAGACAGCCAGCAAGAGAGGGAACACAAGCAGGGGGAGTGGGAGAGGAGGCTCATAGCAGAGGAGCCCGATGTGGGACTCGATCCTGGTACGCCGGGATCATGCCCTGAGCCGAAGGCAGACGCTTTAACGACTGCGCTACTCAGGCGCCCTGTTTTGTTCTTTTAAAGATTCTATTTATTTATTTGACACAGAGAGAGACAGCCAGTGAGAAAGGGAACACAAGCAAGGGGAGTGGGAGAGGAAGAAGCAGGCTTCCAGTGGAAGAGCCTGATGTGGGGCTCGATCCCAAAATGCCGGGATTAAACCCTGAGCTGAAGGCAGATGCTTAATGACTGAGCCACCCAGGTACCCCAAAAACAAAGAGTATCTTAAACTGGTTTTGAGACTAATCCCAAAGCTGTGTTTTCTTCAGGAGATATAATGTATGAATCTTATTCATTTCTTGAGGAATGATGTTTATATTGGTTATTTAGGATTAATACTAACCAGTCTTTACATCAAATGGAGTCAGGGGGTCTGCATGCATAACTTCTGGCACTTTGTAGGAATCTTGGTGTTTAATTTAAATGTGACTAATCAGATGGTTTTAATGGCCTCATGTTAAAATTAACCACACACAGAAGTCAGCTATGAACACAAAAATGTAATTTGACTTTTAAAAGAATATATTTTTGGGGAAAAGAACTGGGATGGACACAGGTGGCATCATTGTCCTCTAATTGCAGGTAGTTGAGTCATTTTACTTTTTTCACCATGTTAATAGGTCTTTAGGAGATGATTTAATCTTGCCAGTGTTAGTATTTGCATTCTTCATATGGAGAAACTCTTAAGTAGGTTAGATCACATAAAAGGTGCATTGATAGAGTCATATAAAGTGTTCTTAGTTTTCCTTTTTCTCCTTAATTCATTCATAACATTTGAAAGTTGTAAGATAATTTGAGTTACCTAAGCTGATATGACTTCAATGACAATGCAAAGACATTAATGTGGGAGCATAGGTAGATAGCTATTGTTAAAGGTTAGGTATTAAAGTACTTACTAGTAACCACATTTTTTTCTTTAATTAATTTATTAAATGTCACCTAAATATATTCAAGCAAAAATACATATTCCACTAACAAAATCAAAAATTTATAAATTACGAACAAAACTACAGTATTAATAAAGTTCACATAAAGTAAGCTCTCTTCTGGTATGGTAAAAAATATATATATATAATATAAAATTTTTTATTTTAACCTTTTTTAAGTATACAGTTCAGTGGCATTGACATTCAAAATGTTGTACAACTGTCACCATGATCTATTTCCAAAACTTTTTCATCACCCCAAACAGAAACTGTGTACCCATTAAGCAATAGCTCCCCATTTCTCACACCTCCCAGTCCCTGGTAACCTCCGATCTACTTTCTGTCTCTATGAATTTGCCTATTCTAGGTATTTCATATAAGTGGAATCATATATTTGTCCTTTTATGTATGGTTTATTTCATTTTAAATAATGTGTTCAAGGTTTATTGATATTGTGGCATGTATTAGAACTTCATTCCCTTTTATGGCTGAAGAATATTCCATTGTATGTATATACCACATTTTGTTTAGTTCTTCATCCACTGATGGACACTCGGATTGTTTCCATGTTTGGGGTATTATGAATCACTTTGCTATGAATATTTGTGTATAAGTATCTAATTAAGACCCTGTACAGTTCTTTTGGGTATATGCTTAGGAGAAGATAAACTTTTTTTTTTTTTTAAGATTTTATTTATTTGAGAGAGAGAGAGGGAGAGAGTGGCAGAGGGAGGGGGAGAAGCAGGCTCTGCTGAGGGAGGAGCTCCCTCCACTGAGCAGGGAGACCCACGTGGGGCTCGATCCCAGGACCCTGGGATCATGACCCGAGCCGAAGGCAGACGCTTAACCAACTGAGCCACCCAGGTGCCCCAAGATAAGCTTTTATATAAAGCTAATCGAAGAGAATATCTTCGTGACCTTAGATTGGTTAAGTCTTTTCAAACAAGATCCCTAAATTGTAAATCATAAAGAAAAAAAATTAGTGAATTTGAATACCTTAAAATTAAGAAATTGTGTTTTAAAAAAGATACCATAGGTGTGGACCAACTTAACACTTAATAGACTGAATAAAAGGATATTAGCAGCAGGAATTGATATGTAGGATATACAAATCATTTCTGCAAATCAACAAGAAAAGATAGATCCTAGTAGTTAAATGAGTATAGTAAACTAATAGGTGATTCACAGAATCACCCAAATAACTAATATATAAATAAATACTTCAGGGCATTTACTCTAAAAAAATTGTAGTGCTCTCCACAAGGGGTCATGTGCAAAGATTTTTGTCTGTTGTAGCCTGTTTGTGGTAGCAGGAATTTGGAATCAACCCAGATGTGTGCACGAATAGGAGAATGGACGCATCCTCTAACACTAGGCTGCAATTACGGGCACTTACCTAGATGTACATACGCCACATGGAAATGTCTTAAAATTACAGCATACTGTGACAATAGTTTAAAACTGAGCAAGGTCCACAACAATATTATTTGGGCAGATTAAAAATACATATTCAAAGAACATGTTTTTAAAAAATAAATATGTATCCAGCTCATATACTAAATTAAGTGTATGCTCATTATTTATGTGGGCAGATGGTGAGTAGGGGTTGTAGAGAATTAGAGTGGAGATCAGAGGTAAAGAACAAAAAAAGGAATTTGGTGACCACTTCTTAACATTCGTAACTTTAATGTATATTCCTTTTTCCTGGTTACTCTTTTTGCTATAGACTTTGCACTTATAGAAAAACCTACCTCTTTAAGTAAACAATTCAAGATTTTTTTGCATTTAAGCTGCAAATAAAATTTCATGGTAATGAGAATCAGAAACAAATTAAAGAAGAATTTAAATTCCAGCCAGTGCCTCCAAACCACCACCATTTCCATAGGAGAGTGTGGTAGGACAAAAGATACCCATGTCAAATCCCGGGAACCTGGGAATATTACCTTATTTGAAAACAGGGTCTTTGCAGATGTGATTAAGTTAGGGATCTAGATATAAAGAGATCATCCTGGATTATCTGGGTGGGCCTTAAATCCAATGACCAGTGTCCTTATAGGAGACAGAAGAGGAAAAGATAGACACAGCAAAGAAGGCGTTGTGAAGACCAAGACAGATTGGAGTGACATGGCCATAAGCCATGGAATGCCAAGGAGTACTGATTGCTGTCAAAGACTAGAAGAGGTTTAGAACAGATTCTCCCCCTTAGAGTCTCTGTAGGGCATGGGGCTGTTGCAGATAACCTTGATTTTAGACGTCTGGCCGTAGATCAGTGAGAGTAAATTTCTCCTGTTTTAATCCACTAAGGTTTGTGGTAACTTGGTACAGTAGCCACAGGAAACTAACAGAGAGGGATATGACGTTGCTTTCTTGTGGTTTTAAGGCTTCTTACACAAGAGACCTTGATACCCATTATACAAAACAGCTTCCCACAGTGTCGTGGCCCTCCTGTTTCCCCTTTTGGAAGATCAAGACCTGTAGCAACCTCTTGGTCCATGAACTGGACCCACAGATTTTGGAAATCTGCCCCAGCTTATCGAATGGAAATGCTTCATGCTGTAGAATTTGGTTTCAGGCTATTTCTTAGCAGAGAACCAAACTTATAATTTTAGGTTTCATACTCTGTTGTCAATGAACAAATGGACATAGGCATATTTAACTGAGTAAACAATTTCCCAGCATGGGATATTTTAAAGATTTTATAATTAGCAATTTAATAATATACTCAAAGGAATTTATAATTGGCACATGTATTGTACATAAGTATATATACGATGCTTAAAAACATTTAATTTTATTTTGGTGAGGGAATATGGATATGAATAATTGAAAATTTTACAACAGGTAGTTTTCTTAAATATTAAGTAGGATGAACAATTTCTTCTTTGATGAGATAGTTCATAGAAAAGTATATTGACAATACCTTTTAGATGTCATTTAATGTCATGGTCATACAAGATGTAGAACTTAAAAAGTACCCTATGGATCAGCTTGTTCTATTCCTCTTTATATGGACACAAAAACCTGAGATCCAGAGAGGATTCCTCCTACAGCTAGTTATGGACAGCCTTCTCTTCCAGTTCTCCTTTCCTCTGGTGCTTTCCCACGGTGACTGAATTTCTTAGTCTTTGGGGCAGCTCTTCAGATTGTTTTAGCAGAGACTAGCAACGAGAGCCGTGCTTTGGTGATCTGGCAGGGGGCACTGAAAACTAGTGAGTTATCCCGTGTTTTCGGCTACAAGTAACAGAAACCTCAATTTAAATTTTCTTTAATAATATGGTTGTTTACTATATCATACCAAGAATCTAGAGATAAGGTAGTTTTAAGATTTGTTCATTTAGAGCTAAAGGACATAATGGAGGACCCTCCCTCCCATTCCCCTTCCTTCCTTCCTTCCTTCCTTCCTTCCTTCCTTCCTTCCTTCCTCCCTCCCTCCCTCCCTCCCTCCCTTCCATTTCTCCCTCTATCCTTTGTTCTTTCGCTTTGCCATCTTCAGATTCTTTGATTAGTATCACTTCATTATATAGTGACTTTCAGAAAAAAATCCACCCCCCCATTTCTTCTTAAAGGCAGATATGCCAACAATGAACTTGCATCCTGGGTGGTTGGTCAGAATTGGATTCCGTGCCCAGCAGACCTAGTCTCTGGAAGGAGGTGTGGAATTCCGTGATAGAACTGGTTGTCGAGGTGCCACAGTTACATAGTTTGAGTGGAGAGAAATGGTACTAAAATGGCTAAGTTAGATACCGAGTTGGATCACGCATTACCAGGTGATAAAACTGTATCCTTTGAGGCTCTCTTCTCTACAGAACAGAGGAAACAAAACAAAAACACAGAAACAACCCCTTACTATTTTTCTACATGTTAACTACTAACTTTACAGGATTGTAAAACATGTGGGTCCTAATTGGTTTTTGGTTGGTTTTACATTTCCCGAGAGAGGCAGGTAAGCCTGAGGTAGGCTTATTAGAAATGCATGATATGAAAAGATCACCTAATCCTATATTTTCCTTATTTCCAACCTTGAATACTTTTTTTCAACAGGAATAAGTGTGATTGTTAGGGGAGATGACAAAGGAAGAAAAAGAGAATGGGACAAAAGTCCTGGTTCCTAGCTATACACATATTCCTAATTAGGCAGTTTTTTTGCCATATGATTTGGTTTATTTCTACAGGCTGGGCTTTACTTTTTCTTTGTTCCCCTCATATAATCTCACAACATGTTGTGACTCGTAGTCACTCATTGTTCTCTTTCTCGGCTTAATGCTCAGAGTAGTTTCCTCTGGGACCTTGGCCACTAAAAAGGTTTTCTTTTTTTTTTTTTTTTAACTTCAAAAAAATATTTATTTATTTATTTATTTGCGAGAGAGAGAGAGAGAGAGAGAGAGAGAGAGAGAGAGCGCGCGCGCGCGCGCGCAGGGGTAGGGGCAAAGGGAGAGAGAGGGAGAGAATTTCAAGCAGACTCCAGCTGAGAGCGGAACCTGACACAGGGTTCCATCCCACGACCCTGAGATCAGAACCAGAGCCACAATCAAGAGTCGAAACGTATAACCCACTGAGCCACCCAGGCACCCCAAAGTTTTATTAAAATCTTAAATAACATTCATAAATGTCAAACCAAATGAATTTAATCTTTGGAAAATAAGTCAAAGTGCATAACAGTACCCAGCATGGTATTTAGCACAAAAATGCTTTGTGTTATTCGAATATTAATATTTATAGTTCACTAGTATAAGCTCTTTGTGGGCAGAGATTGTATCTCATTCACTGTTATATGTATAATGCCTAGCACAGGGCCTGGAGTGTTGTAGGAATTCAGTATTTGTCAAATAGTTTTAAAAACCAAACTTATTTTTAAAATGAAGCATGCACTACAACAGTGTTCTTCAAACTCTGGTTGTATAACCCCTGAAAGAATTTTTTTAAAAATCCCTACCCTCCACACGTTTTTAAGTTGACATTTAAGTTTTCCATCATAAGTTTAAATAGTTGCAAAGGATATAATTTCTGGTTTGCAAATATTGACATATTTAAATAAAACTGTTACATCAATTTAAAAATGTATCCAACAGAATATAAATACCATAGAATTTTAAATATCATTCATTTAAAAAAGACATGAATGAACCCTTCACTAACCATTGTGATTTTTACATAGTTTCATTTTCTCCTTGAATGTGTATTTCTAGTCCTTTCTCCCACAGAATTTTATCCTAATGTAATATATTTTTATGCTTGAAAAATCTTCTACTGATCAGTTTCATTATCATCATTTTCATGATTCATTAAAATTAAAAGATTGTAAAATTTTCTGTAATTACTGGATTGTCATAGTTGTTGATACACAATTGATCAAAACAGCATAAGCATATTACATATTATAAAAATAATTTTGCAAATTATTTTTAAGCAAAAAAGTAAAATGTTACTGGGAATGCATCTTTTGAAGAAGATGAGGCAGAGCGAGCATATTTTTGGACTCTTGATTAAAGGAAATTTCCTCAGGAACCTGGGTAGCTAAGTTGGTTAAGTATCTGCCTTTGGCTCAGGTCATGATCCCAGGGTCCTAGGATCTGCCGATCAGGGAGCCTTCTTCTCCCTCTCCCTCTTGTGCCCCCTGCTTGTGCTTTCTCTCACTCTCAAATAATAAATAAAATCTTTTTTAAAAAGTGATTTAAAGGAGATTTCCTGAAGTCTACCATTTTGAATTATCCCTTTGTTTGGCACATCAGAGGCAATGTCCTATATCATAAGACCTGCTCTGATGGCAGGTGTGGTTTATGTCCTCAAGTTGGAGAAGGGATCACAGAGAGAGGGAAGTGGAATGGGGAGCTAACATGATGCCTCCACCATAGCTTGGTATCAGGTGGATCACTTTTACAAAGAGTATTTATGGGAATTAAGGATCTCAAAATTGATTTCCTGAAACCATCTGGGCGAACATACACCTTGGTAAATCTTTGTGTGCCCCTAAAACTACAGTTTGAAGATTGCTACCTTAAAGAATAATTTGTAGAGATCGTGTTAACTGGATTGTCAGAAATGTGATGAAGTGGGCAAGATGACTAATGAGCATGTGTTGTTTTTTTCTATCTCTTCCATTTTACATAGTTCTGGAAGGACTGTCAGTCATACTACCTCACCTTCCACAGGGACTGGCCTAGCCAATCACATTAATCCTATTCCCTTGGCTATAGTAATTTGTCCAGCAGTGGGCATAAAACCCCCAATCAGTCCTTCCCTGGAATTGGTATACAAACACTGAGGAAGAAAATTATACTTTCTTTCTGAGCTTTGAAGATGTAAATCTGGAGCTGTTGGCAAGCAAGGAGGAGTACGGCTCTGCAGAATGAAGGCAGGAAGAGCTAAAAGGCCCAGAGGCCAGACCAAGGGCCTCAGGGGGCATGGAATAAAACCCTTGAGGCCTGGGTTCCTGCAGCTCTTTTGATCCTGTGATCCTCCCCAATATCCTTTTCAGCTACAGGAGCCACTAAGTTACTTTTTTTTTTTTTTTTTTTTTTTTTTTGCTTAAGTTAGTTTAAGTTGCATTTTGGTGCTGCTGAAATAATTTAGTAGCAACTGAGCAAAGTAAACACAAAGTATTGTGAAAACGTCTTTTGTAAAATGATAATTTTGGAAATTTTCTCTTCTAGATCGTTGGACCTTCAGATGGAAGTAGTTACATTATAGATTATTATGGAACCAGACTTACAAGACTGAGTATTACTAATGAGACATTTAGAAAAACACAGCTATATCCATAAATATTTTTAAAAAGAAACAGTAAGTCACATGCATTTATAATCTTTATTATGGTATATTATCTGTATAAAATTATGAAAATGTGAGCGCCACAGGAAATTTAAGGAGGTCATCTAATGTTACAAACCTCTAGTTTTGCTTACCTAGAAACAGGTCTCCATTTGCCTGAAACATCTCTAATCTTTTGTAAAGCATTTTTATTGCTCCTACAGTTCCTGATTCAGTCTCTCTTTTGCAGAGATTACGGTAGAAGACAGAGTTCACAACAAAAAGATAACATCAAAGCAAAAAGATATTTCATAGTATTACATGCTGGTTATGAGGAAAGTATGTGTTGTAGAGAGTTCAGTACAGCATATCTTTCCTGCTCTTCTGCTTTCCTGGGGTCAATATGATCCTTAAACCTCTTCCTTCTCTTCTTCCCTAAACCTGAAGGTTGACTGAGTCTTAACCCAGACCTACTATAAGTACTTACTACCTAAAGTTTGGCTGTGTCCTTGAGAATTATTAACTGGCCGTAGCTTTACATAAGTAGTACTCTTGGGTCAGTCAGAGATATCATCAGTCTTCATGGTTCAACTCTCTGGTTCTCTAAGGCTCTGTTACTACAAGGTTTTTATTTCCAGGGCTGTACATTAGTCTATTCTAATAAATAATCTTCCAATAATGCTAGATTTTTCTCAGGATTTTGATAGACTATCAGGAAAATGATTCCCTAGCACAATCTCCTCTGCAGTGGAGAAGTCCTATATAACATGTAGGGAGCGGGGTACTTCTTAGGTCATAGTTCACTTTGAACCATCTAGCAGCTCTCAGAGGGAGAAGGCAGAGAGAAAGATAAGCTAGACTGTTGTTGTTTTTTTTTTTTAAGATTTATTTATTTGAGAGAGAAAGAAAGAGCACCCGTGCGAGCAGTGTGAGGGGCAGAGGGACAGAATCCTCAAGCAGACTCCCCACTGAGCATGGAGACCACCATGGGCTCAGTCCCAGCACCCAGGAGATCATGACCTGAGCCAAAACCAAAAGCCGGAATCCCAAACTATTGAGCCACCCAGGCGCCCCAAGACAGGCTGATGTTTTGGCCATAGTCCTAGTCATCGGGTTTTCAGTTGATTCTGTCTCAGAGCATGCTTCTAGAGGCCAGGAGAGGAACAGACATTTATTTTCTATGTTGTAGTGTATAAATAGGGTATGAAGTATAATTCTGCCACGAAGGCAGGTTTCTTTTCTTTTTTCACATAAAATCATGGGATCTACTTTATAGTTATTTTCTTTTTTCTTTTTCTTTTTTTTTTTTTGAAGATGTTATTTATCTATTTGACAGAGAGAGACAGCCAGTGAGAGAGGGAACACAAATAGGGGGAGTTGGAGAGGAAGAAGCAGGCTTCCCAGCGGAGCATGGAGCCTGACGTGGGGCTCGATCCCAGGGCTCTGGGATCACGCCCTGAGCCGAAGGCAGATGCTTAACGACTGAGCCACCCAGGTGCCCCTATAATTATTTTCATGAGAGTTGAACCCTGTTAGGATCTGAGGAATTTATTCAACTGATTGTCCAAAAAGTTTTTCAAATCTTTTCTTATAAACTATAAGAGTCTTTACATCTAAATGAAGCTTTGAGATCCACCTGCCTCTTCTTACCAGGGAATACATTGAAGCCTGAGTAAGTCGAGACTAAGCTACGGCTAGTCAGTACGAAGCTGAATGTAGAATCCAGGGTTTGGGTGCCTTGCCTTCATGCTTCTGCCCCGCCCACCCCACCCCATCCTCCACCAACGCTGTCATTTTGCAGTAAGCATCTTCATTTTGGAAATTGTAGGCCCAACTTTGTGAGAAAGCATGTATAGTTTCACATAGCCCTATTTTCATACTGTAAATTGTTGTGTCTCTTTCAAAAGTATACAGATTGTTTTTAAACCATAATGTGGAAAAATTAAGCAAATGCAATTTAGAAAGTAGTTTCATTCTCTGGTAGTCTATTATATAAACTTTTAATTGGGATTCCAGACTCAGATTTGATATTTAAAACTTGAGGGGCTCATTGAGAAGGCAGATCTCTGCACTGTCATTCACACGATCTCCTACAGAAATATATAGAAGCATTCCAAGACAAAGAAAAAAAATGTCCTGAGTAAATGAAGCGTTAAAATGTGTATCTACAGTAACCTCATTTGAGTCTTAAAATCCGGTGTTTTAACGTATTTCTTTTTTCTGTTTTAGGATTTGGGCTTCCTTGATTCCAATAGAGCACTCTCAGTATGTGGATTTCCAGATTTTCCTTTCTTCTTCATATACCACTTTATGGATTCTATATAACTTTTTGTTGTTGTTGATATTTTTTGTTTTGTTGCTTTACTTAAAAGCGTATTATTCTGAGATTTATGTAATTGGATTTTCTTTGAGAGCCATGTGATGACTGAGTCTTAGGCTACTGTCTCTATGAGATAGATAGCTTATTACCCCGATATTCTTTAATGTTTTTTCCAAAGGCAAGTTGCCACTTGTCATTTTCGCTTCTGAAAAATAAAAATATGACTTATTCACATTTTTTCTTTAGTGCTTTATTATCAGGAAAACCTTCAATGTTGAATATAGCTGTCTTCCACATTTTGATCCTTCAAAGCAGTTAACCCACAGTGTGAACAAACACCATGCACTATACTTCCTGGGGCCGCAGTTGTGTAATGAGAACCCACCTGTTTTTCTGCAGCTTTCAGCTCGGTCTCTGCCTTGGTATCCGTGGAGCGAAAGATCACCAGGGAGTCTGAAACCTTGAGGCGATGTGGATACTCTGGCACCGATTCAGGTCTCTGAAGTGTGAACCTTTTCCTTTTTGCTTTGGGAGTGACGCACTAGCTTTCGGAAGACCAGCTGCTGACTCATCTCGCGCGGTAGTTGTATTGGAAGCTGGATGGACAAGGTGGGAACACCAGACAGATGATGAATGTCTCCCATCTGCTAGCGCTGCCGGGCAGATGCGGGCACAGTGCCTTACGGGATGCCCTGGCATCTGAGGGAGGCCACCCCTGTGCCTTTGCACCGCCTCCCTCACCACGTTTGGCAGGGTTGTAAGAGGATGGAAATACAGGAAATGTTATGTCCTCAGAATACTGTCTGTCATCGTCATGCTTTCTTGAGTAACAGGTATAACGATCTCACAATTACCCGCTCCTCAAGAGTAAGAACCATGATATTTTATTCCTCATTTTACTCAAAAGTATACAGTTATAATACAGTTAGCTTCATAACACGTTAGTCATGCAGTAACGGCTTCTGCAGTTGGTGGGAGATGATGCGGTATTGATACGTGAAATGAATTTGGATTCATTCCTCATGTACGCCAGGAATGGCCTCTTGGATTCATTCGTTAGTTAAAATACCGAGTGTCTGCTACGTGGGAGGCACTGTTCTAGATGCAGGGGTGCAGTAGTGAACAAAACACAAACATGCCTGCCCTTCAGGAGCTAATGTTCCCTGGGGACCGACTTTTCACAGTGATAGTGTTTTCGGCTGCAGTTAAGCTAGCTGGTTGATGCCCATTTTCTAGTATTTCCTAGGTCCTTTTGGTTGCAAACAGTGCTTTGGAGTTTAACCTCAGGGTCCCCTAAGCCCAGATTTGAAAATCTTAATGTTTCTACAGCCATGTAAGTTCAATTATGTAAGAAATACCTGCAATCAAATCTTGAAAAGTAATCTTGATTCTTGCATGATTGTTAGTTATTAACTTGGCCAGTGGGAAGTCTTTTTCAAAGCAGGTGCTTCTCAAAGTATTTATTCATATAAGCTGTACTCTGAAAGGATTGTAGATAAAATCTAGAAATAAAGTCTCTTCACAATATATTCTTAAACCCATAGATTTTATTTTCTCTATAATTTCCTAAATTTACACGACAAGAACAGTTCAGATTTTCCGGTTTGCCTAATTCTCTGTTGCCTAATATATGTCATTCTTTAACAAATGGTTTTTCTGTGTCTTATTATATTTATTGTTTATGTAAATGCATCGGATGCATACAAATGCAGTTGTTGTCTTGTTTTGCTTTCATGAAACACTATTTTATTTTGGCTGTTTGTTAGTAGTGTCTGTGTGTACAGATCCTATTTTGAGGCCTCTGTATGAAATGTTCATATGATAACTCTGCTTTTAGGGCAGGGCCAAAATTGTGAGATGGATTAGCGTGTCGTTCCTTGGGTTACTTCTAAACCGTCTAGGATGGGATGGAATGGGTTCTTTCAATGCTACAGAAACAGTGTTTCTATAGAAATATTTTCAAATGATACTACTTTAGCCTGAAAGAATTAGTACAATTTCCAGAAGTACCTCTTTACCCGGGAGGATTTCTTACCTACACTGTATTAAAATAAAAGACCTCTTTAGGACATCAAAGATTGTGCTGTGTGTATGGCCAGCATCTGTTCATGGAATTCCTAGGACTGTAAGAAATATTGGTTTGTGGGTATGTTTTGTTTTACAAAAAAAAAAAAAAAAGTGTCTTTTCCCCTTATTTTAACCTAGATGCTTAAGGCTAGGTTAAGCATCTAATACTGCTAGGCAGCTAGGAAGCTAAAATAGATCTAATAGCAAGAACTAGCAAAAAGAAAAATTAGTTCTTAAAAAGTACGTCGAAGATGTCAGTTCCTATTCCTCATTCAGACACCTTAAATGTAGATATTCCCCAGGCTTCTGGCACCTTCTCTCTTCCTTTCTCTCATGAAGTCAGCATCCATTTTGCTTTTTTCTATTTACAAAATTAATACAAGTATAATGCAGAAATTATGGGAAAACGCCAAAAGAGTACGAAGAAAAAAAACTCATTTCACAGTTCAAAGATAACGACGTTCATATTTTTATGTATTCCTGGTAGTTTTTTTATGCATTAGCTTCTTCACAAAAATGGTATATTATCCATACTGTTTTGTATCCTGCTTCTTCATATTGTAAAGATTTTTCTGTTTCAATAAATATTCTTTTACAACATTATTTTTAATGGCTTACAACATTATTTTTAATGGCTGCGGAATATTCCATGTCTGTATCATTATTTATTTATGTAATTCCTTTATGTATTCTTTGGTATTTAAGTTATTCCAATAAATCAGCAACACACATGTATGATTCTTTTTTTCTCTAGAATTGCCATTCTTTTTTTTTTTTTTAAGATTTTATTTATTTATTCGACAGGATAGAGACAGCCAGCGAGAGAGGGAACACAAGCAGGGGGAGTGGGAGAGGAAGAAGCAGGCTCATGGCGGAGGAGCCTGATGTGGGGCTCGATCCCACAACGCCGGGATCACACCCTGAGCCGGAGGCAGACGCTTAACCGCTGTGCCACCCAGGCGCCCCTTGAATTGCCATTCTTAGTCAAAAAATAATCATATATTAAAGTTCTTGATACCTATATACAGTCCTAGTTAACCAGGGTAATGGAGAAGTATTGGGGAATGATAGCAAATTGATTAGTTTGGCACAGGATGCTGAATAATTACATTATCTAATGCCCTCCAGAAAGCTTCAAGATAGAAGCTTTTTATGAAGGAGTAAGTAGGAGGTGATCCCAAAAGAAACCGGTGTAGTGTGAACATGGGGAAACAAAAGAAGGCAAAGTATGTGACCATGAAGTGAATGCTTAGTCTCAGAGATGAGAGACTTAAAGAGAGGAATAGATTATCCAAGAAAGAAAGAAGAAAGATCCCAGTGCACTGAAGGAAAGAGAAGTCTCCCAACATCCTTCCTGCTTATTCTTCCAATATAACATGTAGCTGGGCCCACCAGGCCACATCCTGGTTGATACCAACTTTATCAACTTTTCCATTAAAGCCAAACTTGACTTAGTATAGTCAATGATTGGCTATGTGTTTGCCAAGTGTATCCCTTGAATAACTGCATAATGGCTGAAATTGAGAAATTGGGGCTGAAGTATCGTATGACTCTAAAGATTGCCAGGGATCCAAGATTTGAAGGACTACCATTCACACACAAAGGAACCTATGCAGATGACCGCTTAGTACAGAGAATAACTCACAAGTGTTACATTGTGGCCACAGTTGACCAGGACCTTAAATGAAGGATCTGAAAGATCCCTGGAGTGCCCGTGTGCATTTCTAACCAGAGGTACAATATTGAGTGGATGCCAGATGATTATGGAGCCCCTCAGTCCTAATTCTCAAAAGATAGGAGTTCGTCTGCCTTCCTTTACCAACTTTTTCTGTTGCCCATTCATATAATAATAGGCTGTGGCATGAATTATTACTCCCTTTATCCATTTGCTCGGTTATAAGCTGAGTATGGTTAAATACACTCACTTTTTGACATTGTTTTGAAAAAAAAAAAAAAAGTAGGAAGCTAATCTCAATGGTCTTTATTCTCCCCTACTGAGAGGGAAGGGAAGATAGGTAAATACAGAAAATGAGTAAAGTTACTAATTAAGAATGAATCAAAGAATTCTGAACAGCACCAAGTACCCAAATGTAGCTGAGTTGATGAGCATAGTAGCTGTTACTTATTCCTATTACCTCTCTCTCTCTTTTTTTGGTAAGATTTATTATTTGAGAGAGAGTGCGTGAGCAGGGGGAGGGGCAGAAGGAGAGTGAGAATCCCAAGCTGACTCTGTGCTGAGCACAGAGCTCGATGTGGGGCTCGATCCCACAACCCTGAGATCATGACCTGAGCTGAAATCAAGAGTAGGACACTTAACCAACTGAGCCCCCAGGTGCCGCTCGCTCGCTCTCTCTCTCTAAAGTAATCTCTATAGCCAATGTGGACTCAAATTCACTACCCTGAGATCAAGAGCCAGATGCTCTACCAACTGAGTCCGTCAGGTGCTCCCTTATTATCTTTTTAACTAGAGCCTACTATCTTAATACTTAGTAAACGTAGCAATGCTCTTAAAGCTAGTCCTTGTCTGATGGAGACAATGTTATCTACCTTCTTAGAAAATAGATATTTTTAGGAAAGATATAAAAATATTAAGGCTTAAATTCTTAAAGTTTCAAGAAGATTCTAACTTGTTAAAATGTCCTTTTACCACTTTCCATGTCCAGGATGTTATGCTAAGCTCATTTTATATTTTAAATGACTTAGTCCTCACAACATTTCTGTAGGGTCTTTCTAAAGAGTTAATATCATCATCCCCACTTTCCAGATAAGCAAATTGAATCCCACAAAAATTGAAGGACTTGCTCAAGGTCATGAAATAAATGTTGAAGCCTGGATTGAGACCCAGGTCTGTACCTGCTATCCTGCCTACCATGGGATAGTTACAACTGTCTAATTCTATGAGACACTGCTAATGACTGTAATAAGAGTTTTTCTTAATATGTTGTTTAATGTTTTCAGTATGGAAATTATCAGCCTATGCCGAGCCTTTTTACTTAACCGATAGTTTGCTGATTTTTTAAAACACTCATTTATTTAAACTTCTCAAATTTGCATCGTGCAGATGCCGACATGCTTTATGAATATCTAAATGAGACTATGACAAAGGAATGATTTTCTAAAGCCCAAAGATTTTCCTGCTGCCACCTTATCTGACGTTTGCAGCACTTGCTGGACCAAAAGTCTGCTTATGCTTGTATGACAAGGAGAGAGATGTTAGGTAGGACCATGCTGTCATGCTCTGCTTAGTCCTGCTGAGGTCAGATGATGACAGAAATCTGTAGATGGTGGGATTGCAGGTGTTTTTTACTTAAGGTGGATTTTTTTTTTTTTTGGCTTATCTGAATTTTCTAACTTTTCCACAATAAACAAGCGTTATTCGCATGCACGTATTTGACGCAGTAAGTGACAGTATGGGTAAATTAGAACAAAGAACCCAAGAAAATCTTGTTCTCTTCCTCCCCTCTCCTTCCTCCTCAAGATACACTTACCCTAATCTCTGATGTGACTCTGACTTTAAGGACTAGATAATACGTTCAAAAGAAAAAGGCAGATCTAACACATGATACCAAAGGTCTGACATCCAACCAGTGCAGTTGGATGGGAAAGGCATCAAAGCAGGACTGTGGAATCAGGCCCGCGTCTGTATCCTGTCTTTGTCACTTGTTTTGTGACTGAGCACATAACAGTTCTGAGGCCCTCTGTCTTCATATAAATAGGGATCATAATACCAGTTAGAGGATGTTGAGAGATTAAAATGACAGAGATAACAGTCATTATTTATTGAACATACTTTAGAGGAATGGAATTCATTAGGCTTTGAGGGGAGCATCTGGAATTTGCAAGGGCTTCCTCATACTTGGGCTATAGTGTAATTATACCTTGCGTGAAATGCCAGTGGACTTGAAAGTTCCTTTTACAGAAGGAAGGTAAGATGTGTTCTTGGGACATTACTTACCTACATTTTTCTTATCTCTATTATCGCTATTGTTACATGTAACCCCTCTGAGTAATAAGGGCCAAAAATGTCTCCTTTCTCAAGAAAGTGCTCTTTTTTTAAAGATTTTATTTATTTATTTATTTGAGAGAGAAGGTACATGAATAGGGGTGGGGAATGGCCAGAGGGAGACGGAGAGAGAGAGGAAGAAGGAGACTCTCCACTGAACAGGGAGCCCAACACGGGGCTCGATCCCAGGACCCTGAGATCATGACCTGAGCTGAAAGCTGATGCTCAACTGACTGAGCCCCCCAGGCGCCCCTGAAGAGAGTGGTCTGACTGGCACCTTCAGTGCTTTGAGACTTTCTCGCATAAGAGAAGGGTGCGATGCGGCAGATTTTGCTTTTGTTGCTTTTTCATTTGAAGTTCTTTGGAGATATTTATCTAATACATTTAGAAATGTTGCCGTGAGGCAGAAACGTTGCTACTTTCAGCCCAAATTAAGGTTAATTGCAAGCAATCGCTCCACATGCAACAGAAGGTCGCTCTTGCCCCGTCAATGTTATCAGAATATGCCAAGCATGTGGAGAGTAAAACTTGAAAAATGATTAAGGTTAGAGCTCTCTGGGCTGCATATGCCAAAGGAAAACGTTGTCTTACCAGAACACTTTAGAAAGTGGCGTTTGGAACTTTTAATCATGTGAGCTCATTTTATATTTAAGAGGGTGTGATATGAAGGCTCAAGGTTCTGTCTCTGGTTTAGGACAAACCTCAACATTTGACTATTTCTGTGAATGAATGAAATTCCTTTACGATCGCGACATTAGAAACATGGGGGAAGTGATGTGTCTTCTTTATGTGATTTGTGATTGAGTCAAAGTGTTGGAGTGAAGTGGCTGGGGACATGACACAAATTGCTCTAAGTAACTACAGCAAGTCTTTAAAAAGGTATTCAAAAGGCATGAATTTATTGTTTATTAATTCTCAACTATATATTGACCTACTGTGTACCCCTTCTGCTCTTGCCCTTGTATGGATAACAAATATTCTCCCCGCGGCAGCCAGAGTAATAAAAGTAAATGAAAACATGTCACTTTTCTGCTGATTCTTAATGGTTTCCTGTCATGCTTCAAATATGCCCAATTGGTTCCCACCTCCAGATTTTCATGCTGGCTCTTTACTTTGCCTGGAGTGCTTTTCCCCAGGTGTTTGCAAGCCTGGCTTCCTCATTTGTTTGGGTCTCAGCTCAAATCATCCCTCTGACTGTCCTTCTCCTCCACTGGTCACTCTCTATCTCGATCGCTCTTCATTTCTCTTCACAGCACTGATGCTGGCTGAAATGACATGCGTTTATTTATTCTCCCCTTATTTATTTGTTTCCCCTACTAGAATGTAAGCTTGGTGAGGGCAGGGACTTTCTCTTGGATATCGTTGTAACTTCAGTTCTTAGAACAGTCCCTGGAACATAATAGGTGCTCAAAGAATATTCCCACTGGAATGGGAACACTAGAATGGGTTAATAGGAATATAAATTAATTCGAGATTAAATAACCTTCTGCTTTGAGTAATCTACTTTAGGAGTTGGCATCCAAACATGATCCCAACCCTCATTATTGTCTACAGGGAAGGGAGGGTTAAGGAAATGGGCTTATACTGATTTATTCAAGTCCTTGATGGTCCTAGTGCTTGGGACAGTGCCTGGAACAGTATAAGAATTTTATCAACATTAAATTCTTCCATGGGATGGATGATTGCTAGAGGTGGTTCTCAAAAAGAGACCAGCAAGTAGATTATCAGAAACAATAGGAAGGAGGTAGATGGGGGGGGAGGGAGGGGCGCTTCTAAATTCCCTAATATGTGTCATATTAGGTGTCATTATGTACTTTCCTGACCTGTTTATCTGGTTGGTAGGAAGACTAATAGCCTTCTGGAGATACCCATGTCCTAATCCCGAGAACCTGGGAATATGTTACTTTATGTGACAACAAGGATTTTGCATGTGATTAAATTAAGGTCTTATTTTTTTTTTTTTAAGATTTTATTTATTTATTTGACAGAGAGAGACAGTGAGAGAGGGAACACAAGCAAGGGGAGTGTGAGAAGGAGAAGAAGGCTTCCCGCCGAGCAGGGAGCCCAATGCAGGGCTCGATCCCAGGACCTTGGGATCATGCCCTGGGCTGAAGGCAGACGCTTAACGTCTGAGCCACCCAGGCACCCCTAAATTAAGGTCTTAAAATGGGAAGATCATCCTGGATTATTTGGGTGGGCTCGGTACAATCACAAGAGTCCTTACAAGGGAAAGAGGGAGGAAGGAGAGCCAAAGAAAAGACGACTGACCTGAGGTCAGAGAGGAGAGAGATTTGGAGATTCCGCACCCATGGCTTTGAAGGTAGAGGGAGGGGCCATGGGCCAAGGAATGTACGTGGGCTCTAGAAGCTAGAAAAAGAAGGAAAGGGGTTCTCCCCTAGAGCCTCCAAAGGAACACAACTCAACCGACACTGTGATTTTAGCCTAGTAAGACCCATTTCAGACTAGTAACTTCCAGAACTGTAAGATTATAAATGTGGGTTGTTTTAAGCCACTAAGTCTAGCATAATTTGTTGCTGCCGTACTAGGAAACTACTACAGTTGTTATGTTCGAAGTGAATTACTTAAAGACAGCATGTTTTGGGATCACCGCTTTGTCCATTCTGCTAGTCTTAGTCTTTAATGGATATGTTTAGACCATTTGCATTTAAATTAATTATTGACCTGTTAAGGCGAAAGTCTGCCATTTATTACTTGTTTTTTGTCTTTCTCTGTGTTCCTCATTCTGTTTCTTTCTTTTGCCTCTTGGGCATTACCTGAACATTTTTTTAAATTGATATTCCTTTATTTACAATGCTTTGGAGCATATCACCCTCATACTTTTCTTTAGTGGTTGCTCTCAACATTACACTATACATACATAGCTTGTCACAGTGTACTGGTATCAGTATTTTACCACTGTTAGTGAAAGATTGGAAGCTTACCTCAGTTTAGTTCCCTTTACCTTTTTCACTTTTTTAAAAAGTTTTTGTTTGTTTGTTTTTGGTTTGGTTTGGTTTGGTTTGGTTTGGTTTTGGTTTTGGTTTTGGTTTTTTAAAGTGATCTCTACACCCAACGTGGGACTCAAACTCACAACCCTGAGATCAGACGTTGTATGCTCCATCGACTGAGCCAGCCAGGCACCCTTACTTTTTTCACTTTTAAAATAGTACAGTAGCAGCAAGGAACTAAGACAAGCCTCAAAACCTCTTTCACACATGGCTATCCCTGTGGGCTTAGGAGTTAAACTTCTCAGGCTCAAATTCTACCCTCTGCAGTTAATGTGCTGTGTGACCTTAGGCAAGATACTCACCCCTCTGAGTCTCACTTCCCTCATCCATAATTAGGAAGGAAGTGGTAATAGCATACTCCCCCTTCATTAAACATTGCTATTTATATTTCTGCTGGGCCTATATGCAGCATTTTCAAAACTGCTCTCAGCTTCTTCTTATTTTTTTTAAGATTTATTTATTTATTTGAGAGAGAGAGAGAGAGCGTGAGCACAAGCCGAGGGGAGGGCCAGAGGGAGAGGGAGAAGCAGACTCCAACCTGAGCAGGGAGCGTGACGTGGGGCTTGATCTCAGGACCCTGGGATCAGGGCTCTAGGCGAAGGCAGGCACTTAACCAACTGAGCCACAAAGGTGCGCCCTTTTGATTCTTTACAATAGGCTTTTTTTTTAGAGCAGTTTTAGGTTCACAGCAAAGTCGAGCAGGAGGAACAGAGATTTCCCGTACGTATCCTGGCCGCACACATGCACAGCCTGCCACGTTATCAACATCCCCCGGGAGAGTGGCGCAGTGATTTGTTACCATAGTTACACCCACACATCATAATCACGCGAAGTCCATGGTTCACATTAGTCCATGGTTCACATTCGCTCTTGGTGTTGTGCATTCTAATGGGTTTGCACGAAAGTATTGTAACCTGTATCCACTATTATAGTATCACACAGCTACTGTATTCTCACAGGCCTAAAAATCCTCTGTACTCTGACTATTCATCCTCCCTCCTCTGCCCCCCAACCCCTGGCAACCAAATATCTTTTTACTGTTTCCGTAGTTTTGCCTGTTCCAGATTATTGTTAGACTCATGCAGTCTGTAGCCTTTTCAGATTGGCTTCTTTCACTTAGTAACTTCCATCTGCAATTCCTCCCTGCCTTTTCATGACTTGATAGCTCATTTCTTTTAGTGCTGAATAATATTCCATTGTCTGGATGGACGACAGTTAATTTATCCATTCATCCACTGAAGGACATCGTTTCCAAGGATGTCATTTCCAAGTTCTGGCCATTATGTGTAAAGCTGCCATAACCATCTGGGTGAAGGTTTTTATGTGGACATGTTTTCAACACCTGTGGGTAAATACCAAGGGGCATGATTGCTAGAATGTGTGTTAAGAGGATGTTCAGTTTTGTGAGGAACCTTCAAACTGTCTTCCAAAGTAGCTGTATCCTTTTACCTTTCCAGCAGCAACGAACGAGAGTTCCTGTAGCCCCCCCACGTTCACCGGCATTTGATCTAGTGTTTCGAATTTTAGTCATTCTAATAGGTATGTCGTGGTAGCTCGTTGTTTTAATTTGCATTGTTCTTATGACACGTGATGCAAAGCAGCTTTTCCTATGGTTATTTGTCATCAGTAGATCTTTGGTAAGCTGTGTGCTAAGGTGTTTGGCCCATTTCTAGTTGTGTTACTTGTGTCCTTATTGTGGGGTTTTTAGAGTTCTTCATATACTTTGGATAGCAGTCTTTTATCAGGTGTGTCTTGTGCAAATATTTTCTCTCAGTCTGTGGCTTCTCATCTCGTTCTCTTAAAAGTGTTTTTCATAGAGCAGAAATTTTTAATTTTATCGAAGTCCAGCTTATCATTTAATTCTTTCATGAATCGTGCCTCTGGTGTTGTATCAAAAAAGTCATCACCAAACCCAAGGTCATCTAGATTCTCTCCTATGTCATCTTCTAGGAGTTTTATGGTTTTACATTTTACATTTAGGTCTATGATCCATTTTGAGTTAATTTTTGTGAAAGGTGTAAGGTAGGCCAGAGTCAAATATATATATATATATATATATATATATATATATATATATATATATATATATATATTTACATGTGGATATCCAGTTGTTCCAGCACCATTTGTAGAAAACTCATCTTCATTTCTAAATGTATTCCTCCTGTGTCATTGTGGTGGCAGACAGCAGCGCCTCTACCAAGAGAGAAACTCAGCCATTCTCCCTCTCTCTCTTTTTTTTAAGATTTTATCTTTTTAAGTAATCTCTATGTCCAACGTGGGACTTGAGCTCCCAACGCCGAGATCGAGCGTCGCATCCCCCGTGGACGGAGCCAGCCAGGTGCCCCTCAGCCGCTGTCTTTGACGCCATCTTGCTGTACATCCGATGGACCGCCAACCTTTTCAGTCCTACCCTGTCTGAAGTCATAACTTCATCCTCCCTGCAACTCTGTTGTTCAGGCTCCTGACTCCCTGGCATCTGGGAACCTGCAACGAACTCCTGTCTGGTCTACCTGGTCAGTCCCAGCTTCCTCTCTGTCCACCATTCCTGCTCCTACCACAGTGATCTTTCTGAAAACCAAATCTGATCATCTCTTTGTTGCTTGCAACTGCCCAGCAGGTCCCTATTTCATTTATCAGATGAAGTCCAAATCCCTTTTGCTGGATTAGCAGGCTTATCCCGACCGAGTCCCAGCCAGCATGACTCACCTCTCTTCACTGCCAGTACGTGTGAGCAGGCCCCTTGAGGTGAGGGGAGGATGCTCTCCCTCACCCTGAGACTTGTGCTGACTGCTGCTCATCTGGTCACCCGCTTCGAAGAATCTCTTAGTTGCTTGAAGACACAAGAAGGAGGTCAGAAGTCCAATCACGTGTCTCCGGGCTACGATGGAAGTATCTGCAGGAGCACGTCCTACTGGAGGTACCAGGCAGAATGCATTTCCATGCCGTTTCCAGCTTCTCCTTGAGTCAGGTTCGAAGCCTTCTTCTGTCTTTCCATACTACCCTAAGCTTCCCTCCAGCACGGTACGGATGATTTATTATCGTGATGGTCTCTTTAGGAAACAGTAGCAATACTCCTTAAGTTCATTGATTTTGGCCTTATTGTGATACATGGCAGACTAAACTAAAATGAAGAAAAGTAATGTAAGAGACACCTGTGTATTTGGCACCGAGGTTAAATATGTTAGTGATTTGCCATACTTGTTTCAGATTTCTCTTTTTTCTCTAATGAAATAAGAGGTTATGACATACTGAAGCCCCACCCCTCCCAAACCTTTCTCCACCTGTCCTCCCTGAAGGGAAGCACTAACCTGAAGTCAGTGAGGAAAGTCTTTACTGCTCTGTCTCCCTCACTAAAGAGTCGGTTGGCACCATAGGGCAGGTGGGGAAGACAGGTGTCGTTTTGCTGTGGTCTCTCCATTGCCAGCACTTAGCACAGGGCTTGTCCCAAATGCCGCTCCAACAACTGGCTGGTAACGCTAGCTTCAGTGGCCGCCCTGAACCCACTGCCGTCCAAGGCAGCTCTTTCTAGAGATTTAGGCAGCTCCACCTGTTGGTCTTATTCTAATGGGAATTTGCTCCTTCTCAGAGAGGGTCTGAGATGATTATTATGGGAGCAAAAAGGAACAGAGAACAGAGCATGACTTTTGGAATCAAACTTACAGGGTATATGCCTTTGAGCAATTACTGAATCTCTCTGGGCGTTTAATTTCCTCTTTTGGAAAAATGAGGCTAATAATACTCATTTAGCAGGGGTTTTGTGAGGATTAAATAAAGTTAACAAATGTGAATCTTCCCTTTAGGGTGGAATAGGTGCTCAGTAAACGTTGCCATTGCCGTAAAAACAATTAAGTATTTTATCTTTTTTGTTTTTTCTGTCTCAGATTTTTCCCCTTGCAGGCTTTTTATTTTCTTCTCCCCATTTCCCCTTCTGTTCCTTGTCTCATTCCATTTCCTCAGGCAGGAAGAAAGCTCCCCTGTGTGCTGCCTGTCTGTAGCCCACATTCCCTGAAGGTCCCGTGCCACCCAGTTCTGAGTAGTCCAGCTTTCTTGTCCTCTTTTCTTCTTTAAACCTGGGTCATAGATCACTTAGCCTCTGCGATGAACTCTCTCGAACGTGGCATTTACGGTGGAGCGCTCTTTCCCATTCTCTCTGTCAGTTCCTCGAAGGCCGGGACCGAGTCTTACATTTCTCTGTTATTTTCCATGCCACTCAGCCCTAACACGGGAGGTAGGATGACGAGGAGTCAGGCTGTCTGGGTTCGAACCCTTGTTCTGCTGCTTGCTAACTGCGATCTGGATCAAGCGACTTCCGTTTTCTGGACCTCGGTTTTCTTAGTGTCCGTTGGGAGTAATAATAATCCCTCCACCCCAGGGGCGCCTGAGTGGCACAGCGGTTAAGCGTCTGCCTTCGGCTCAGGGCGTGATCCCGGCGTTCTGGGATCGAGCCCCACATCAGGCTCCTTCACTATGAGCCTGCTTCTTCTTCTCCCACTCCCCCTGCTTGTGTTCCCTCTCTCGCTGGCTGTCTCTCTCTCTGTCGAATAAATAAATAAAATCTTTAAAAAAAAAATAATAATCCTTCCACCCCAAGATTCTTCAGGTAATCACATCTTCAAAGGCCCTTTTGACATGTAAAAGAATATAGTTAAAGGTTCTGGGGATGAAGATGTAAACATCTAGGGGAGGGACCTTTATTACTGAACAAGGAAAACTCATTCATTCATTCAACCATTTATTCATCACCTAGTATATGCCAGACCTTCTTTTAGGCCCTGGGTTTGCAAATACAGATACAAATAATATCTAGTGGATAGATAGTATCTAGTTTAGTGGAGAAACTCTGTTGGCAGTGGACCTATCTTATGATAGTACTTCTTGAAACGTGGGGGAGAAATGAGAATATCTCACATTTAACGGTTACCCAAAACTTGGTGCCACTTTGATTAATGGAGAGGCAGAAAATGGACCCAATACAGCACTCCATGGGTTAAACATACCCTAGACCTGTGGGTGTGAATGCGTGTCAATTAGGTTGAGGTATTCTTGAAATTGTTCTCCTGATGAGAAACCAAAAGAAATCACACACACAATTTTAAAGTGAGAAAGAGAATGGGGAAGGGCGATATTGTCTTTTATTTTCTGTTTATCACCAAGGTAGTATGTGTGGATTGCAAGGATCAGGGAGAAAGGTTTTTTTACTAGGGCATCGCCTACCCAATAGAGTAGGCGTATTTCATTTGCCTTCTCACCCATTAGAAAAAACACACTGGTTCGTTTTTCGTTGTTTTTTTTTTTTTTTTTTCACAATCATGCTTTCAATTACTGATTGTGAGGTTGACCCAGGGGCATTATCACATCCTATTCACAGGAGTAGAAAATGGGAGGGTAAGCACAGGAATGGGAAGTACCTGCCAGAATTCTTAGAGATATGGGCCGTGGTTGGCAAAGCAACATGCTAGAAAAGAGAACAAACCAAAAATAATATTTTCAAGTAACAAGTCAATCATGTCTTTATTTCTATTCCCTTGTCAGAAATGAATTAAAAATGTCCCTCTCTAGACCCTGTATTTCCCATTGAATAATTCTTCCTGACTTCTTTGAACACAGACTTGTCCTCCAAACTTCTTTTCTCCTGCATGGTCTTCCTCCTGCATGACTGCCAAGAAGGGGGCTAATGACATTGAAGGACAGAAGCCAGAAAGGTTTTCTGTCTTTCCCAGGACTTGGCAACAGGTCACGTGTTTTCATCAGCTGGGGTCTGGGCTTGGTTGTATTTTGTCTTCTTTAGCTCCGAAAGGACCAGCAGTGACTGGAGAGGCCTTCTTAAAGTGCAGGAAGTTCACTCTGGTTGCTTTCGTTTATTCATTATTTTAAAAGGTGAGACTTTTGTAAGTCACTTTGGTTTGTAGAGACCACACAGCTCACTTTGTGAAGGTGACACTGACATTCTCTCATTCAACAAATATTTCCTGGGTACCTACCGTGTGAAAGTTAGGTGCAGGAGGGCAGGAAGTAGGGAGGGGACGGGCATCTACTGAGCTTCAGGTTGTGCGTGCTCTGTGACCGTTTAGGCTTAGATAATGTGCCTAGGAAGCATAAGTCATCGCTTAGTCAACTCAGAGCTTTTCAGTGTGGCAGATCGGTTTCTTCTGTGCCAGCTCCCGTTGTCTGTCTATGGCCTCATGTCACGAAGGACTGTGAGCTGGGCTCACACAGGAGGGGAAGCATGGCGAGATCAAAAAATTATGTCTGCTCTAAGTGTGAGAAGGGACACACTCGTGACATAGATGCACATAGACTTTCATTTGCTCATTAAACTCTTACGGAGCACCAACCATGTACTAAGCACTGTGAAGGTGTATGTGGATAAAAATGTGGTACAAGGCAATACGTGACAAATGCCAATAGATGACCACACACACACACACAGTTACACAGAAATGTAGAGAAATTGCTCTGGAATGGCCCAGAAATCATCAAGGAATAGCTTTTCCATGAATGGAGCCTTGTGTATCAGTCAAGGTTTCATCAGAGAAGTAGAACCACTGTGAGTGTTATGGAATATGGGATTTATTATAGCAATGAGACATGACATCATTGTGGGAGGGTCTGGGGAAGTAAGATCCAAAAAAGGTTGCTGGAGGATCAGAAATAAAATTACCAGCCCTCCTGAAACCCTGGCACTGATGGATAGGTAGGAGCTTGCAAGGAAAATCTGGGGAGGCAGGTGAGTCTAGCTGCTGGGATGGGACTACCAGGGGAAGTGCTGGAGAAGCTCGTGGAAGGTTGTTGATTCTGTATCTGGTGGTAGACTGGAGTAGTGGCTGGTCATCAGGGCCAGCAATTGGGAACAAGAGCTGGTCACAGAGCAGGGGGAAGCTAGGACACATTTGAACCAGCTAGTGCCACTGCTTTTGTCTCTCATCACATCTAACCAAGACTTCAACCTTCTGGAACTCTTGCAAATTTGTCTTGTGGTCAACTCTAATGTGCAATCATACAGGAAAAGAGATCACGAGAAATGCCCTTCCAACTTAGCCAAGTTGACACAGTTCAAAACATCACACCTCAAGAAGTGACACAAATCTGCATAAGAGAAGGAGTGAGCAGAGCATGTGGGAAGGCTTGTGGGCAAGGTTTGGTGGTGGGAATGAGTAAGTTAGTGTTTAGGAAACCATGAGTGGATGGGCCTGGTTATAGTGAAGGGCTTATGCTAGAAGATAGTGGAAGATAAGGTTAGAAACAAAGATTGGAAGCATTAATTAATGAATTAATTAACCTAGCCAGCCATTATTTATTGAGCATATTTTCTCCACCAGGCACTGTACTAAGTGCTGTCTACCAGGCACTGTACCAGGCTATCACTATGGTGATAAATGAAAAGCCAAATTTTGAAAGAATTTAAATGCCAGACTAAAATATTTGTTCAGTTTTTGATCCATCTCTTGAGAAATAATATACACTTCCAATTGGGACAACTGATTAATTGAATTTCTGCCCTTAATTCAACTCCACCAATACTGAACTCAATGCAACCAACATTTAAACCCCTTCTCTGGGCAAGCTCCTCGAAGACACTATCACGTCCTCTCAAACTATGAAACATGGCTGCACCTCATAGTATTGGTCAGAGTAGAAATACTGAGTCACTGCTTTTCCTGGCAATTTTCTAGAACAATTTGTGCTCACATTTTATTTTAAGCCATGATGTTTTTCTTCCAAAGCAAAGGTACTTTATTAGGTGCTTAAGTCAGACAAACAGCATACAGGCTGACTTGCCTTAAATCCCCCAATTTTTGTTGAAACCACTGTTGTTTCAGAACTCTGTGCTAGCGAAGTGTAGCGCCATGGAGCACTGGGCTTCTTGCTGGGCATACAGGATCTCACTCAATAACGCTCACTAAAGCCTTAACGGTAGATACTATTTTTGGACCCATGTTGTGGAAATGGAAAGCAAGACTTAATGAGATCAAGCAACTTTTCCGGATTTTATAACTAGTAAGAGACTGAGCTAGGAATCCACTCTTCCTAACCACTCCACTGCCTATAAATGAGCAGCTAACTACTCTAGTTTGGCGACGGGTGACTTTAAGAATCCTCCGCGATGTCAGAAGCATTTCCGTCTTTCCATTTCTATTTTACCACTTGCTGTTATCCCAGATCCTTATTGAAGTGTTTCTATCAGCTTGACAGACTGTACTCTTTTTCTTTCTAAAAAGATTTTATTTATTTATTTGAGAGAGAGAGTGAGCAAGGGAGACCACAGGAGCAGAGGCCGAGGGAGAAGCAGGCTCCCTGCTGCACAGGGAACCCCATGTGGGGCTTGATCCCAGAACCCTGGGGTCATGACCTGAGCCGAAGGCAGACACTTAACCGACTGAGCCACCCAGGTGCCCCCAGACTGTTCTCTTTGATACAGAGCCCATTATCCTCACTTTGCGGTATGCAGTAATAAGATTTCTACATTACTTGGTAGGTTACCAAGCCGTGCTACATTTAACCCTCATAACAGCTTAGTGAGGTAGACAAGGCTACTACTCCGCTTTCCATTGTACAGCAGAGCAAACTGAAGCCTAGAGAGATGAAGAGACTTGCGCAGCTAATTAATGGCAGAACCGAGACTAGTCCCAGCTTTTTCTGCTCTGTAAGTGATGTCAGTCCCAGGAAGGAGAGCGCCATAGTTATGAGTCAGATGTTTTTACTTTTTAATCATATTTTCACATGTTGACATCCTGTTTTCTTTTGGACCCATTCTAAATTAATCTTTGGATAGGGCCGTGTGAGGTTGTGCTGTTGAGGGGGAGTGGGTGGACAGGAATCCCAAGCACACAGGTCTATGGCCAATGGGCTGCTTTCCTTACAGCCCCGGCGATCCAAACCAAATGTGACAAATGGACAGAATCTCATAAGTATTCTAGCTCTCCACTTCCCTAGTTTGATTACATTGTACCGGATGGCATTTGGAACTCGGTTCAGGGTGCATAGAGCTGAATTATGCAATTTGCCAATATGCAATTAACTGGAGTAGCAACACATTCAATCTAATGGGGGCCAGACAGAGACTGCATAATTCTTGGGAGCACAAGTTGATTATGCAGTTAAGTGATATGCACTTAAGAGAAGTGCACCACATCTATCTGATCCCATTTCTTCCAATAGATTCTTCGTGGCACTTTACTCCAGGCTTTCTGCTTTTATGGTCAAACACATTCTAACCTGTATCCACTTGAAATGAGAACCTTACAGTTCATATGTAGATTCGGGATTCATTTCTTTTAAGAACCAACCTTTTAAAAATCTTAACTCTTGAATGCAAAAATGGATAGGCATGTGAGAAAGGAAAGGGGCGAATTGCGGGGCTCCGTATGTCTGGGTCTTAAAGATAGGGAACAATACCTGAATTGTATAATTTAGGGTGCTTTGTTTTCAGTTTCTTTTTTCCCCCCTTGGTTAGGAAGTTGTGTTTCAAATGCAAACGTGAGGTGCATGAAAAGATTTCTTTTTAAAAGCAACGGCCTTTGCAGTCGGTATTTTTTTTTAAACTTCAAAATGGATATTGTAGAAAGGGGGCCCTTTTACGAGAAACTCCAATTAAATGACAGTTCATTGAGTGTAGCCAGTTTTAAGTTACTCTGATGATGATGGATCGTTAATTTAATTTGGCAGGTTTTACTGGTTTACTGTATGCTTGCTATATGCCCTGGATTGACCTAAATCCTTTGGGGGACCCCCAGAAGTATAAAATATGGCTGCCTGTCCTCAACCTCCTTAGCAGGTCACGAGTCATGCATACAAAGCAGTTGAAACAATAAAACACAGCGTATGATAGGTGTCTGATGTGGTTGTTAAAGAGAGTACAAGATGAAAGAAATCAGAGAAGAGAGAAAATAAACTGAGCTGGAATTTCTCATCACTAGAGGGAGACAGAGGGAGAAGCAAGGGTCAGCTTCACGTATATTAGGTCACATCAAAACTATTCTGTAAAGGGATTCCTGTCCTAAATTTACAGATGAAGAAACTGAGGCTCAGGGAGGTTAAGGAACATGTCCGATCCGCAGGTCATCGGAAACAAAGTCAGAACTTAGAATCACCTCTACCTGTCTCCACACTTCCTCCCTGGAGGTGTTCAGGTGGGAAGCCATGGCAGACAGGCTGCGGAGGGTTCAGACACCTGTTGGGAGAGCTAACTGCGTGCTCATCACCATCTCTCCCCATCCGGGGTCCTATGGTGTGGAAAGATTTCAAGGAGCAGGTGGGAGTTGTGGTCTCAGTTTTGAGAGAGCTCCATCTTATCCCTTTAGCAGAAGAGATGTCAGCCTCACAGACAGAGCTTTTCCTGAGTTAAGTACATTTCTGCCAGGGTAACAAAACCAAGTGTGGTGACTGAGCAAAGAACTTTAGCATTCGTGCCTTAGCATTTGGGACTGTTGTGGTAGGCAAGGAAGAGAGAATAACAATGGTTAATTGTCATATTATCATAAAATCTCCTTTCCCTGAAGGAGAAGATTCTCATGACCCAGGAGTGGGGAGCCAGGTGTGACTGGGGCCAGTGGGGACCAAATGGGTCCCTATCTTCTAGGTTTGTATCGAAAGCACATCAGGGCTGTCCGCTACTCAGTAACTTACTCTTTAACTCTATTACTTTTCTACTGCCATGTAACAAACTTAGTGACTTGAAACAGTACCCATTTGTTATCTCACAGTTTCTATGGGTATGGAGTACATGCATAGGGTAGCTGGTTCCCTTGCTCAGAATCTCACAGGACTGCAATCGAGAGGTCAGCTTGGGCTGCATTCTCATCTGGAGACTCAACAAGAGAAAAATCTACTTCCATCCTCATTGAAGTTGTTGCTGGAATTCAGTTCCTTGCAGCTGTGGGATTCCTAGTGGTTTGTCTTCAGCTTTTGGAGAACACTTTGCAGTTTGCAGATGCTTTTCCGTTCTAAAATTAACCGCATGCGTTCTCTTCCTATTCTTAGCTAAAGATCCCACCGTTCAAACAATCGTCCTAACCAAAATCTGAAAGTCACCCTTGATTTCTCAGTTCACTGGCAAGTCCTATGGGCTACACTTCCAAAATAACTCCTGAATCCAACCACCAGTTTCCATTTCATAGTCCCCACCATTGTCTGAGCCACTGTCATCTCTCACCCAGCCTGCTGCAATGGGCTTCTCACGACTCTTCCTGCTCTTCCCCAAGTGCTTCCCAAACCCCATTCTCCACTGAGTAGCCGGAGTGTCTGTAAGAGATGGAAATAAGGTCATGTCTCTTCCTTACTCAAAATCTTCCCATGACTTCTCACCACGATAACAATAACATCCAAATTCCAGTCCTCCAGGATCTGGTCCCTGCTTGTCTCTGATTTTACATCCTACCACTCTCCTTCTTGGTCATCATGTTTTGGCCACCCTGGCTTCCTTCTGTTCCTCAAGTTTGCCATGACCTTGCCTGCCTTACAGTCTTTGCACTTGCTATTCCCTTCACCTGGAACTCTCTGTCCTTGGATCTGCCCATGACTGGCTCCTTTTCATTATTCAGGTCTCAGTTCAATGTCATCACTTTACAGAGAAGACCTCTGACCACCTTTTGCAAAGTAACAATTACCTCCCTTTGTCCCGTTACTTAATTTCCTTTTTCTCATATCACTTATTACTGCCCCAAATATCTTCCTTTTTCCTTCCTTCTTTCTTTCCTTTTATGGTTAGTTTTATGCATCAACTTGACTGGGATACAGGGTGCCCGGATTAAACATTGTTTCTGGGTGTGTCTGTGATGGTATTTCCAGATGAGATTAGCATTTGAATCAGTGGATTCAGTAAAGCAGATTACCCTCCCCAATGTGGGTGGTCTTCATCTAATCTGCTGAGGGCCTGAATAGAAGAAAAAGACAGAGAAGGAAGGAATTTGCTCTCTGCCTGACTGCTTGAGCAGTCTTCTCCTGGTCTTCTCCTACCCTCAACCAAGAGTTACACCACTGGCCCTCTGATTCTCAGAACTACACCCTGGCTTCCCTGCATCTTTAGCCTGTAGACAACAGATCATGGGACTTAGCCTCCCTAATTGCATGAACCAATTCCTTATAATAAATCTGATCTTTTTAATAATTAAATCCATACATATCTCTTATTGGTTCTATTTTCTGGAGAACCCTAATACCTTTTCTCTCTCTCTCTCCCTCTGCCTCTTTCTCTCTCTTTTGCTCTCTTGACTTATATATCTATTTTATACATGATGATTGCCTTCTCTTCTTTCTAGAATATAAGCTCCATGAGGGAATTTCAGCACTGTGCCTGGCACATAATAAATGTTTAGTAAGAATTTGTGCAATAAATAAATGAACCTTGCAATGAGGGTAAGAGAGGGGTTATTAATTCCCTTTTTTTTATCAGAAATAGTAGGTCACTTGCCCAAACTGAAAGTATCATCCAGCGTTTAGTTATGAGCTCTCCCAAGGGCAGGACTATGTCTTATACATTTTTCTTGCCCCACAGAGTATCTGGAATACAGTCCCTGGGAACAGGAGAGCGTAGTGGTTAGTTAGTTGGAGTCCTGACTCTGCCACTTACTGGGTAACCCTGGGAAGGATATTTAACCTCCTTGAGGCACAATTTCCTCATATGTGCAGTGGGAATAAAAATAGTACATACTTCATAAGGTTATGAAGAGTAACTCAGTATAGGCAAAGCTCTTAGTTCACTGCTTGACACATATTGAGGGCAATACATTTTCATCTTCTTCTTTTACTTTTGCCTCTTTTTTCTCTTAGTAGGCTTTCAATTAATTTTGAGTCAAATCATTCAATTTTCTATGGTCTTCAAACTATGTCAATGAATCAACTTATTTTCAGTTCCCCTAACTCCAAGCAAGGATTCTTTCTTGACTTCACACAAATGTGAGTGGCATTCACACTATGCAAACCAGCAACATTGCCCAACTGAGAAATGCTCCCACTCCTCTTGTAGCCTTCCGTGAGCTTTGTGGCTGAGGGAGGGGGACCTGGTGAAAGGGGAGGAGCTGCCAAGGGTGGATGAAGTTTTGTCTTCAATTGTGAGCAGAAATATTTCAGGCCTTAGACCATTTCCAGGGAGTCCACCTCCATGCTGGATTTTTAGAATCCCTCTTATGGTCCTTTCTTTGGAGATGGGGAAAATGCTCCCCTCTCTCTTCTTTTATCTTTTCCTATTTCCTTTCTCTTTTCTCCTTTGCCCAGTCACTGCCAGCTTCCCCTGTCAGCTTCCCCCATCTACGTCAACACAATATCTCTAGTCAAAACCCTTCTGCCTTTGAGTCTCTTTCTTTCCCAAGTCTACCAGAAATTCAGCAATGACAAGCAGTGTAGTAGAAAGTCCAAAGGAGTCAGAAGGGCCTGTGTTGAAATGGTTTTCTATTTGTTACCTTCGTGACCTTGGGCAAGTTCCTTAATTAACTTCTTGGTGCCTCTATTTTCTCATTGGCAAAATAATACCATCTGCCTTATATCTTACCTACAAATATTTGATAAGCACTTAGTAGGTGTCTACACAATACTAGTTTTATTTCCTATCTCCACGTCCCAACCAAATGTACAGATTTGAATTTCACTTCAGAAAGGAGAGTCAGACTAATGTTCACAGCAGTTCTATTTATAATAGCCAGAGATTAGAAGCAACCAAAATGTCCTCCAATAGGTGAGTGGATAAACTGTGGGTTCAGAGTAGTCATACAATGGAATACTACTCAGCCATAAAAAGGAATGGACTATAGATGCACACAGCAACATGGCAAATCTTAAAAACATGCCGAGTGAAAGAAGACATACACAAAAGGGTTTCTACTGTGTGGCACTGTTAATAGGAAATGTGAGAAGAGACAAATATAATCTACATTTTAGAAGGCAGGTCAGTGGTCATCTGGAGCCAGGGGTGAGAGCGAGGACTGAAGGGTGCAAATAAATGGTTTTGGTTGATGGGATCAGTAAAATTGATTCTGGTGGTGGTTGTATAAGTCTATGACTTTGTCAGAAGTCATGGATATGTACAATTAAAATGAAGGCCTTTTACTGTATGTAAACTCTACCTCCCTAAAGTTGAGTTAGAGAAATAAGAATCAAGAGAAACTGACAATTTGGATAACTCGCTCTTCACAGTACCTGGCAGTGTGATTTTTCCTTTAATAGTCATCATCAGAAAAAAAAGTCCTTTGTTGCACAGATATTCCGGTAAGAGGTATTAGCCACTCCTTGGAGTGAGGAGGAGTTCAGGTGTAGAGTGTGGTGTTTCATGGTTTGGGAAGGAGAACATCTGTTGTCTCCCACCAGCCTTGTTCCTTTGTTCCCGGGGGGTCTGGGGTGTGTTCTATTACTTTATTAAGCCTTCTCAAGTTCCGCCCATCTTCTTTCATCCCCCACTTTCCCCTTTCCTTTTCTTCCTTTCTTTGTATTTCTTTGCCTGCCAAGTTCTGTGAGGTTCTGAATCACAGAGAAACAGATCACTTCACTTTAATCTGAAAAGCCAGGTTCAAACAGGAAAAATAAGCAGGAAGTTTTCAGACAATCGTCTTGAGATAATCCAAGACAAAGTTTTGCTTTTTACCGTGTTCTCATAATAATCTGGGTTCTTTAGCCTGAATAATTAAGGCTAATTCTTCATTTCTCTCTTCATCTGTGCCAGTGGAGAAACATGGTGAGCTCCCGGGTGTCTGGAATTTGTAAACGAGGAAAACTGTTATAGAAATAGTTTGGAATCAGTTGTAATAAACAAATTTTAAAAGGAAATAATTAAAAATCACCATTGTAAAAGGCCCAGAAATATCCATGTTACTTCTTTGGTGAGTATCTTTCTCATTTATTTTTTATATTTTCATTTATAACATCGATATGTACTATGGTGTAACTTGCTTTTTCTAATTACCAATACGGTTAGAAATGTTTCATGTCTATACATACATTAATTTGAATCATATAAAATTAATATTTCTGTAGATCTAAACAGGAAAGAATTTTAGCCGAATATATCTATTCCAGTATTTTAATGGTTACATAGTATTGCATTAGATGGTCATACCATGATGTAAAAGAAATTATTCCCCTATTGATGGACATTAAGGCTGTTCCCATTTTATTTTGCCAATATAAACAGAATTGTAATGAATACACACACACATACACACTACACATATTTTTGTATGTGTGTATATGTATCCGCATATAAGTTTACATATGTCTTTGTGTGTATACGCTCATATGTATCTTCTTATATATGTATATCTTTGTGTGTATATACACACCCATGTATAAATTCTTTGTGTATATATATCAGTTTTTCTGTAGAATTGATTGGATAAATTTCTAGATGTATAACTTTGGACAAGGGGTTCACACATTTCACATTTTGATAATTATTGCCAAAATGTCCTCTAAAAGGACTGTAACAATTCCTTTCCCCAGAGTGTCCTTTTCTCCCCACATTCTCAGTAATCTGATGGGTAAATTGGTTTACGAAGCATTTTGAATTTAGTTATTTTATTCAGCAAAAGCCGTAAGAAAGACCTACCATGCGCCCAGTGCTGCTAGGCCCGAGAAGTAAATATGTGAGTAATTATATAGTCATTGCCCTCACAGTGTGTGTGTTCCAATTGGTGAAACAAGACTCACGCACATGCGCACGTACACACTCACATACGAGCATGCCCTCGGTGGCCATGACTTCATTGTCATACTCACCAATCATCTCTAGCAAGATGCACTGAAAATACACCCACTGCCTACTCTGAGGGTCCATTGGAGTCTGACAGGGCCAGTGTTGTTCTAGTTCTCCCACTTACAGTCTGCATGACCCTGAGTTTCTTTATTTGTAAAATGGACAGAATAATGGTAATGTCCTCATCGGGTTGTTATAAAGATAAAATAGAGAGCCGAGTGCAGTGCCTAGCTTTTAGTAAGGACTCCATGAGTATGAGCTACTGCCATTTGCCTTCTTTTCAAGAATGCTTACCACCTTCACATGCCTGTTGTTATCCCTCTATAGTATGACATGAAAAATGTTTCTTATGGGGTGTGTCAGGCCCCGAGGAGATAGGGACGATTGCTCCCCTCGTTCTGAACATTATACCTCTGTTAGTACAACCTGGTTGCTAAGCTTTCTGCTCTAGAGTTATTTTATTCTAAGAACTTTCAACATTGCCTACCCCCTCAATGGAGGGATTTCTCATTGCTGTTTTATAAAACGCTGACTCTTGATTGCAGAAGGGCCAGTTCAATGTCCACCAGTGTATTTTAGAAGGAAGATATGGGGGCAACATGGTAGATACATCTAACCAAAATGGAATGGCGCAAAGCGAAGCCATGGAGATGTTGACTCAGACAAATTTTCTGCATTTATTATTAACGTTTCAGAAAATACTGTTTTCTTCCAGGTATGTAAATTCCGTGTTCACTGGGGTGGCATAAGCGGGTGGGTGGAAACGTGCCTGGTCCATTATGCATGACCATGAAAGTACGGTGGTCCATAAACAGTCAGCTTCCCTCTCCAGTACACTTATAAAATCCGTTCCAATTACTTGCCTGTTCGATGCTCAGGGGGCTGCGGCAACGGCTGCTTCAATGGAAAGTACAAGAAAAGATCAGAGAAATGTAAACAATTGACAATCTAACAAGAGGGCACTGTCCCCACTGGAAACTCATTAGAGGGAAAGACTTTGGTGCATATAAATAGTCTTTGGAGGGAGGCATCTTCATCGGCTGCTTAGGATACCCTGACAATGTGGACAGATCTGAATCGGTAAGTTGCAGGAAGGAGGTGCTAAAATGTCATATAATGTTGGGGCTGAAACCATTCCAGCTCACTCGGACTTCAGGTTTTCTGCGTTGAGATTCCCTTGGCACATGTTTCGTAATCAGTAAGGGGGTTCATGGCCTACCTGCGATAGGCTACCTGTTCCCTCCGAGGGTGCTAACCTAGTGAGGGTCATTGACCACCTGATGAAACTTCTAGTCCCACCAGATTGGATTCAAGCACGCTAGTTTGAAGTGTGGGGTGTGTGTGAGGTGACCAGGGACATTTCCCGTTGCGTGGAGACCTTCAAGAGCTGATAGCTGTGCTATGCGTAATCTCAGTCCTCAGGTTCATAAGGAATAGCCCATGTATGGCAACAAAATGGAGAGGCCATAGGAATGAGAACGTTGATTTCTGGTTTTGACTCTTTTCTCAGGACACTGGTTGGAAGAGGCCTAATTATGCCATGGACACAAGCAAAAACAGAGAAACAGATCCTTCTGAGTAGTGTGTTTTAGTGTAATTGCCTCTTCCAGATTTTCTTAAGGAAAAAAATTTGCTTTTTGGCATTTGGTCTTAGTATTAGGACAACTTACAGACTGTGGGCAAAGGCTTTGTGAAAACAGGCATATTGATGTGTGAGGTTAGGCTTTTTTTTTTTTTTTTTTTTACTAGGTGATCATAAAATTTGGATTTAAAAATTGTATTAATGCATTTAGTGAACACTCTTGATATTTTGGGAGAAAGTTTTACTGAGTTAAACTCAGCAGACACTTCTTGAGCAGCTCCTGAGTTTAGTGCTACAGAGTTAATCCCGACCTTGAGGAGATCAAGTCTAGAGAAGCCTGTATCCTGATGTTTTTTTAAAGTCTCCGTATTAGAATGTCAAAATCTGAGATTGTGGCAAGAATTTGTGTTTCTTTAAAGCTGTGGGATTTTAGAAAGAACAGTTGGAACCCTGGAGCCCTGGCACCTTCGACCTTTAAACTGTAGATCACGAGCTTTCCAAAGTAGTTTAAAGTTACCCTGCAATGGAGTCATACAGAACCACAGGGATGTCCACTGCATGCCGTTGAAGTCTCTCTCTTTTCCTGCCTGCTGTGTGAGAATTTCCACCATTTCGATTCCTTTCACATAGACCTAGAAGTCTTTAAGAAGGCTTTCCCGGGTACCCACCTACCAGTCCTCGGTTACTTGGCAATGGCCACCATTTTGTTTCTTACTTCTCTAGCTCCTTGTAATGAATCTTCTTTCAGGACAAAAGCTGGTGCCCTCAGCCACCAAAAGGCCCCCCAGGGCTGCTGGTGCCAGCCGGCATGTATGGCCACGCCTCTTTCGGCACGTCCCCAATTCTAGGGCTGCCACCCACTCTGTCTACAGATACGGACAACACCTTTCCTCTCCTTCCCTGCCTCTGGCCTAAAGGCTCTAAAACAAAACCAGAGCACACACCTGGATCCCGTTAGCAATCTGTTCAGGAGCCAAGTAAACAAGGAATTTCTGAGTCACAGCCTTTCTATCCCCGACTTGATATCTTTCTGCTTGCTACCTCATCAGGCAGGAGAGGCCTGACATTAGACGCTCAATCCTTGCTTCCGACGCCGCAAGCCATGCCCCATTTCTGCTCTCATGTATCATCCTCCCAGGAAGAACCGATTCAATTCCAAATAGATTTGGAGAATCTATTGTCAGGTGTGTTTGTAATAAGGCACATGCCTGTGCTCCCCACACTCCTAAATTTAGCTCAGAGAAACATCCCTTTCTCCCTACAGTCAGCTCTGACTGCCAAGGAGAAGCAGATTTCCTGAGGCTGTTTGTCCCAGACCTTCCCATTCCCAGTGGGGGTCTGGGCTGCCTCGTTTCATTGCCTGCCTTAGAGAGGAGAACAGTCTGCTTTGGTCAACAGGTTAAGAATCCCAACTGTGCACCCAGCACACAAAGCAGTTAGGAGCAGAGCTTTTGGAAGCCGGAGCCTGACTCAGCTACTTCCTCTCCAGGCTAAGACTGTCCCCTTATCTGTAAGATGGGGGAAATCCCTGTGACAATGGGGAGCGCTAAGTAATGTTATATATACTGTAGCTTTGACTTACAATAATCACTCAAGTGTTGGGTGTTGTTTTTTTTTACAGTAAGGTGGATGGCAGTAGTGTTACAACATGGCTTCCTCTCCAGCTCCTGATTCTCTGCAATTCCTTTTCATTCAGTGGCTGGATTCATCTCCCCAGAATGTTTTGATGATATCACTCCTCTATGTGCAAATGTGAGATACGCTTCCTATTACTCACAAAGTCCGAAGTCTTTCTCTCTGCTCAGGGCTTTGATGTGGCCCTAACACAACATTACCTCCTTTTGTCCACTAACCCTCGTCACACATCCTCCGCTCCAATGAGAATCAACCAACGTTGCTGAAGTCCACCCACGCCCTGCGTATTGTTTGTTCTTTTAGCTGGAATCCCCATCTTAGCTCTTTGCGTCTGGCTCAAAGGCCACCTCCTCCACCAAGCCTTCCCCAGCCCCTAAACCCCACAGCTCTTTATGGACTCTATGGACGGGGGAGGGGGGAGGGGGGGCTTTTATTCCATGTCAACACACAGTTATCTATGCAAACTTTGTGCTTCAAATTTACACACCCATCTCCTGCATCGGATGACGGATGATGGCATCTGTCTGATTCATCTTCATATTCCTCAACCAGGGTTTCTCAACCTCAGCACTATTGACATTTTGGGCTGAGTAATTCTTCGTTGTGGGAGATGTCATGTGTGTTGCAGGCTGCTGAGCGGACGTGTGGTCTTGATTCGCTAGAAGCCAGTGGCATCCCCTCACCCCAACTGTGACCACCAAAAGAGTTTTCAGACATTGTCAAATGGCCCCCCGAGGGCAAAATCACTCCCCACCCCCCCCACCCCCCAGTTGAGAACCACCGGCTGAGACTGAGCTTGGAGGTCTGAACATGGGTGGTTCTCAGCAAATGCTTACGAAAAGAAGGAAGAAGTTCAACTTAGGCCCTTTTAAACAGTCATGAAATATATAATTAATGATATTCTTTCAGTAATTGGAAATAAAAGGATAGAGTTCCCATGAGAACTCAGAACTAGAGATAAAGATTTGAATGTCACCAGCATGGAAAAGCAGCCAATAGGTATTTATTATATAGCGTAAGGCTTAGGAGTCTGGAGTCAGGCAGGATTTGTGTTCCGATACTGGCCTCCTCACTGTGAGCTGTTACTGTGGGTATTTATTTTTTAAAGATTTCATCCATTTATTTCACACAGAAGTAAGGTGAGAGCACGAGCCAGGGGGAAGGGGAGCCCAGAGGGAGAAGCAGACTTCCCACTTAGCAGGGAGCCGGGTGTGGGACCTGATCCCAGGACCCCGGGATCATGACCTGAGAGGAAGGCAGCTGCTTAAGCAACTGAGCCACGCAGGCGCCCCCCACGGGTGAGTATTTAAATCTGAGTTTCAGTTTTCTCCTTCTGTAAAATGGGGATGATAATTGTAACCCACATGGAGCTGTTATGAGGACGAATTAGGTAATGTACTTATAGGGCTTAGCAGAGAGCCTGGAATGTAGTAAGCACTAATAATAGTTCAAAGCTATTATTAATATTGTGATTATTATTGTAAAAATGATTCATTTCTAATCCTTTCAGAGGTCGTGACGGTATTACTTCCATTTTATAAATGGGTTGTGGTTGGAATCCGGATCTTTTGAACTCCAACTTACCCTGGATCATATTCATTTGACATAACACAAATGGAGTCATTCACAAGAAGGATCTTCACTTTATTTGGAAACTGAGCGCTAACTGCCTACAGCAAAAATTCCTTTTCAATTGGTAAACACCATCTTCATCTGTGACTATCACTGGGCTACTCAGTACCTGCTTATTAAGCACTTTGGATAAGTAGATGTGCTAGATACTGGATATAAGACACCTGTGTTGCTAAAACAAAGCACCTGCCTGTTTGTAGGTTACAAACCCACAAGCTCAGATTCAGTCCTTTAGGCTTGAAAAAATGAATTCATAAGTGTAGCAACGGGTTGGCATCAGCTCCACGCAGCATTTGATATTTGGAGTAAAGCAGCAGGAGCGGCTGCCTTGGCCCAGAGCAGAAGCTGGGACAGAAGCTCAGGGACAGGACAACAGGTAGGTGGGGAAGCCAGTTTCCCCCCGAGATAGCCAATCAGCTGAGAGGATCCATGCAGGCCAATCTACAGTAGAGCGGAATAATTCTCTTGCCTTAGAAACCGAACACAAGAGAGGTTAGAAAAAATTTCCCCCAAACCATTTCCATCACCAACAAACCGGCTGAACTCGGACGGACGGGGCGGGGGAATCCTCTTCATACTTCCGCTTACTCATCTGCAAAACAAGGGCTTCAGATGAAAGGAGTGGTTCTTGGTGCTGCCCACCTTGGAGGCGGAACCCTGCATTTGTGTAGATAGTGCAGGATTTTTGTAGCAATTACTGACCATTAACAAAATGCGTGACAACTCATAAATACACCTGAAAAAAGAAGGTTTTGGTTTTTTTTTTTTTATCACATTCCGTCTCTGTTGTTTGATAGAGTGGATTTGTTCATCCGTCTATTCAATAGTTGAGCGCATGCTAGGTGCTGGGTCTGCACGAGAACCAAATGCTGCCTTTGCCCTCACATGGGGCTTACATTTACCGAGCATAGGTTGGAGGAAGGGTTTGATGTCTTTCCTCCTCCAAATACAAGTCCCTGTCCTGAATCTGGCCTGCCGCCCTTGCTCGGTGATGCACATCCCTACTTCCCCACTCCTTCCCGCCGCGCTCGCGCCCGCCGGAACGTTCCCCCGCCCCCCACCCCCCACCCGGGTTGTGCGGGAGCGGGGCATCTAAGCGGCGTGCCTCGCGATTCCTGCAGGTGGAGCCAGAGGCCCTGGCTGCGCGCGGAGGCCTGCTTGCCGGGCCGCCCCGGCCGAGCTCGCGGGCTCCCGGCGTCGCTTCCCCCCTCTCCCCTTCTCTCTTGTGCGGTCTCCCTCCACAGCCAAACCAACCGAGTGCGTCTGAGGTGAAGTCGTGCCAGACTTGGAGACGGCTGCCAGCTCTCTCTCCAGTCTTGGCTTCACAAAGGAAAGCAAATTACAAAAATGGAAATTTTCAAACTAGCGTTCAGTGGTATTCAAATCGACGTTTGGGTAGCACGCAGGCACAGACCGCGTTCGTGCTATTTTGTGATTAAAATGATACCGAAAATACCTCCTTGCTTTGGTTTTCATCTGCTAAAACGACTTGTCTCTTTCCCTCTTCGAATCTCCCCTCCGTGTGGGGAGCGGCAAACCCCTGACCACCCGAGAATTGCTAACATTTGGATGCGCGTCTGCTGAAATCTTGCCCCTGCTGACTTTCCTCAAGAGCTGAACTTTTAAAATGCCTGCGCTTTTCAGCGTGGAGAAATACAAATGAAGTTTCTAGGTACTTCGCCGGGAAGTTCGTGTTTTGTGGCACGAACCCCCAGTTCCGGGATAGTGCCTGAGTCGTCTGTCCGTGTGGTCTGGACGCGGGGAGCAAACCTGGACGTGGAGTCGCGTCCTCTGTCTCATCCTTTTAAGAGAGTTTTAAAGTGGCCGTTGACTTGGGTCTTGAATGGTTTTACTTACTGTGTATTTTTGCAGTTGCTAGACAGGCCGTGTCCCCAGTGGGGTTGTGAGAAAGGCGCTCCCACTGCCGGGCTCCCCCGCCACTCCCCTCAACCCCCCGGATTGTACCATGTCTTTCCTTGGAAGCGTTGGCTGGCTCCTTACGCAGCTGTGTTTGCAGCGCCTGGAGACAGGTGGGGGAGCAGCCTCCAGCTGAAGCTGCCAACTCCCTAAGGACTGTCTGAATAGCTATTAAAAAAATGTAAAGATCACACACGTACACACGCACACACATACACGCACATACTTTTATTCTTTTGGTGGCCGTTACTATGCCTGACTGTTGTCCAAAGGCAGCTGTGCCGGTTTGTGGGACAAAGTGTCAGAAACATTCTATTATCTGTATTCTCCAGGCCATATCGGCATTACCTTGGGCCGTGGCTGTGTCTTTCTAGGTACAATAAAAACTGGGTCCTGTGGCCGTGGCCAAGCTGTGGGGCTGATTATGATTGTGGGAGGGAGGACTGCCCATCTCAACAGGTCCACCTCAAACTCACATGAACACGGGCGACATTTAGGCAGTAGTCACATGAAGAGGTTTTGTTGATTTGGGTCTGTACGAATTAGAATTCTTTGCCTGGGTCAAGCGATAGCAGATAAATCGGACTAGGCTGGTAGTGTTTTTCAGACTTCAGAATGGAAGGATGACCTCCAGTTTGGACCAGACACCCTTAGGGCTCTAGTTGTGAGTACCCCGTGTTCTTTGGGACCCTCATGCCTTGGCTTGCTCTGTTGCCTCCTCTTGGACTACCTCCCCTATCCTCTTCTTTGCTTAGCAAACTCTTGTTTGTCCTTGAAGACTTGTCTTAAATGCAACCTCTCCGAAGTCCTTCATAGCCATGCCCATGTGCCGGTCCCCCACACCCCTGTAAAATTAATTATCCTGTCATCTGTTAAATATAACTCTATTGTTAGATCTATATAACATACTGCACTGTATTAGACATTTTTTTGCCCTCTTTCTCTCCTGACAGAATATATTCTTTGCAAAGGCAGGGAGCACATCGTATTTACCTCATACCCCTCATACTAAAGATGCTTAGGAAAATCTGTTGAATGAATAAAGAAACATGCTTGGTTTTTAATTATTTTCAAAGGAGCAATTTTTTTTCAGGTTCTCCTAGTTCAACAGCCAGACATCTATGACTGTGTCTGTAGAGCTGAGAGTAAACATCTTAAGTCTATGTTGAAGTCTGATTTTCCTATCTGAGAGACATTCCCCTGCTTATGGTAAGAAAAGTTTGATGTGCTTGTAGGTAGAAAATTTCTGTATCCCCACCATCTAATTAATGCATCTGTTCGTACACAATCCAAGAAGAGCAGAACATCACTGCAGACATGGGAGCCTGTGGGAGGGACGTAGTTCTCCTATTGCTTTGGGTACTCTTACGAGCTATGCTAGCAGATTGGTAGTTATTAGACTTTATTCATTAAATTGCTGAAGCCACAAATTCAGAAGTGTCCTTGGAAGCTTCCTCTCCCTCACGTCCCATGTCCAGTTATCACCAAGTCTTCTTCTCCAAAATATCGCTTATGTTTGTCCACTGTTCTTCACCTCTGCCATTGTTCCATTCTAAGCCACTATCTCTTCCCATCTGGACAATAGTCAAAGTCTTCTAGTTTGTCTTTCTGCTTCTTGTCTTGCCTGCCTCCCATCATGTCACCCCCTGGCAGACCACCTTTAAGTGGCTGCATAATCCTTACATAATCTTAGCCTAAGCCTTCACATGGCAAAGTTTGATCTGGCTCTCCCCTGTCTTTTTAGCTTCTTTCTTGATGAATATATTAGCCTTCATATCCTTGAACTTGCCCAAGTCTTTCCTACTTCCAGGCTTATCTATGTGCTTACTTCTCCTGGGAATACTCATCCACTCTCTCAGATTACTTCTCATCTTTCAGAAATCAGTTTCAATGGCACTTTCTTAGGGATGTGTTCCCTGCTTCTCTTCCCCACTGCGTCTCTCCTGGATAAGTCATTTCCCCATTTTTGTCTCTCCTGATGCTCTATTTTTTCTTTATGTTAATTATCACAGGTTTACAATGATAAAAATTATTGATGTTTTTATTCAATTTATGCCTGTCTCCCCATCCACAGCAGATTACATGAAGGAAGGGATCATATGTCTTTATGCAAAAGAGTGTACTTGTCCACCAGTGCCTAACATATAGTAGGTAGTCAAGAAACGTTCTGGATAGTGCTGCAATGAGAAATGCTAGCAGGTCATGTGTAACAGGCCTGTGATATGAAAATAGTTTCATGCAAAAAAAAAAAAGGTAATCTGAAATGAGACTCAAAGATGTTTATGCACATGGAGCAAGCAAGGGGAAGACTTGAGTTATGATATGATATCCCACGGCCTTTCTCCACTGCTATTTGAAAAATAAGAAGAGAACAAGAACAAAAATATTTGTTTTACAGCTCTACCAAGAGTCAGCCCTCCCCTCCTCTCCCCCTTGTATCAAGTACATCCTGTACTTTTGGCAACATGTTGACTGGATATTTAAAAGCTGTGAACTGTTCTGAAAATTTCACATACTGGGTTATGGGCCATGTGTGTTTGATCAAAATTCAATTACTACACTGTACCATACTTGGAAACCTATCATCCCAAGTTATGAAGTATGACGAAATAGGCGAACCTAATGGGTTCAGTATGGGAACAGTATCAACCAACCTTGTTATGATAAATAGCTTCCTGTGTTAAAGGTTCTCTAGAGCTTATAAGTATCTTGGCTCACCTCCTTCAGTGGAATAAGAATATTGCTCCCAGGGACCCCCTAGATCACCGTCCCTCCAATGCAACAGCAGTTCAGAGTTTTCTTCAACTTACTGCCCCTGAAAAAGAAAAATGCTGTGCAAGTTTTCCTGTTCCTTTTCATTTCTTCATTTAGAATTTGAGTACCTGGGAATTTCTTCAGCTTTATTTTTCTTTAGAAAAGCAATTTAAAATTATAAAGCCTTCCAAATACAGAAAAATAGACAAAACATCAGACATCCTTGTACCCACCACTCAGATTTAACAATGGTTTTTTCCTGTTTCCAGCAGCTCTTTTGTCTGATGTTTCTTATGTGTTCTTTCTTTTCTTTTTGGGGTCAAAGGTAGACCACCATTCATTAAAGGATAATATTCATGAGATTTATCAAGTAAGTGCTGACATACTTCCATACACTTGAATCGGGAGGATGTTCATCTGGTTACAGAGAAGTACCTGTAAGTTGTAAGTCTTTTCAGGTGTCGAAATGGACTTAGTAAGAATTCCGTGTCTGATTGTAGGTGAGCGCACAGGATCCATAGAGAAGGAAGGTTTTTGGAGGTGGGGGGAGGGGGTGGAGAGATCAAGAAACTGTCCGAACAGTTGAGAAAAGATAAAAAAAAATTGGAAAATGTTTCCGTGTTTTGTGGTCATCCTGGGCGTATGTACTCAATTTTTCGTTATAAACGACATTTTGGATTAGGTTGGAAGTATTTCTTTCTAGTGTTCTAAATAAAAGGCAAAACAACTGGGTGATAGGCGTCTTAACTTCTGAAAGACAATCCGTAGCATTGGCTTTTTCCTCAGAAGACAGCTTCAAGGCCAAAAAATTTGCATACATTTACCCTTAATTCAAGTCAGTCACTTGTGGTTGCTTTCTGAAGTTTGCTCATTCACCATTTCTATGAGACCATCCTCTTTACCCTTTTCACAAAAAGCCGGAATGCTAAATCTGCATTTCTCCCTCAGAAAAAAAGATTTGTGCTCCCTAAAAAGTTGTTTCGGTAAAAAGCGAGGGCTTTCGTTTGCCTTTGACAATAATTCATCAATCATGAGTGCTGCCGTACATAACCGAAGCCCAGAGAAGGATCCTTGGTGAGGGTAAATATGCATGCCCACACAAAGGGAAAGTGAATATACTGTGTGGCTGAGCAGTTTGAAATCACAGCGCTGCCAAGATTAGATTAGAGATGTTCTCGTTCTCTGCAGTCCCATTAGGTTTACTTTAGAAATTGCAATTAGCTTAAAAGTTGTGATTTCTAAAATGACCCACTCGCCTTTCTCGTTTTCCTCTATCAGGTAGATGCGAGTATCGTAATCCTTACGTAATTTTTAAATAGAACTTCCAGCAAGAAGTGCTCCCTGAGAGCTGTAAACTTCAAAAAATAGAATGTCACTGTAGGCACTTATGCTAATAAGTGTCTACATAATTTTTTTCACTTAACAAATGTCTGATTTTGGCAAATCAGCTTTTTTTTTTTATTGAATCTTGCTTGATTGAATAGCACAGGATTTGCCAGAATACTACTACTGTCTGTACAGTAATTAAGGAAATAGTTCTTGTCACTCTAATAGAGACCAGGCTCTGCCTGCCTGTAATAAAGTTAAATGATAAAGAATAAATAAAGCGAAAAATAAAGGGAAGTCAGTTACTAGCCTGTGGTTATTTCAGATGAATAGTAGGTATCACACAGTGGAGTATTTTATGGAAAGTGTTGAAAAAGTTAACAAAAGGATATCAACTTTTCCAATTTAATGAAATAATCATTTTAGGAAAAGAAACTCTTCAATTTCTCTCTTTTGGAAAAGTGGATGTGAATTATTTTAAAACGTAGCTTCACCAAATACAGGTGAAACCCTACTGCAGTAAACATCAGTTTTCAGACAACAATTTTCTCAGTAATCACAATGAACAGTTTACTGTAGTAAAAATAGTTCCAAGCTTGGAAAAGGCCACATTACATAGTTTGGAATGATGCTGACAGAAGTAAAATTTCTCTTACGGATTCATTGTGTCAAAGTGGGGCATCCCAGCTTCTCCCCTCATCGTGGCTGATTCTCTCCTGCCTCTCCGTATTTGTCTCCCTCGGCTGATACATGTCTTGTTGTTTCCAATACGGCCAAACGGAGCCTAAAGGCACTGGCAAACCTCTGAATAAACCTCACCCGAAAGCCATGACATAGAAAAATACAGTTTGGTATTTTTAGAAGGAATTGAAGTGGAGGGGTAGTGCTCTGCAAAGGGAGGAGGCAGCCCCGTATTAACCATTGTCTTAAACATTGCTGTGTTCTGTACTTTGGAAGGTCTGGCTCAGGGGTCGGAGAAATTTTTCTGTAAAGGACCAGTGTTTTGTGCCAGTCACAGCCTATCGATAACCAATGTTGTGGTTGTACCAGTCCTTGTGGGCTTTTTTTTTTTTAAGATTTTATTTATTTATATGACAGAGAAAGAGCACAAGCAGGGGGAGCGGTGGAGGGAGAAGCAGATTCCCCACCGAGCAGGGAGCCCCATGAGGGGCTCTATTGGAGAACCCTGGGATCATGACCCAAGCCAAAGGCAGACGCTTAACTGACTGAGCCACCCAGGCGCCCCAGCCCTTGTGGTTCTTATTAAAATTGCAAGATGGCCTTTGGCAATGACCATCAGGAAGCTTTGAAAAAAATAAAGACTTATTACTCACAAGACCTAGACATTACACAGTGTACCTGGGCCCACACAGCGAGGTCCTGGGTGGGAGAGAAAGAGAGCCCATGGCTCTGGGGTTCTGTTTTAATTCAGGTCAAGAGTGGTAGCCTAGGGTTTTGTGAGCTCACTCTTTATTGGTTAATTAATTAATTTTTTATTGAAGGAAAATCGTTATATGACATTATATTAGTTTTAGTTACGTGCACAACATAATTCGGTGTTTGTATACACTACAAAGTTATCACTACAGTAAGTCTAGTCACCATCTGTCACCATATAATTGACCTTCTTCAACCATTTCAAATACCCTACAACTGTCTTTCATGCTGATAGTCACTAGCGTATTCTCTGTATCTCTGAGTTTCGTTTTCCTTGTTCGTTTGTTTTGTTTTTTAGATTTCACATATAAGGAAAATCATACTGTCTTTATCTGACTTATTTCACTTAGGATAATATCCTTAAGGTCCATCCATGTTGTTGCAAATGGCAAGATGTCATTCTTTTTAATGGCTGAGTTATCTATCTTTCTATCTCTATCTATCTATCTATCTATCTATCTATCTATCTCACGTCTTCTTTACCCACCTATCCACTGATGGACACTTACGTTCTTTCTATACTCTGGCTCTTATAAATAATGCTGCAGTGAACACAGTAGTGCATGTTATCTTTTAAAATTAGTGGTTTCATTTTCTTCAGATAGTACCCAGAACTCAAGAACGTGGATCATATGGTAATTCTATTTTTAAGGTTTTGAGGAGATTCTATTCTGTTTTTCATGTTGGCTTCACCAACTCACATTCCCACTAACTGTGTAGGAGGGTTCCCTTTTTCTGCAACCTCTCCAACACTTGTTACTTCTTGTCTTTTCTATGCTAGCTATAAGGTGATATCTTACTGGGGTTTTGAGTTGCATTTCCCTGATGATTGGTGATGTTTCCATGTGCCTGTTGGCGATCTGTATGTCTTTGGAAAAATGTCTGTTCAGATCCTCTGCCCATTTTTTTTAAAAAAGATTATTTATCTATTTGAGAGAGAGTGAGAGAGAGTGAGAGGGGCACATAGAGGGAGGGGCAGAGGGAGAGGGAGAGAAGAGGAATCTCAAGCAGACTCCCTGCTGAGTGCAGAGCCCAAGGTGGGGCTCGAGGGCCTCGATCTCCTGACCCTGAGATCATGCCCTGAGCTGAAATCAAGAGCCAGACTCAACCGACTGAGCGACCCAAGTGCTGCTTCTCCCCGTTTTTAATTGGATTGTGTCATAAAATATTATTATGCTTTTCATTTTTTCCAACCCTTTAAAAGCGTAAAAACTATTGTCAGTTCATGGGCCATACAAAATCAGGTGGCAGGCCAAGTTGGACTCACATGCTGTAGTTTGCTGACTTCTGACCTAGCCGATCATATATTGTTTTCGCTTAACAAATGTCTGTTAAGCACCTACTTTGACCCAAATACTTTCAAAGCATTATGAGAAGTATTAAAATATAGAACACACTCAACAAATATTCAGCATGTACTGTTGAGCTCTGTTACGTCTGAGGCACAGTGCTAGGGCTGGAGATACGAGGGACAGCAATACAGCCATGCTCTGCTCTCACGAGTGTGCATTACAAAGAGGCATGAGAAGTGCCACAGCAAGGGAGTCACGGGAATTGTGGTAGCACATGGCAGATATAACCTGACCTTGAATGGCTTTTGGGTTTTGTTTTTTTTAATAGTACTTTGTACTTGAGCTTCTTGCTTTTAATCTTTCCCCTATACATCACTATCTGATTCTTCTTCTTCTTCCATTTTTTAAAAGATTTTATTTATTTATTTATTTATTTATTTATTTATTTATTTGAGAGAGAGTGAGAGAGCGATCACGAGCAGGGGGGAGGGGCCGAGAGAGAGGGAGAAGCAGACTCCCCGCTGACCAGGGAGCCTGATGCAAGGCTCGATCCCGGGACCCTGAGACCATGACCTGAGCTGAAGGCAGACCCTTCACCGACGGAGCCACCCAGCTGCCCCTCTGATTCTTCTTCTTAAGGGAGAATATGGTGATGATACCTCCCTGCACGCAAGAAAGGTAAAACTACACGTAGGACAAATTTCTGTTCCAGTGAGGACAAAGCGTTGCCCCTCTATTGTGGGCGCGGACCGATTCGTCTGCCACCAGCTGGTTCTCTGCTCTCCCCGGGTGTGGCATCAGACAGGGAGCTAAGCTGGGGGCTCTGCTGTCGAAGAGTGAGCACTCCGCAGTGGTGCCGTCCGGGTCCAACACAGGGAGGAGAGAAATCTTACTCTGTTACCGAGCTCATAAATAGCAGCCCTCTCTGCCCCTATGGTCCCTTGCTTTATCTGTGAGCACCTTGAGTAGGCTCGGGCGTTCATCACTAGGAAAGAGGCTGACGGTACTCACAGATCAGATCATCTTTGCTACTGTTACTGAGAGCCTCGTCTGCGGTGGGTGTCCTCCGATGAGCATTCACGCAGGACACAAATATTCTCGTGCTCCGGGGCATTCTGCGAGGTCCAACCTCACTACTCTCTCCCGTTCGTCCTTGTTACCAGCCCTTTAATCTGTTCCTTCCAAGTCTGTGATCATCTAGCTAAACCATTCAGCACTACCCACAACTGTCTGCAGATCTGTACCTCTTCTGCTTCCTCCCGGGAAGGGGACAGTCGTATGTACTGCTTGAGGTCCTGCCTCCCGGAAGTAGCTTTCCCTCGTGTCCTTCAGGAGCCACCCTTCAGGAGGGCACACTGTTCCCGCAGTCCGCTTTTAACCAGTGCATGTTCCTGCAAGTTTGTTTGGTTTTCTTTTTTGCTTCTTCAGGTCACTTTTCATAAACAAATCCCTGCAAAGCTATTAAAATAAGTTAAAGAGGGGCACCTGGGTGGCTCAGTCCATTGAGCAGGTGACTCTTAATGTCAGCTCAGGTCATGATCTTGGGGTCCTAGGATGGAGCCTCTTGTTGGGCTTCATGCTTTCTAGGGAGTCTGCTTAAGGACTCTCTCTCTCCCTCGGACCCCTCCTCCCCGCTCTCTCTCTCTCTTTCTAAAATAAATGAGTAAATCTTTAAAAAATAAAATCAGGTGAGTTATAGAAGAAGAGGCAGTGCCACTGGAGTGGGTGCACTGGGGGTGTAAATGACGTGCCCGTGCAGCTTACCTCTGCCTTCACCACCTGTTTTAGTATAATCGCATACTTAACACTTCCACTTGATTTGGGAGTGTTGCTAGGCACACCAGATTTATAGACTGATGGATTAGAAAATACACAGTTGTAATGGGCCGCTCAGGTCACATGATCCCTTGGTTGTCCCATGGCTAGGCAAGCAGTCTCTACCAGCCAGGAGAGGTTTCTGAAAAAGAGACTGTGTATTCGTGGAAGAGTATAGGGCTTTGCTCCAAACCCTAGGGGCTTGTATCTTGATTCTTCTACTGGAGCTGTCTGTCCTGTATCCTCATCAGTCACACACACTTAGAGCACCATGATTCTGCTAGATCGTATGTCCAAGCTGCTTGTTCAGCATCCTGGACCAGCTGGAGAATTGTTGCTTGCTCTGGGACCTAATCAAAGTCGACAGTGCTTAGGTGTTACTTGGTAAATGTGTCCAGCAGTTTATCCCAATGTGGTTTGAATTGCCTCCAAAACCCTAAGAGACCTTCTAAGCATCTCTGTGTTGAGGTGGCAGAGCCCTGGGTTTTTATGAGGTTTATCTCACACTCTTTCATGCACGTGTGTTTTATCAAGGAGTCTAGAACTACAGCTGCTTCTTATTTACTGTGTCTTAAGGATAGGCTATCATCCATGTACCATGATATCCTGTGGGATGGTAAGGCAATCAATGTCCCGTTGACTACATTTTCACGGAGAGTCAGAGTTGCTGTAGCCACGAAGTAAAACAGTACAGGTGAATTGCTTTCCTGACAGATGATAGCAAACTCTTCTGGTATTCTCTGCTTATTGGTGGAGAGGACAAAGTATTTATCAGATTGATAACTGCATACCAAGTGCCAGGGTCTGGGCTGATTTGCTCTAATAAAAAGACCATATCTGAAAAAGCAATTGCAATTGAAGTGCTGTTACATGACTAAATTTAAGAGAATCCATTGCCATTCTCCAAAACCCATACATCTTCTGCCATGGTCGTAGTGGTGAATTGAATGGGACTTTATTAAAAGTCACCACCCCAGCATCTTTCAAATCTTATTTTTTTTAATAGCTTAGTGAATTACTTTAAAATGAACATCCTTGTAACCAACACAAGAGTCAAGAAACAGAACTTTCGCCAGTCACCCTAGAAGCTTCTGCATGTCCCTCATGCCAATCACAGCCTTCTCCCTTCAAAAGTAACAACTCTTCTTACTTCTGTGTGGTGATCACTTCCTTATCTTTTTATGCTTTTATCACCTGAATGTGCATCCTTAAATATTATGGCTTAATTACACCCATTTCATACAATTTATCCCAGCCTATTTGAACTGTAGAGTGTCCCAAAGTCTGGATTTTATTTTATTTTTATCGCATATTCATGGGGCAATTCTACATGCTTCTTCCCCCTTTGTATCTCCTGCAAATTGGCCGCTGGATCCAGAGGCCTAGACTCAGGTTCAATCCCTTTGGCAATACTATAGGTGATATTGTGTTTTTTCATTAGAAGATGCATGTCTGTCCAATTTTTATACCCTTTTAATGATTTCAACAGTGGTGAAGCTCAAGGCTTAGGTCCATTTATTTATTTGAGGTATCAAAATTGTGATAGTCTGTCATTTTGTTTTCATACTAGCTGAACTAATTTTATTATGTTTTTAAAGATTTATTTATTTGATAGAAAGAGAGCGCGAGTGCATGCGCACAGACACACACGCACGCACTCGCGTGGAGTGGGGGAGGGGGAGAGGGAGAGGGAGAGAGAGAAAATCTCAAGCACACTTCCCACTGAGAGCAGAGGCTGACGGGGCCTCCATCTCATGACTCTGAGATCATGACCTGAGCTGAAATCAAGAGTCCGACGCTTAACTGACTCAGCCACCCAGGCGCCCCTAAAGTAATTTTATAAAGGGACATGTCCCCCTATCTATTAAGCTAGTTTATGTAAAATAGGCAAGATAAATGCTTGATTCTTTTCTTTCATTTTTCCAGTTCTCAAGGAAGTAAACCGAGTTCCTTTTCATCCTCAGAAGGTGACCAATTGGTTATTATTTGTTATTATTATTATTATAACCTTATGGATTTAAACATATTTGGTGAGTTTCAATCTATTGCAATTTTTCTGAAGCTGAAATTATATCATCTTTGGCCAATAGGAGCTTCTTCAAGTCAACTCCTGGATCTTTTGACATGACTCCAGTGGTCTTTGATAGCTTCCTTGCTATCTATTATGTCAAGATGTTCCAGGCATGTCTTGTATGTCTTGATCTGGACCTGGATCCAGTAATTTCTCCAGAAATCCCTGTTTTCTTTTAGTGAGGGACGATATTTCAAAACCATAACATGGGCCCTCAGGATACCTGTGATTACTGGGTTGGTCATGGGTTCTTGTTCATATTAACATTTCTAATCTAAATTTAGGCTCTGAGATTTTTTATTTAACCTCTTCTATATTACATCTGTATCCCTTTCTTCCACACTGAGACTTTGGTTTGCAAAGACACGATAGAATTAGAATATTCTATAATTATTAATTTGTTTTGTTCTGCATCACACTGAGTCTCAGATTAACAATTCTAATAATAACACCATCAATTATGATTATTGAAAATATAATTTAAAAATATTTTTATTTTGCATATACCCCTATTTCCATCTCCCACATTTTTAATAGTTTTACTGTATGTCAATTGTCAAATTCTACAGCTTTTATATACTATCATCTCTCCCTCTTAATCCTCATTTAGTTTCTGCTATTCAATTAAGTATATATTTAATACCCACCGTCAGTCTTTATGTCAATGATTGTTCAGTCATTTGGTTGTCTGGAGCTCAATGGCTTAAGACAGTACTGTCCCATAGAATTTTCTGTGATGCTGGAAATGTTCTATGCCTGTGCTATCCAGCATGATAGCCACTAGCCACATCTGGGTCTTGAGAATTTAGAATTTAGCTGGTTTGAGTAAAGGATTGAATTTTTACCTTTACTTCATTTAATTCATTAAAATGAAAATTTAAATAGCAACACGTGGCTAGTGGCTAGCACGCTGCTCAGCTCAGCCCTAGTAGATCTCTGAGGAAGGGCTCACGGGAACAGTACCTTGGAGTCCTTGCATGTTGACAATAATTTGTCTGCACCTTTCATATTTGTAGATCAGTTTTACTGTATATAAAATCCTTGGTTCACATTTTCTCTCTTCAAGCAACTTAAGTACGTTGCTTTGTTTTCTTCTGGCATAAAATGCTGCCGTTGAAAATCCAATCATACTACTTTTTTCCCTATTAAATGGCATGTGTGCTTTTTTACCTAGAAGCCTGAAATATTTTTTTCCTTAAAGCTCAGTAATTTTACTAGAATATGTCTTAGTGCTTGTGTAGCTACTTTATCATGATCAATCACCGATGATAATTTCATTAATTGTGAATGTCACTGCATGCCATGGATTACCTAACATCCTATTTTCCATTGGCAAAGAGTTCTGCACTCTTTTCCAGAGCCAGGACATCACCAAATCCTCAGATTCAATCTTTGAGTGTCTATTTCCTGAGACCACTGCTGGTACCAATTTCTGTATCAGTGTCTAGTCAGGAGACAAAAACCGTTCCAATAATTAGGACAGAGAATTTATTATAAAAGAGAGACATTAACTTTATAAATGCCGTGACCACCTTACATATCTTTTCTCAAGCATGCAGTGTGCTCTTTCAATACGTAATTTCAAAAACTTTTATTTTTTATTTCAGGAAAGATTCCAGTATTTAGTCTGTTCCCCTGCTTTGGGTATGTTTCTTCAGGGACTTCTATTATCCATATATTGGATTTTCTTTGCCTATTTTCAGTATTTATCCCTTTCTCTTGACTTCTTTTTTGTTTTTCCTCATTTATTTTTGAATTAAAAATTTTCCTTCTTTTTACTTTCCATGTTTTAGAGGCTTCACTTGTATTTATTTGCTCTTACTTTTCTCCTACAGAAATCTTCATTAAAAAAATTTTTTTTTGCCCTTTATTGGTTATTCTTCCTTGACTTCTATCACATCACTTCTGAGTTTTCCTGATTCTGACTTATGCTATTTTCCCTTATATTGTATTATTTTCTTAATATCTTCTAGCTCATTTTGAAATAGTATATTACAGTTTTGGTTTGTTTTTGAGAACAGCTTTTGGGTGTGTTTTCTTTGCCTATAGGGATATCATTCTGCTCCTTTTCTTTTTTTTTTCAAATAGTAACATTTTACGGGACTTGATTTTGACACTTTTTTTGTTACTCATTTTAATATAAATTTGGTTGTTATTGCACTTTTAGAGGAGGCTTGTTTCAGATAGATCTTCTAATTTTACACAGTGTCCTCTTCTGTTTTCATGTAATGTCTAAAAATATGGTGGTTTGGTTTCTGAGATTTTTCTGGCTCTTTTCCCCCTCTCACACTTTGATCTAGACCTTCCTTTACATTTATTTCTGTTGCTTCTATTCTACTCAGATGTAAGCCTACTGGCAGTAGTTTCTCCTGTGGAGTTCTGTCTGGAGTTCAAGGGGATTAGACAACTCCAGCCCCTTACTCCTGGCCCCTTACACTCACTCACTAGTGGAGTTTCTGCTCTTTTCTCAAACTGACCAGTTGTACTTTTAGTCAGTATCTGTTGCCTTTTTGAGGAGGTTTCTATCCGTCAGTTGCATTGTTACATTTCTCTGATTTCTCCAACCCAAATGATGATAACACGTAGTTCATGTTATTGTCCCCACCCCCCCATTTGTATTTTGGGGTTTGCTGGATATCTCATCATCTAGTTTTATTGTAAATATTGGTCATATATAAATTTTTCTATATGTTTTTATGTGGGAATCCAACAAGATTCCAAACTACGCTGCCCCCTGTGACCATCATCTTCCTCTTTCAAGTTATTTTTCCTTCCTGAATTACCAGAAATTGAGGTTTTTTTTCAGGAATAGCAGAGGAATTGCAATTCAAGAAACACAAACTATAGTGAGCTACAGGTGAGGTCCTCGAGTCTTTGATGGTGGTATTAATATGTAATTCCCCCAGGGATGCGGTATTGTTTTTGATTCACTATTTGGTTCACTTCTCTAGTCCCTTCCCATCATGACAAGAGGATGAAGGCAGATAATCTCCTACTTGATGAAATGTTACTACAACTTGGTTTTCTGGAATGGGAAAATAACCACAGAATGGGTTCATGGACTTTCTTGGCCCATTGCAAGATGGATTCTGGCCAAAACTGCGTGTATTGCTTGACCCTCGAAAGCTCTTACTCTTACTAGTGGGTCACATTTGTCTTTAGTGTCCCTAAGGATTAATGCTAAGAACCAATGTCGAGTTATACCCTAAAGAATGGGTACTTCCCTTTCCCAGTGCAGTTACTCTGACAATTGGTTTTAGTTTATTTAAGGAGACAAAGAAGTTTACAATTCATGCTTGAGACAATGCCACAGGGTCCTTGCTCAGGGGCCCCTGGCTTCTATATTCAATAACCTCAAACTGTGAACTGGATCTGTTTTTGGGACTTGGATAAGGTAATCTGACTTTTCACTGAGGCAACTCAAATCCAGTGCTCAAATATGCCAGATTTTTTTCCTGACTTTTTTTTACCCATTTGCTTCAACCATAAAAAATCCAGCCATAAATAATCTCATTCTTGAAGGTCAGACCATTCTGATCACAGCTGTATTCGTGCTGCTTATATGGTAACCAGTTAGTATTACCACTTGACCTCTGTCACTCCAGAGTCATATCATCACCACTGAACTCAGGAAACCTATTTCAATACCAGCATCTCCTACATAGGGCAGCTACTCTAGTGTTTTAAAGGATATTGGTATTTCAACCAGACCTATTTCTCTGTGTCTTAGTTAAGGAAGCATCCTTTGGGCCCTCTTGACAAACATAGTTAGATGCTGAATGAACAGGTCATAAATAGTAATTCCATTTTAACACTGTTATCTCCCTAAGTCTTTGTATTTTCCCTGCCTTTCACATTCTGCCAAGGAATTTTGACATTTCAATCTCACTCAGGGTAGGTCTGTGTTGAAACCAGATTTAAATTGATCAGCTGAACAAACAGGTGCATTCTCTTGAATTAGATTACTGAATTAAAAATCTCCAGTAAATGCATCCATGTTGATAATTACTTCTCATTGATCCAGTCCTTTCCCCCTCTGAATCCATTATCACACATATTCCCCAGGTTTCTACAGATGTAAGTAAGCAGGAAATTGTAATATTAAACGGTAAACTCTCTTTACTGGTCTCCTTGAGGCATAATGGGATTTGACTTTTTTTTATGGGGCAAGAAATGATGAAAATGGTGGAACATAGCCACACAGCTACGGTGAAACATGAGGTTAACTGGCATCTCCTTCAAGGTAGATATCTCTGGCAAGGTCAGTGCAGGCTTTCCACAAAAGGTGGAGCTAGCATTCTCATGCGAGAAGAAAGGACTGCTACTTCTACCAAGTAAGGCTCAATGTATACCGAAGGCTCCAGAGATTCATCATATTCATCTGAATTTATCCAGATGTTCTCATCTCAGTTCTCAAGTTTCCATTCCTTCCCTAATCAAAGTCTGTCTTGACCATAAAAGAGTGGGGAGGCTGTGAATTCAATTTCATTCGTAAATCAATAGTCACATGACCAGCCTTGGCATCTTACTTTTGGACATGTCATCCTGTTGGCTTGAAGAGATTAGAGATTATTTGATGGCAGTTACAGAAACTTTCCAATCCTCTAATTTTGCCTAGAGTGTAGCATTTTTAAAAAATGTACATCAGCTCCTTTCTGTAAGCTCTCCAGGGCTTCAGAAGTATTTAGCTTGCCCCATAGTCCTTGTTTGCCACATTCCAACCATATGAATCCACCAAAGACTTACCTTCAATAGGCACTTAAATTAAGTCCTCCAAAAAATGTGATAATTTAAGTAACTCTATTTGCAACTGTGCCACGGACTGTCAGTTCCCATTTTTCAGTGGGAACCGAATCATCTCTGCCTTCAGATCCAACCAAATCAGATAACCACATCCAAATCCTTGTTGAGAGTCTGTTGTCTATAAACACTTCTAGTTTCACAAACTATGTATTAGTCAAGGCTCAGTATAGGCAATGGAAAATATCCCAGGTATTTTAAACACTAGATGATTTTGTTTAAGAAATTGAATGCTTTAAGAAATGGCTAGAAATGTTAGAGTAGCATGAATCAGGAGATCTAAGTTCAATGCTTATCATAGATGCTACTCAGAGATCAGGTAGCTGGGGTTAGAAAGCCACTTCCTCTGTCACCATTGAAACTTTCTTGACACCCTTAACAAAGGTGTTAACCAGGCACTGAATCTGGTCGTCATTGCCTCTGACCTGCTTTTTGACACTTGTGTTTTTATGAGCTTACTCGTTAGCAATAGGAAGATAGTTGTCTTCCATAGTTTTCTTCCAGAACTTTTGTGAGAGTCTTAATTGGCAGAACCTAATTTGCATATAGAACGCTAGCTGCAAGAGAGTCTGGGAAATGCCATTTTTAACTTTCTAGGCTCTTCAAGGTGAGAATGGATGCTATCCAGTATATCAGAAAACCAAATGCTTTTTTTTGGGGGGGGGTCTTACATCAGTCAGTTGTTGCTTCATGCAAAATGGGAGATAAACTACAGTGAGGTGATGTGTTAATGGAAATGAGGTCATATAAAGAGCAAAAATCGTATACTCTTTAAAAGGTTTGTATATGAAGAGAGAGATGAGATGGTAATTAGTGGGAGAATTCAGAGGAAAGGGATAGTTTTATTTAGATGTAAAGGATTCAAGCATTGTTATGGGTTGAGGGGGAGTAAAGAGTAGAGAAGAGGTTGGTTGAGGACTTAGACTAGGACACGAGGGATGATTGATCATACAAGGTCTGCAGGAGATGGGAAGGTGAGGATTAGGGTTACAGGCATCAAGGTTGGCCTCAAACAGGGAAGCAAGAGGATCGGCTTTACTCCATGGGGGTCCTGCCAGGACCTTGAACATGCAGGACCCTGCCAGATGTGAGGAACCAGGAAGCATGCTCATAGGCAACCTCATATGTACATCAGTCATACAAGAGCAGTTTGTAAAACAGATGACTAGATGTGCATACAGTTCCAGGTGTTTTCAAATGAATAACTTATTTTGGGGAATTTCATCTTTCAAATACTTTAAACCACTGGTTGTCACATATTTACTTAGGACAGATTAGATCCAAACTGTGTTGTGTTAAAGAGGAACACTGTGAAGCAGCCCTCTTCACTCTTGGAAATGTTTGAAACTAACCAACAATGGATCAGTGGGTTGCTCAGGACTCCACACTGCTCAAGCCTACCCAGAGTCCTCCCTGTCTGCTAGCCAGCCCAGATCTCCGTTACTTAACTCTAGCCATTGATGTGGCCCGTTGTAAGCCCCTGAAAAGCAAGTTAGCTCTGGCTGGGAAAAATAATGCAACAATGAGGTTCTATCTGCAGTAAAAATGTCCACCCTTAGAAATCAGTATGATAAGAACAGACATTTTGAACTAGGCTATGCAAAAAGAGCAAAAGTAGGGGGTTAGGACAGAATGAGATCTGCCTTTACATTTATCTTTTGCCAGGGCAGGTTTAAAACATCCAGGCAGGGGGCTTTTGTGTGTAAGGGCAAGTGGAAAGCAGAGAAAGTTCTTCTCTTGAGGTGATATGAATGGGTCTTCCCAGGTGGCCAGCAGAGAGGTGAAGCGTGAGCGGACTTCTTGAGAGAAGTGGTGATTCGGAAGGAGCTTTCCAAGGGAAAGTAAGAGGATTCCCAATTTCCCTCTTCGTTTTCTTCAGTCAGTTTTGGGTCAAGACGTCACTTGGGTCACTCTAAACTGTCCCATATACTCTCACCCCCCACTTTCCCTCTACATCCATCATCCTAAATAAACCTACAATCCAATTAAGAGTGGTTTGTGCAAGTGTAATGCAAATGTGCCCTGAAGACAGTCCCGGAGCAACCGTTTCTTACCAGCCCTGACCCGAAGCCCTTGCTGTAGAGATAGTCTGGATCTGCCGGCTTTCATCCCAGATGCGTGTTCTAATGCTTTATTAGGAAAACAAAGTTGCAAACACTTTCCTATGATGTGTTAAAAATTCTGTCTGTGACTCTCCTTTCTCCGTGACATCCACCAGGGGCCGAATGCCTTGTACGACCTCTGTGGGCCTAGCTGTCCTCTTCTCTGACCCACCCAAACCTAGCGCCCTTTGTGATGAATCCTACCTGGGTCCCTTTCTCTCAGGGCTCTGCAAGGTGACTGGTTAGTAGATTTAATTAACTAATGCACAATAAAGCCCCACCGGTTTCATGCATCACTCTTTGAGGATGACATTTGCATTTTAAATGAAGCTCCTTAGACTGTCAAGCTCAGCAAGTAGCTTATAGATCATCGGGACAAACGCTCTGACTGTCCGGAGGAGGCCGCCGGTGCTCCCAGGCCGCACAGGACTTGCTAGAGGTCTGAGGGCGAGGAAGGGGTAGAGCCGGCTCTGAAACCCCTCTGGGGTCTAGTATACCTTGCATCATTACCCACAAGCTCTCACAAGATGATGAGTTAAAAACAGAATTTTCAGGGACTAAGGGAAAAGCTGTCTTTTGAATTGTATATTAATTTAAGAATCGACATACATTTACACACAAAGTGATCCCTCCTTACCTAGAATTCTTAGTCTCATTTGTCTCAGTGGCCACTTAGCCAGAAAACTGCAATTGTTTCTTACTTGCATGTCTCCCCAGCTGGACTCTGAGCTCCTAAGGACAGGGACTGGATTTTATTTGTCACTGTGTCCCAGCACCCAGGCCAGGTAGGGCAGAGTGGGGATTCAATACACATGGCTGAAGGAATGATTGAACAAATGAACGATGTGATCCACCAGGCACAGCGGATCCAGTCTTAGGTAACACACTTGCGTGGTTCTGACAAAGTCATCCTCATGGTGAGGCATCTTTTCTAATATTTTTCAAATTATATGAGTTACTCACCCTCCTCCTCTGTCTCCTTGGGAGGCTGGTTGCTGCCTTTAACTTTTACTTTGTGTCCTATGCTGACGTGATTACCTCTCTCGTTTCCTCTGCTCCGTAAGATTTCTTTTCCTCATATGGTTATCATCGCCCTTTTGCAAGATTAAGAAATGACATACTTAAAGAATACCAGATTAATCTGTTCCGATTTTTTTTTTTCCCTCAGCTAAGGATAAAAAAAGAGCCTTTTGAAGAGCCTTCAAATCAACAGTAATTTCAAATTTTCACAACATAAAGAGGCAGAGCGCAAAGTGAAGTTGACACTTTGAAAAATGCTGTAAGCCTCCCAGTAGACGGATGAGCGTGTTTCCAGTTCATGAATGCTTGTTTCATAAGTATTCCATAAATATCGATGTCAGGGTTGTTAAGTAATTAATATTAACCTATTGAGAAAGCGTTTCTTTTCTAGGTGGTTGATTTCCAGTGGGGAGACTAATGAAATATTAAAGACCATGTGCAATGTTTTCTATAATTACAGTTTCTAGCTGTATTTACAAATGATGCGTCTACATTCAGTGAAATAATAACATGGTATTAATCTGTTTTTATTCCTATACAGAGTATATAGATTTTTTTTTCAATCTGAACCTTCTCTGCCCAAGCTTGTCCATAGTTATTTATTACTTTTCACAATTGCCCTCATAGACTCTTTCCTGTTTCTACCATGATTTGAGAGTCTACCATTCCACACTTTTATACTTCTCTGTTTTCTGGTTCTTTTTTTTTTTTTTTTTAAGATTTTATTTATTTATTCGACAGAGATAGAGACAGCCAGCGAGAGAGGGAACACAGCAGGGGAGTGGGAGAGGAAGAAGCAGGCTCATAGCAGAGGAGCCTGATGTGGGGCTCGATCCCATAACGCCAGGATCACGCCCTGAGCTGAAGGCAGACGCTTTAACTGCTATGCCACCCAGGCGCCCCTGTTTTCTGGTTCTTGAAACATCATGAGTTGTTTCTGTGAATTCCTATACTTATCTTATTTATAGAATAAACTCATGTTGAGTCATCAATACGACCCATCTCTAGTTAGTTGAGTGTTTAGATCTCGGGGTTTGGGGAAAAGCATATCACGTACATGTTTATATAATCTGAGTGTTTTCTAGGGCATTCTTGTCCCTTAACATCTTCTTAGGATTAACCTGAACACATTCCACACCCTTATAGGAAAGTCTAATGCCCTTTCTAGCATTTGTGCAGATTCTCAGGGACCTTAATTTTTTGCTTTAAAGGATTTTATTTATTTATTCGAGAGAGAGAGAGAGAGAGCGTGCACACACGCACACACACATACACACACAAGCCAGGGGGTTGGAGACGGGGCATTGGGAGAGGGAGAAGCAGACGCCACACTGAGCAGGGAACTGGACTCAGGGTTGGTCCCAGGACCCCGGGATCAGGGATCATGACCTGAGCCGAATGAAGATGCTTAACCAACTGAGCCACCCAGGCGCCCCTCCGAATTTCTTATAGTCATCTCTGAGTCTTGTATTTCTAGTCCATTTTTATTTTCCATTCTGTCTTTTTGTGGTTGGTCATTTCTCTTCTTCACTTTGGTTTTGACCCCAAAAGAACTCAAACACACACCCCTCTCCACATGCGTATCTATCCATCTATCTATCTATCTATCAATCTATCTATCTATCTATCTATCTATCATCTATCTACCTATCCATGTACATATACATATGCCTGTGTTTATACATGAAACATGTGTATGTGTGTATGGAATCCATATACGTGTGTGTGTGTTTTAATCACCAAAGGCCTCTGTATATGTGGCAAACCGAGGTTCGGTTAAGCAAATGGAAGCTTCAACAGTATGGGTAGATTAAAAGAAAACTTAGATAGATGTCTTCTTGAAAGTTCTAGTCTTCCAGCTGCTTGCCCATTATTTCCCATCTCTATTCCCTTCTCTCTTCTGTAGGGGCGCCTGGGTGGCACAGCGGTTAAGCGTCTGCCTTCGGCTCAGGGCGTGATCCCAGCGATCTGGGATCGAGCCCCACATCAGGCTCTTCTGCTATGAGCCTGCTTCTATTCCCTTCTCTTTTCTGTGCCCCTGTCTTCTCCAGTTCTTCCCACTGTCTATGTGGAGCAGTCTAACTCTCTCCGCCCTATTCCAAATCCCCACAATCCCTGGCTTTTCTTTGTAAATACAAGAACTCTGTCCAAGCTTAAAGATCACCGTGAGCAAGAGCTCACGCCACTCTATTTCTTGGTAATCCTCCTCATTCTCTGCTGTGGGATGGGTCATGCCTGGTTCTGGCTCTTCCATTACACCCAATTTTCAAGCAGAAACTATTGGATACCTTCAGATTTTCCTCACTCCTCAAGAGCACATGAATAAGGCAGTTCTAATTTTTGCTTTTATTTTTCTTTATGTATTTATCTTTTGCTATAAAAATATATCACACTGACCATGATTTTAGATTATCGACCTTAAGAAACAATTGAAAGGAAGATTTTCGGAAGCATCCTTGCTGACCTTGCTAAATATTTATATGACTTAAGTGGATTCAAGCAGGATTGTTTCCGATGCAAAGAACCTTGAATTGTTTTTAGTATATAAAATGCTATGACTTTCACGTGTATGTTGAAAGAGGATTAGATTTGCTGTGTTGAAGAAGGGAGAAATAAATTTGAATAGGACATTTACCTTACACAGTATGGAGAAAATGTTTCAAAAATCAAATAAAATGTGTTTATTAAAAGAAAAAGGAAACCCTGCCTTTTATTATCCAAAAACCAAGAAAGACGATTAATCTACTTATGGTTTAGAAGCTCCACTTTCTTCCATTCAAGGCAGAGTCCTCAGTAGCTACACACTCGAGGACTTACCCAATCAATACCTGCAAGAAGGAAAATCACTCCTTAGACTCGTTTCCCCACAGTCATGAGGCTCAAGCACACTTAAGTCAAGGCTCCTTTCACAAAGTCCACTGTCAGACGGAGAGCCCTAAATCTTTTTGTTCAGTGAATTGGACAGGGCATGATGGCTTTTCTGGTAAGAGCTTTCTTAACTTTAGGTTCAGTTAGTACTTTAAGCTAGGAAAATCAGAATGCAGACTGGAGGCTTTACAAGTGTTTACAGATTAATAAACATTCTAGGCACTGGTTAACCAGGCAAATATTATTTAAGGAGAAACCACATGTAGACACAGCGAGTATGGCCTCCGCATCAGGCTGTGAGAAATGGGTACAGTGTTGATGAACAGCAGACACTAAGCAGGTTTGGGGGTAGAAGGAATTCACTTTATGCAGCAGTAACTCCTAAACCTTTTGCTAAGTTATTTGTTCATCTATGTAACATGTTTCTATTGGGTCTTAATTCTAGTTACTGCAATTCTGAAGGGACACAAATTCCAAAGATATATGAGCCAGGCTTCTTGGTTGCAAGTATCAGAATGTAACTCATATGCCTTATGCACAAGAGGGAATTTATTGCCCTATATAATAGGGAAAGGCAGAATGTACTTGCTTCTCAGATACTGATCCAGGGGCTAAATTATTTGGGCTCTATTTCCATAAACTAACTGTGCCTCTCTCTCTAGGGTTGGCTTAACTTCATGGACATGCTCTCTTCGTGAGATGGGAAAGGGGGATGGCGGTGGTCCAAGGCCTCTATCATTACAGCATTCAGCCCAAAAGAAAAACAGGGATCTTCTTTTTCCAAGATCCATATATTAATATCATAGAAAGACTATTCAATCACATGCCTGTGCTTGCATCAACCATTGTTGTCAGGAGGACATGGTACACAGTTTGCCAGGCCTGGGTTACAGGCCCGAGCCTGCTGGAAGCAGGTAGGCAGAGCACTGTGAGGCCCGGTCTCAGCAGAACCACATGGAAAGGAGTGGCACTTTCACAGTGGAAAGAATGGTCCTAAGTAGACAAAGAGAACAGATGCCCACAACAAAAGACTGAGCCCCTTCCTGAAGAAACTCTGAGCACAGTGTAGGAGCTGCTGCAATAGTCAGTCAGACGGCAGCTGGTACAGTGCAGGTAAGCCCAGAGCAGTACGTAAACACAGACTGGGGAGCGTAACTCAGGTTTGGACCACGAGGGATGGTTCCTTGGTTAACTAGGGAAATAGACAACTAAATAGGGGTTGTCAGTGAATAGGGGGACGCAGAATAGATTTTTTGGCATTAGATGTAACACAAAAACAGAGATGAGACTGCCTAAAGGCCATTTGAGAAACACTAAATACTTGGAAAAGTCTCCAGTGCAGCATGTTTTGGGGGATTTTCAGGAGAAAAGGCTAAAGAAGTATAAAGAGCTAGAGTATGAGGGATCTACACGACTTGCAAAGCATCTAAAGTAGCTAAAGTCGGAAAGTTACGTGATCAAGCTCACGTTTTATGGCAGTAGGTGAATAGACTGGAAGGCACACGGACTGGAGAACGAGACCTTACTCAGTAAGCTGAGGGAGAAATGGTGAAGACCTAATTGAAGTAACGCAATTTAGGAGACATTCTTGATAGGACTTGACAACTGACGGGATGTTGTCAGTGAGAGAAAGGGAGAAGTCTGAGATGACTACACGTTTTCCAGCTTTGGTAACTTGGCAGATGGTGCTGTAAATCACCAATATAAAGAACCAGGAGAACCATGGTAGATCATGAACTTTGGTTTGGAAACTCATCTTTATAATGCAAACCTGAAGTGTCCCCAGAAGCTAAATGGACTCATGAGGGACACTGCAGAGAACATTGTTGTTTGCTGTAGAAACAGGGACAATGTGACTTCTTAGGATCCCTTGTGCGCACCCCAGTAGAAAGTTCATCACTAATTTTCACCATATTTAATCTTCCTACTGTCAGAAGTTCCCGTGACCTTTGTTATATCTGATACAGCTTTGATACCGCTTGTGCCTGTATCTGTGGACCTTGTACTGAAGGAGAGAATTTTAATATTGTGCTTTATTGATTTAGTTTTCATAATTTAGGGATAGCAGCCTAGTGATATGAAAAGTGGAGTGGTGCTTAATCATTCCATTCTGGAATGGAATTAAAGACTATCTTTAGTTTTTTCCAGCAGGCAATTGCTACATTTATAGTGTTTCTTCATAATGATTACCTTTGACACTTCAAAGTGTACAAGAGAGCTTCCCAGCTCTCTTGTCTGACCTACAAGGCCAGGACCAACCTGATCTGACCCATCTTTCCAGCCTCATTTCCTTCCACTCTCTCATGTAGATACTCAACTCTGATCGAGGTGGTCTGAACTTCAAATGACCCTGGGACAAAGTGCCTGGCACACCCACACTCAAAGACTTACTGCATTTTTGAAAGAAGAATTAGAGAAAATCAAGTGGCTCTCTTTCCCTCTTTTTGAAATGCGTGTTCTTTTTCTAATTAAATAATGTTTTTATGGTAAAAATTACAACATACAAAAATAAAAAGAAAAGAAAAAGTAAAATAAAAATTACTTATCATTTCATTCCCCAGGATTAACCATTGATAACTTTTAGGTGAATTTCCATTTTTTTCTATGTATGTAGAAGCATATGTGTGCATATATATACACACACATGTGTGCACACATATGCACACATGAATCTCATTAGATAAAATGCTGAATTCTGCTCTTCTCACTTACCATTTATCCTAAACTTTCTCTCGATCTTCGAGTACTCATGGATACTATGCTTTTTAATTGTCTGTATAAATAGCTATCAATTGAGATATAGTTTTCTCATCATTCTCTTGTAGTTAGATATTTAGGGTGTTTCTAGTCTTTGTCAATGATAAATATCCCACAAATATCCTCATAGACATATTTTATCAGCATCTCTGGTTGTTTCTTTAGATAAATTCTTTAAAGTAAAATTCTGGGGTGCTAGCTGGCTCGTTCATTAGAGAATGCGACTCTTGATCTCAGCGTTGTATTAGTTCGAGCCCCACATAGGGGGTAGAGATTACTTAAAAATAAAATCTTACAAAAATAAATAAAAAGTAAAAGTAAAATTCTGGATCAAAATATTGTGGACATTTAAAACGATCTTTGATTTACATAGCCAAATGCTTTCTAGAATAATTTTACCAACTTATATTCTTATCAAATTATGAGAGGGGCGCCTGTGCGGCTTAGTCAGTTAAGCATTGAACTCTTGATCTCAGCTCAAGTCATGATCTCGGGATTGTGAGCTGGAGCCCTGCGTTGGGCTCCGTGCTGGGCATGGAGCCTGCTTAAGATTCTCTCTCTCCCTTTCCCCTGCCCCCTCTCTCTCTCCCTCTCTAAAAAAATAATTTTTTAGAAGATTTTATTTATTTATCTGACAGAGCACTAGAGAGAGAAAGAGAGCAAGCATGAATTGGGGGCCGAGGCAGAGGGAGAGGCAGATTCCCTGCTGAGCAGGGAATCCGACGGGGGGCTTGATCCCAGGACCCTGGGATCATGACCTGAACTGAAGGCAGACGCTCAACTGACTGAGACACCCGGGCACCTCTAAAAAAAAAATTATATGAGAATGATTATCATCAAATTGCATGAGAATAATTAATTTTCAGGATATTTAAGCATATGTCAGGTTCAAACTAGGCTGGTAGGGTTTTTTTGTGTATGTAACTTTATTAAACATCCAGAGAAGTTGGAGAATAATTTATATATTAATGATATTTGAACTTCCAATAGACTATGTCTTTCCAGTTATTCCAGTCAGTGCTATTTTTAGTCCTTTAAATTTTAAAGTTTTCATTTATGGGTAAGTTACACACACTTCTTGTTAAGGTTATTCCTAGGTTTTTATTTCTACTGAAATTGAGAATGGGATATTTTCCCATTGTACTTTTTCATTAGCTGCCTCTACCACATAAGAAAACAATTGATTTTAAAACATTTTTTTAAAAATCTCCTTCCCATCTTGTAAAGGAAAAAAAAAAAAAAAGGAGGAGATGCTCTGACTACCTTCTAAACATGCTTTGCAATTTATTCTCCTCTAAATTTTGTTCATATGGTCTGGCTCTCTTAGAAAGCCGCCTCATGCTTTTCCACCTAGGAAAATCTTAACAAAGAGGAAGAGACTGTGGTGATCTGCCTGAACTCCTCCGCGTAAAGAATGCTGGTTCTGGGACCCCCAAGGGGCACCTGCCAGATGTACTCAACACCGTTGCCAGTGCTGTTTCTCACTCCCCTCGGGCTCTGCGGCATCTTTGCCGCTGCCCATACCAGCCAACAGAGGAGAAGGAACGCCTGGTCCTGCTTCCCACCTGCTGTCTCCCTGGGAGGTACGAGCACCTATCCTTTTTGGCCCCCAGCCACGGTACACCAGCCTCCTGTTTAAGCCCCAAGCGAAGCCCCTCCAGTCATCCATTTCCTCTGATACAGTTGTGGTGTTTATTTACCTCTTGTCTGTCAGTTCCGACACAGCTCTCCGACGTTCTGCTCTGTGACGCTGGGCTCAGGGTCTGCAAACTGCATTTCTCAGAAACTCTTGCCAGTTGGCTTCCTATTAGCTGATGGACTGCCAATGGGAAGAAATGGAGGGGGATTGGGAGATGGAAGGAAGAAGGGACTTGCTATTTCCAGTGTCAGTGTCCCTACAGCCAAACAGCAACAAGGTGCATCTGTGGCTCCCAGCCCCAGCTTCATCTGGTGCTCCCCAAACCAGCTATGCCGTTCCCCCATAGAAGTGCCAACACCGGGACCAGCCTCACCATTCCTTGAGGTCTGAGCCTACTCTCTTCCCCTCCCCTTTCTTCCTTCCCTCCCCTTCTCCCCACTTCGCTTTCCTAGTTAGTGCTTAATCCTTCAGATCTCAGCTCAAGCATTGACTTCTCAGATCATGATGCTTGTTCGAGGCACATCTGCTAAGGGTGGGTAAGCTGGCCCCTCCCACATGAAAACCAACTAAGGACTGGTCAGGAGGTACTTTCTGGGCTTTATGAGTATGTGATTATGGGGCTTGGTGTGGGTTTTGGCTCTAATTGTGTGCATGTTTTCTTATACTTCTTTTCTATTATCTTCAAACCCTAAGTCATATATACTAGCTGATTTCATTTCCTTTCCTATTATTTATTCCACACAACCTGGCTTTCTCTACTGTCCACTAGACTATACATTTTCATGGGTGAAGGGGTCATCTCTATTTCACTCACCTATCAGCAGTAGATAACATATGCAGTGAATATTTTTTAAAGGAATGAGTGAATGATATGCCTAGAATTGCCATTTCTAAGGCCATTAGAGGCACGCCATTACAAAATGGAGAATGGACACCTTCAGACCTTGCTATCTTACTCTGCCAGTACTCATGCTTTAATCCCTTATGTTTCATGGTACCACTCTTTCCTGGTTTTCTTCCTTCTCTTGCTGTTACTCCTCTGTTGTCTTGGTAGCCTGTTCATGAAGGTCCCACCATATTTTCATTTAATTCTCCAGTTTAGCCCCTTCAGAGACCAGATATTTCCCAGGTGACTAATTTGTGCCCTCTTTCTGGAATGTGATACTGTTTCTGATTTATTCTTTTGGCTGAGCTAGGTAGGGCATTTTCAGAGACCTCCACTTGACTTTACCCACTATGGTAGTTTTTCAGGGACCCAATATGGGAGTTGCAACAAGTATATCAAACCCAAGTGAACATTCAGGAATGGGGAAATGATCACTGGGTAGGTCCATGGATCCAGTGTAAACCCGATTGTGGCCAGGATTTCATCCATTACCTGGTCCCTGTAGTTCCCTACGCTAAGAGCGGGGCCAATGATGATTGTTCAGATCTCTGAGTATTCATGCCAACTGTGTCCAGTAGTCCTTGAAATGTTTGAATATTTCCTTTTCCTAAGTGTACAGCTACCCAAGTACATGGTCATAGGTCCCAATGGAGAAGGAATGGGGAAATCATTACCATGTATATTTGCTTGGGTGTTAGAGGGTCCTTCCCCCTGGAGACATGCCCTCATGTTGAGTTAGTGAGTCTGGGTCTGAAAACAGATTGAAGTCCAGAAACTAGGGATTGTGACTTTTTTGGGGGGTAACTGCTTTCCATCTCCTATCATCCATCCTTGATTTCTTAGGAGGTAAACCTGATTAGGACCCTTTTTAGCTGAGGAATGCCATGTTCCATTAGGTATCTTAATAAATCTTTGTGGGTCAAACCCTTTTGGCTACCATATCAACCATGGTCTCTTTAGGGTAATTATGTCTTTTTGACTTCTGTACTTAAGCAGCACCCCCAACCTCTACTGTTTTGGGGGGTTTTATTATACCCATTGCTATCTGAGTCTATTTCTGAAGTGGCCTACTCTTACTAATAGCCCTGGCCTACTGTATGAGGCTCTGGAACATTCTGATGATGCCCAGAAGAATGGGGAGTCACTGAAGAGTTTTTAAACAGAGGCAATAAGGTCAGACGTATGTTTTAGAGAGGTTAGTTTGGCAGCTTTCTGACATCCTCACCACAACATTCCTTCTGGTCTTTGTAAATGTGTATCTTGGCGTTCTCACGGAGCACAATCCTTTGGTGAGTCTTCAGGCCTTACTTATTATATCCATTCCAGCCTGCCTACTTCTGTGAACCTTCTAGTCACTTTCTCAACCATCCAGCACAACAGTTCTGAAATTTTGATTTCACTTAATGTGGTCCATTGCTTACCCCAATATTTTTAGGAGCTCTCCTAGAAGCAAGTTTGTATTATCTCTTGGATTTCTTGCTGAGATGTTAAATCCTGCATTTTGGCAGAGTGTTCTGAAATAAATAAACTCATCCCTACCTAATCTCATGTTCTAGCCCCCTCGATCATGCACCCTCAGAATCTGGCCCACACCTACTCTCCAGCTCCTGCTGGTACATGTCGATCGTGTCTTGCAGCACGTTTGGGGAATAGTGGGAATAGTCCCTTTCCTCCCTTATTAGACCTTGTATGTCTCCAGCTGGATTACATGGTGACCTATTTTTAGTTACAGCCTACTCGCAAGGGTGAGAAGGAGGAGGGCGAAGATACTGCGAGGGGCACATGCTGTCTTTCAGGGCAGAGAGCTCTGCATTGTCTTCAAGCAAGGGGGATTCTCACCCTTACTAAGGAGAGTGGGACATTTCTGAAGCCTGAGAGAGTTCAGAGGAGTCCGAGGTTCAAAACTTGGAGGGACATTCAGCTGGATAATCCTCTGTTGGGTCTCTCTCTCTCTCTCCTCCCCCCCCGCCCCGTCCCCAAACAGAGCCTTGTCCCTGTGTAACAGATGTGGTTTGGTTGGTCATGTAACCTTTTCTAGAGTTCAGCCACATTGACTTAAGTCCTGGGTCTGGGCCTCAGCTTTCTCTGCGCTCCTGCTGTAGCAGATGGGAGCATTGCTAGAAGCTATCAAGGAGCCCCTCCAGCTTTCACACTTGGTTTTCAAATGCCTGTTGATCGATCCCTCATTGCTCTTCAGTATCTTCTTCTAAGTTATCAGTGTCACTTATCAACAAGTGTCCAATCCTATTTTCCTTATAATTCATAATTACCCCATACTTCTCAAATGCCTGATGCTTTCTACCAACTAGCACAGCCCCCTCCACTGATACACCATTCTCATTGACCAGATAGGAGCATTTTCACAACTAGATCACCACCTGCTGCCAAGGTCCATCTGTATTTCACCTGTCACCAGTGATGGAGTCCTTCTTGCCAGCCAGATGATGAGTGATCCAGCTCCCAAATCCCAACCTACGTCTTGCTCTTTTCGTCCATTCCTGGTGCCAACTGTCACAGGTTGAGTTCTCGGAAAGCAGATGCTGAGGCAGAGATTGCCATGCAGGGTGTTTAGTAGGGGTCAACACCTGTGGAAGGCAGGCGAGGTAGCAGGATTAGGCAGAGAAAGCAGTCCGAATGTGGTGCACGCCTGACGGAGCCTCAGCCAACTCTATAGGGGGCTCCAGAGTGTATATGAGCTGTTAGAATTATCTCATCATGGGGTAGACTAGCTGGGCCTATATAGCCCCATGGGATCAAGTATCGGACATGGGCTCCTAGGAAGGACATGATCTTGGGTGAGGTGGCTCTCTGCAGCTGAGGCAAACCCTGAAGAGACTGACATCTGGAGGCTGTCTGCTGATAGCACTCCTGGTTGCTGGGGCAAAAAGCTCTGCCTTGAAGCAGGATCTGGGTGGCATACCTTCATGTCCACCACCACCACATTCAACAGTGACCTCAACATCTGTATTAGTTAGGGTACTCCAGAGAAAACAGAATATATATGTATACTTATGTCTATCTATTTAAGTCTATATAGACAGGTAGATGGATAGATAGATATAGACATAAAGGATTCGTTCATGCAGTTATGGAAGCTGAAAAGTCTCATGATCTGCCGCTTGTAAGCTGGAAAACCAGGAAAGCTGGTGGAGTAGCTTTAGACCAAACCTGAAGGCCTGAGAACCGGTGAGTCAATGGTGTAAAGAGTCTAGCTCCAAAAGCCCAAAAACCAGGAGTGCCAATGTCTCAGGGCAGGAGAGATGGATGTCCCAGCTTGAACAGAGAGCAAACTCAGCTTTCCTCCACCTTTTTGTTCCATTCAGGCCCTCAGCATATTGGATTGATGCCCATCTGCATTGGTGAGGGCAATCTTTACTCTATCTATAGATTCAAATGTTAATCTCTTCTGAAATACCCAGAACTAATGCTTTACCAGCTATCTGGGCATCCCTTCAGTTGACATGTAAAATTAGACATCACAACTTCTATCCTCTTTTTTCCTCCTTCACACATTTTTTCTTCCATGTTCTTCATCAATGGGGGTGGAACTACTCCTCACCCAGGCATCTGGAAGCCATTCTGTTTCTCATCCCTCACAATTACCACATCACCACATTTTAATAATTTGATATCTTGAATATTGTCCACATCTATCCCTTCCTTTCTGTACTTCCCACAAGAGCTCAGACCTCAGTGTCTTTCCCCTAGACTGTCTCAGTAGCCTTCCAACTTCTCTCCTGGCCTTTAGACCTCAAGCTCAATCCATCTTTTACTAAGATGCCAGAGTGAGCTTTCTGAAATGTAAATCTGATCTTATCTGATCTTAACTCCCCATTCATTCATTTGCTCAGTAATGAATTCATTCGCTCAAAGAATTGCTCAGGTCAAAGACTTTGTAGTCAAAGAAGGCTCCTCTTTTCCCCTCACATGCATTAAGTCCTGTGGGCACCAGCTTCAAAATATGTTCTGAATTCCATCAATTCTCCACATGTCCACTTCTGTTGCCCTGGCCCAAGCCTTCCTTATACCTCATGCGGACCAGTGAAATAACCCTGAATTTGGTCTTCCTGTTTTCGCTATTGTCTCTTTACTGTGATTTTTCCACAAGGTAGTCAGAATAATTTTTTTAATGTAAATCAGATCATGTTTCTACAGAAAATGAAATCTACCAACAATCTGATAATCTAGGGGAAGAATACTTCAGATAGAGGGATGTCTGGGTGGCTCAGTTGGTTAAGCGTCTGCCTTTGGCTCGGGTCATGATCCCAGGATCCTGGGATGGAGTCCTGCATCGGGCTCCTTGCTCAGCGGGGAGCCTGCTTCTACCTCCGCCTGCTCCCCCTGCTTGTGGTCTCTCTCTCTCTGACAAATAAATAAAACCTTAAAAAAAGAATATTTCAGATAGAGAGAACAGCAAGTACAAAGGCCATGGGTTGGGAGCAAATTTAGGGTGTTTGAGTAACAGAGGAGAGGTCAGAAGGACTCTGTTACAGTGAGCGAGGGAGACTGTGGTGGGATGGGGTCTGGGAGGCCTTGCATATTTCTTTCTCCTGCCTTTCTCTTCCCCCCGCCCCTCAGCTTGCTTTCCAGTTTCTGAAAACGTGTGCCAGTGAGGGAGAGTGGAAGAGATAAAGGTCAGGAACAACTGTACTTGAATTCCTTCTATCATGGGCTGGCCTCCTATTCTTGGGCTAGACAGATGTTTAAAGCTCGAGTGCTTTCCAGGCTTTTTTAGAGGTTGCCAGCCCAGCCCTCCAACTGCAACTTCAATGATCATTTCTCTTTGGCTTGACTATGCTCTTTCTGTAGACCCTGGCTTAACAGGAGCCACTCTCCATGGGCTCACTCCTACCTAGGAGGTTCAGTTGGACAGAACCTCACAGGTCTGTGGCTCAGCTCTCTCTTTAGCATTGCCATGTCTGTTCCATGGGAAATACTCCCCCTCTGTCCCCCCCAGACTAAGGGTGTGCAGGACTTTCCCAACTCAGCAGAACTCTCTGGGCGCCACCATCAAAGTGGCCAGTCATTCCATTGTTCAGCTTCTAGATATCCCAGTGGGAGTCACAATACAGGCCATGGTTGTTCCTGCCCACATGCTGCCTTCGCCATGTGGGCCCAAGGAAGCGCTCTTCATCTGGCTTGAAATGAAGGCGATAGATGCTTCCATCACCAGTCCCATCTTTCACCCACTCACATACACACCCCTTTATAGGAAGGTGTGGGAACTCAAAGCACTGTTAAAAAAAATTCGAGATTATACATGCCAATTAGAAAGGGAGAAGGCTTTTTAAGGTCACTCAGTATACTTTCCACTTGGTTTTGTCAAGGTTAGGAAGAATCACTTATCCGATTAGAGGGGATGTGAGACAGTGACAGCTCTTTCCTAAAATAGATGAAACGGGTATGCTGGTAAAAGAATTCTGACCCTAAGTTAAGAAAGGGGCTATTAAAATAATGAGTCCGTATTTCAAATGACATATCTAAGAATGTGTACTAGCCAGTCATATAGCTTTTTTCCTAAGAGCCACCTCTTTAACACAGACCACTGGGAAGAGGGCAATGCAAGAGTGGAGAGGTTTTCTTGCTCCCAGTCACCTCTATCTTAGAACTTTCTACTCATCAGAGACGTTTCTTTGTCAGAAAAGTGGTAGATGGAAGAATGGTGGAGGTTACCAAGGCAGTAGTAGTTGTTTTTCTCCCCCTGTATGAATTAAGAACACTTACTTACTCAACAAATATTTTTCGAGCTGCCCCATGTGTCAGGAGCTGAAGAGGGAATACTAAAGAACTCCATCTTTACTCTGATAAAAGGAGGTTATCACCCAGAAGAATGCTGATTTTAGTGTTACCTTGCTGCTGGAATTAGCGGAGCCAGATGCTTAAAGAAATCTATAGCGTGATCTATAGTATTTCGCAGAGAGATTTGCCTTGAGGAAGTGATTTTATATCTTATTACTTAATATACCAGACATTCTGAATTCAAAAGGCAGTGAAAAAAACGGAAGAAAAAATAGAAAGAAATGGATAGGATTCATTAGAAAATTAATATTAGATTTAGTAATAATGCCATAAATTATAATTGTTATAATAATGTTTATAAGTAACATTTATTGGGCACTTACTATATGTCAGATCCTATGCCAAGCACTTTCATGGATTGTGTTATTTTTCATAACAATAATTTTATTTTTATTTTTTTAAAGATTTATTTATTTGAGAGAGAGCGTGTGTGCGTGTGTATGCACAACTGCGGGGCGGGGAGGGGGAGACAGAGGGAGAGGGGAAGCAGACTCCCCGCTGAGTGGGGAGCCCTAAATGGGGGAGATCATGACCTGAGCCAAAATCAAGCTTAACTGACTGAGCCACGTAGGCACCCCCATAACAACAGTTTGAAATATGTGAATTAGTATCCCCATTTTGTAGATGTGGAATTTGAGGCACAGGGAGCAGGTGACAGAGTCAGATTTGAAAACGGCTGTCTGAGTCTTAAGCACTGTGTCATGCAATCTGGGATGCAATGCACGACCCAAATTCCCACCCTTGTACATGCACGGGGGAGTCAGCTGCAATCGGGAGCCTTGCTCAGGGGATTACTGCCGCTGAGCCCGCAGTTTCTTAGTCCCAAGGGAAAGGCTGCTGGCACTCATCTCTATTTTGTGGTTTGTCGTGTGTGTAAATAATAAGAATCTGCTAGATTTTCTCCTAAAATATATTTATTCCATTAATATTATCATCCTCGCCTTCTTGTGTTTGAAAATCAGTAACGTCCTGGGGCAAGCTTTCATCTCATTTGCCCTAAATGAAATTGCACGGAAAGGAGAAAGGCATTTGGAAGCAATGAGCTTCAGGGAATGAGTCGGGCATCTGAGAATATCAGAGCCTTCGGGAAGCATTCTCACTGCCCGTGGGATAGCCAAGCCCAGAAGGCACTCAACCACGGAGTCTCTCCCTTTCCCAGCAGAGTTGAGATCGTCTCTGAGAACACGTCCTCGACTCTAGCCATCTCCTACTGGGGGCTCTGTGAGGGATTCTGAAACCTTCTCTTCCAGAAGCTGAAAGAAGCCCATCGTTCCAAGAGGAGGTGCTGAGAACCCACTGCTGTGCTCTTGACCGCCTGGGGTCGGATTTTAAGACTATCTGCTAGAAAAGAAGAATAGGACCTCATGCTGAGAGAAAGTCTCCCAAGTGGGGCTGGCTTTCTGGAAAACAACTGGGTATGGTATTGGTCTTTATTAAAGTTTCCACAGACAGAAAAAAAAAAAAGTTGTTTATAAAACAAAAGCCGCGTACAATTTGGTATGGTACCATTTTTTAGAATTTTGTTTTTGCACAGCGGAAACCAGGGCTGATGTGGTCATGGTGGAAATGGAGCCAGTTCTGTTACCCCGAAGCACCTCTCCTGCACCACGAAGCTGAGGGAGCCAGGCCGCAGCCGGCAGCGCTCGGCTCCTTGGAGAGGCTTCCGGACCCGCGCTCGCAGCCCGCGGGGACAGCCCGAGGCCCAGGCCGCGCTCGCGTGCTCGGGGTGGAGAAGGCCCCCGCGGTGCCCTCCGTCCTTCCACCGGACACCTGGCCACCGGCACGGCCGCCCGGACGGCGCTGCGCTACACGCGGCTGTCGCCTCTGCTCTCCGCCGCGAAGGCGCTCCGGGCAACCGGAGACCGGCTCTTGCTCTCGTGTTCTCTGCCGTTCCTTCCGTTCTCGGTCAGTGAAAGATGCCAAACGAAACATGCAAGTTTCCTGATGTTTTGAGCCAGATCATGTGAAAACTAAAGAAAATCCATGTTTTCTGGCTTTGAGAACAGGAGTTAACAAACTACTTTTTAAGCTCAAAGGAAGTGACTTACAAAAGAGCCAGACTCATGATGAGAAAGTAGAACGTGAAGGAATTCAGTGAAAATTTGGGCATCGGGAAATCTCCCTTAGTGCCGGTGTCTCTACTTTCCATACAACCAGAATAATTTATCTTCCCTCTTGCTGCCATTCTGTGCTGAAAAATTAAATTCAGTGATGCAAGCAAATATTTGGGGGGGAGGAGATTTGTTTTGGAAATTTTCGAGGCCACTGTACTATAGAAACTATTTGGATAGTTTTTATATGTATATTTTCCTAGGAAAATGAAAAATGGATGCTTCATTTGTTTGATTCATTCAGTGGCGTGGTGACTCAGGGCTGGACAGGGACAGACGAGGTTCCTGCTCTCAGGAGCTCACAGGTGACAAGTGGGGGAAATAGTGAAATTGTAAACTCTGACATGTATCATGAAATTTCTAACAGTGATAATGCTCTGAGGAAAAATTAAGCGGGTAAGGAGATAGAAAATGAGTAGGCAAGGTGGTCAGAGAAGGCCCCTGGGAAGAGAATATATTTGAAGGCCTGAGGACTGGCAGGAGTGAACCATGCACGGTTCTAGGGGAAGGGCATTGCAGGCAAGGCTGGTGGCTGGAGCTGAGCACAGGAGGGAAAGTGGTGCTGGCTGAGATTGGAAGGTAGGCGGAGGCCAGGGCAAGTAGGCTCCTGTTCGCCATGATAGGCAATACAGATGTTATTCCAAGAGTTATGGGAAGCCATTGAGAGCCTTTGTTTATTGTCAGCTTTTTTTCCTGACCCAGTTCCAAAAAAAGAAAGAATGGATGAATTCATCTGAAACCAACCATATATCCTGCTGGGTCCAGTGCCTAAAGCCATGACCCTGGGGGTCCAGGTAACCACGGCAGCTCATCTCCTTTCTCCTGGTGTCCTCTGGCTGCTTGTGGTGCCCTGAGCCACATGCTGGCCATGGTCGAGCTGCCCAGCACCACCCTGTGCCCCCCCGAGGCGAGAGCAGACCTGGGCTCGGCAGCCGGCTGTGGGGCTCAAGCGGGTTCCAGGTAGAGTGACACAGTCGTGCCTCCAGCACACTGATGCTACCCCTTCAACGTTAGAGAACATCAATTACACATTTTTTACTCGTAAAACTCTGTGGCAAGATGGACCCAGGAAAACTTGGTAAATTCCCACTTTATGAAAGATGTAGGCTTAGACGCTTTGGATCACGTGGAGATTATCATGGCCATGGAGGACAAATTTGGGTTTGAAATTCCTGATGGAGAAGCAGAGAAGTTCGCGTGTCCACAAGAAATCATAGATTACATCGCGGATACAAAGGACGAACACGAATAAAATATCAGCCTCCTTTTCTTCATTGAGAGAAGACTCGGGAGACACTGGTGAGTGTCTGCAAGTGAGAACGTGTTTTTGGCATTATTGCTGACGTTGACGGTGTAATTCTGCTTAGACTTGTATTTGAATTGTCTAAGTGTTTCTGCCCTTTGAATATAAATCTAGAAATCCAAAAGGAAAAAAATAAGGTTGGGACCTCTGTCATCAAATGAGGGGATAATAAAATGATGTGGACAACCAGAACAAAAATGGAATGAAGAAAATTCCAGAAGAGAGACAACAATACTACCACTAATAATAACGAAATTGGAACACAAATTACAAATATTAATGCAGGTTCACGGTAATGCTGTGCCCTAGGTGCCATTCATGTATTTTTTTCACAATGACGCAATGTCTTAGTACTATTATGAATATTCCCTGTAAATAGGAAACTAAGGTCACAAAAGCAAAGTAATAACATAAGGTCGGAAATCAGTTAGGCTCAGAAGCTAGGATTTGAATTCATGTTTGCCGGATTCTGAAGCACAGGGTTTACTTAGAGGAAGGAGCTACCGTGTGACAAGTGAGGTTCGGGCAACTCAGCTTTTACCTCCCGGACCGGGGTCAGACTGGTTTCAGATACAGATTCCCAAGTTAACTAATTAAGGCCCTGTGACCTTGGGTATGAAGATCTTTAAAAACCATTCCAAATCATTGCAAGGAGGACAGCCCACACGTGACTTTTTCCTTCCTAAAACATGTTACGATCAACCTGCAAGAATAGTGTTCGATTTGTTCCTCATTTTTTCCGGTCTCCCCTGCAACATTGTAGCCGCCATCAGTGCAAAACCACATGTGACTGTTCACCATTTTATCTGCAGAGCCTAGCACAGCGCCTCGAACGCAGGAGGGGCTCAATTAATATCAGCTGAATGAATGAATTCATTAAACTTCATTTCATTTCTTTCCGGGGCCTGCCTTGACGGCCGCGTACCCCTCCAGACAGCATGCAGAGACAGCGGAGAGTATAATAAACAGCGGAGGTATTTTGCAATTCATGGCTGACCCATGCTGACCCTTTATTTAATTAAATCTTTCACTTGTGAATGAATCATTTCTTCCATTAATTAAAATAGGATACACATATGTCTCTGTAAAGTACGTGTCAAAAGAAAGCTTTCCACCTAAAATATACAGGAGTCGCTGACCACCGTGGCGAGTCATCCATCATAATCTGCTAAAAAGATCGGCTCTGGAATGAGAACTAGCACAATCATCTCTTATGCCCTCAAAAATATTAGGTGCAGCGTCGCCACCGATCTGTCAGCTCCTGTGTTAGCATAAGGAGGACGCAGAGTGGGGAGCCTGAGAGAAGCGTTTATTTTGGAGGGCAGAGCATGCGGTCCCAGCACTCCAGGGATGCCATCATCTCTAATAACTGCTTGGAGCCGGGCTCTCTGGAGACGCGTATCTTGATTGTTGGAGCTGGAAGGCAGCCGGGATTGCAAGGCTCCACATTCGCTCCTTTGGTTCCTCCGGAAGCCAGAACGAGAGCCGCAAGTGAGGCAGACCGTGCTTTTCAAGTGGCAAAAGCAAGTCTGTGTTTCCATTCATCCTCCGGTCTCCCGCTGGAAGCAATGGGATGCAAAAATCTACTTGCGATTTTGCCTGGGAGCAAGCTCCGCACTGCCCCAGCCCCGAAGGGCCCCGATGAAGTACCTCGACATGTTTCAACCTCACCACTGAGGATTCTCCAGGCCAGAGGGAAAGAAAGGAGCGATACAGCAGTAACTCAGCTTAAAAGTGCCTCTGGTCCTCTAAAACAAGTTTTAAATATTTTGCAAGAATTCACATGCAACGGTTATGGAAAGAGTAAGAAATTGTAAAGCCTAGTCCCTTAGTGAAGTGTCAGGCTTCACAGGAGCAGAAATGATAAACACTCTCCCCACATTTTTAGGTTGTCGTTCCAGAAGCCAAGTGATTGCTAAACCAGTCATGGCAATCGAATGTGTTCTATTACCATACTTTTATGTTGAATATTAACTGTGCTTTTATTTTTTCCTTCGCATGAATCCTGCAAGGCAGGCGCAGAAATGTTGTAGGAATGGCAAGGACCTTTGTGATCACTGGGGCGATTTCCTTCCAGGGGAAGTGACTTGTCCAAGGCCACAGGGCAGGTGAGCGGCGGAGCCAGGACTCTGAAGTCTGTCTCCCGTCTCCTAGTCCTGGGCTCTCTCCTGCGTCTGTGCTGAGGGCCGAGTCACCGGTGACAGAGTTCCCCAGCACAGTGCCAGGTACGCTCACAGTCGGTTGCTTCGTGCACTGATTCCAGTGGTGTAAGAGATTCCGGATTACTTGACAAATCTCTCAGGCCCTCAGAAAAAATCAGTAGCTTTTCTTAGACTTCAAGTCCAAGTGATCTGGATTATCTCAGAGGTTAGTCTTAGTCACTGTTGTCTTCAAATTTGTGGTACTTTCTCCCGTTTTCAACACTTCTCGGATACTCATTGGCTTATCTCCTGGACCACGATACAGAAAACTGAAAAGAAGCCGTAAGTGAGAGATTTAACGTTTAGGAGAAATGGACAACAGCACTGCAGGATTCATTGTTTCTGTGGCATAGAGAAGCGACTCCAGACTCCAGACTCAAGTGGCCTGGGGTTCAAAGGCAGTCTTTGACATTTAGAAGATCATAGTCCAAGATCACTGATCTTGGGCTTTTGCAGTGGTGAGCCTCGGTTTTCTTCTCTGCAAAATGGGAATTACAGTATCTACTTTGTAGGACTGTTGCAAGGACATCAATTTAAAAATCTCTTGGAAGTCCCATTGCTGTGTCGTTTTGTGACATGGATACATATTCAAACAGTAATCTTAGAACATGAGCAATGAAACAGTTAGACCATTGATTTGCTCTATGTTGATGGAAGCCCTAATTACAGGTCATTTTTGAGACCAGAGCATCCTCATGCTGTGTGATGATGCTATGTCCTCTCTCTGCCCCCCCCCGCCCCCACCACCTCAGTTTAGATGCCCTGTGCCCCTTGTCTGCATGGATTTATGGCCTCTGCTCTCCTGCCTCTTCCTCTTTTTTTCCATCTATGGTCTAGTTCTTCTTGAGTAACTTCTGTAAAGCACGTGTTTGGCCATACCATGCTCTAGCTTCCAAGTCTTCCATGAGCCCTATGGCTGATAGGATAAAGCAGTACAGTCTGGTCCCAACCCATTATTACAACTGATTTTACCAGCATCATCCCCACACCCTGTGTTCCAACCGAACAGGACTACCCACCGTTCCCTGAACACCCCCACACATTTATACACCTCTGTGCCTTCGCTCGTGATGTGCTCTTTTTTTTTTTTTTTTAAAGATTTTATTTATTTATTTGACAGAGAGAGAGAGAGAGAGCGCACAAGCAGGGGGAACAGCAGAGGGAGAAGGAGAAGCAGACTCTCTGCCGAGCAGGGGGCCTGGTGTGGGACTCGACCCCAGGACCCTGGGATCATGACCTGAGCCGAAGGCAGACGCTTAACCATCTGAGCCACCCAGGCGCCCCTCAGGATGTGTTCTTGATCTGAGATCTTCTTTCCCCACTTTATCACCTACTAAATTCCCGGTTAGCCATCAAGGCCCAGCTTCAATTTCGCCTCTCCAATTAAGCTTTCCTTACTCCACTCTCCTCTTGGCAAAATTAATTACTCCTTGCTTTGTGTTTGATGATCCTTTGTTCTTACCTCACAAATAGCACCCTATTAAGTTATATTTTGTTGTGTATATTTCTGTCCCCAGCCAAACCTGGATTAGCAAACATTCAAAACCATTCCTTCTTTCCATGCCCCTGGTTCTTTTCCCTCCTAAGATCAGTGCTGCTTATAATCGGGTTGAACCAGTGCTCTGGGCAGCCCTCTACATGCATGAGAGTTGATACCAGTGTGAAACATATTAGCCAGTCTGCAGCTAAACTCTGACCCGCCGTGAGTGCAGGGCATGTCTTACTTATCTCTCTACCTCTGGTACTTGGTGCAGTACCTAGTACTTAGTAAATGTCTATTAAGTACACGAAGGCGAAGTACAACAGCACCGAACTATTAGATGTGAACGTGGAGGAACAAGGCTGAGCGCTGAGAGCATGGAAGGGAGGCACAGGCTGTTAATACTCGACACCACACTTCATATCCTGGAGCCTGGGCTATGGAAATGTCCGTTCTGATTGTGAAAGGAGCTCAAATGTGGGAAATCATTGCAAAGTAACTCAAAACTGTCTTATACACACAGACACACACAGATAGTCTTGCTAGGTAGAAAATATGCCTCCCATACACAAGAAACTTCTAATACCATATGGAACTTCTAATACCATGTGGTAAGATATTTATCTTCTTCCTTCTTCACCAAATATTTCCAAATAAGGCTTTGTATCCAATTTTATAGAAAAAATATATCTAGTTTTATAATGTAGGTTAATTAGAAAGTGAGATTCATTTTATAGAAATTAAAATTATTATTATTGTTAATAACAGCAAGCATTTACTGGATCTTTGCTATGTACCAGGCACTGTCTCAACTGCTTAATATGTATTGTTTCATTTGGTCTATACAACAGTGCTGTGAAGTTGGTACTATGATTATTCCCATTTTGCAGGTGAGGAAATTGAGTCTCAGAGAGGTTAAGTAAATTGCATAACATTTCATGTCGAGTAAATTACAAAAGTGAGAGTCAAAACAAGATGTGCTGAATTTCAGAAACCATACTCTTAACCATCATGTTCTATCTCATGAGACTACACATTTTATCCTGTAATAGTCAGCTTTCCCCCAAGAATGCTGTGTAACAACCACTTCAAAACTCAAGGACTTAAAATGGCAAGCGTTTATCTCACGCTCAAAGGTCTGCAGATCAGCTGTGATCCAGCCGAGTTAGGTTGAGCTCAGCTGGAAGGGTCTGTGGGTTCAGTTTATATTTGCTCCACATTTTTATTTTAGGGCCAAGGCTAAAGGGACAGTAGTTACTCAGGGCATCATGGGGCAGGCAGCTCACCAGTGCACAAGATGTGTGAAACTGAGAAAGCACATTTAAGTGTCATGTCCACAAACATGTCATCTGCTAATCGCAGGGCCAAACCCAACATTATTGGAGGAGGAAGGTGAAGGCCCACAATAGGATGGGGATTGGAGTGGATATTTACTGAGTAAGAATACAATGACTCACACAGTACTTTTATTTATTTATTTTTAAAGCAAAGTCTAGGATACATAATCCTTTGCATTGGGCAGGTATTGTTTCACTTTTGTCCCCGCGCAAAGGCACAAAATTCGAAAGCTACTATTGAAGATTTTAGCTCTTCTATCTCTTACGCGATTCTATGCTGAGCACTAAAATGCAGGCTCTTGACCCCTTAGAGCAGAACCATTGTTGGCAGATCACAAATCCACACTATTCTTTACCTGATTGTTTGCCAAGTTCATAAAGGTGTTTATATGTTTTTTTTAAAACTTTGCAATAAAACTTTGATTTTCTCAAGAGCAATGTATTTTCAGAAACCCAGAAGTTCTTGTGATAACAGCTCTTATAAAGCATCCTAGAATAAGGTCAGAGAGTTTTAGAGCAGCCTTCGAGGGCCCTTAGTTCAACCTCCTCATTTTGCAGATGAAGAAACAAATAGTTTCAGTTTCAAACTTCCAATTATTGCATACAGTGGGCTACATTTTTTTTTCCTCGTGTAAGAAAAGCAATGAGAAAAAGAAATCTAGGGTAACATTTACATGTCTACCTGCAACTATAATTCTGTAATGGGGACCTCCACTCAGTTCCTTTTATGAGAACCTCCTAGGACCTACTAACTTTATCACTATAATCAACTTCCCCAATTGCCTATGAAAAACAAAAATCAAGTCTTTCCCTTTCTCTTTATAATTTTTATAATCTCTACTTTCAGAGCCAGCAGAACAGGCTGAGAGACACCTGGTCCCCAGCTCCAGTGTCCTGAGGACATCTAGGCCTATTTTCTACAAGGGAGAGAGAAGGAGAGGCACCAAGCCTAGTTTTCCAGAAGGGGGATCGTGAATATCTTTCTAGGCCAAACACGTTCGATATTTAGCTAATGTGCTCCCTGATTAAAACCGTAGATTTAGAATGGAGAGTATGCTGGGGTGAGGGTGGGAGCAAGGATTAGGAAAATCTAGAATGAAAAGTACAATTGATTGCATAAATATCTTTGAATACTTTCTAGGAGCCTGGCCTGGTGTTCGTTTCCAGGGTTATGATGTGACCAAGACAGAAAAGGGTTCTGTGCTCCTAATGCTTCCAGTCTAGCTTGGACATGTAATGAAAGAGTTAACAGAGCAAAAGAGCGGGGTGTCCAGAGGGTGTGTAAGGTAGGATGGAACTTAATGTATATGGGGAGGGGCTGAGAGTTAGTCCGGGACGGTCTCCCTGGGAACGGGATGTTTTCCCATGAGGGCCTTTGGGGGGCTGAGGTAGAGAGCTTTCCAGGCAGAGGCGAGAACATGTGTAAAGGCCTGATGGAACTGAGAGTAGTCAGAGAAGCTGAAGCTTTGCCAGAGATGGGAGACTCCTAGAAGCCTGGGCAGGTAGTCAGGGCCCAGACTGTGGCATCTTATAAGACAAGAGTAGAGTGTGGGACTTTATTACAAGGACAAAGCCTTTGTAGTAGGGGAATGACAGAACAATAGGATTTGCATCTGTAAAAGGACCGCTTTGGCTGTATTTTCAAGAATCAGTGAGGGGGGGGAGAAAGAAAATTGGGGAATGTAAGAAAATGACACAAAGAACTAACTAAGAATCTAGAGCTAGTGAATCCCGACCTTCAGCCCAGCTTAGCCGTAGAGGACACAGAGCGGAGGGCGGGCAGGTGTGGGTGCTTGCGTGCACACGCTCAGGAGTCCTCTCTTCTCCCTAAACTTACCCACTGCTTCCAGACAGCCCAGCAATAGGATCACTCCTTTGGGATTTGAAAATATCCCCAGAACATGCTGGTTAAAGGACTAGAGTTACAGCTGGCAAACTGGACACATATATTTAGTTCCCTTTCTTCTGGTAACCTACTAACACAGAAACAAAGAGGATGGAAAAGGGGAAAACAGCAAAACCTGGGAACGGAAATGCCATCAGACCGACAGCTGACCTAGCAGACTCGGCCGACCGAGCCACATGCCAGGCCTGTGTGGGGAAACTGCAAACGTGAAGCAGGAATTAGTGGCACCTGCTACATCTGGAAGTGAGAGTGAAGGGGGGCAGAAACAGGAGGGTTAGGGGAGAGGGTCCAGAGGCAGGTAGGTGTTCCCTGAGCCCCTGGCCTCCTGTGCCAGGAAGTCACTTGACTCCTTCTTCGCTGCAGTAAGTGACAGGAGAGGTTTATTTCCGAGAGAGTGAACAGGGGTCTCTGAAGTGGAGATGCTAGGAAGAGTTGAGGTATGGGGGGTGCTGCACTGACCACAGAGAGCTCAAGGTGTATAGACGGCCTAACTGAATATTTGGGCTCCAGGCTTCTTCCTACCCTCGGCTCCCAGAACACAGCAGTCAGGCATATACTTGCCAAGTAAAGGACTGCGGACTCCGCTATGGACATCTGAGCAGACCAAGAGGAAAGGCCTACATTGAGGGTTCCCTAGGAGACAGTCTGGTCATGTGACCCCCGGTGCCAGGTTGGAGCAGGTCAGAGGGCTCTGGAAGAGACCTCGAGAAGATGAGATCAATAGTTACTAATGTGTTCGAATGTATGGAGAGGCTTTTTTGCAACTGAGGCAGAATTTGGGTTTCGTAAGCGGTAAGTATATTAAAAATAAAGCAAGTGAAAGAAACAAGTCAATTATTCACTCTAGGTGAGCTGAGTTTTGTGCGGGAAAGAAAAGTACTCTTGGTATCCCATACAACTGAGCTATCTATGGCATTTACAGTCATGGTGTTGTAAACATTGGATATCAACCTAACGGAATCACAACACCACTATAATGGGCAGATGGAATACTAGAAGTGTGTGTGTGTGTGTGTGTGTGTGTGTGTGTGTGTGTGCGTGTTAGAGGTGGAGTGTACCTATAGAGAGCTGAGTCACCATCTGCCATGTTGGAAAACCAATAGATAATATCTATAAATGAAAAATCATGGGGCGCCTGGGTAGCTCAGTCATTAAGCCTCTGACTTTGGCTCAGGTCATGATCCCAGGGTTCTGGGATCAAGCCCCGCATCAGGATCCCTGCTCAGTGGGAAGCCTGCTTCTCTCTCTCCCACTCCCCCTGCTGGTGTTCCCTCTCTCGCTGTGTCTCTCTCTGTCCAAGAAATAAATAAAATTAAAAAAAAAAAAAGAGAGAGAGAAAAAGAAAAATCGTGTAGCTACATAAATCTGTTATTTGGAGATTTACAGTTAAATATTAACAGAATCAGAAGAGTTGAAAGAGGCTGCCTTTGAGAACATGAAATGGAGGTGGGGACCATTGCATGGCTTGTTGACTCATATTTTTCATAATAAGCCTTATAAAACTACTTGACTCTTTCATATATGTGTGTGTATAATGTTAACAAAAATGAGTAGTAAATTTAAAAAGGAAAAGAAAAAAGTAGGCGTGTTAGTATATCCCATTATTAGCTTTTTAAAAAAGCTCTCTCCTGGGTGCTATCCCAATACTGAGGACACATAGCTATTGTTTTACCTGGTATTATGGGTTAAATTGTGTTCCCCAAAGATGTTGAAGACCTAACCCAAAGTACCTCAGAATGTGATCTTATTTGGAGACAGGGTCTTTATAGAGACAACCAAGTTAAAGTAAGGGTGGGATCTAATCCAATATGACTGACATCCTCATAAAAAGGGGAAATTTGGACACAGAGACAGACAGACACACAGGGGGAATGCCATGTGAAGATGAAGGTGGAGATCAAGCAATCTATCTATAAGCCAAGAAGTGCCAGAGACTGACAGCAAACCATCAGAAGCTTGACACCTTGATCTTGGACTTCCGGCCTCCGGTACCATGCAACAACACGCTTCTGTTGTCCATGCCTTCCAGTCTGTGGCATGTTATTAGGGTGGCCCTCGGGAACTCATGCACGTGGTACGCGATGGCTCACTTATGTGCACTCCATAAAGGGAAGGACCATGTCTCTGACTCTTCCTCTGAAGGAAGAAGAAAAGGAAGAGAGGAGAGAAAAGAAGGAGGAAGGGAAGAAGAGAAGGACCAAAATGCGCCTAGACTCTCCCTGACTCCAGTGGGAAAAACTGTCTTCGTGCAAGAAGGGTTTTACTTCTGTCTTCAATTCTTTTATAACTGGAACATACATATGTATTATGTTGAAAATATAAGTTGAAAAGTAAGTAGATAAAACATACACATGTACCAAAAAAAAAATATGGAAAAGAAAACTCTTCTTTAATTCTTCAAAATCTCCAAATGTGAGAATAACTAATTGATGAAGTTGCAGTTAATAAATGACATTGAGGTTAATAAAGAATAAAAATATGGTATTTTAATTTGTTTGTCTTTTTCCCTAACAAAGTAGGATAACTGCATCTGGGCAGACGGGGCTCTGTCTGACTTCTCCCTGGGAATGCACAGAGTCAGGGAGACCCCGACCTGGGGCAGTCCTTCTTGGACTTGCATGGGAACATTTAGGAAATTTTCCAAGATTGGCCCTTGATGGGTATAGGAAGTAAGGTAATGGCTACCACTTCCTCCCCGTTGTCCGGGTTCCAGTGCACGATACGTAAACCACACGCAGCCTCTCTGGTTCACAAGGTTAAAAGTTATTAACTGAAATCAATTGAAATAAAAAGAGTCACATCTGCCATGGCACACAATTCACTTCTCCAGACGGCTTTGGCCTGCACTACAGGGGACACACACACACACACACACTCTCACTAACCTTGGGGGAGAGCTGAGGCAGCTGCAGAAGCCAAAAACCTCCCCAGTCCTAATTAAACTCTCCAAGTTTCCAGGCAACACAGCCAAGGAAAAAATCATTTCCAAGCTGAAGACCCCCAGCCCCCAGCCCCCAGCCTCCACCCCAGCAAAGGAAACGGGTCATTTGGTTTAATCAGCCCACGTGCACATTCTCTCTCCCCAGGTTGCCAAGAAGGGGCCTGTACCTAGCAGAGGTATTTGTGTAATCAAAGCTTCTGGAACTTTCCCTGCCAAGGCTACCAATGTGAATAGGCTCCTGAGGTAAAAATGTTCCCCCTGCTGGGGACGGCGCCCTTGAAGTCTACATCAAAATCAAGCCAGGGTCACAGCTGTTGCGGCACCCCACAGTGGAAAACTTGCAAGAAATCCTAGCCTGTACTACTGTTTTGCCTCGGGTCTAGAGGAAACAGGCCGCAGTTGCAAGTGAGAAAGAGAGGAGGGATTGGGGTTGGGGTAGGGGAAAGAGAGAGAGAGAGAGAGGCGGAGAGAGAGAGAAAAGAGAGAGAATCTGCTTTCGAAAAGACCACACTTCTAACTAGTACTTTGGGGGGAAAGACAAAGCCACTCGGAACCTTGCCCCTTTCACCAAGGCCACCTCATCCCGGTCCCGCTCACTCATTCCTCCTCTGTGAGCGGGGGTGGCAGGTTGGCTGAGAGCCACTAGGTGGCAGCAGATTAACTCTTCCAATGCCAGAATGGGCGCAGAGCCCTCAGGCGTTGGGTCTGAAAACTTTGCAGCTGGTCATTTCCCTCAAAGGAAAGGAAGAACAAATGGCTTTTTCTGTACTTACGGCTCCTTGGCGTGCAGCGTAGATATTGGAGGAAATCCTATGAAGGGAAGATTGCTTCCTGGTCACCCATTCACGTGGTGGCTCGAGGCTGGGTGAAATGCAATTGTGTACGTGCCAGGTTTCATGACTTCAATGACACTTGGTTCACGATTGGTTCAAGGGACTAAAAGATCCTTCGAGAAATTTATGCTCACCTTCAATTCACTTCAACAAATACTAAATACAGTGAGAAAGGAGTGCATTCCATTTTGCAGGATTATTTTCCCCGCTGATGGCCAGGGCCCTGCTCTTGAGGACTGTGGGGAAGACAGGCACTAGGTGCGTGATATTCTCAGTTACCCACCCTGGAGGAGTAAAGGAATGGAGGCTCAAATTTGCTGTCCACAAAAGGGAGAGACTTAAGTAAGTCTTAGGGAAAATAGACTTCTGAAGATCATTTTCCATCGCACTTCTCTGATACGGGAAGCCTTACGTTCTTAGGGTGATCAAGACCTAAAATATGGGATCCATCAGAAAGAAACTTAGCAGGGGCTAAGAATGCTTGCTGTTCAGATGACAAGGGAAACAAATCATTCTCCTGGGTATTCCAGCCTCTGTAAAGCATCCCCCAATTCTGCCTATTAAACTTTTGCCACAAATATAAAAATACTGTGGTGTTGATTGGAGAAGCAGGGCGGGAAGGTGAAATTGATTTACTTTAGAAAGCGGAGAGAGCGTCACCAGCCACAGGAGAAATCAATTCAGAAAGGGGGAAGGGAGCTGGGGGTGAAGGACAGGTGCTCTTGCAGTTGGTTTAGGAGAGATTGGAGGCATACAGGGAGAAGGGTGAAAGAATGAGGAGGAGGGAGCCATAGATGTATGATAGATATGACTAGAGAGGGACGGGGAAAGACAATTTTAAGACGTTTTGCTGTGCGTTTGGGACTCTCTTCGATATGCTTCAAGAGAGCTCGGTGAAGATTAAAGTTGCCTTACAATGATTCTTATTTCTTGGACTGGAAGGCTGCCGAGGCCCCTAGCAAAGCACCATCCGTGTTACCACCCCCTTCCCTTCCCTACCTAAGCGGTAGGACAGTATCCAGGTTGTAATTTCTTTCAAGAAAAGTCATCTCCAGTAGATTATACAAATTTAAAGTATTTATGATGCTAATCCTAGTACGATTTCTCGCTCTCACATATGCAGCCTCAGCATTTAAATTCTACTCTGCGATTTCACCGAAAGGACAGGAAGCATCACAGTAAGATAACTCTCTGGTCATCAAGTGATTTTTGGATGGTCACGTCATGTTGTTTTCTTGAATCTTCACCATACTTATGCTGGGCTAATAGGTGTTCGATGGAATTGTGGTTTACAGTGGTTCCCTAGCCTAACTTCTCATTTGGGGCAAGAACTGTTATGCCTTGGAGAACTTTAAATGAGTTAGGTCCCAGGACCCTGATCATGCTCCCATTTTTTCCCTCTGCTGGATTCTCCTTACCTCTACCCATCCCTTTACCACCCAACCATGTCTTGTCTGCTTCGCAAATTCTTACTTTAAAGTGAAGACTGCTGAAATGTCTTGGCCTTTCTGACACCTGCTCTGACCATTCACCCATACCCTCTTGGATGTAAGTCACCGTCTGGTACTGCTATAGTGGTTTCAAATCTACCCTCCTAACTAGAGTGAAGACGCAAACTGTCTTTGTATCTTCAATGCCCAGAACAGTGCCTGGCACACAGTTGCTGCTCAGTAAACCATTGGACAAAGGGCTGTCATATATCTTGTCATCCCATGCTGAGAAAGCCCAGGAAAATGATCATTTTCAAGTACTTAACCTAGATCTCAAACTGCAGTTGGTGCTAGGGAATTCAATTACTCATCCCTCTACTAATACTGGGTACTTCCCATTCTTCCATTGGCAGTCTCAGCACAAAGCTCACTCAAATTCACAGAAAGTCGAGGAAAACATCTTACTAACATGACTTGCTGATCATCGGAGCTGTAGGAATATGTTTCTCAAAGCGTTTAGTCATGGCCGTTTCTGTGCCTTGACTTCTGCTGTTGACATGAAACTCTTACTCTTTTAAAAAGATGTTTACTTTTTTAAATATAAAAGTACTCCATGCTCATTAAAGAAAATTTGCAAAAGAGAGAAAAGCAGAAAAGCACAAAGCAGTTTTCAATCAGTCTCATTATGTAAATAGCGAGTCTGTAACATTTTGGAGTATGAATGACTCTTACTTATGGAATTTAATAAAAACCAGATGACAGCTCACGCTGTCTGCTAAAATCAGAGGCGGCTTCCACAGCAAACACACCGGTGCATTTCATCGCCGGCTCCTGCAGCACAGGTCGGGGGGCGCCCGCAGGCACGCCCCGGTGAGCAGCGCCAGGTGGGGGAGAGATGAGTTCATGGAAAGGGTGAACGTGCCCATTTGGGTGCTTCGGCTTGCGCCTATGGAGCTTCGTACCTTGCCAACCACTTTTCTGTTCCCTTCTTATCCCCTGGAGTCATGACAAGCCTCAGGCTGCCGTTCCTTCCAGCTCCCATTCTTGCGTTACTGGTCAATTCTTCCGGGACGGGGTGATGGTCACCAGGGCCTCCCCAGCAGCCCTGTGACCTTCACTGCTGTTTCCTTGACTGAACTTGCCTTAAGCTGCCCTCATACTTGAACCCTTGCCTCCGGCACGACCCTCTTCCTTGTACCCTTAGGGGTCACCCCGGCCCGGCCCTTGAGAGTGTAGTGGGACAAACAGCTCACTAGAATTGAAAGGCCATGGGTAGAAAGATAAGACCTTGTTGATGTAAATAAACCAGTAGAGGCAGTTTCCAGACTGAGGACAGCTGACAATCTGGAAGCCTCGTCAGAGAGCTTGCACGGCCTCATCTTCGTGGAATGACCGGGCCCTAGAAGGGGATGTACTGACTTCTTGACTCGGGAATGGATTTTTGCATGTGCACATATATTTGTTTTATTTAATGTACAAAGTGTTTCTGGGCCCAGAGTAATGAGTCAGTGTTGTAACCGAACAAGGTTAACTTGTGCTCTTTGCCCTGTACTGAGTTAGTTCCCAGGGACACAAAGATACACGTGACAGTCCAGCTAGGGAGACAACCGTGCACCTGTATGGAGGGAAGGGGACTTAACATTTATTGAATGTTTCTCTGTGCTTGCCGCTGCTAGACGTTCTTTTCTTTCTTTCTTTTTTTAATGAACACATTTAATCTTAACAAAATGTGAATTGGATAGTATTCCTTTTCATTTTACATTAGGAGAAACTGAGGCTCAGGGAGCTTTTACTTCCCTAACTCAAGCTACTCGAATTTTGAACAAAAACTGAAAACCATGTCCAGGTCAGTGTGATTCGGTGGCAGGGAGAAGTGGTCTAGCAAGGCTGGGTGAGGCGGGGGGTAGGGCCACCTTGCAGCTCGCTTTGCCTTGCTTCTGAGTCAGCTGTGACTCGGGAGTGACACACGGAGAAGCTGCTCACGTCAGCTGCGGCCGGACTGCCTGGCTAGCAGGTGGGACTAGTCCTCTGCGTCACAAACCGCTAGTTTGGAAGGAGGCATTTAAATTCTCTCCATCCTTCCCCCTAAGCTTCCGTCTTCCCACCTCCTTCCCTGACAGTGCCCAGGAGGGACGGGCTGCCCAAGCTTGTTGTGTAGATAAAGATGGATTTACGCGACTACCGGTGGTATGGCCTCAGGCCCGTGGCTTGACATTTTTGAGCTCTCGTGTCCCATCCATGTGATGGCACAATCACTACCTGACAGGGGTATGATTCTGTTTCTTGAGACGTAAGAAGTAGTGGCTCGTGGAGCACATGGAACATTTCAATGCTCAATAAACATCAGCTCTTGTCTCTTCACTGCTTTCTAAGCTCCACTATTAGGGACCTCTATGGCCAGCGCTGGGTCATGTCCTAAAATACTTTCTTTTTTTCCTGTATGTGTTAATCTTTGTCCCTCAACCCGTTTCCCTCTTCCGCCAGGTGGCCTTAAGTTCTTTGAGGGAAAATACCACGTCACATATTAACACCTTTCAGGGTGTGTGACCCATAGCAAATATTTTTTAAAAAATTGATTGATTGATTCTGTTTTGTTGACACTGTGTTCTGACTTTGAAGTGACGTGTGAGCAGTGGCGTACTGGAGCCAGCTCATACTGGCTTGTGCGAGTCCTGTTAAATTCTCGGGAAATTTGCGGGCCAGTTGTTAAACTGTGGAGACTTTAAATTTTGCTATGATAGGAGTATTTACACCACAGGAATTGGCAAACCCTGTGACTCAAGGCTTTGCTCCCTCTCCATCCCTAAACACACACAGAGAGCCAGTTGTGTGCTAATGTCTTGGGGGTCTCATTTCTGGTGCATCATCATTTTTAAGAAGTTTCCAGATGATATTTAGCTTGGTTTCCCAGAGCAGAAACCTACAGAGGATCTTAGACTAACCATACTGATAAAAGGATTTCCAGCCTTAGAATTGGAAACTTAAAAGATGTCACTTACTTGAGCCTCCTTTCCAGGGTAGAAATATCTTCTTTAGATGTGGTCTATATAAACAATGGAGTACTATGCAGCCATCAAAAAGCAAAATCTTGCCACTTGCAACGATGTGGATGGAACTAGAGGGTATTATGCTAAGCAAAATAAGCCAGTCAGAGAAAGACAATTATCCTATGATCTCACTGATATGTGGAATTTGAGAAACAAGGCAGAGGATCATAGGGGAAGAGAGGAAAAAGGAAAGAAGATGAAACCAGAGAGGGAGACAAACCATAAAAGACACTTAATCTCAGGAAACAAACTGAAGGTTGCTGGGGTGGAAGGGGTGGGGGGATGGGGTGGCTGGGTGATGGACACTGGAGAGGGTATGTGCTATGGTGTTCACTGTGAATTGTGTAAGACTGATGAATCACAGACCTGTATGCCTGAAATAAAAAATACATTATATGTTAATAATAATAATAAAATAAAATACAGCTCTTAGAACAAAAAAAAAAGAGACTCTTAATCATAGGAAACAAAATGAGGGTCGCTAGAGGGGAGGGAGGTAGAAGGATGGGGTAACTGGTGATGGACATTAAGGAGGGCATGTGATGTAATGAGCTCTGGGTGTTATATAGGACTGATGAATCACAGGCCTGTACCTCTGAAACCAGTAATATATTATATGTCAATTAAGTGAATTTAAATTAAAAAAATGTTAAAAAAAAAAAAAAAAGAAATACCTTCTTTGACATTCCTGATGAGTGCCCATTTGGCCTCTACAGAACAACACTCTAAAGGACAGGGAGCTCATTTATTATCTTCCAGGCAGTATTTCTCATGGTGAGCTCCACAATTATTCAAAAATTCTCCTTCGTAATGATCTTGTTCCTACTTTTCCTGTAACTTCCACCAATTGTTCTTGGGTCTGCCTGTTTTCTGCAGCAAAGCAGAATGTCTACACCCTCCAAGTGATAGCCTTGAGACACTGCTGTGACACTCTCAGAGCTCGTCTTTGTTGGGCTGTATGGCCTTTGTCTTCCAGCTGTTAAGACATGCTTACCATGTCATTATCCAAGAACGGAACAAAATATTCTAGATTTGGCCAGTTCAGTACGATCAAGCGAGACTCCCACTTCCTGTCATATTTTCCCACAAGCATATGACACCTTTATTTAGTTTGTGTTGTACTTAAAAAATTATTAATCTTTGCATGGACATCATTTTCAAGCTGGGCCACCTCAGTGATGTACCTAACACAATTCATTTTATGAGCTCAGCACTTTCATTTATGGAAATTATATGTCATATTCCCATGATGGATGCATTATTTATTTTTGAGTACTTATTTTGGTATTCATTGTATTAAATTAATTTTTTAGTTTTGTGGTTTCCCCCCCAAAGGCCTCATTATAGATCGATTTTCAAGACTAAATACAAATATTCAACCAGTTGTAGTTTTACATAATTACTATTATCCAGTAGAAATTTCTGAGATTTGGCGAAAAGGATGCCATGAGAAGTTTTATCCAATAGTTTGATGAAATCAGGCATGTTTATATAATTCCCTAGATTTGTAAGTCCAGTCACTGAGTCAAAAATGGTAGCAAATTTAATGTAGTATGCCTTGTTTTTAGTGAACTCGGCCAGTTTCTTATGATTATCTACTTGTTTCCTAATCTGCTTATAAATGTTGTATTTAATCATTGATTCCAGAATTTTGTCCTGAGAAAAAACTTACCAATCAGTACTCGCATAATTTCTTTTTCTTCTTTCTTTTTTTTTTTTTTAGCAAGAGAGAGAGAGTGACATGCAGTCAGGGTGGGTGGAGGAGAACAGGGAGAGAGAGAATCTTAAGCAAGCTCCACCCCCAGAGCCCAGTATGGGTCTTGATCTCACAACCCTGAGGTCATGACCTGATCAAGGGTCAGATGCTTAACCAGCTGAACCACCAAACTACCTTACCAATTGGTAGTTTCTGATAGCCTTCTTTTCCTGTTTATTAAAATTTGGGGTATTTTCTTAACACTTCTTTCAATACCTGTCCTAGTCACTCTGATGTCCCATGGATTCCATCATGGGAGTCTTGCTAGTCCTACTCATATCCCGTTAAATAATTTGTCTGGTTCTTTAGTGCCCTGGTGTCTAATAGAAACATGATGCAAACCAGAAAGGTGAGTGTCTTATGTAATTAAAATTTTTCTAATAATAGCATTAAAAAAGTAAAAAAAACCAGGTAAAATTAATTTTAACCTTCTATCTCCAAATTATTATCATTTCTACATATAATCTGTGTAAAACTATTAATGAGATATTTTAGATTTCTTATACTGTCTTCCAAATCTAGTGTGTGATTTCCTAACCGTAAATCTTACTATGCAGTACCACTACCACACAGAGTTCGCGGTGATCACAATGAATCCGACAGGTATAGACATGCTCGTTTCAAGGGTCTGGACATTATTGTTGTTATTAGTATTATGCATTATTTTATCTTGTACTTCATTCCCATTTTCAAAATATTTCTTCTTTCCTTTTCAGCACCAAGTTCTCGCTCACAGTCAAGAAGGCAAGAGCTAAACAGGGATGGAGTGGCCTCGCTTTCTCTTTGTCTGTTAATTTTAACGAGGGTACCTTTTACAGTTAAAAACCATAAAGAAAGCTCGTTAAGGGCAACAACATCCCCTAGCCCACAACTCTCTCTAGAACCACAAAATGGGTATGTTACAGAGGCCTGGGAGTTAATTCTCTCCAGATGTTTGCAAAGCGAGCAAGACCAAAAGGTGGAAACTGAAATGACTAAACACTTAATAAGGAGCTGATGGAACCAAGACCCCAGGGTTGGCTCAGCAATAAGTGAAACACAGAGACCCTGTTTGTTCAGAGGAACTTCAAAGCCCCTATAAACTCCGAGGGAAGGTGAGAGGCAAAAACGCTACAGCCAATCCAGCATTCCTGCAAAGTCAAACTGGGGACTAACTTGAGATGCTTTTCCTGGTGCTTAAGAAGAAGACCGAGGGGCAGGTCTGGTAAGCAGATGTTTGACTTTTGTTTAGGCCCATTCTTACATACAGTATGTGCATGTTGGATATAGGCGTTTCTCTCGCTAGCCCAAAGGGGGATACACCAATTAAACATTCAGTTAAAAAAAAAATAGAAAGAGAAAATGCCTTTTCTATACTAAGGGTTCTCTACACTACAACCATTAAATTGCTAATGAGACGTAGTCCATCCAAATAAAGTTGGTTATATTTATCTTCATTTTTTTCTTTCTTCCCTCCCTTTAATAGGGGGACAAACAACATGGAGTTTTGGCTAAGATTATAATTAAAGGGGAAGAAGAGAGACTAATTAATCGAACGTGGTATCAGTTGGAAGTCTGATACTTTCTCTCTTTGGTCACCGGTTACCTGCAAGAGAAAGGCTTCTGGGATCCACTCCTGTCGCTGTTTTTTGGGTTTTGTTTTTGGTTTTGCATCGCTAATCACTGTGACCTACCAGGTGTAGGCTGTTCACCTTGTTTATCTTTCTTTGGGGCTCGAAGAAAGTATGAGACAATGGTAGCTCAAAAGGAAGACAAAAAAAGTGATCAACAGTGACTCCATTGCCTAAGCAAAATAGCCGCCATGGCGGAGGGAGGAGAATGGCTCCCACGAAATAGTTGCTAAGAGAGAGCAAAACAGTTCTGGAAGTATTAGCAACTGAGGCAAAAATCCCATCCTCTCCTTGGAGAATCAACAAAGTGGGTCCACAAGCTTTTTTTTTTGTTTTAAGAACAGAATTATATAGCATTACATTGAGAATATAATGGTTAGTTAAATGCACAGTCTCTTTGGACTGAGGTAGACCAGGGTTAGACTCAGCTGCTCACTAGGTATGTAAACTTTTAGGTTTTTAACCTTTCTTGGATTTCAGTTTCCTCATTTATAAACAGGGCATGAAAATAGTACCTTCTTTTTTTTTTTCAAGGTTTATTTATTATTTTAGAGAGAGAGAGTGGGAGAGGGGTGGAGGGAGAGGGAGAATGTCCAGGAGACTCCCTACCGAGTGCGGAGCCCAACACAGGACTCGATCTCACAACGCTGAGATCATGACCTGAGCCCAAATCAAGAGTGGGTCGCTTAATGGACTGCACCACCCAGGCACCCCAGTACCTTCTTCTTAGGACTGTGGTGTGGACGAATAGAGTAGGCATGCAAACACTTACCTATATAGCCCAGATCCTGGCAAAAGATGAGATAACTAATGATATCCAAGGTGATGGCCTATTCATTACTCTCCATTCCAGGCTTTTGTTCAGTTTTCTTCCTGCAGAAAGATATTCTTTTGGTCACACAGGCTTCAGTAGACTCCATGATTTCCAGACAGATCATTTTCCCTCATAATCTCCAGAGGGTGGGTTCATCGAGTTTGCTCCTTGTGCTAGCTTTCTTGATACAGAAAAGGGGCAGTCTCAACTGAGTCTTGTACTTGGTGAATTTCTTAACTCTGAGCATTTGCTGGAAGTATGGTTTTTTGAGATGGATCATTGGCTAAGGAGCCACATGGCACCTTGTACCCATGTTTCCCTCAGTTCCCCTTCTTAGTTCTTTTGTGCAAATGATCAATCAGCATAATAAAGCATTTCATAAAGTCATGATTTGACAAGAGAAAGATCAATATAAATACTACACAGACAAATACCATGAGGAGAAACATCTGGATGTCCACTGCTTGTTTCCTGTTGAGAGAGTTTGGGAATTTGGGGATTTTAACAGTTGGACAGAGCTAATTTTGGAAACTACTTCACATTTGTCCAAAAAAAAAAAAAACCACACACACACACACACGCACACACACACACACACACGTACTGCACTTCACTCATCAGTTGAGGGAAGTTGACGGTCAATTTCCCAGGCCTTTCTGAGAACAAAAGAGATTGGATTGGACACAGAGCAGACGGTTTTCCTTCTCTTCCCACTCCTCACTGCTAGGGCATCTCCTCTCCTTTGTCATGGTTTGGATTTCCTTGATTTCTTCCTTTCCTGCTTGCATTCCATTTCCTCTGAGTTTCCAGAAATCTCAACCTTGAATTCTGGCTTTGCCACTGACTGGCTAGTTAATCTGAACAAATCTCTTACTCTGTCTATACCTCAGTTTCCTCTTTGGAAAATAAAATTAATACTAATAGTAATAATAATAATAATTAAACTTTACACTCAAATGTCACACGACTGTACAGATCAAGCCTCCTCCTTCTCCTTCCCATTCCCAGAACATTTAATGTTCTTTCATACTTCTATTATCTTTTAATACAAGGCTTCCCTTTCTGTCTCCCTAGAAAACTGTGACTCAGCCTTTTGCATGCAGCCCAGCTATTACTGATACTGTGAGAGATTCCTCGTCTCCCTCTCACAGGTGATAGCGTTATATGGGGACAGATGGCAGCTACACTTGTGGTGAGCATAGCGTGACATATAAACTTGTCGAATCACTATGTCGTACATCCGAAATTAATATCACATTGTGTGTTAACTGCATTCCAATTAAAAAAAAATTTCAAAGCTCTTGAGTAGCATGGGATATTTTACTACACATTCTTAGTGAGAAAAAACGAGTTAGAAAATAATGCAATCCAAATCTGGTAAAATATGATATGTGTACATAATTAAATTTATTTAACGGGATGATAAATGGGACTCTTCTTGTCTTGGACTCTAGGCTACAACTGCAAAGCTGAAAGAACCCTTACATTCTAAAAAGGAGACACTAGGTACATAACTGCAGATGCTATTAAGAGGTAGACCAGATAGTCTTGTAACAACCCACTACCTCAATCAGCCTACATAAGCCAAGACAAGACACTCAAAGTCAATTTGCTAAGCTAGGAACTGCATACTAATGAGCTGTTAGTTGAATAGGGATTCTTGTGTCATCTTCCTCTCCATTCCCCACAAGTTAGCCACCTTTCAGGCCAGATGAGAGTAGCACTAAGAGAACAATTCCTAGAAATGAGGGCTGCCTAGAGGAGGGGAGCCTGGCTTCTCACTCGTTGCTGGATGCTGGCTGACTTTCAGACATTCCAGGTCCATGGAGGTGCTGCTTCCCAAGCAGAGTAGAGTGAGAGAGTTCCTGGAGCTTGACACATACTCCCTTTCCTAGAGGCGGGGTCACATGTGAACCCAGAGAACTGTGCCTACATCCTGTCTGAGCAGCCGGAAGGTATGAGGCTGGAGGAGCAGTTTGCCACAGCAGGGCAGGGAGAAGCAGCAGCAGAGGGGCCATGTGACTCCACTAGTCAGTGTGGAAGGGATGCCTCAGTTTTCCACAGGCCAAGGGAGTATTTTGGAAGGTAACTAGATTTAAAGGTTCCTTGAAGATCACCCCAGCAGAATATGGTATAAGGTCACGGAAAAAACTTGGTGTGGAAGATGGCAAGATGTCAGCTGGAGTGTGTGTCACTCCCACTAATGTCAGGGAGAGCGCACTGGGTGGACCTCAGGGTGCGGCCACTAACCCACATGCCCGAAGCTCCAGAGACCCAGGGTGTGGGAGCCTCCAATCACAGACAGGCCCTATTAGCTAAGAGAGATCTAATAAGACTGAAGCAGGGGCAGCAGCCGTGAGGAGAAGATGTTTCTCTCTCTTCCTCTTTCCCTCTCTTCTACCGCAATTCTGGAGAGCCTGCAGTGGGAGATCAGACCCAGACACACAACTCCCACTCCTCACTAAGACGGGCTGACCATAACTCAGGCCTATGAGTCCCAAATTGGGGGATGCTGGGGAGAGCAGAAGTTCTCATTGAAAGCGAGATGGAAACTTTGATTTAGACTCAGTGAAACTTGCCATTATAATTGAAATTGCCAATATATAAATGGATCCTTGTGGATCCATTTTGCTTTCAAGATCCCATTCCTGATGATGGAGGGGGAAAACTTCAGATTAGCCAACGAAAAATAATGGAGGTTTCAACGGAAGCTTTTACACTGTTCAGAGCCTCATACCCTCTAGCATATGGTGAGTGGGCTGTCCTGAAGTTTGCTGCTGCCCCTGGAGCCACTCCTCCTGCTGGGTACTTCACTCCCAGAACCTCACTAACCAGACAGGCAGCCCTCCAGGAGCCCCATCTTCTGGTGGCCACTGATCCCGGGGCTGACCACCAGCCTCCCACAGAGGCATCCTAGGTTAACCTGCCAACCACTGCTCTGTGTAACACAGACTCTTCCCTATTCTATGTGTACACCGTCATTGTGTGCTCAATGGGTCTAATGTGGTACGTGATGACTGGGGAAGTTCTGTGCGTGTGTGCGACCATCCGTCATGGACACCTGTGGGAGCTCATGCCTGATGCATTTCAACAGAGACCCTAAAGAGATTGGTCGCTGCTGAAAAGGCCATGACTGAGGAGGAATTTCAGGGTGAATGGACTGCTCCAGCCCAAGTAAATGGCTTGAGTTGACCGCTACTGAGCCCGGGTTGCAGACAGGCCTGAAGCACCCAGGTGGCCTCTGTGCCTGTCCAGCAGCTCCTGCTGAAGACCAGAGCCCCTGGCCAGCCACTGAAGACTGGTCTGCAGCCGCCATTGCTCAGCCACTGAATGGATAAGAACAACACCGAGTGGTTTACAGCTCTTCCTCCACAGGTTCTAAAACAGAACACAGAAATAAGATTGACAGAAAATTAACAGTTTCTCAAAAAAAAAAAAAAAAAAAGAAAGAAGAAGAAGAAGAAGGAGGGGTGCCTGGTGGCTCAGTTGGTTAAGCGTCCAACTCTTGATTTCAGGTCAGGTCGTGATCTCTGGGTCATGGGATCAAGCCCAAGTCAGGCACTGTGCTCAGCAGGGAGTCTGCTTGGGATTTTCTCTCTCCCTCTGCCCTCCTCCACCTCCCTCCACTCTCTCTCTCAAATAAATAAATAAATCTTAAAAAAAGAAAGAAAGAAAGAGAAGAAAAAGAAAAGAAAAAAGAAAAGGCAATGCAGTCTCTAGGTTTAAAACTGTCCCAGGTAAATGCTCAGTGGGTTCTGTTAGTAGGACCACCATGACTGTATCTCCTCCTCCAGTTGTTTTCTCTTTTCCCTCCTTATTTCTGTGCCGGTGTCTGAGTTTAGGCAGAACCTTACACGTCCTCTTCACAGTGGGAGAAGAAGTCTCTAATCCATGTACTGCGTCCTCATTTTGCAGAGGAGGAAACAGAGGTTCAGTAGCCTGGAAGGGTCCATAGCTAGTGAGGGACAGAACTCCCTCTGTGGTCGGGTGGAGGTTGATACACATACGTGCAAGATCGCCAGGTGAGTGGATGAAGCCATTGGTGCGTCAGAAGAACGAGAGGCAGCTGGCTGGGTTGGGTGGTTGAGGTGCCAGATCTCGATACACTTGTCAGGACACTCCCAGACTCCTATAAAACACACCAGCCTGACACAACCAAGTTGCTTCTGTATTTCTGAAAGATGAACATGGTTCGAAAAAGAACATAGGATTTCAAATGGCTCGAAGTATAATTTGCACTATTTGTTCCATTCACTTATTTCTCATTCATTTATTACATATCTATTTTGTTTCTTTTACAAATAAGGTAATGTTCTAGGCACTAGGGATAAAGAACATAAGACAGACTGCCCTGCACTTACAGAGCTTTTGTTCTAAAGAGGAAGGGAAAGAATAAAAAGTAATTACACTATTCATGCCTTATTATCGTTTTTGATAAATGCTATGATGGAGAAATTTAGGGTCCCATGAGATCATAAAATAAGGACACGACCTATTTAGTGGATCAGGGAATCTTTTCTTGAGGGAATGGCATTTGAGCAAAGCTATAAAAGATGAATGGACGCTAGCCAAGGGGAAGGGAAAGTTATAAGAAAGTTCCAGACCACATGTGTGTTATCCTATTGAGGCAGAGCATGGCTCAGCTACAAACCTGAACAAAAGCGGGGACAACTGGACAGTAGTGAAGTCATTTGTGCAAGATTTTAGACTAAGTAGCTGTTGGGTTCAGTTCATGGTCCACAACGCAGTGTATGGAGGAATACCCATGAGCTTACTGGGAGTTTCCTGGGGGAATCCAGGAGTTGGAAGAGGTAGCTGAAATGTGGCTGTATCATTTTGGCATGCTTTCAAACAATGTAACAGAAAGCCCATCTAATAGTACTTAAAATGGAGGTTAGCGAACTTTTCCTGTAAAGGGCCAGATTGCAAACATTTGAGGCTTTGCAGGCCATGCTGTTTTGGTGGCAATTACTCAGTTTTGCAGGTATAGCCCAGAAGTAGCCATAGACGATGTCTGAACAAGGGAGCATGGCTGTGTTCCAATAAAGTTTTATTTATTGGCCCATGGGGTGGAGTTTGTGGCTCTCCGGCATATCATAGGGTACTTACGGCCCGCTTAGCAAGAAGTGTGACAGTGGAGTTGCAGGGCTGGCCCAACAACATCATGGGGTAAGGACGCTGGAGAAAGGAGCTCTGTGATTCCCTTACAGTCATGTGAGCGAATACAACAAAGACACCAGGTTACAATTTTTTTTTAAATACAAGTTTATTAAATTAATAGTCAAGGACACATGTATCAGTGAAGAAATTCACTGGGAATGTTTCTTGAGGGGGAAAAGTCTGAGGTTTTAAGTGCTAGATGAGAAGGAGGGATTCACGGTAGTTAGGTTAACTAAGGATTGAAAATTAGTACTCTGGATAAAGCAGAGTAAATCTGTTAGTTTGTCCAGGATTTGCCAAAACCAGTCTCAATGTTCATCAGCCCGAAAAAGGTCTTCAGTTTGGTCAGGTAGGAATCTGATTCCTGGGGTCCCTCAAAGTTCATGGTCCTTCATCAAGTTCCGCTGCTTAGAACGAGATGTGATGAAACACAAGTTTTGATGTCTCCAGGCAAGTGCTGATGTGGGTGGAAATTTTACCTTATCCAGATCCAAGATGGCTACTGAAACTCCAGTCATCACCTGTTAAAGGACAGTGTCCCAGGAAAAGGGAGGGCATAGCCAGAGGATCTTTTGCTCACAGCACTCCGTCTTCTATCAGGGAAGAAATCTTTCTCAGAAGTCTCCTATCCACTACCTTATGTCTCATTGGCTGCAACTAAGTCCCACGTCCACCTGTCCATGCATCACTGCGGAAGAAGACTGGGATAATCACAGCCCTTGCCCGGGGCTGCCTGATACCTGAGCAGCCCTGGGGATCTGTTAGCAAGAAGGAAGGGCTTGATGGTTATTGGGAAGGCCACCAGCTGTGTCCCTCCACAACCATCACTGGCCTTTCTTCTCATTAACAGAAAATGAAGCGACAGTGGGCGACGTGTGCTGCTGAAGAAGCCATGGATGGAGCAAACCACAACAGTTCCACAAAAATGAGCTGAATCTTAGGAGCGCGGTCCATGATAATAGGCTGAGCTCTCTGGCACTTCAAAAGCGCTGGCTGCTTAGGAGAATAATCCTATCTTATCTGCTTGGAGATTTGGATTTTGTTTTTCATGAGAATGCTCAACAGGGAACCCCCCTCCGTGCAATCCCTCTTCCTAGGGACACACAGAACCAATCCAAGGAAAAACCTTGAGAACAGGAAACTCCAGCTAATCTATAAAACATAGTTTAAATGATCAGCCATAGCTTATTGGATTCCTTTTCTCTATTTATACACTACATTTATGAGAAACTGGCAAAGTATACACACACACACACTGACGTTAGGGATTTAGTAAGAAAAGCCGTTTCCAGGGTATGTTATAATTAAAGTCATACAAATCAGCCCAATCCTTAAACACCTATTCCGCCTCAGTCTGCACTGTGGGGTAATGATATAATTATAACCTTGAGGCATTGCAGGACATGGGAGAAAGAATGAAGTCTTCTTGTCAAGTTTCTATGTTAATTGCATGTTACTGTTGTCTAATTATTTGTCAGGGAAAGGCAATGAATAATGATGAGAAAAGCATGCGTTTTGCAGCTGGTGGACTTGGGATCAAATCCCAGCTCTGCCGCTTAGTAAGTGCCTCAGTTCCCTCATATTTGTAGGGAAGAGTTTTGGGGTATGTTCGAGAGCAGTTTTAGTGCACAGAAAGATTAATCAGAAGCTTAGTTTGGCTTTATAAATTCTGTACTTTTCTTAAAGTTACAAATTGAAAACTTGAGTACTTCCCTAAGCTTTCCAGTTTGGCTTCAAATCTTATTAATCCATTTATAAGTCTGGCAAATTTTAACAATCATTTTTGGGGTGGCTGTGACTAATGGTGGTTTCATTTACAAACTGGCTTAATTGAACATCTTCAAATATTTTAAAGTGCGGTTATACATTTAATGTATTTGCTCCCTTCCTTATGTAAATTCCCTGACAACAAATAAAACTTCTTTAGTATTAAAAAAAAAAACCACTTATACGTCTAATAAATTAAGCTTACAAATATGGGAAACTGTAGTTCTCTTAAATAAATGTAGTGAGACTTCAAATTTAAAATCACAAATTTAATTAGGTATTTGATGACATAATTTAAGTTGGAGTTCCAAGACCGTCACTCTCCTGGTCAAATTCACATAAGGATGAGAAATATAGAACACTATCTAGAATATAGATTCCTTAGCCTGAAATCTTAATATTAAACCCTTCTGTATTCGTACAAACATCACTGAGAGTCCCCAAGTTCATTTAAACCACTTCCGCTGTCTGCAGTGACTCCTCTCACACCTCACTTAGAAAAGTATTGTATCTTCCCACGTGATGCACAGGTTGGCTTTCTGAGGTTGCTTCCTATGTTACTAGAGATTTCAGCCAGGGTGCTGATTGGACTCTGGCCGTTGATGCTGCTTGGATGTGTTAAACTTCATGATCGCAGCTGAACTTCAGGTCGAAGTTGTTTATGTCGCTCTTGTCCCTGGAGTCCGTTTCTGCACATTCCTATGTGTATAAAGGAAGCCCGTAACTCCTACCCCAGGTAGTCTCTTGGTTGAGTTTTGCATTTCCTTGGCAAAACCTTAAGATCTGTAAGTGCCTCCCTGCTTCTTCCATGTTCCTAGAGTCTCAAAACACTTGTTATTGACATTGAATATATGCATTGGATATTGGATATTGAAATGACAGCTGATTGAATTTCAAATATCTCTCATGGCTTCACTCGTGTGACAATACGTCAGGTCTGTCTATTAGCAATCTATACATTTGGAATTTTAATACCTACCTTGTAGGGTTGTTGTGAAGTTGCATTAATAGGAAGCACTACCCCAGTGATGGTCCATTATAAGCACTCAGTCAGCCATAGTCACTGTTACTGTTTTTACAATCCACTGATCCTAATACATTTCCTTAACTCTGCCTGCTCATTTCCTCACTTCCCTCCTTGGCCAGCAACCATGCCATCACTGTGATGATTACAATATCATCACACCCTTGCATAAGCCCATAACTGTCTTGCCCCTTTCCTTCCTTGTCCTTCTGCTGTGGTACAACACCCACCTGTGTAAACCCGTCTCTCCACCTGCCCATGCCTGCTCCCGCACAGCTGAATGTGCCCTGAGGAAACCACACTACCGTGCTAATTGGTCTCCTTCCAATTCTTGTCCACTCACTTCAATGCTGCCTAGCAATCACCATGTATTTTCCTAAGCTATTCACTTCCCCTCTCCTCAATGACTATTTCATACCTTCTCATCTCTCCTCAAATCGCCACACTTACTGTGAGCAATTCTGAGCCCATGAGCTTGCTTCCAGTGTCACCAAGAAGATACAGGCGCTCAGATGACAGTTTCCACACACTCCCATCTCATATACAGCCACCTCCCCGCATCTATGCCTGTTTCTCCTGGGTGAAACTCTAGCAAAGGTCAACTCCCTATTCGTGGACTAGGTCTTATCTCTTCTTGTCCATTTGAGGACACTGCTCCAGCAATCTCCCCTCTCTCCAGCATTACCAAATTTTTCTTTTCAAATGGATCTTTCCCACTTCCCTATAAACTTGCTATTAATTGTCCCATCTGCTCCCCATTCTTCTCTTGACTTCGTTTCTTGCCCAGTAAAGCTCCGTTTCTTTACTTCCTTTTACAACAAAACTCCTTAAATGAGTTGTCTCCATTTCTTTTCTCCCATTAGCTCTTGAGTGTAGTCCCCTCAGGCTGCTGGCACACCACTCCAGGGAAACTCTTCTTATCAAGGTTACAAATGACCTCCATCTTCTAAATCCCGTGCTCCACTTTAGGCCTCATTTTTCTGACAGACCTGCAGAATTTAACACTCTTTCTTCAACACATTTTCCTGTTTCTGTTTTGTTTTATTCCTTCTCAGCCTATTTCACTGTTCCGTTTTTTCTCCCTGATCCCTTAGCATTTAGTTAAGAAGCTCATTTCGTAGAGCTCTACACCTTTCTCTTTACACTTTTCCCCTTGGTACTATCATTGAGTCTCACGATCTCAAATACTACCTATACTCCAGTGACTTCCAAATTTATGTCTTCATTATCGACCTGTCTACCCTATATCCCCGCTTGGAAATCTAATGGGCATCCCAAACTTAACACTGTTCAAAATTAGGGTCCTGTGCTCTCCCCAACAAATTTACTGGTCTTCTCCATTTCAGGAAATACAGGCTCTATCCTTCCATTTACCTAAGCCAAACACCTGGAAGTCATCCTTGACTCCATTCTTTTTCTTCCACCCCATATCTGACCCACCGGCAAACCCTATCAGCTTTCTGTGAAAATAACATATCGAGATTCAAGCATTTCTCACTGCCCCCACTGCTACTGCTATGGTTCCAGCGACTCTCTTCTCTTATCTGGGTTTAGAGCACTAGCCTCCTTACTGTTCTCCCTGCTCCTATCTTGTCCCCACCTCAGTTTATTCCCAATAACCAAGTAGAATGTTTAAAAAAATTGAAGTCAGATAGTGTGACCCCTCTTCTAATGACTGATCTCTCATTTAGAGAAAAAGTCAAAGTCCTTACAATGGTGCACAAAACCTTACACGATCTGGAAGTCCGTTACGTCTCGGATTGCATCTTCTATTACTGTTATGCTCATTCATTTGACTCTAAAATGCCAAGCACACTCCCACTTTGAGGCATCAGCGCTATGACTCTTGCTGGGAGTCTCCTCCCTAGTTCTCCACACTTCTCACTCCCCCCCTTCAGGTCTTCAACCAATTATCCCAGTGTCAGGCAGGATGGGCTAGGTTATCCTGCAGTAACAAGCCACCTTAACACCTCAGTTGCTTGAAACCAGTCATAATGCGTGTCCATGTTGGGGGTGGCGGGGCTCTCTCCATGTTGTCCTCACTCCAGGTTTCAAGCTGACAGAAAGCTCACTACTGAAACATGGCTGGTGAGGGGAAAGAAAGAGCATGAAGAATCATTAACTAGCTCTTAGAGCTTCCACACCAAAACAGCATACCTTACTTCTACTCACATTTCATCAGCAATAGCAAGTCACTAGGCTTCTCTAATTCCAGTGTAGCAAGGAAATACAATCCTATCACGTGCCCAGAAGAACCAGAAATACTGATGAACAGTACTATAACATTAATGGTTATCATAGTTCATCATCTAACGGAGACCTTCCGTGGCCATGCAGTAAAAAATTACATGCCTTCTCTACTACTTTCGCCTTCCCCTATCCTCCTTACCTACTTTATTTATCTCTTTAGTATCTTTCACTATCTACACATACACCATACATTACTTGTTTATCTTGTTTTATATCAGTCCCCATTAGAATGTCAACTTCAAGAAAAAAGAGATTTTAGCCTGTTTTATTCAATGCTGTGTTCCCGGTGTCTAGAATAGTAACTGCCATATGGAAGTGTTCGGTAGAAATTTGTTGAATAAATGAGCAAATGACAAGAAAGATACAAGTAGTGATCCATGTAAAACATACAGTGATTTTCAGTTGCCCAGGCTTGGGATTTGGCTTAAACCAGGATTGGTAGTATTGATTTTTTCAACAAATTCAAGTATATAACAACTTCTGCGAGTCTCTATGCCTCAAGGAGAACATCCCCAACCTCAAACATATCAGATACATGGAAACTTATTACCTTTCTTATTTTACACTATTTTTGTCCATGGAGGAGAAGGAGCACCTCGACTTTCATGGAAATAAAAGAAATAATCTTCCTTTTTTTAACTAAGATCTGGCCGAAATCAAGGTTTTCTGTTCAAAAATACTAGAAAGTCCCATATGTGACAAGCACACTCTCTCATTTCTCCTTCCTGATCCATGTGCATTTCATCACATAGGCAGCCCCACCCCCGTCCCCACCCCCATCCCACCCGCTGTAAACAAAACGTATGCCAATAACGAAGCTCCCAGGATCTTAATTTGAAAAGTTTCATCAGCTTGAGGTCAACCTCTTTGCATCATGGTCTTCTTTAATGAATCAAATAATGCATTTCTCATTTATAATTAAATGATACCTTAAGTGGCTCCGCCTTCCTCAAAAGCTTCACGTGGAATTCATTTTCACATAGGGTTAATTACACTCAGCGCTGAGGCTAGACACTGTGGTGAGCAATGTGGATATTCACCAGCTCCTTGAAGGCAAATTACAAAGGAACTTAGTACAGAAGCTAAAAAAAGGTCTTAGTAGAAAACAAAGTTGCAGGATGTAAAAATCGAATCCAAGGCTAGTTTACTTCCCCCCTTAGAGACATTTTTGCTGAGTCAGTTATTTCCACCAAGATTTTTTTTTTTTTCTTGCACAGACCACATCCCATTGTGTAAATATTCGAGGGAGCAGTAAGTACATTTGCATATGATATGTATATAATTTGCATAAAATTATACCGTCTTCGGAAATATTCTGAGTTAAAATGAAATTAGTGATCTTTTCCCTAATTATGCTTTCCCTAGCTTTTGTGCCTCAGTCTTTGTGGCTCCCATTGCCTGGAAGAAAAAATGCAGTGTCCTCTGCCCGGTGCGTTATAGTCTTACCCACCCGTCCTACCGTTGCCGTCTCTTTCCGTGTTCCCTACAATACACGACTCAGTAGTCAACGGAACTACTCCCCGTTTCCTAACAAGCCATGAGAAGTCACTATTAGTTGACGGTCCCTTAGACACTTTCTCACTTTCCTCCTCCCTAACAGAGCCATGAGTGTCTTCCTCCAGGCATTCGTAGACCTGAAGCTTCAGGGGCCCCTCCCAAAGCCCCAGGGTAGAAGTTTTGATTAGGCTACAGCCCAACTCGTGGATCCCTTTCTTGGTAAGTGAGTGGTTTCAGCAACGGTATGTGATGTCATCCTGGCCAATGAGGAGTAAAGGGAAGGCTGCTAGGAGATTTCTTGCAAAGTTTCCTGCATCTTAAAAGAGGACACATGTGGAAAGGCGTGTCTTCTGCTTCTAGACAGGGCTGTGCAGGCAGCGATGGCTAGCTTGAGCATGGGGAGGGGGCACTCCTGAGATGGCAGACGGCAGGAACCTGAGATCTTGAAGGGGTCATCGTGCCCCGGGCGTAAGCCATCATAATAATAATTACAACTGTGACAATTGTCAGGCACGTTAACTCCCTCAATCACCATAACCACCCAAGAAGTGGGCATTTTGATTATTTCCATTTTACACTTGAACCACCTGAACCAGAGAGGGGTTAATGCGCCAAGGTCTCTCTCCTTATTTGTTTTTCCAGCTTTTTATTATAGAAAATTTAAAGTATATGCTAAAGTAGAGACTAGCGTAATGAATCCCCGTGTAGCCATCAATCGTCCAGTTTAAACAATTAGCAACTTATGGCCAGCCTTGCCTCCTTCGTGCCCCTGTCCACTTTTCCTCTGCCCCACATTATTTTGAAGCAAATCCCAGACCTCATTTTATTTCATTCTGGATTACATCATGCATGACAAAAACTGAAAGCTACTTTTATTTGGGTCTTCTGTTACAACTAAAACTAGTCTCTAAATATTAATAACTTTCTCCTCATAAAAATTTGAAAATGTAGATAAGCTGAGGGCAAAGTATAAAAATCACCAACAATATGATCGCCTAGCAACAACTACTAAGAATAATTTAGGAGCGCACTTCCTTTCAGTATTTTGTATAAGTTTGTTTTGAATATAAGATTGTATTTTTTCTGCTTGTCATGACCTGAGCACTTTCCGTCCTCCTTCCAGCTCTCCTGATCTTTGGGCTCCCTCTATCCTTTCTTCTAGAAACTTGTAGAAGTGCTCGCTTTGCACTTTTTACCACACCCCCACCGTGGTACTTTCATAACATGTGGCTGTTGTGTGTTCACCTGTGTTCCTGACTAGACCTGGGCATTCCAAGAGCAGGGGCTGTTTCTGAGTTGTTCTTTTAATCTCTGGTGCCTATATTGTTATAAGAACTATCTGACAAAACTCATGATAGGGATGATGTCGAAAGTGGGGTGGCCTGTATCGTGTGGTGTCCCCTTTACAAGGATCCAGTGGAGGAACTTTCCTCTCATCCCAGGGACAGGTAGAACCTTGTCACTCCTGAAAACCAGATATACTTTCTTTAGTGGAAACCATGACAGTTGTACTATTAGTTCACGTGTCCATTTTTGCTTTGGTCGCTTGATTGCTCAGAGCCGAAGTCATGATTCTAATTTTGGAAAGTGTTTAAAATTACCAAAACACTAATTCTCTCACTGGCTTTATTTTATTTTGTTTTCGCTTCACCACAAAGTATTTATATTTGAAATAATCATATCATGACAGGACTGCTTTTGACGAGCCAATTCAAGAGTTTTCTTCTCTTCCCTTTTCTGTGAAAGTAGCTTACAGGCTCTGCGTCTTCTTGCTTCAGGGGTGGTAGACTAATGGTTTACTTCCCTTTCTGGATTTGTTTAGAAAAGTCTAAAGTCTTTAGGGAGGATGAGCTAAGTGTCCTGCGTGAAGAGAAAGGGCTTCTGAGGGACACATGGGAAGAGGAGGATTTCCCCAAGAATGACAAGAAGATTCCCAGAGTCTATTTGGATCTGTGGGTTTAGAGAGAACAGGGGGAAGCAAAGCTCACAAAACTGGCAAGAACCCAGGTGAGTAGGGTGGCAGCTCCCCCACCTAGCAGAAGTGGGCTTGGATTAGAAATTAATTTGATATATAGAAAACAAAGAAAGACAGTATTTCTTGTGTACCTCAATTTGCAGAGTAGGATTCATATTCAGGACACTACTTAATGAATCTGTGAAAGTCATCCCAAATCCGTTTTGGAACGAGACAGTGTACAAACAAACAAACAAGCAAACAGAAGAAAACCATCATTATCATGGAAAGAATGTGAGCTCTGGAGGCAGAACTGTCATTATTCTACTTCAGGCCCTTAATTTCATCCTTTGGATCTGTCCAACTGTCTCTCCCAACTGTTCCAGCGGTAGCCGGCCTTGCCCGCCTCAACGCACCCGTCACCCAGCCGCCAGACTTGTCTTCTGCAAATGCAGATCGCTTTGGGTCACTTCCCTGCTTCAAGTTCTCCGTTAAATCCCATCTGCCCTCAGGATGAAGTTCAAGTCTACAAGGGCCTTCATCTTTTTGCTTCCTGTCTGCCCCTGTAAGCCTCATCTTCTAAAAACATCTCCCATTCCAACTGAAACTTGACCGTCAAGGAACAGTGGGCTACTTGCTCTTCTGCAAACGTGCTGCTTCTCTTCTGGTTCTAGCATGTGCTCTTCTCGCTCCTGTTCCACCGACTCACCCCTCCCCTTTCGGAACTCCGCCCAGGCGCTGCTATCATCCAAGCAAACTTCTCCAACTCTTTCCTTTCCACGTTGCTTATGGGTGGTGTCTCTGCTCTGTGTTCTCAGAGAGCCCTGAAGTTACTCCTATGTCACTTATCACACTGATTCCAACTGCACGTGCCACCATAAGAAAGAACATGGACACGTGTTTGTAACTGGCATTCTGGTATCTACAGATGTGCTGATGCATGGTAAGATGGGAGCAGGAAGGCGTTGCAGGGAGGGTCATTGGGAGTCTAGAGAAAATCAGGAAGAAGTCTAGTACTGAGGCCCATACTCAATCACGGGGCCTGAAGGCAAAGTAGTTTGGAGTACAATGTGAGGCTGTACCCCAAAATGCCTGGGCAGAGATTGATAACTCTGCCCCAATATCCATTGTCTGTTTATCTTTGAGTAATAAAAGCTCCTCCAGGGGGCGCCTGGGTGGCTCAGTCGTTAAGCGTCTGCCTTCAGCTCAGGGTATGAACCCGGTGTTCTGGGATCGAGCCCCACATCAGGCTCCTCTGCTGGGAGCCTGCTTCTTCCTCTCCCACTCCCCCTGCTTGTGTTCCCTCTCTTGCTGGCTGTCTCTCTCTCTGTCAAATAAATAAATAAAATCTTTAAAAAAGAAAACAAAACACCTCCAGGTTTTCAGGTGGTCACATGGGCACCCAGCCAAAGATTACATCTTCCCAACCTCCCTTGCAACTAGGTATGTTCATGTAGCTAATTTCGGGCCAATGGGACGAAAGTGGAATGATGTCTTTTAAAGAAAAATGATCATTTTAAAGAAACACTGCTTATGGTGACTTCCTCTTTCCCCTTCCCGCAGGCTGAGATGCCCACATAGAGGAGGAGACCTTGTTCCTGAATGACCCTGTGGGGTGGAGCTTCCCGCCCAGGCTAGAGAGCTCTCCTGGCTCCATTCTGTTTGTCAGAACGAAATTTGGGTTCTGTTTGGGTTAGGGCGACACATAAGGCTCAAGCTATTTTCCAGGTATTCCATCCAGAAAAATGTTGTGGGGTTTACCAGTGGGAGTGGGAACTCGGGGTGGGGTGGGGGATTCTAAGGCATCAGGCCAGAGTCATGTCCCACAGAGGAACAGTGTGGTGTGAGGATGTCAGTAGAGACTCACTGTGAGCTCAGGAGAGACGCAGTATTTAGACTTCGGCTGTTCATGGGCCTTGACTGCCAAGGAAGGAGAGGCCAGACAACACTTATATGGAAGAATTTTGCTTCCCCCTTCCCCACCTTTCTTTAACGTCCCAAAACACTGGAGAAGAAAGAGAAGGAAGGAAGAGAAGTGAAAGAGAAAAAGCACACTCCTTTCCATAGTAGACACTAAGTCTCTTGAGTTAGGAGGGAGATAATTAAGTTGGAAAGGAGTTTGAAGCTTTAAGCTGGATCAGTTGTATTATATTGCATTTTTTAATATCTGAAAATGGTGAAAAGTTTCACCTAAAATGTCTTTTAGGGAAAAGAGAATGAGATTCAACAGAGCTTTTTAGGGGCAGTCACTGGAAGAAATAATGTTTTTCATGTTTGATTCTACTGAATTTACACCATTCAATAAACTGGCTACAAACAGAAGAAAACTATCAAAACAAAACTAAGTAGAATGGAAACTCTAACCCTCCTCTCACCCCGCTTTGGCACTGGCCCTCTTCCTTATGAAAAGGGCAGGGGAAGGAGAGAGAGGTGAATGCCAGAGATCTAGACTGAGGAACCCAGTAGCATGCGAGGCCAAGGGCATCCCCAGCATTACCCCATTACTGGTGGGGGCTCTCAGCCAAAAACACTGCGGGGCATTTGAGGGTAAGTGTTTCTCTGCCACTCCTGATGTTTTCTTCTTTGTGGAATGAGCCAGATGAGAGTAACGCTCTTGGCCTTTTTCTGCTCCTTTGTTCACACCCTCCCAGGACAGTTGGGAAAACTTAACTGATTGGTAATGTGGGGAAGAATAAATGGAAAGTCAGCTGCGCTCCTCCCTTCCTTATTCTCTCTGAGAGTAAGCTGTCCCAAGGGCTATGCATTCTATTCTGCCTCTCTAGGCCACAAGGGACACAGGAAACCAATCCCACCTGCTCCCTAGGACTGGGTGGCAAAGGAAGGGATTAGTGTTATTGGGCCCTCCCAACCCAACCCAGAGGACAGCAATGAGGTTGAATAGAACAGCATACTAGACAAGAGAAACGGGTCAGAGGATCCGAAAGGGAGAGGTGACTACAGAGTGGCTCCAATTATATGTGCGACATTCCAACCTCACCTTGGAACTCCCAGAGAGATGCAAAAAAAAGAAGGTCTGAATAAGCCATATGGCGGGTGAGGACTGGTCATAGTGCAGATTGAGGGGCAAACTCTTGAAGTGACTTAACCCTGATCCCATCAGCTAGGGCAGTGAAGGGAAGATTTGGGCTGCAATAATCACCGGCTACTTGATAGGTAAATAATACTGATAGGTAAATGATACTCTCGCAGGTGTTTTATGGAACTTAGGGGAGAAGCAATCTAACATCTAGTAAGTTTGTAGTCTAATACAATTTATTGAGATGTCGATGTTTCTTCCTGCCATGGAAGGAAAAAACCCCACATTTTCCTCAGAGGTTTCCACTCAAATTCTTTCCAGTTTTACCCCTCCTTGTTTTATTGATTCTGCAGCTTGGTGGAGAAGGTATGAGATCAGATTAGTTCAGCGGAACTAACCAGCGAGATCCAACCAAACCACTCAAATCCCATTGAAGAGCTAGAGTCTCCAGATACAGGTTTTTTTTTTTTTTAAAGATTTTATTTATTTATTTGACAGAAAGAGACAGCCAGCGAGAGAGGGAACACAAGCAGGGGGAGTGGGAGAGGAAGAAGCAGGCTCCCAGCGGAGGAGCCTGATGTGGGGCTCGATCCCATAACGCCGGGATCACACCCTGAGCTGAAGGCAGACGCTTAACGACTGCGCCACCCAGGCGCCCCTGGACGCAGGGTTTAAAGATGTTCATTCCGAATCCGTTTTTTAAAAAGTAGAGGTGTAGCTACGCTTCACCTCCCCGGACTGCTTTTTTTCCCCCGTAGGAGAAAATTCTGAATTCAGCACAATTCTTGTCCTAAGTAAGTGTTTCATAATGATATCCATACAAGTGCTTGTTACAACACAGCTAACAAGGGCCAGATTGGTTGTGGTTGAGTTATATTTGCCATTTTGTGGGCTACGTCTTTGTAAATCAGCCAGATCATTGCCTTAATTAGGGTCATTTGGGGGTTTGAGGGTGGTGCAACAAGGTCACTCCTTTCACTCCCATGGTTCCTCATTAGTCATTTTGTGCGCCAAAGCATGACACACGCCAAGAGGCCAGATCGCATATTTGTTTTGGGAAAAGCAGCAGGCTTCCAAAGTATGCAACGCTGTAGATGACTCAAGGTGTTGAAAACGGTTTTTCTTAAACTCACTGCAGTTCTCCTCTCTCAGAAGTAGGGAGGACTGACCTCAGGATAGGCTGGTCTGGAGGAAAGAGAAACGGCCTTGGCGGCAGGCAGCTCTATGCTCAGAGAGCTACCCTGCCACTTTACTTGCTGTAACGTTAGATAAATTCATTAACCTCTCTGAGCCTCGGGCTTCTCATCTGCAAAATGGGATAAGAGTATTTTAGGGGCGCCTGGGTGACTCAGTCAGTTGGGTGTCTGCCTTCAGTTCAGGTCATGACCTCAGGGTTCTGGGATCGAGCCCTAGGTTGGGCTTCCTGCTCAGCGGGGAGCCTGCTTCTCCCTCTCCCTCTGCCTCCCCCATTTGTGTGCTTGCTCTCTCTCTCTCTCTCTCAAATAAATAAATAAAATCTTAAAAAAAAAAGAAAGAATATTTTAACCACAGGGTTAATGCTAGCATTAATGAGTTTGCATGTGTAAAAGTCTCATGACATTCGATGCTCAAAAATCGCTTTGATATCAGAAACAAATAAGAGAAAATCCAGCATGAGTGGCTAAATAAATCCTTGAGGAAATGAGCACTTCAGAAAAAATACATAGTTTTGAAAATGAGACGTTAGTCGAGCGGGGACGTGAGGAAGGAAGGAATTGAACAGCACTGTTAACTCTCCATCCTACTTTGTGCCGCGTGCCGCGGAGACCAACAAGCACCAGACAGACGTGGCTTCTTCCAGTGAGGCGCTCTCCATCCTACTGGAGGTGTGAGTGTTAAATACGCCTAAACCCGAAGCACCAGGTTAACAACAGAGGCCAACCACCAGCAAGGTCACTGCCTGCCATTTGATTGATACTCCATAAATATTTGTCGAGTGCATAAAGAGAGCTTATCTCCAACCCAATGATTGATTGTGTGGATTCAAAACGTTCAGAATGACGGAGTAGAAAGTTGGGTACACCCTCTCCCCAGAAAAATAAGTTCCCTGGTGAAAATTATAAGCAATTATCCCCTAAAGACTGAAAAATTGTTCTAAGGTGATACCACCAATGGAGAAAGATTCTTACATCTTGGTAAGAACGAGTCTGTGGCGGTTCAACCAGAACTGGCTCCTGTCCCCTCCCCGCAGCCGTACTCCGGGCACGTGCAGCCAAGCAGACAGGGACTCCCTCTCCCTCTATCCTCCGGCGTGGAGTTGGTTTCACCTGGGGAGGGGCGGGCTGCTATTTCTTATCTTCCCCAGCCCCATGTTGAGAAGCTCTATTCTAGGGAGGCATGGCCAAAGGGATTGAGTTTCCCTTGCTCACCAGCTCCAAGACTCAGGCTGGCAGCTCTACTCCAGGCGCAGAGGCTGAGAGCACTGGAGCCCATTGCCCCCATCCGAGCTTGCTTGTAAGAGGGAAGTTCCATTCCAGGAGAGGCAAGCTAAGATCAGAGGCGGCCGTCTCCTGCTGCGCGCACGGTGCTCCCTCGTAGAGTGGGCGTGATGCTCCGGGAAGAGCAGGTCTCTGCCCAAGCTCTGCTGCAGGGGCACGGGGGTTCAGCCCAGGGCAAAGGCAGGCCCCCAGGACCAAAGGGCTCGACAGCTCTACCTGAGGGACTGACTTCACTTGGAACCGCGTGGAGGACTCAACCTGAGGCCACTGGTGAAGACAACGGGGATCTTGGTAGAGGCCAATGAGGAGGAGCCTTGCAGCTCTGTTATACAAGGAAAAAAGGCAGAGCAGGGATTGTGTAGGGATCAACCGGAGAAAGAGATAGTTAAGAAGAGCCTTCCTGGGCTCACAGTTAATTCTGGACTTAAGAGGAATGTACGCGTGTGCCAAGCCGCCCTTGCTCAGGACAAGTTAGGGTGCTATGTGGGGGCTGCTAACATAGGGCAGACAGGGCACTAGCACAGGTGCTTAAACACAACCTCTGACCAAGCACGGGCTGAGCAGTAAGTGCCTCTGAGCTAGGGAGGCTCCTAAGAAGCCAGGTTTCAAAATAAAATCACACTCATCCCTGGCCATCTGGAAGGCTGTGTGGCTGCCTGACGTGGCACCTTCTCAAGAAGGTGGGACCAGAAGGGGACCTTCCACACTATAGTATCTCACCACATGTGGGGCAAAAAAATGTACGCTGCTCACCCGAATTGTGCTAGAAATCTCCAAGCCACATACACATCCATCGTCAGAGGGCAAACATCTAACTAGTGTTTTGGCTTTCTATTCCAGTGCTCTGTATCCTATTGTCACCTCTCTGACAACCCTTTTGGATTGAGGTTTTATTGGGATTTTGTCCTTGGACACTCTCCTTGGGATCTTACTGGGCTTTACACTCTGTAAGTGAGGGCAGTTCCATGCTCCCCATGGTCTCAGATAGTGAGGGTGAGCCCCGGGGGTTACTTCCTGGAATGGGACCTGCATGAGGGGAGCCCCTTCTCCTCTCCAAGTAGTATGTTTCCTTTTGACAAGGGAGAGGGAACTTGTCTCTGAGGTCCCTTGGGCTGTGATGGCATGAACCATCTCAGTTTGAAGTTTGCAATCAACCGGGAATGGGTGGTAAGAATGGGAACAAGTTAGGAGAGAAGCCAAAGCAAAACGGGACGACTGAAATGCCCAAACCTTCTTTGGAATGTCTCTGAGGGTAGTGAGCTGTCAGTGCCAAGCCACCAGGAGCAAAACATAGAGGAAGCTAGTGTGACAATGATCTCTGCAGTGGCGAGGTTCTGTCAATACAAACATGGTGGTCAGCTCAGGGAGAAACGCCTGGGTTCCCTCCGGGGCAAGGTGGTGTCCCAGGAGGGGATGGACAGGGATGAGGATTGGCAGGTGGACATGGACAGAGATAGGGACACCTTACTTCGGCTGAAAAACAATTCTAATATGAATGGCTGTTTTTATTTTTTAGTGAATTACAGATTAGATGTAAAAGAAGCAAAAGGAAAAAAAATTGGGGGTGGAGGACTGTTAGAGGCAGCCACACTGAAATCAGCACACATGAAATCTTGCATCTAGACAGCAAGGAGGTTAAGAAAAACTGGAGTTCATTTATTCAACAAATATTTTTGAGCACCTGTTGCCAGCCTCTATTCTAGATACCGAGGATGTATCAGTGAACAAACCAGAGGAAGATCTCTGTTCTCCTAAAGCTTACATTCTCGCAAGTTCTGGGTTGTTACGGAAAATCCATGGGTACGTCAAGAATGTTGGCATATCCCTGATGGATTTTCAAGTTGTTTGGGGCTTCATTACCTCACAGCTCAGCCAGCACGTTACTAGTGATGATAACCATGAATGGCTGATGTCCATTTTCTGTACATTAGCTTCTCTAGCCCTCACCGAAGCCCTCGTGTTGTTTTTTCCCCTTGAACCAGTGTGTCCCTGTGGCCAAGTTGCGTAGTGTGCTCTGATTGGTCAGGCCTCTGGGACTGCCCGTCCTCCTCCTCCCACTACCTCAGCCCCCTTACCTCCCTATGACAAATGTCATAGGTCCCATCCGAGCCACTTGGACTGAGCGGGATAACCGGAATGGGGTGAGGGCTGCCTCACCAAAGGAAGGGAAACTGGGCAGACAAGCATTTATCTATTAATCACATAATAGGCCATTCTAGAAAGGCAATGGCTTCAGCATTCAAAGTCCAATACTCAGGAATGATGCAGGACAAAGCAGAGCAGGACTAAATGCCCCATTTTATAAACGAGAAAGCCAAGGCACAGAGAAGGGATGTAATTGGCTCAGGTTCACAAACCTAAAAATCATTGAAGACAGGAATTTGGTCTGACTGCCGAGCCCATGCTTTATTACTGCATTATTCTGATAAAATCATGAAAGGAAATTTTAGTTACTATAGTGCATGGACTCTAAGAAGCCCATCTTTCCCATTTTAATATCTCTGCAGTTGAGATGTGCCATATAATAGATATGAATGTGAAACTTAAGAAACAAAACGAATGAACAAAGGACAAAAAAGACAAAAAGCCCCCTGGTTCTTAAATCCAGAGAACAAACTGGAGGTTGCCAGTGGGGAGGTAGGGGGGAAGGGGTGAAATAGACAAAAGGGAGCAAGAGGACGCGTATCTTGATGAGCTCTGAGTAATGTATACAGTTGTTGAAGCATTACATTGTATACCTAAAATGAATGCAAGACCGTATGCAAATTATACTTCAATAAAAATAAAAATAAGGGAAAAAATAGATATGGCAAGAATACGTAGGGTCAGTTTCATTGGTAGCATTTTTTCTTCCTCAGTGGTATATAAAATAACAGTACGTCTGGCAAAAGAAGTCATGCTAGGGTTGATCGAGCGCTATATTCTTTCAGCAAACATTGCTCGTGCTCCTACTCTGCACCAGGCAGCCACGCGGGGCTCACCGTGCGGTGTGGTGCACAGTGATACAGAGTTCATAATTACCCGAACGCCAAGCGCTGTGTGCAGTGAAAGAGTCATGCACGGGAGGCAGTGCGAATACAAGCCAGGGGCATAGCGGAGGGAGGGCAGGCTTCCCAGAGGGATGGAATAGAGGTGCTAGAGGAAGGAGAGGAGTATGGTGGGGACAGAAGTGGACCCTCGTGGTGGAGGATGAAATATGAGGCAGGGAGGGGTTCGGGATAGAGCTCGAGGTGTGCGGCCCCGTTGGATGTGATGATGGCTGATTTGGCTGGACCATGAGTGTCATGCTTTATACACAGCAAGCAATAAGGATGCACTTAAAGGACTGTGAGGAGGTCACGGCCAGATTGCATTTTGAAAAGTTCCCTCTGGCAGCTGGGTGCCTGATGGCTTCACTGGAGGCTGGCTCAGGGGCTCGGCAGTCACACAGAAGAGCAACGTCAAGCAAGGGCTTGCACTCCGGAAGTCAGTGTCGGCATGCAGAAGGGGAGAGAGGTCTGAAATCTTTTAGAAAGAAAATTTAAAAAGCTTGTGATTGGATTTGGGGGTGAGGGAGAGGGAGAAGAGTCAGGGGTGATTTCCAGTTTCTAGGCATGGAGCCCAGTCTCCCTACCCTGAGATCATGACCTGAGCTGAAATCAAGAGTCGGACGCTTAACTGACTGAGCTACCCAGGTGCTCCTGGTTACAGTGCTTTTTATATGCTAGGCTCTGTTCTCAGATGTTTACAGATATTAACTCTCATTTACTTCTCATAATAATACATGTGCTATGTACTATTGCTACCCCATTGTAAAGATTAGAAAACAGGCACAGAAAGGCTAACTCACCTAAGTTTCCAGAGCTAGGGAGTGATAGAACTAGGATTTAAAATTAAGTAGTCTGTCTTCAGGATTTGTTCTCTGTGCCTTTGGTACAGTTGTTTTGTTTTTTAAATAAGATTTTCCTGGGGCACCTGGGTTGCTCGGTCAGTTAATCAGCTGCCTTCGGCTCAGGCCATGATCCCAGGGTCCTGGGAATCGAGCCCCATGTCAGGCTCCTTGCTCGGGAGGAGCCTATTTCTCCCTCTCCCTCTGCTGCTCCTGCTGCTTGTGCTCTCTCTCTCTGTCAATAAATAAATAAATAAATAAATAAATAAATAAATAAATATCTAAAAAAAAAAAAAGATTTTCCTTCTTTAAGCCATTGGTAAAAAAAAAACAAGGGTTCAGCACACAAAAAGTTAAGCTCCAGTTGTTTAGAAATGTTATCTGTTTACTTGGCAAACACATTCATATGGCAAGACTAAACACCAGCCCAAACACCACCATCTTTGTGACACTTTCCCTGCCCCATGGCTTTTCTCCCAGAGTTAAGCTTACCTTCCTTTGGGCTCCCCTGAGATCCTTAGGATGTTACTATTAAATTATTTCCCTCCTTGTGTTGAATTTTCTTTTTTTCTTTTTTCAACTTGACTGTTCCTGAGGGCAGAGATGTTGTATCAGACCTTTCCAGGTCCTCAAATAGCTAACATCGTGCGTGGCATACAGTTAAGTTCGCCAGGAATGTTTGCTAATTGAACAAAGGAAGGAAGGAAGGAAGGAAGGAAAAATTTATTTCCTATTTTTGCTAAACATTTGACAAATCAGGTGTTACTGTGGACAACGCACTTCCCACTCTCTCTGAGCTTCCAGTGTCTCTGCAAGGACAATCACACGAGGTCCCTCTGCCCGCTGTGCACAGACCTTCTATTAAGACGTGTGGGCCCCAGGTCCTTCAATCATGACCCCCTGGCCATAGCAACAGTGGGGTCTAGTGTCCCAGTGCCTCCAAATCACACTAGCAGCCGGGGAGAAATGCAGAGGGGCGCTCTCCCACCGCACGCGTGGAAGAGCAGGCCACCGGCTTCCCCCGGAGCCGGAGCGCAGCATGGATGCCAGGTGTGGGCTGCCTGTGCCCGGGCCAGTACTGCAAATCCCCTGGCAATTCCTTTACTCTTCAATATCTTAATTTCTTCTTTTTATGTCATGGGACCTAAGAATGCTCCGCACATCCCCTTCCTCGCTGTTTTCTGAAGACCTCTTTACAGGAGTTCTTGCTATGTATTTCTTGAGGAACACAATCAACGTTTGGAAGCATCGCAGCATATGGTTAGTGTTTTGTGTGAGGGGTGGGGTATCCATTTCTCCATCATGTGGTGGAAGCAGCAGCTGTAATATCTCATTACAGGGCTTCACTTTATTTAATAAAAAAAAATAGTATTGCTCTACTTAACAAAATTATCCTCATCCCTCCACCCATCCCCAAAAACCTGATCTGTGGTTTCGATGCCTCTCGCCGTAATAGCTTTAGATGGTTTGCATGTGATATTAGTTAGCTGGAGAACCTGCTTTCAATTCGGTTGTTTCAGATTGTATTTTCCCTGTGAGCCATTAGTCACCAAATGTTGACAAGCATTTGTAAGGATGCCATCTCCCCCTTTGTTTATATGCAAGTGCGGCAACCGAAATGATTTATTTATGCTTTAATTAAAATTTGTGGATAGACCAGTGATTTTTAGCAGTGGCTTTTCTAATTTGTGGGCTCCAGGAAGAAAAAAATCAATAACCTGATACCATTTATGTTTTTATAGTTACCCCAGGCATTTATAATGCAGCCCTGCCACTCACCTGCAAGCTTACTCCGAGCAGAGTGACCCTCGCCACATAAATCTTCCCCAGAGGCCGAGAGGGCCTATATTTCAGAGTCACTTCCCTTCTGTGTCAGCTGTAAGTGAGATGTTACATGCTTTCCATTCTCATGATTTTCATGGCAAGGCACAAGGCTAAAATTAATATTGAAAGTAAATTGATGGACTGTAAGTTTTATAATACCTGACCCAATCTGTAACAACTGCTTAGAATTTTAATAATTTAAGCCCATTGATTTTGGTTTCTTCATATCCCTCTGCACATAGAAAATGTACCCCATAGGGTCTTTGAAAAGAACATACCCCAAATGCCGAGCTTTTAGGGGAATCTAATATATTCGGCATTGCAGGTGCATAAATCTCCATGAAATTGCACCAAGTTAACATATTTACTGGTGCACACAATTTAGTAAGTACTTTGTAAAAGTCTAAATAAAGATAGATAAGACAGGTAGATATGGATAAATAATGAGTAAACGTTCCCATGTATATTAACAGGGTGGGTTCATTGCCTTTGCAAGGCTATCAGCCTAACTGGAAAAGAATTAATTAATTTTCAAGGTGTTTGGGATGGTTGTAATTGCTGTTTTTCAAAGTCTCGGGAAAATGAACTTTTTTTTGCATTTTCTGCCAAACTCAAATGATCCTCTCTCCAATAGTCAGGGTTGGGGGGAGGGGGCGTGGGGGACAGTGATGACAAGGAGGATGGGAAGAGAAAAGCTTGGCTTCGTGCACCATTTTGGCCCCCGAGATAAAGGCCTGAGGAACAAGGAGAAGCTCGTTCGTTCATTCAGGAAGTCCTCTTAAGAAGGATCCCTTTTGAGTTTCTTTAGTTTCTCTTCTTTCAGAATACATATTTTCTAAGATCCTTGCAAGCATCCATGTATCTGACTTTTCCCCTTGCTCCCATTCTTCCCCCTTCCCTTAGTGTTCGCAGTTCAGCTCTGGGAACATTCCAGTCAAGTTCTCAGTGCCATGTTGGAAACATCTGGCCATTCTACCCAGAAGACCCCCACCCCGGCTACCTTAGGAGGACGGAGTGTGTGTCCTTTCCTCAGGACAGATATTCTAGTTCGTGGAGATAATAGCTCATTTCTTGGGAATTATCAGACTCAAATATGTCTATCTAATTTGGTGAAACCTTTCACAGAAGTTCGTTTTGTAAATCAAAGAAGTGTGAAACCACTGCTCTGATTGAAATGGTGGTTTTAAAATGGATGCCGAAGGAGCAGGGTTCCAATCCGGCACGGTCCACCGGCATCTCTCCCCAACTCCCAGGGCTGCTTGGAGCAGAGGTGGAGAAATCACGGAACTGACGCCTCTTCGTATCGGTCATGTGCTTAATGTAAGTGAGCAAGAAATGAAAAGGCCAACCAAAGAAATCTCCATGTGGGCTCCCTCCTTCCTCAGCTTGGCTCCCCTCCTTCACTCTGGGGACCACCGCTTCTGCCTTGTAGTTCAGATGCACTGGACGGCTTTCCGCTCCTGCAGTACACATAGTTCTCTCCTACCTCTAGGCCTATGAACATATTCTTTACTTGGCTTGGAAAACACTGTATCCCCTAGGCATCTCGCCATCAACCAGCTTAGTCCAGTAACTCTTTAACTTGGAGCTCTCAACCCATGTGAAGCCTTCCCGGTCTCTAAGAACCAGGCTGGGCACGTTCTCCTATAATACCGAGTTCTTTCACTGTCAGCACACAACGCTGTGGATTTATAATCTTAGTTTCTCTCTGGTCCATGAGCCAGGATGCCAAATTCCCAAATGAAATATAAGCAAAACTGAAGTTGGATTTATTCCACTAAAAATGCTGATAAAAATCCTATACCCATTTGTGATAACGACGAACAAACACTTAGCAGATTAGAAATAAGAACATCCTCATGCATATAAAATTTTTTCTTTAAAAAACCCAAAAACAACCGAAAGGAGACATACTTGCAGGTGTAATATTAAAAGCTTCTTCCCGAAAATGCGAATAAAAGACCTGCTATCGATGGTTTTATTCAACATCACCCCGGAGGTCCTAGTCCGTGCAATTAAACAAAAATATTAGAGGATAAAGACTGTAGAGGAAGAAAGCTGTCCTTATTCACAGACAACCTGATTGTATACATAGGCAATACATTCTGGACAAGAGCAAGTGTTGGCAAGCGTGTGGAGAAATTGGAAGCCTCACACGTTCCTGGCGGGAATGCAAAATAAGGTAGCACCTTTGGAAAAGAGTTTAGAAATTCTTCAAGTTAAATAGTTGCATTGGACCCAGCAATTCTATTCTTAGGTATCGACCAAGGTAATTGAAGGTGTATATTCACACAGAGACTTGTATAGAAGGAGGACTTAGGACCATTGTTCATAAAGCCCAGATTAGAAACAACCCAAATGTTCACTGACTGATGAATGAATAAAATGTGGCATATCCTTACAAGGGAATATTATATGACCATAAAAAGGAATGAAATAATGGTACCTGTACAGCATGAAGGCACGTTGAGAACATTATGCTGAGTAGGAGAAGCCGACACAGAAGCCACACGTGATTCTTCTTATATGAAGAAATATCTACGATTGGCAAACCCATTCAGACAGGAGGCAAATTAGTGGTTGCCAGAAGTTGGGCAGAGAGGGAGGAGGGGAGTGAATGCAAATATGTTGTTTTTTTTTTGAGGAGATAAAACTGTTCTAAATTTAGGTAGAGGTGATGGTTGCTCAGTTCTGTGAATATATGGAAAACCCCTGAATCGTACACTTTAAAAGGGTGAATTTCATATGTGAATTATATCTCAATCAATCGTTTATTTTAAACATCTCCCGCTATGGCTATGCATTTGTCTCTTTCTCCTTTTTTTGGTCAAGTTTCCTTTATTATATATATATATAGAGAGAGAAAGTAGTTATTAGGTACAAAAAATTGAATTTTTATGTCTTCCTGGTAGCATGACACTTCTATTTATGAAATATCACTTTTCATCTCCAGCACTACTTCTTGCCTTAAAATCTATTTTGTCCGATGGTGGTCTATCTACATCCTGTTTATTTTTATTAGGTTTTCATTGCATTTCTTTTTCTACACTTTTATTTTCAATCCTGTATGCTTATATTTACATTACATCTCTTGTAAGCAGCATATAATATTTTCTTTATTTTGCCTAGTCTTTAATTTTTTTTTAAAGCTTTTATGTATTTATTTGACAGAGATAGAGACAGCCAGCGAGAGAGGGAACACAAGCAGGGGGAGTGGGAGAGCGAGAAGCAGGCTCATAGCGGAGGAGCCTGATGTGGGGCTCGATCCCATAACGCCGGGATCACGCCCTGAGCCGAAGGCAGACGCTTAACCGCTGTGCCACCCAGGCGCCCCCAAGCCTAGTCTTTAATTTGAATTTAGTTTGATTTTATCCAGTCTTTGTATTTTAATTAGAATATTTAGTCCATTTAAATGAAATGGAGTTGCTGATTTATTTGGGTTGAAATCTACTATTGTGCTATTTGTTTTTAATTTGTTCGACCTTTTCTCTGTTGCTTTTTCTCCCCTTTCTTTTCTTCTTTTGGGTTAAGATTTTTTATTGTTCCACTTTCCCCTCTATTATCTCATTTGTTATGCATTCTATTGTCATGACTTTATTTATTTTTTTTTTAAAGATTTTATTTATTTATTCGACAGAGATAGAGACAGCCAGAGAGAGAGGGAACACAAGCAGGGGGAGTGGGAGAGGAAGAAGCAGGCTCATAGCAGAAGAGCCTGATGTGGGGCTCGATCCCAGATCACCGGGATCACGCCCTGAGCCGAAGGCAGACGCCCAACCGCTATGCCACCCAGGCGCCCCTATTGTCATGACTTTAATATTTATCTCAGAGATTACAATATGCATACTGTATTTTGATATAAACATAAATCTATATTTTATAAATAATATAAAATTTGACCTAACTGTAATTATATGACATAATATATTCTATATCATTACATATACTATAATACGAAAAATGCAAGAACCTTAGAACATCCTTACACCATTTAATACCCTCACAACTTTTGTGCTTTGTGGTCATTTATTTTATTTCTCTGTGTGTTCTATACCTCGCAAGACAGTATTGTTATTATTCATACAGTCAACATTAATATAAGATTTTCTAAAGTTTATCTTTTCTGTTGTTCTTCTTTCCTTCCCGTATCTCTACACTTGGGGGTGGGGTCATTTTCATTTTGCATGAAGAACATCTTCAGCATTGTCTTTAGTGTGCATCTATTGTCTCAAAATGTCCTTATTTTGCCTTTGTTTTTGCAATACATTTTTGATTCTAGTTCCCAGTTATAGTTTCTATTGTAATATATTTTATTTAAAAAAGCTGTATGTGACTCATTACATTGATTTCACAAACCATTACATTGAACTGGCTTGCGTCCACCACAAACCATTGCAGATTGAAAAATGCTTCTACAGAATGTTCCCTGTGTTTGTCCAGCTATCGCAAGCCATCCTGAGAAGTAAGTGGTTCCCAGTGAGGAATGTTCACAAGCTTGCTGAAACACTAACCATTCATACAGAGAAGGCCTTTGGAATAGTCGTTCCATCCTTAGCTTCCCAGACTCCACAGCCCGGGTCTGAGCCAGGCTTGATGAGTTATAGGACACTTTCTATCCAATAAAGGGACCAGAAATCAGACTGCGAATGTTACCACTCCATGCCCAGGATTGAAAAGATGCATACTGAAGAAGCAATAACTTGTAGAATCATTGGCCAATCTTAGCTCTCAGAACGTGAGTAGAACCATCTGGAGGTAGGCCGAGGCAACTATAAAATTCTGGAATTCACTAATACTCTAAGTATTTGTTGAGTGTCTTCTCTATGCCAGGCACTAGAATAAAAAGATAAGGTATTGACCTCCATAACTGACAAAACTCCCATCAAAGGTGTGACTTAAACAGGCCTTGCTCTTCCCTGAGCACTGGTGGGTAAACACCACCAACTTCACCTCCATACCTCTCCTGTTCTTCCACTGTCCACCAATCACCCAAGCCACCTTCTGCATGACCCCAGATGTTTTAGTTACTCTAATACTCTCAGTCAGGTCTTAGTCAAGGTTTGGAATATTAGGGGACGTTTTACCCTTCATCCTATATTCTTCCATTCCATATTAATGGTGTGTCTGGTACCGTTCTAGGTTCTGGAGATCCTACCATTGTAGAACTCTGTGAAGTAAGGAAGACAAATAACAAATAAACAAACAAATGGATCTCTAATCTGATGTCATGTAGTGGTAAGACTATGAATAAAGGTAACGGGAAAGAGAAATTGAGTGATGGGATATCTAAGAGAGTGTGCTCAATGAAGTTCTCTCTTAGGAGGTAAGATCTGAGCAAAATCTCAATGAAGAGAGAAAATGAGTCATGAAAACACTTGATGGACAAGCGCTTCCAGACAGAGGAACAGCTAGTACAAAAATCCCACGGTTGGAGCTTGCCTGGCCTATTCAGAGAATAACAAAGAGGCCAGTGTGGCTGTAGCAAGGTGAGCAGGAGGGGAACTGCGAGGCAGTTAGGTCAGACAGGTGGTCAGGAGTCTGAGCATAGTGCCAGGTGTCACTTCCTTGTCTTTAAGGTGATTTGAGTCGATGGGTTATTAATTTAATGATTGTGAGTAAGTGTTTATCTTTCTTTTTATGTAACCAACATAATTTTGTTTTTAAGGGTTTCTTACTCATTAGTTTACAAGTCAGAACACAAGCTAACCTTAATTCAAACTATAGCCTTAGAAATATCACGGGTGTTAAGGTCAAATTGGCTTAACTTTTAGACCCATCTGTGAGATGAGGATATGTAGCTCTGTCCCACTTGGTGGCCGTGAGCATTAAAGGACATAATACATAAGGCAAAAGCATTCAGCACAGTGCCTAGCACACACCAGGCACCAAAAGGTTAGTTTTGTGTCGTTAGAGCACAAGCTAGGGGAGATGTGGGAGGTGAAGCTTCTGGGGATTAGCTCACACAGGGCACCAGCTATCATGCTGAGTAGATTAGATCTTATCCTGAGGGGGAGGCCCCTTTGAGGGAGCACAGGATTACTCAGGAGAGGATGGATTTGGGAGGGTGGCAGCGTAGTGGGAAGGTAATGGGAGGGCCAGGAGAGAGCAGGACCAGCAAGAAGGGCCCCGGCAGGATGAAGGGAGAAAGGGGGAGAGGCAGGGTAAGGTTGGTGGGGAATGGATTGAAGAGATGCTTGCAGTTCCCAAAGTTGTTCATGCATTGATGTCACAGGGAGAGTTTCTTCCTCCATCTAGATTGTTCTTCTTCTAGCCCTGTTCTCCCCTCCTCCTCCTCCCCTCCTCCCCCTCATCTTGAGACTCTTCAGCTCAGGGCAGCCCTCGCTTGCCCTCAAGCTGGCTTTAGATGCCCTTCCCTCCCTTCATAGCTCCTTGACCCTCCTGGAAAATGCTTTTCTTGTATCTCTCCCCATCTCCCTTCCTGGGAAGGCGGCATGGATTCTGACCCCGTTCTCCTTACCCTTAGCACCTTTAGGGGTGCTCGGTCAACTTTTGTGGCTCGCATTCACTCTGGCATTGTGATTTCAAAACTGAAGTTAGTTAAGCCCCAGGAATTCTTCTGTTTTCACTAAGACCTATTCATTCCTTGTAATTACAAGGTCCCAGGTTTTAAGATCAACCTACATTCTTTTAATTTTAGAACAGCATGTGCCCCATAACAAGAGTATGTCCCATTGCCCAGCCTTCTCGTTCCGGGATTAAGGTTTCTAAGGAGAAGCTGGCTTTGGTGCCCAGTAACCAGGTTACTGTTGTTTGGCCTTCATCCTTGAAAAGTTGTAATTTATTGCTTCTGATATTTCCATTGTGTCCCATCACAAGATGCACAGATAACAGAGGCAGGCCCAAGATAAAGAATGGCCAGCAGAACCATGCTAATAATTAAATCGGCTCCTTAGGGAGCACAGTGGGCCCATTTGCTCTGGGAGTCTATTGTGTATAAATATACTTTAACAAATTACCAAACAGGAGCGCCTTTCAGGTTGCTCCAAGAAGACAATTACTTACTGCCAAGCCAGTGAGTAGGGAGGAGACAGTACATCAAACCTGCAATAAAGAAAAATGGGAAGGCCAGCAAAGAGGGCCTGTGGCAGCAGAGCTGGTGCGGCTGTTCCCTTTCGCTAGAGATGTGGGGCTCTCCGCTCGAGTTCTGGCATTCTGAGAGCGAGATGGGCTGGAGAAATGTCAGAGAGAGGGTGCTCACGTGGAAAAGATAGTAGACACGGCATGCACAGGCTTTGGAATCAGAAGTATCCATATTAATACCATGACTACTACTGGCGCGCCTGGGTGGCTCAGTCAGTTGAGCGTCCAACTCTTACTTTCAGCTCAGGTCTTGGTCTCAGGGTCATGGGATGGAGCCCCACATTGGGCTCCACATTCAGCATGGAGTCTGTTTGAGATTCTCTCCCTCTCGCTCTACACCTGCTCTCTCTCTCTCAAATAAATAAATAAAATCTTTAAAAAAAATGCCATTATTACTAGTAATACTAACATCAACCAGCAAACATAGAGAGATTAAGTAATGATGAAGGTGGGAATCAGACCCAGGCAGCCTGGCTCCAAAGTCAATTTTCTTAACTACTCTGTTTATCAGCTATTCACCTTGGTCAATTCAAAGTTACCTGCCTTTGTAAACTGGGGATGTGGGAGGGTTATTTTGAGGAGGCAAATAGTAGTTACACAAGAAAATAATTAGAAAATAGTATAGTGAAAAGAATCCCGAACTAAAATATATCATAACTGTTTTAAATTTTTTATTTATTTTTATTTTTTATAAGAGTTTTTTTAATTGAAGTATACTTGACATATAATATTATACGAGTTTCAAGTGTGCAACAGGTGATTCGACAATTCCATACATGACATGATGCTTACAACAATAAATGAAGTTGCGATCTGTCACCATACAAAATTATTGCAATTTTATTAACTATAGTCCCTATGCCATGCCTTTTATCTGCATGACTACTTACTCTATAACTGGAAGTCTGTACTTCTTAATCCCCTTCACCTGTTTCACCCATCACCCCCAACCAGCTCTTCTCTGGCAACCAGTGGTGTGTTCCTTATATTTATAAATCTGTCTTGTTAATGTTGTTTGTTTTTGTTCATTCATCTCATAATAGTTTTTGGTTGCAAGCAACAGAAACTTACGGACTCACCTAAGCAAAAATAGAATTTGCTGAAGGGATATAAGACACCCCAATGTTCATAGCAGCACTGTCCGCAAGAGCTAAATTGTGGAAGGAGCCGAGATGCCCTTCAACAGATGACTGGATTAAGAAGGTGTGGTCCATTGTCTATATTACTCAGCCATCAGAAAGAATGATTACACAACATTTTCAGCAACATGGATGGGACTGGAGGAGATAATGCTAAGTGAAAAAAGTCAAGCAGAGAAAGTCAATTATCATATGGTTTCACTCATTTATGGAACATAAGAAATAGGAAGATTGGTAGGAGAAGGAAGGAAAGAATGAAGGGGGGGTAAATAGAAGCGGGAATGAACCATGAGAGACTGTGGACTCTGGGAAACAAACTGAGGGCTTCAGAGGGGAGAGGGGTGGGGGATTGGGATAGGCTGGTGATGGGTGGTAAGGAGGGCACGTATTGCATGGAGCACTGGGCGTTATACGCAAATAATGAATCATGTAACCTTGCATCAAAAACTGGGGATGTACTCTATGGTAACTAATATAACAAAATAAAAATTATAAAAAAAAAAGAAAAGAAAAAAAAAAGAAAAAAAAAAGATATCTTAAGTTGAGCTCCCAGAAAACCATCTTTCAGATGGAGAGATTTCAGCAGGACATTCACTGGAGAGTGCTCTTGGCAACAAAACCTACCAGAGAGTGAGCGAAGCAGGATTGGGCAGAGGGAGAAGTTGAACTTGATCCCACAGGGATGACCTTTCAGAGTTATCCCAAGGGAGGCCATGCCAGGGAGGGCACGTAACCTTGGGTGAGACAGCACCCATGAGCAAAGGGCAATTCTTGGATGATACTTATCTGTGGCCATCAGTATGCAACACTCCTAGGAGCTGAGGGAATGAGTCCCTCAGTCATTCTGAAAGTGCACCGAAGTGTCCACTATAGGAGGTAATGCACAGAATTGAAGTAAAGCTAAACACCCGGGCTTGAGAAGCAGAGTGGTTCGGCTGCGCTGGGGAAGTAAGGCAGCAGGAATATGTGAAGAGTCTTTTTGGAGTCATAATGTCACTCTGCTGGGTCCTTTCACTTGATGTTCAAATTCCAGGCAGACAGCACTTGGATGGGTCTACTGGGTTGAATGCCTACCTGCTGACCAGAATGGGTAGAGTCTTTGATGAAATGTTCTACCAAGACTGGATTCAGCGTAAATTGTAGTGGAATTAATAGAAGAAGAGGAAATAGATTCTAGGTGGGCAAACAACAGGTATCCATTATTCCTCAAAATCAGGAGACTTGGGGAGAATTCCTGATAGAGTTAGGGTTAGATAGTTTGCAAAAAGCCCCATTATTTCCATCCTTATATTCTGACCCCTGGAAACGTGACTTTAAAGCTTCTCCCATCAAGAAATGGAGATGATTGCCCACTCCTTGAATCTGTGCTGGCTTTGTCGCTTGCTTTGACCAATAAAAAGGATGCAGTGATGTACCAGTTCTGATACTAGACCTAACAGGTCTTCAGCACTTCCATTCTCTCATGGAATCGTGCTCAGCTGCCATGTAAATAAGCTTGGACTAGTCTGCTGGAGGATGACAGACCCTGTGGAACAGGGAGGCGCCATCTTAACTGAGGCTACCATGGGTTAGCCAACTCCTAGCAGACTCTGCCTCTAACTGCACATGCATGAATGAGCCCAGGCAAGAGCACAAGAGCCTAGTCCCCAGATCCTGATCCATGGAACAATGAGCTAAATGTGCAGTCACTGCCACTAAGTTTTGGGATGGTTGTTACTTGGTAAATGCTAACCGATACATGTTACTAATCTACCATGTGGCATAAAATAAGGAACATACCCTCTCTGGGGTTCCCTAACCGAGGAACAAAGGGATTGTATGCACAAGGATCCTTCCTGATCATATAGTTCAGACATGTGAGGAGGGCCAGAAGTGGGCCTAGACTACCAGAAAGCAGAGCATGAAGCTGACATATACCTAAGCTGCCACTTAGGTCATGTAGAAGGGCCCCTGAGCTGAGATCTCTTTAGGATCTCTGATGAGTCGTGAACTACCATCAGGTGAGGATGGGAAGTGACGGTGGTGCTGATGTGGCTCTTTTTGATGATCAGTGAAACATAGGCTAAAGACCACACCACCGTCCACAGAAGGCAAGGACACACAACTATCCCCCTCTTCTCCGGGGTTGTGATAACTTTCTGTACCATTCCATTTACTGGGGATGGGGATTATGAATGCCTTCTTCCAGCCCGGGTTTTGTCATTCAAATCGGTACCTCCTTTCCTGTACATCTGCTTTTCCTTAACTCAAGGCAAGGGTGCAGAGTTGGGGAGGCAGTTAATCTCAGATTCCTCGCCACATCCAAATCCAAACCAGCCGTTAGTTTTCAAATGAGGCCTGTGGCCCAGAATGAGCTGGTATGTGTGCGTGCATGTGGTTTTTTAGTTAATTAGTTGACTTTTTCAGTTTTCCAAGTCTTAGTAATAATTTTTTAGTTCTTGCAACATTTATTGGAAGCATGTGACGTACCATGCATTATATCAGCTGCTTTCATGCTCATTACCTTATGATTATCCCCATTTTCCAAATGAGGAGAAGGAAGCTCAGAGAAAGTATGTAACTTTCCCAAGGCCATGGAGCAAGTAAGTGGCAGATCTGGAACCAGCATCGGGATTTTGAAGTCTAATTTAAGTATTCTTTGTCCTGTTGTGAGCAACCAACCAAGCCAGGGGCTTCTGCCTGGGCTGTGGGATCACTCCTATAGAAATATGGGGGGTGGGGGAGTTTGAGTCCACCAGGTAGAAGCAACGGATACCTAAAGGGAAAGAGAGCTTATCACCAATATGTGAAATATTGACATTGTTACAGAATGGAATCATAACCTTTGTTTAATAATATACATAGTTGATTTCATGTGGAAAATACAGCTTTGTATTTTATCAGGTCACTAAAAGTTACCTATACTCATATGATTCAACCTTGAAGGCACACAGATTTCCTGAAGCTTGTTGCTGAATTCAGATGAATTGAGGGCTAATGTTTAACTGGCAGGTACCAGATTAGGTATATTGATTGTCAAAGTTGGCAATAATTCCAGAGTTGTCGGAACGCTCTTGCCGTGAGCCTTCAGAATACTCACACACCCCGCTCCCTGATTCAGCAATCCTGCACCCTCACCGGGAACCCTTCACCCCACCTCCCCATGATCCAGCAACTCAAGGGTTAACAACTGGCCCAGTAGGGCCTCTAGTAGCTGGCTCCCCACTGCTGGGGACACTCTCTGTTGGCCCTCAACCTTGAGTGCTAATATTTCCCTAGCATTGCTCTTCTCTGCTTAATACAACTTGGCACTTTAGAAAGAGCTCTGATGGGACTAGACTTGAGAATGGGCCCCTCCTTGAGGATGGGGTGGGTGGCGATGATGGGTACACCTGGAGTTCTGTGTTCTGGAACTTTTTCCATCTTTTACCATGACTCTCAAAATCTACCTGTCTCATGTCTAATCCGTTTAGGTCTAATGGTCTACTTTCCACGGGGATAGGACCCATCCCCTGCAGAACACTAGTCTCCTGAATTAAAAGGTTCTGTGGTCATGGCAGTGGGTCCATGTGGGGGGACCATACCCTTATTTGAGAGCTTCACATATTTACATAGCAAAGGCTCTGAAAAGAACTTTAACAAAGAAATCTACCTTGTTTAATCTGGCATATCCTAACTATGAAACCTCATCTGCCCCTCCCCCGATCATTCCCATTGAATTTCTACTTTCTCACAGGAGAGACCAGGGATGTCTAAAAGCCTGGAGGAGGGTGAATGAGGGGCGAGGGGAGGGAAGGGAAGGTGGAACATGCTGCTGACTTTGTACTTGATGAACCAGAAAGGGACAGGAGTTGAAGGGAGGGTTGGGGGAGTGCGAGAGCAAAGTGTGCAGGGCAGTATGGCCTGGCCCTTCTGCACCATGGCTGCCACCCCACTTTGAATCCTGGGCCAGCTCAGAGAAAGAAGAGGGCCAGCCAGCAGCTGGGACTCTCCCCAGCAAATCTGGAAGGCCTCCAGGCAGATTCCACTCTGCTGGTTGAGAGCTGGGTTCTTGTTCCAGCTCGGTAATTTTCCAGCTGTGTAACTTTGAGCATGTTATTTAAATTCCCTGGACCTCTCTTTCTTCAGTTCTAAAGACTGAATTAGACAAATACATGTAAATGACCTCAAACTTGAACATGTATGGGAATCAACTGGAGGACTTGTTAAAACACGGAGTGCTGGGCCCCACCCCAGGGTTTGATTAAGGAGGTCTGGAGTGGGCCGCTGAATTCACACTTGGGACTAGTTTCCAGGTCCAACTGCTGCTGCTGGTGGGGACCACACTTTGAGTGGCATGGCTAGAAGCCGAAGTGCTTTGTAATTTGTAAAGTCTATGTCTTAATTAATTTAAATTAATTCATCCATTCTGTGTTAAAATAATGATGTGTTCATGGGATAAGGTTTATCTCTTACTACCTCTGTGCTTTGCGGAGGAAATGCTTTTATTTCTCTGCCAGAGGAGCAATTCCCATGGTAGAAGTTTTAGGACAGCATCTGGGCACCCGACAGCCTCTGCGATGCTTTCTTCATGGGCAGGCATTTGCTCTGGCTGTGGAATGTCAGTCCCCCAGACATTCCCCTGACAGGACAGAGGTCATCTGTCATCTCCAGAGAGCAGACACTGACTGTCACACCCCGTTGGTGACTGTATTCTCTGGAACTCTGGTCCCTCAAGATGTTCTATGAGAAAACTTTTCTGTGATTATATCCCCTCAGGCATGTTCTATTTTGTCTGTGCTTCACAAACCTCATTAATGCATAAAGGCTCTGTGAAGTCCTGCAGGAAAGAAACCTACACTTTCCTCTGGTGGTGTAGTGGTTAGAAGCACAGAGCCTGGACCTGGATGATCCAATACAGTTGCCACTAGCCACATGTGGGTATTTCAATTTAAATGACTAAATGCACATAAAATAAAAAATTCAGTTTCCCAGTCCCACTAGCCACATTTCAAGTATCCAATGGCCACATGTGGCTAGTGTCTACCATGTGGACAGCACAGATAGAGCATGTTTCCTTCACTGCAGAAAGTGCTATTGGACCCAGATGCAGGACTTCAAAACCCAGCTCCACCACTTACCACCTGAATGAACTTGGACAAGTTCCTCAAATTCTTGGTGCCTTAGTTTCTCATCTATAAAATGGGCCTAGTAAATGATACATACCTTAAAGCGTCATTGTGAGAATTAAAATCTTATGTAGGTAAAGCGCTAGAATAGTGTCTGGCACATAGCAAGCCCTCCCTAAATGGTGCCCATTATCATAATTTATTTAACTTACTGTTCTTAAACCAATTGTGGAATCTTTTATCTTTGCAATACTTTTTATTTCATGGAACTAGTGTTCTATGGGAACACAATTTGGAAAACACTGTCCTAAATTTTAAAGCAGGTTTCAAGAGGACGGGGGGTTCTTTACAATGTGGTTCTATATATAGTCACAAAAATTCCCAAGGAAGAAGAACATGGCTACGTAAGAGCTAGTTGAGACTCTTAGACTACAAGAAACTGAGTCCACTGAAACTTTCAAATAAGACAGAGGCCACTTTCTTTCTTTTTTTTTTTCTTTTTTCTCTGATATTCTTTATTTATTTTATTTTAAAGTAATTTTTTATAATATTATGTTAGTCACCATACAGTACATCCTTAGTTTTTTTTTTTTTTTTAAGATTTTATTTATTTATTCGACAGAGATAGAGACAGCCAACGAGAGAGGGAACACAAGCAGGGGGAGTGGGAGAGGAAGAAGCAGGCTCATAGCGGAGGAGCTGGATGGGGGCTCGATCTCATAACGCTGGGATCACGCCCTGAGCCGAAGGCAGACGCCCAACCGCTGTGCCACCCAGGCGCCCCCATCCTTAGTTTTTGATGTAGTGTTCCATGATTCATTGTTTGCGTATAATACCCAGGGCACCATGCAATATGTGCCCTCCTTAATACCCATCACCTGCCTATCCCAATCCCCCACCCCCAACCTCTATGAAGCCCTCAGTTTGTTTCCCAGAGTCCATAGTCTCTCATGGTTCATTCCCCCTTCTGTTTATCCCCCCTTCATTCTTCCCTTCCTTCTCCTACCAATCTCCCTGCTATTTCTTATGTTCCATAAATGAGTGAAACCATATGATAATTGTCTTTCAACAGAGGCCACTTTCAAATAAAAAAGGAAATTTTTGGAAGGAGTCATTGGTTTCTTGTGGAGTCCCAAAAAAGTTGAACATCTATGCCTCAGTCAGGGGAAGAATAGTGGTAACTCCAGCATTGTAACAGCAGGAGTTGGATGCCTCTTGTTCTAGAGTTCTTCCAATGACAATTCTCAGTGCAACTCCAAGATCTATCTTTCAGGTATATTTTCTATAGAAAGTATTTTACAGGGCTAGCTTAGGTCAGTCTCCAACTGTAGTTCAATCAACTATGGCTGAGGCTTAGCCACATGACAGAAATATGATTCTTTCTACATGATGGGGGAGCAGGGATGTTTCCAGAGAAAGGGTGTCATCAAGCAACTCAGAGATGTGACTTGCCCAAGACTCCTCCAGCTCTCTCTGACACTGAAAGCCCTCATTCTTAATTGCTGGGCAATACTCCCTGGACTAGAAGTTTCACACCTGGGTTTCATCTGGGCTTTCAAGCAGCATAATCCACAAACAACAGGTCTCCTGTATTGCTCGACGAAGTGCTCATCCATCTTTGGCATATCAAGCAAGGCCACAGTGATCAGACAGAGCATAAGCAGATTGGAGGGATAATAATAACGCTATGCATTGTTCCATGATATGTAGACCTTCAAAGTATGACATGCACATTGCCTCACTAGAGCCTCACACCAACTCTGAAGTAAAGTAAGATGGCAGTTGTGTCTCCCATTCCACAGATGGGCAAATTGAGGCACAGAAAGGATGAGTTCATTGGTAGAGAAACTCAAGTTTTTTTTTTTTAAAGATTTTATTTATTTATTTGACAGAGACAGCCAGCGAGAGAGGGAACACAGCAGGGGAGTGGGAGAGGAAGAAGCAGGCTCCCAGCGGAGGAGCCCGATGTGGGGCTCGATCCCAGAATGCTGGGATCACGCCCTGAGCCGAAGGCAGACACTTAACGACTGCACTACCCAGGCGCCCTGAAACTTAAGTTTTTTAACATGCCTCAGCTCTCACATGCTTCCAACTCTCAAGGAATGCTTTTCCCATGAGTATCTCAATGATCCTGTTGTAGGCATGATGGAGATTATTATCCCACTTTTTCTGGTGCAATAGCATTTTGGGGCAGGAAGAGACCAAATGGCCCAATTTTCTTATTTCACAGATGAGAAAAGCAAAGGTCAGAGAGAAGGGGCTTGCCCCAAATCACAGTTAACATACCCCTGTTCATTCACTGGGATAGAAAGTTTGCCTGAAGATGTGTATCTAAAGCTGTAATGTGCAGGAAGGTAAGTTCACTTGACAAATATTTATTGAAAAATTGCTATGTGCTGGGCATAGCAGATACAGTACCTCCCTACCTCTCATCTTCCACTAGCCCCCCCTTACTTGCTCTGTTAGCCTCTGCTATGCCTCAAACTGCCCAGTGCAATCACACAGGGGGGCCTTTGCTCAGGTCCTTCTTTCTCTCTCTCTGGAAGGCTTTTCCCAGATATTTGCGTGGTGCCCTCTCTCACCTCCTACAACTCTGCTCAGATTGGACTTTCTCGGTGAGACCCCGACCACCTTATTTATTATTGTAACTAGACTCTCTTCCTTTATCTTTTCTGAGCCTCTCACCCCACCTTACTGTGCAACTGAGCCCCTCATACTAAATATGTCCTGTACTTTGTTATGCTGAAAGAGTCTGTCCTTTCTTCATCTTTACTTGAATCGCTACCTTCTGTTATCCCACCTTCAGTAAGAGCCAGGCATGGAGAAAGGGGTGAACATGTGCTGGTCCCCAAGAAAGGAGATAGGGATAGAAAACAAAAGAGCACATCTGCTGCATCTTCTTCTCCTTTGGGCTGTAGGAAGGCTGGTATATTGGAAGAGTTCCGTGCGGCTAGAGCATGGAGGACAGAGGACAAAAGGGGAAGGGATGGGCTCGGAGGGGAAGATCATCAAGGGCCTTACAAACCATTCCAAGAAACTCACACTCAGCTTGGGTCAGACTGGGTGTCACAGGACAGTGCTAACTGTACAAGGGTGTGGTTAGATCTATGTTTTAGAAAGAACATCTTTTGGCTGTGCTATGGAGAATAGATTTAGAGCTACAGGGAAATCTGCAAACTCTGGACTCAGGGAGGCCCATTAGGAGGAGGCTGGGTAAGAATTGATGGTGGGTGCCAGTGGAGTCAGAGAGAAATGGACAAATTTAAGAGCTACACAAGAGGTAAAATAGGCAGGACTTGGGGCTGATTGGATGTTGAGGGTGCAGGAGAGGAAGATTTGGGGGGGGTGTTATTTTTTTTAATAAATAGAAACTACATCACTTCATTTTTTATAGCAAATAATAAATGGAAGGAAGTAACTCAAGAAGGCCCTGGAAAACTTTTCTAGACACAGAACAGAAAGGATAAGCGCCTTCACCACCCAAATCTTTAGTTAATTTTTTCTTTTGATTTCTGTTCTCTACCAAACTGTAAATAAGCATGCTGTTTCCAGAATGGAACTCTGCCTTCAAATTTTATACTAGCTCGGAAGCGGGTCCATCACATGAGTCAGGAGAGGATGATGAGCTCAATTTTAGGGACATTCAATAGAAATATCCGGAAAGCAACTGGATATATAAGGCTTGTTGTCCCAATGAATTGACTTCTCCATACTTTGTCATGGTTGGGGTGGGGAAGAGTAAGAGAGGTTACAGTGGTTCTCACATGAGGAAATATTGCCTCCCTCTGCCACCAGGGGACACTTCACCATGTCTGGAAGCATTTTGTGTGGGGAGGGTCCAGGGGCGCTAGTGGTCAGGAATGCCACTACATACTCTACCATGCCCAGAACAGTTTTCCACAGTAAAGAATTATCTGGCCCAAATGTCAGTGGTGCTGAGGCTGAGAAATCTGGGATTGGAAGTAGCTAGAGCACCAGGAGGTGGTTGTGCAGTTGTTGCAAAGAGCACGCACTGGATCTGAGAGTCAGGATCTGAACTCTGGCCCACACTACTCACCAGCCACGTAACCATTGGGGTCTTATTTACAGTTTGGAGCCTCAGTCTCCTCATTTATGTGACGGGGCTGCTAATATCACACAGGCAGAGTGGCACTGTGCCCGGCTCATAGACAGCACTTAGTTCATAGTAACTGTACTGCGGGCAGACCCAGAATCCATTTATTCAGTAAAGAACTGTTAAGGGTCTGCTATGTGCCGGGTCCTGTGCCAAACACAGGCGTACAATGGTGAATAAGGTGCAGTTCTGGTCTTCATGGTTTCCACGTCAAACATCACACACACACCATCCCCACCTCTATCAGAAAACCTAAGAGCTCTTGCTTAGCTCCTCCTCCTGGACCCAGTGGACAAATGTCATTATCCAAAAGCAGCTTCTCATCCCTCTGCCAGCTGAGTGTTTCTCTTCGGGAAAGAGAGAACGATGTTGGTATTTTGACCACAGACAGCCTAGAGAAGGAAGGAGGACTTTCTTTCCCCGAGGACTTCAAGGCCCTTTCCTTCCTGTGCCGCCATCTTTGTCCCATCCTCAGGGTCTTCATGAGTGTGACAAACTGGCACTTAACTTCTCTGCTGATGGTTTGGGGGGAGCTTGCTGAATTTGGGGGCTTTAGCTGTGAAACTGTAAGGGGAAAGGAGCCTCAGACTTCTCCATCTTGTGGGGATAAGTGAAGGCCTCCTTGAGACAGGCCTTGCCTTTCTACATGTGATCACTTAGCCACGGGGCTCAGAAACCTTCGAAGAGATCTCAGCATTTGCTGCAGCCTTTAGTGGGAACACTGAGCACCTACCAGCTGGGTGACACTGGGAAAATTACTCAACCTCATTCTCCATGGCCTGATCCAAAAAATGCTAATAGCTGCCTTATAAGGTTGTCACAAGATTAAATGGCAAAGGGGTACAGTGTCTAGAACATGGAATGTGCTCATTTATTAATTCAATGAATATTTATCGAATTTCTTCTCTGTAACAAGCACTGTTCTAGGCAGTGGGGATCACCGGTGTGTAAACGAGACTAAAATCTCTCCCCTCATGGAGTTTATGTTTTATTGCTTCAGAATTGTGGCCTTTGGTTATTATTTGATAGGCATTATACCCCAACTTTATCTCATCATCTATTCACACATATTATATGTCTACATATGGATATACCGACATTTATCTCCTGCTGATTCTTACTATCCTCTTTTATTGAGATCAAGAAATTGAGATTTAGAGGAATGAAGTAAATTGTTCAGATTCGCAGAATCAGAGAGCGGGGGAGCTAGAATGCGGTCCAGGGCCAAGACGCCCTTGTAGCTCTGCGGGAGTCAGATACCGTCCGACCCACCGAAACCTCCAACAGGGGCAGCCATGATCCCATCGTGACTGTAACTTTCCCTTCTCATTTCAGCAGCTCTGGCGGCACAAACTTTCTTTAACAGGAGTATTAGAGACACTGACTTCAGTGCTGCAGTGAGCCCTACAGAGCCCCACCGTGGGGGCCATAATTAATAGAGATGCCAACTGCCAACTAACCAGAAAAACTCCAGCATCGTTAATCTGTCCCCTGGCTTCTCACGAGAACTGATGGATGAGGAATTTAGCTTAAATATTTAACAATCAATAATTCAAATACCTATCCAACCATTTGAGAGTTGGCATGTTTATAAATATAAGGGCTACACTTTCTTGCATTTTACATGAAACTTACTTAGAGTTGAATGGAGGGGGAGAAAACACCCCCAACTTTATGGGAAAGAATCTGGGGGAGGAGATGGAAATATCCTCCAGTCTTGGCTTGACTCGAATCTACAAATCGTCCAGCTACAATCCCGTACCATTGTTCACGCCCTCATGTTGCTGGTGAGCAAGTCAACCACAAAGAATGTGTTGGAAGGCCCAGTTGTGCAGCTCGAGCAAGATGCCGGAGACGGATTTCCTTTCCATCAGCAGTTCTTGGGATGAAACCTAACGCACAGCCGACAGGACAATGAATTATTCACTTTGAACTTCCATGATCTCTCTGTCACTAGAATGGGTCGTCTCTCAGGCTGTAATTCAACCTCCTTCCTCCTTCCCCACTTCCCAACAGATGGCCAGAAATGAGGCCCGACGCTGGGAAGACGTTTTAGCCCGGTGGGTGCGGGCTGTGAGCCGCGTGCGTCTGGAGGCTGGCTAGGAGTATTGCTGTTTGAATTTAACTCTTTTAATGAATAAAGTCTAAGTCAGCATTGACAGCTGTGATTTATCGGCACTTCACAATTATTGAATTTAGATGCTCCATCCACTTGCTGATTTATTAAACTGCTCTCCCCTCCAAGGGAGAATCAAAGCGCCTCCTTCGGCCCTAATGGATAGACACTTTGGAGGCACTTAGGGAAGCCATTGTTGATAAGACTTACTACCTCCAAGAGTACCCCGTCTCATGATGTCTCTGCATGGAAACAGCCTCCATTATTCCCATCTTATTTCTTCACAGTCAATAACTCACCCTTTCCAAAGAAGGGTGGGGCGATTGGCAAAGCCTTCTGACACTGTCGGGGCTGAAGTGTCAGGCCTGAGCCATGAGCTGCCTGCCACATTTGCCTCTCTTTACCCACACGTCGCAGTTGTGTCTCCTCCCAGCTGTGCAGCCCGAGGTCCCCCAAATCCAGGAAAGGTTTTAAGCACCAGCTGCTTATTATACTCCCTGTTCACAGGTCCTACCTTCCCTTGGCTGCCCCTAGAAATCATCCCAGCCAGGACCTTGACCCTTAGCCCCTTCTCAAAACACTATAGATTCTGAAACCCACCGGTGGGGGTAGAGAGGAGGGAGGGGGCAGGAAATGAATCCAGGCCTGGTATGCTCACCACTCTCCTCATTGGGAAGGACTGTGGCTTCTCTGTGCCACCAGTAATCGATGATTCCTAGTGGTGGATGGCCTGTTAACGAGATGAATCCCAGGCAGCAGCATATCCCGTGTGGGATTTTGGCTCTACCCTGGGGAGAACAAAACTAGCTAGTAGGGGGAAAAAAAGACAGAGCAATGAAAGCCAAATTCTCCTTGCAGAGGCACCAGCTATAGGTCCGTCTGGGATTTAGGTTTCAAGGGCTATAGAGGAATGGGTGAGGTGTAGGTCAGCTGTGTTTGAAAGAAGACAAAGGAAAAGCAAAGCTGGTCGAAGCCAATGATGAATGCCATTGGCTTGTCATGTCAGAAGGTCTGGTATGTACAATTCCTGGAAATTTGTTTAAAAGAACAATAGTAACTAACATGTGAACAGCTTGTGACAATTTCAGAGCCTACTCACAATTGTTTTTCTTGAGTGGGGCAGTACTGATCAGGAGAATCGGGAGAAAGACTCTGTTATGGGAGGAGGGAAAGCCATAAAATTTACTGATTAGAAGCAAAGTACGCTATTAATACATTTAGGAGAAAGTGGGACTAGTCACTAAGACCTTATGGAGAACATCTGGGGTACCGCAGACCTGTGGTTTCTCTCACTGACAGGAAGAAGTCAGTATGGATCATAAATCTTACGGCTGCGCATCCAGGTTTTCAGTCTGTTTTTCTACCCGTTGGTGTTGCTGCCTAGAAGGAGCCTCAGGCAGAAACTCCTTCTCACCTGTGTCCCTTGGCTTGGGTTGAGAGCAATTGTAATGGTGGCCTTTTTATTCTTGCCCAGGAAACCTGAGCCTGCTTGGAACAGAGTGATCGAAGTACAACAAGGAGCCAAACTTTTCCTGTGAGGCTCATAATCATTCCAGGAAGTAAATATTATGGGCTCTACTTCTAAAACAAGCAAACAGAGGCAAAGAGGGGCTGAGTCCCCTTCTCAAGGTCACACATTCATATGTCTTGCAGAGCCGAGATTTTAGTCTCCGTGCTTCAATCTCCCCCCACCTCCTTCTCTTTTCTTGTGTTTGACAAAGAAAAGAGTCAGGAGCTGGGGAGAAAGAAGGCCAAGTAGGTGGGACCCAGATCTTCTGCCTCTATATTAATCAGAACATTCTCCTCTCTTTCATACGTGATGGTTCATGTATAATCTTCCACAAAAGACCTCGTGCCATTAAAAGACGTTGAAGACCATTCGAATAGACAGGCTATTTTTCCTTTTATTGGCAACTGGCTATGAAGATGACATGAAAAATCTGAACGATATCTGAAGACCTGGTTCTTATATATTAGCCATTTTCCACATAAATAAGGCCTTTTACTAACTCAATACTAACATAAACTGGAACATCTGGCTCAAACAGACTACCGAATTTTGTGCATGGTAAGGGTTCAGAAATACCGATTAAGCTGAATTCAAAGTCTCAAATACATTGGCAAATGTGGTTCATGAGTGAAGGCCTGCTTGCCTCTCTTGGGGTCAGCAAAGGCCAGATAGACACTCACCTGGAATTCAATAGGAGGCACGAAAGGGCCAGATTTAGATTGTTACTTCTCGAAGGACAAAAACCTATCAGCATTTTGGCAATTATTATTGAGAACCATCCAGGGAGAAGGTAGTTTTAAACACAATTAGGATTCTATTTTAAGGAGAAATCAGAAACTGCCCATTTAACGCTAATGTTTGATCTTCTGTGAAAGGGAGAAGGGAGAAGCTATTACAGATTTGCTAATACCATCAAAACTTATAAAGTGATAAAATGAGGCTACATGAAGAAAAGGCAGTCATCCCAAGCATGAGGCATGCTAATAGCCGTGAATATATACGAGAGCAGAGAATTATTCTGAAAATCAGTGAAGAGATCCGGCTGTTTTATGGGCATGCGTCATGGTGACCAGAGGACGCTCCTGGTTCTTGACCTGTTGGAGTGATCTCCAAAGTGGTGACACACATGATGATTAGAACTCCTATTTGCATTTATTTTTATTTCTTCTATTAAAAATGACTGTTTTTGTGTGATTTTTATAATGTCCGTAATGTATTAGTGGAGAGGTACACGAATGTAATTTAAAATAAATATGTATTTATCTTCACTACCCAAACTCTTGATTTCTGAACACAAGAGTCAAATTCAATTCAGCTAAATTATGGGGTGAATTTTTTGCTATCCAAACTCAGACCTACTTGCTATTGGAAACTTGGGGGCCAAATAGATTTGGATAAGCTTGTATTCCTCACTATTCCGATATGCTACCCCAACACAGGAACCAACATTTGGATAGTGAAGGACAGATGCGTGTAATCATGCAGGTGTCAGGTTTTGTGTTTTCACTGAAATTCACTACGAAAAGAATTTAGGAGACCCCATCTCAGATGATCTTGTCACTAAGTCTGACTTTAAGTCACAGGCTGACAAGGCTCGCAAAACCCTGAGGTTTTTATCTCTGATCATCCCAGACCAAATAAAACCCTCCTTTCATGCTCCTGTGTAGAGTGAGGCTGTATCTTTCTCGAGGATTAGATTCTGATATCAGTGCGCAAGGTGAAAATTTCATGTAGTCAAAATTGCCCTTGAAAATCCCTTAGGAAAATACTGTTTTGGAGGTTGACGTACCGTCTATTAGTAAGTCCGATGTGGTCAGGTTTTGCTTCAGTTTGGAGACGGGGGAAAATCACTATTTCTTAATTGAACCCCAGTGAAATACTGAGTTGCGCTTTGTGGCCATGTGGTACCAGAAATCCCTATCTCTAAACATTAGAATCAAACTCAGTGCAGCTACAGATTCTGTGAGAAGCTGTGGAGAAGACAGGTCTTTGAGAAGGAGCCAACTCCAGGGCCCCTCTCACACCCCCCTGGGCTAGACATGTTGAGTACAATGAGTACAATCCCCGCCCCCGCCCCGCCACTGCGGCAATGGAAGTCAACCGAGTGTGGTGGTGGTTGCCCAACTCTGAATATACTAAAAACCATTGAGTTGTATACTTTAAATGGGTGAATTGCACCTGTGTAAATTATATCTCAATAAAGCCGTTATTATTATTATTATTTTTTAAAGGTATACATACCTCGGCATTCATTTCTAGACAGTAAGTTTCCAAGAGATGAGCTTGGTACCACTCTCAGACCCAGGCTCCTCTCCTAGGCTCCACACAGTAGACGTCTCTTTCTTTGGCCTTCCTGTAGCTGCGTCCTCCCCACAGACTGAGTGTCCATAGGGCTAAAGGGACATGCTCACCAGTCCCTCACTACCCCTTATAACTCATGTTATTGGTTCTAGGAACCCCAGAATTCCTGCTCAAAAGGCCCCAATCTGCTTTCATGGCCTGTGTAGACTATTCACCTCTCCATCTCCCAATGGCACTGGTAGACTATGTCACAGTATATATACTCCTGATTTTGAGAGGGTGGATGAGAGCTTCTCTTTGCATTTGGGTGGGAGTATAGACAGAGCTTGGATATTCAGGTTGGGATGTTCAAGACTTGGGATGTTCAGGTTGGGTGCACAAGACTCCTCACAGTGCAGGACTGAGTTGAGGGTAGGAAAAGAGAGGCGCTAGCCATGAACCAGAGGCCCCTAGTTGTACCTTTGTTCCAGAACCCTCAAACATTGGAACAAACCAGCCATGATGGAACAAGGTCTAAAATCAGAGTAAGTATCAACCTACCTTGTACTTTTCCAATATCTCTTCTTTTCAGAAATTCAAAAACAGTGATGGCTAACATGTATTAAATCTGCTAGGCTCTCTTTTATGCATTTAACATGCATTATCGCACTTATTTCTTACAACGAAGTGGGTACTATTATCATTCCAACTTCTCCAAGGAGAACACTGAGCTTTGCAGAGGTTAAGAAAACGGTTGAGTCAGAATTTGGTAACAGGACAATCTGACAAAATCCCACCAAGCCATACTGCCTCCTTAGCAATGCCTGGCTCATAGATAAGATCGTGTTAGCAAGAAACAGGCTTCTTTTTAGCTTCTAACAGTTCTGAGAATGATACAAAAGAAAAAAGAAAAAAAATATGTATCTTCCAACAGAATAGTCGACTAAGTTTCTTTCATTCGAACAAGACCGGATAGCGCAGAATGTGTGTAAGCATTGTAATATGAATCACATTTGTAGGGGACGTTTTCATCTTCTCTGCAGCCTGAAGCCATGGGTTGTCAGTTATTCCTTCTAAGATTAATCTTTCCGCATCAGAGATATGGAGATTAAGGGTTCAGGGCATGATGACTTATGCACACATGAATATGATTTTCTATATGTTACTAAAAAATTGGTTCACAAAGCATTCCTTCCACCTGAAGTCTCAGTCCCATGGTTACTTGAAATGTATTGACGTGCCTACAGCTGGTTTTCTCAAGGCTGTAAGCAGGAGCTCCAAATGTACCAGCCCGAACTGGCTTTATAACAGCTGACTCAATTCTAGCAGGGATTTAATTACAAACAATTTATAGTAAATGAATATTTGTGAGCATGTCTCATTATTAGGTTGCACCCCCATTTTACAGATGGAGAAACCAAGTCTCAAACAAGTTGTATAAATTGTCCAAAGTGGTAAGTAGGGTCAAAAATCAAACAATTCCCCTGAGGCCACTTTGCTTGTTGGAATGTGGCATTTTTACAGGTATAAGACACTTCCATGTTCACAATCTCATATGACTTTTATTTATTTTTAAAGATTTTATTTATTTATTTAGAGAGAAAGAGCAGGGGGAGGGGCAGAGGGAGAGGGAGAGAGAGAATCTCAAGCAGACTCTGTGCTGAGTGTGGGGCCTAATGCGGGGCTCAACGGCACGATCCTGAGATCATGACCTGAGCTGAGACCAGGAGTCCAACTCTCATCCAACTGAGCCACCCAGGTGCCCCTCATGTCCCTATTACATTAACCCAGAGAATGGTGTAGGAATACGAATCATTTGGTGGGTGCTCCCCAAGTCCTCATTTTCCCATCTCTTTCCCCCAGAAAAAGCATCCAAATCTTCATTTGGAGGGAAGTTCTTCCCAAGGCTTAGCTCCCCAATCTGGAGAGGATGGTATCGACCTCATCTCATAGGTTGTTCGGCTCAGCCCACTCAAGGCCACAAGGATTTGTCAGGATGGGCATGGGACCCGGTTTGGCTGCAGAGATGTGAAGAAACAGCTGTTGGGACTTCCAGGAAAGAAGTTTCCCTTTTCATCCATGGTAACTACTGCAAGAGACCAGCCTTCTTTCTCTGAAGCACAGAGTGTGTGCAGGAGGGCCTGAAAACACCACTGTCATTTTTTGCTACCATAGAACGAAGCAGCCAGGGAAGGGGGTTGGAAGGAGGGAAATTGACCCCTAGAGGAGGGCAGGTGGAGAGAATGGCAGAGAAATTGAGGTGAAGTTGTGATATTGTGACCTCTAGATCATATCACACCTGGACATGTCATTTTTGCTTAATTTTGATTGAGTTGATGCAGTAGGGATTATCTTTCTCAACTTTGCATATGAGAAACCGAGACTCAAATAGGCTGAAGTACTTCTCAGGCTCCCACAGTTAGACAGCTGTGTCTAGGATGGAAATACATGTCCCTTCACTTCAAGTCTGGGGCTTCTTCAGTGTTTTCAAGGATGCTTTCTCCACACTTGGGTCAGAGCAATACTTTTTCTTCTTTACCCAGGAAAAATAAGCAAACACCCACTCCATAGAAGATTTATGGAGAAAAGGCCAGAGGAATTGAAAAGAACAATAAAGCCATTGTAACAGAAAAAGTTGTACCAAAGCCAATAGAACCAAGAGAATTGGAAATAGCCAATCTTGGGCATTCAGAACAAGCTCTATTAAAAACGTTGACTGATTTATTAGAAACCAGGGAGGCCATTTAAAATTTTTATAATTAGTAAGAACCTCAAAATAGTCCTATTAAGATGCCAAAATTTGTGGAGCAAATAAGAAATGTAATAAAAAATAAATTAAAGCATAAAATATTAACTTTAGAATTGACCTTAGACATCATTTCATCCTACCTCCCACCAGTGGAGAAGTTCCTTTTTCTACACCCCTAACAGATGGTCATCCTGCCTCTGTTTGAATACCTCCATTGATGGAGATCTCACTATCTCATAAGGCAGATAATTTTGTTCTTAAATCATACTGTAATCTGATTTAATTAATGATAAAATTAAAAATATGGATAAGCCCAGAGTAATATTGCAGAATATTTTATATTATTATTTTAACTTATTATTTATTATGTTTTAACTTTCTTTTTTTGCTTCTTAGTATTTCCTCTTATTCTATAAACGTTCCCCTGATTTGGCAAACAGCTTGAATGTTCTATGGTTTCTGCCTTGGAAGAGGGAAGGCCAAACAGAATGCAGAGAAGAAAGGACAGTCAAGGTAGACGTAATAGACTCAGGAATATAGACGTAAAGCCAGACTATCCAGCCTTTAGAACAAAACAACAACAACAACAAAAGACACTCGGAATGGAGAAGGTCAGAAAGTCACAGGAGAAACATGGTGAGCTTGGACATAGTGGGGTGTTGAGAAACATACCCTGCATCACACCCACCTATGGTCAAGCCCTTGGTGAGAGGGAAAAGAAGATATTCCAAACAGGTTGGAGGACGTCAAAGAGTCCTCTTTCCTTTTCTGAGGAGCCTCTGTGAAAGGGGGAAATACAGCAGAATAGAAACAACCATGTGTATTGTGTAGGAAAACAGATCTGCCATGTTCCCACAGACTTTCCCAGAGCACAGCACGATAGTGGGTGGAGGGATGCTTCCCAAACACACAGAGAGAGGATGGGGCACAGAGCTGTAGTCGGTAGGGGGATGTGGATTCCATGGCGCCTGCATGGGCTCATGACATAAGTCCACATACAGGAGGCAACATCTCAGTGAGCCGATGGAGACGAATAATGATCAAGGGTCAGGCTCCCTCTACCCGCCCCCCAACATAATGCCGTGTAACACCCCTGAAGGGAACTTAGTATGGCTGTGCTGAATGGATTTCCAACCTCCAAAAGCCACACAGCTGAGAGAACACTGAACAAATTTAAGTTGGATTCTGAAGTTTGTAGAATTACATCAGTTAAGTTCTCAGCCTTGTCATGCCTCTTAGGAGAAAGTTAAGGCATGGCTAGGATAAGACTTGAGACGAGGGTATGTGGGATGACCCAAAGAACTCACTGACCCTCTCATGCCAGCCAAAGCAGGCTAACTCCCTTGACTGTTCACTCTTTTTACTTTTTGCCCAAAGGTACTATAATGTCCTTACCCTAAAGAGTTACACTGAAAGAAAGCATCTATTATTATGATCTGCATGGCAGCAACCTTCCCTTGTCTTTGGAATCAGACCTAGAATACCCTTGGGGGAGGTGGGTAGTGAAAAGTCAAACCTGGGAGCAGAAGGCACAGATAACAAGTAATTTGCAAAACTTTGCTAATTTACACCTTCAAAGATCTGGGGAGTATGGGTGGGAATGAATTCCATAGGCTCTTGACTAAAGACAGAAAGAATATCATTTTAGACCAAGGTAAAGTCATGATATGCATGTACTTAGCAGAGACCCCAGATTCTGTTGCAAGTTCGAGCAGCTGGGAGTAGACATGTTGTTTGTTCAGTTGGTTGACAGAAATCTGGACTCAGTGGTGGCCAACATTAAACAGGGTTGAGATGACATAAATTCCTTGATATCAAGTAAAGGAAAGAATCCAAAAACTCTGAAAGATAGGAAAGCTGGAGTGAATTTATCGTGTGCAACTTACCCTCTCATTCCCGACTGTCTCCCAGGAGAGCACAGAGGACATCCTCCTTGCCAAAGTCTTGAGAAATACCTTGAGGAGGAGGACACCAATGTCTTCACCATGGCCACTGCTATCTGGAGGCTGGAGATTGTGATGGGAGCTGCAGTTGATGTGGGGTTTCTGGATTCAGTAGGGATGGGAGGAACCCAGGGCAGCCAAGGACACATGGTACCTTTTCAATGGCAGAGATGGGAACTGAAGGGGGAATCCTTCCTGTCCCCTCCCTGGGGACACATGGCTTTAATTCAGCCAGTGAGATTTTCCAACCCAGAGCTCTGAATCTTTTATCAGGTGTTTCTTTTGCAAATATTTTCTCCCAGTTTATGGCTCACCTTCTCATTCTTTTGACATTGTCTTTTGCAGAGCAGAAGTTTTTAATTTTAATGAAGCCCAGCTTATCAATTATTTCTTTCATGGATTGTGCCTTTGGTGTTGTATTTAAAAAGTCATCATCAATGCCAAGGTCATCTAGATTTTCTCCTATGTCATCTTCTAGGAGTTTTATAGTTTTGCATGTTACATCTAGGTTTATGATTCACTTTGAGTTAATTTTTGTGAAGGTCTGTGTAGAGATTCATCTTTTTTTTTTTTTTTTGCGTGTAGATGTCTAGTTTTTCTGGCACTATTTGTTGAGAAGACTATCTTTGCTCCATTGCTTTGCCTTTGTTCCTTTGTCAAAGGTCAGTTGCCTATATTTATATGAGTCTATTTCTGGGCTCTCTGTTCTGTTTCATTTTATCTGTTTGTCTCCTCAAAGCCAATACCACACTGCTTTGGTCACTGTGGCTTTATAGTTACGTCTTGAATTTGGGTAGCATCAGTCTTCCAACTTTGCTCTTCAAGACTCAGAATCTTGAGCAAGAAAAACAAAAATCTGGGGTTCCTTGGTGGCTCAGTCATTAAGTGCCTGCCTTCAGCTCAGGGCGTGATCCCAGAGTCCTGGGATCGAGCCCCACATCAGGCTCCTCCACTGGGAGCCTGCTTCTTTCTCTCCCACTCCCCCTGCCTGTGTTCCCTCTCTCGCTGGCTGTCTCTCTCTGTCAAATAAATAAATAAAATCTTTAAAAAAAAAACAAAAACAAAAATCTGGATGATGGGATTGTACTGGCGGACCTAAGGATATAGACCCAATGACTCAACCCTACCTAATTTGACTTTTGATATTTTACAAAGCTCAATACGAGCCAACTCCTACTTATCCTCCAATTTCACCCTGTTCCATTCTCCCACTGGGTTCCAACCACACTGGCGTTCTTCCAGTTCCTTAAACTTGTCTGATTTCCCTTTCCCCACAGCTTTCACACACGCTGTTTCCTTTGCTTAAAATATTCTTCTTCTAGCCCTGCCCTGGCTAACTTCACTCATCCTTCGGATTTCAGGTAAAATAGCCTTTTCTTATTAGGTCTTTCCTATGACACTCTGTTATATATTTTCCTCTAGTGCTTTTATCTGAATGTTAATTTTCTTTTAATTTGTATGCATTTTCTGTAACGTCTGTGTGTTCACAATCCTTTAAGTTTTACACTTTTTTTTAAAGATTTTATTTATTTATTCGACAGAGATAGAGACAGCCAGCGAGAGAGGGAACACAAGCAGGGGGAGTGGGAGAGGAAGAAGCAGGCTCATAGCGGAGGAGCCTGACGTGGGGCTCGATCCCATAACGCCGGGATCACGCCCTGAGCCGAAGGCAGACGCTAAACCGCTGTGCCACCCAGGCGCCCCAAGTTTTACACATTTCTGCTTTGTTCTTTGCTGTGTCTGTTGCTGTTATCTTCCAATGGTGGGCCCAACAGGAATGGTGTTCAAAAATTATTTGCTAAATGGATGCTTTACGTATGCTGTCTTGATTGTGTTTCCTCACTTGTAAAATGGGAACATCTTATGTCGATAAATAAAACCCATAAAGTCTTTTTTAATGGCACCATAGTATTCTACAGCAGGAATGATGATGATCGTAATAGTAATGGCTGTCTTTATCTGAACATGGCTGTCTGTCAGGCCCTACTGTAAAAGCTGAACATATATTAATCATTTAAGCTTCCCAAACTTATGGGGTAGACATTTGTATTATTCCTACTTTACAAATGTATACACTGAGGCATGGAACAATTAAGTAACCTTTCTTAGCATCTTAGAACCAGTATTCTATGCAGTCAGGATTTGAACCCGGGTATCCTGACTCCAGATCTTGTGCTCTTAATCTCAATGTTACATTGCATATAAAAGCCTATTTCATTGGGCACTTGGCTGGCTCAGTCGGTAGAGTGACTCTTGATCTTGGATGTGACTCTTGATCTTGGAGTCATGAGTTTGAGCCCCATGTTGGGCATACAGCTGACTTAAAATAAATAAGTAAATAAAATAAAAAGATTCTATTTCATTTAACCAATCCCCTTATTGATGTCCATTTAAATTGTTTCTAACTTTAAGTCATTGCAAATGCCAGAATTAGTTCCTATTATATTTGTACAATTATCTATTTGAAAATATTTGCTTAATTGCTTACCAGATTGAACAGTTTTTCCATCAGCAACATGAGCAGGCTTTTGCTCATATCCTTTATGCTTTTTTAGTATTTACAAGTTTAACAGAAAAAATAGGGATACCTGATTTAGCAAATAAAAATATAGGATGCCCAGTTAAATTTGAATTTCAAATAAATAACAAATAATTTTTGTGTGTGTGTGTCCCATGAAATATTTGGGACACATGCTGCTTAGTATAAGTATGTCCCATGTAACATTTGGGACATACTTACAAAAAATTTTTTGCTGCTTAACTGAAATTCAAAATTAAATTCAAACTCCAATTTAACTGAGTGTTCTGTGTCTATCTGATAACTGTAAGGAGAAAAGAAGTATTTAAATTTGTCTGTCTACCTTTAGTAACTAATCAATACAAAAAGTATTTATTACAACAGCCAAATTATGGAAGTAGCCCAAGGGTATGGATAAGATGTATAAAAAATATGTATATATATATGTGTGTGTATATATATATATGTATATATAAAACATCTTATATATATATATAAAATATATATATATATTTCTCAGCCATAAAAAGGAATGAAATATTGCCATTTGCAAAGACATGGGTGGAGCTAGAGGGTATAATGCAAAGTGAAATAAGTAAGTCAGAGAAAGACAAACATCATATGATTTCATTCATATGTGGAATTTTAGGAACAAATCAAATGAGCAAAGGAAGAAAAAGAGAGACAAAGAAACAGACTCTTCACGATAGAGAGCGAACTGATGGTCACGGGCGGGGGCGGGGGGGAACTAGGTGATGGGAAGTAAGGAGCGCACTGTTGTGATGAGCACCGGGTGTTGTATGGAGGTGTTGAATCACTGTACTGTACACCTGAAACTAACAGAACACTGTACGTTAACTCTACTGGAATTAAAATACAATACAACACAAGTATTTCCGAAGTAGTACTAAGTGCTGGATTTTTTTTTTTTTAAAGATTTTATTTATTTATTTGACAGAGAGACAGCCAGCGAGAGAGGGAACACAAGCAGGGGGAGTGGGAGAGGAAGAAGCAGGCTCATATCAGGAGCCTGATGTGGGGCTCGATCCCATAACGCCAGGATCACGCCCTGAGCCAAAGGCAGACGCTTAACCGCTGTGCCACCCAGGCGCCCCTAAGCGCTGGATGTTTTGACTATATACATAGTCCCTGACGTCAACTGGCACACTGTCTAGTGAGGAAAAGACCCATAGTTAAACCTAATACGAGGTCATAAGCACAGTGATAGCGATACACACAGGGGTGCCTTTAGGGACACCTAGTCCCAGATGGGGAGGCAGCTAAGGGGCGGTGGAGTATTTCAGGCAGAGAGGAGTGCATCGTCTAAAGCAAAAGCTCGCAAGCAGCATGAGTGCGTAGGCGACACAGCCGCTGACGTTGCTGTAGCCAAAAGCGTGAGGCGGGGAGTGACAAGGAGTGAGCTTGGGAATTGGGGGTAGGAGGTGAGTCATGAGTGCAGTTCATTGTCAATGCCACGCTACTGAATGGAACCAGATTTTAAGCAGGGCAATGGCGAGGACGTCCTCTCTCGTCCTGATGGGCTGCTGCCTGCTCCCAAGGCTCAGTTCCTGTGCAAGCTTCTCCCGGATCCTTTTTCAGGGACCTTTTCTCGGTGAACCTTTTCCTCATGGCTCAGGTGCCTCTCCTCAAGGCTGTTCTGGGAACAGAAATTAATTACGTTGTATCCCAAATGCCTATTCACTGTCTTCCCCATGGGACTTCTTGAGGGCAGGAATCATTTTTTTCGGGGGGGGCACCTCTGTACCCTCATCTTCCAATTCCATGTTGGCTTTCCTGAATCCTGAATATTTGCCAGAGTGGGTGCTGCGTCAGGGACCTCCAGCCAGACCACATTCTCTTCACTGCTACGTCGCATCCTATCTCCACATAGTCTCCAATGCCCTCACCCTCCTGTCAGTAGCTTCCCCGGGGCTGAGAGCCCTCCGTCAGTTCTACAGCCTGGAAAGGAACTTCCTCTTCTAGATCTTTGTCATGGTTCCCACCTGTCGTCCTGAGACAGGATGACTTCTGCTGTGGAGAATGTCCAGCGAGAACGACTTCTGCTAATGATGTCCCATCTGGCTGATGGTGACCTGCTCACCCCCAGGAAACTTTCTTGGGGATATACCTTGGCCACCAACTTTGACTTTCTGGATAGAAAAGTCTTGTCTTCCAGAGGCTCCCCCTCTCTCAGAGCATTAGGTTTCAGACATACATTTGTCAGACCTTTGAACTTGCTCAGCTTTCAGTTGGGGCTGTTGCTGTGTATAGTTTAACTCCCAGGAACCAGTCTTACTCGCCTCTTTCTCAATTTGGGGGGGGGTGGGGAGGTAGGGGGACTTTTCTAACGTTCCCATATGGCAGGGATATATTAGTCCACCCTCGAGGACGCCCGGCGGCTGACCTTGCTGTGACCTTTCTGCGGCAGCAGTAACTGGTCCGGCTTCGCTCCGTGCAAACCCGAGTCCCACACTACTCCCGAGTGGGCCCCCCCCCAGCTCCTCGCCTCCTCGCCTCCTCACGGCCTCCTCACGGCCTCCTCACGGCCTCCGGGTTTGGCACCAGGCCTTGGCCTCCGCTTCTGGGCAGCGTCCCGAGCTCCTGCCGTCTGAGGAAGCAGCCCAGTGGGCTCGGATTTCGTGATGTGATCCAACGTGGCCCGAGAACCTGGGGTGACTGTGTTACCGTCTTTGGTGACAGACAAAAGACAAAAACCAAGACAAAACACTGTGAGCGTAGGAAAGTTAAATACGTTTTTAAAAAAAATGACCCAGCTAGTGAGCGGCCTACCTGGGATTCAAACTCTCGCTCTGTGATTCTGAAGCCCACGATCCCCCCGGCACCTGGTCTCCCCAGAAGCCGAGCGCAAGGCCGGGGGCAAGTCGCTTCGGTTTATGAGTTTCAGCTTCCTCCTCTCCAAAACCGAGTTAATAACAGGTTAATAAGAACTACCTCTCAAGATTGTCGTACAGATTAAAAGGAATTATGTAAATAAGGCATCCAGCCCAGAGCCTGACAACAACCAGGCAAGAAATATTTCCTCCCCTCCTTGCTGGGTGCATCTGGATGGACTTTTCCCGTTGTCTCAGCAAGGGAGCAGCTCTGAGGAAGTATCAGTTGTGTCAGCCAACACGGCCCAGGAGGAGCCGCTTTCCAGAAGTGCAGGTGAACAAAGGCTCTTCCCCAGCCGGCCAAACAAATGGGCGTCGTAGTCCCACTGGGCACACAGAGGGTCACACCCTCTCGCAGATCAGGGGGCAGGAAGGCCTGGGACCTGCACCCAGCCCCGGGGAGGCCAAGTCTGCACCGACCTGTGGCGTCCCAGAGAGACGTGACTGCTAATGGGTTCAGCAGGGATTTGGGAGAAATGCAAAGCTACTTTTGGTATTTCTTATCTCCCCGCCCCATCTGAGCATGCCCACAGCCCTGCTCTGAGTTACGAGCACATAAATCTCCATCACGAATTTATTGCCATCATTTATCAGCTCCTATTGCTCAATGGCCAAGCAGTTAATTTTAAAATGAAGTGGGGCTGTTTTCATTAATACCCTTGCGCTAACTACCTATCAAAACACTCAAAGACAATTAATACCATGTTGCTGAAGTACTGAACCAATAAATATCTTCAGTCTTGGCTTGTCTCTGGCAGATAAAAGACATTAGACTCATCCCCTATTTCAATAATATTCTTCCATTCTCTTCCCCTCCCCAGCATCCGAAACATTTACATTTAAGAACGAGATTAAATGGCCAGACCAGCCCATAACATGAATTTAAAAGGCTGTTGCTTCATGACATCTCAGGAATGCCTTCAGGATATAGCGGTAATGACAACGTGCCTGAAAAGACGATGGTACATTTCTGAGGCAGGGGCATCATCAGTACCAAAGCCTTTTGGCCTCAGAGGCTTTCTGGAAAGCAAATGCCTCCTCTCCTCTGATGGGGGCTGGAGTCCAGTGTGATCAGCAGTCTGAGCGGTGGGTGGGAACTGGAATCCACATTCCCACAGGCTCGAAACCTTTATAGACAGAATATTCTAGATTTTGACAACTCTGGAGCCACATCAGGGACGGAGGCATGTAGCCATTTGTTATTTACTAAGGCATGAGTTTACACCTCATACAGAGGCTGCCCTGAGGGTGATTTCTCAATTTTGGGGAAGACTAGGAACCCTTTCTGCCCCCAGCACCTTATTCAATCATTCGTCCTTATCATATGTTTGTGGGCCTACTGTCTGCAAGATGCTGCCCCAGGCCCCCAGGCATGCCGCATGCGCATCTCGGTCTGCAGGGAGCACGGTCCTCTCTTCTTTATTATTTGCCATGAGCCAGCATCATTTATACAACGACTCTTAAGTAATAAAAAATTGGTGTCTTGGTAGAAAATAGCTCTGAAAAAGAAATCTGGGTGTTGCCCTAAAATAAAAAAGTTTATTGCTCCTCCCCCCGTGTTGCTTAAATAATATGTTCACTGTGGCAAAAATTAGAAACTAGAGGTGAGCAAAAAGGAAATAATTAGCTGCCTAAATCCCACCATCCAGAGATAACCACAGCTAGCGTTTGCCTCCCACGCACATGGGCTCTCTTTCTTCTTTTTATATATCTGCTGCCTTTTTAAAAGCGTGATTATCCTTTCTGTAATTGCCTGCCCCTCAGCTCCTCCCATATAAGGCCACACTGTCCCATCGGTCCATCTTAATAAGCGTACTTGTAGAACTAATGGCTGCAGCCACTCGCAGGGTCTTACCACCCTGTGTATTATATCTTAAGAATGTATATTAGTTTGTCTAACTCTTCTTCCCTGTTTGAATATTGAGGTTGTTTTCTGCCCTTTTTAAGTCATAAACAACACTGTGGTTCTGTTTGACTAGTCATTATTACTAGATCCTGGTGCACACCCCTAATTATTTCCTTGGGATTGGAATTTCTAGGTCAATTTACAGGCACATTTTTAAAGCTTCTGACTTATGTGGCCAGACCGCCCTCAAAATGGTTCCAGTTTTTGCTCCCAGACAGGCTTGTCCTCTGCCAGGTGCAGATTCCCCAGCTTCTCACAATCAAATTACAGAGACACAGGTTGCATCCGCTCCTCCCTAATCCCTCCCTCCATTTACAGGGGCGGGAGTCTCCCTTCTCTTGCCCAGGGCTCCTCCAACCCACCCATGGGGGGCTCTGCATCCCACCGCTCCCTCCCTTGGCCTCAGGGCTTTACCTCTGGCAATTGTACTCTCTTTCCCTGTGAGCTCTTTTCACAGCACTTAAAAATACTCTCTTTAATACCCATCACCTTGTTACCCCCTTCCCCCAACCCTTTCCCCTCTGAAACCCTGTTTGCTTCCCAGGGTCCATAGTCTTTCATGGTTTGTCTCCCTCTCTGATTTCCCCCTCTTCAGATTTCCCTCCCTTCCCCTGTGGTCCTCTGTGCTATTGCTTATGTTCCACCTATGAGTGAAACCATATGATACCAGGGTGATGGGTATTAAGGAGGGCACGTGTTGTGATGAGCACTGGGTGTTATACATAACTATATGAATCATTGAACACTACATCAAAAACTAATGATGTACTCTACAGTGGCCAACTGAACATAATAAGAAAAAATTAAAAAAAATAAAAGACTTAAATTGTAAGCATAAAAAAAATACTGTCTCTAGGGCGCCTGGGTGGCTCAGTTGGTGAAGCGTCTGCTTTCAGCTCAGGTCATGATCTTGGGGTCCTGGGATCGAGCCCCACATCTAACTCCCTGCTCAGGCGGGTGTCTGCTTCTCTCTCTGCTCCTCCCCCTGCTCATGCTCTCCACCCCCCACGCCCGGTCAAATAAATTAATAAAATCTTTAAAAAAAAATACTGTCCCTTGCTTTTTTTTCTTTAAAAGAAAAAATGTCCTCAATCTCTGTTATGGGCTGAATTGTGCCCACCCCCCCAAATTCATACGTTGAAGCCCTAACTCCCAGTACTTCAGAATGTGCCTGTATTTGGAGATAGGGCCCTTAAAGAGGTGATTTAATTAACATGAAGCCTTTAAGGTAGACCACGATCCACTCTGACTGGTGTCCTTAGAAGAAGAGGAATTTTGGACACACCACGAGGTGTGTGGGCACTCAGGGAAGACCTGAGTGTGAGGACACAGTGTGAAGGTAGATATCTGCAAGTCCAAGGGAGAGGCCTCCAAAAAAACCCAAACCTGCTGACCCCTGACCTCAGGCTTCTAGCCTATAGGATTATGAGAAAATGAATTTCTGTTATTCAAGCCCCACAGGCTGTGGTGTTTTGTTACCCCGAGCAAACCAATGCAACCTCGTTATAGAAAACCTGTCCTATGGCTGCCCTTATAAAAGCAAACTTCTTGAACAGATTTGTTCTGACCCTTTATTCTCTTGTCCCTTCTCACCATACAGCCCACTACAACCTGGCTTCTGCCCCCCATTTGAGAGACAGCTCCTACCAAAATTATAAACAACCTCCACATGATCGGCCCAATGAACACCACGCCTGGCACGTACAGACACTGAACTCACCTGGTAGGAGCTGCTGCTGTAATTGTTCGAGTAAGAGGGGCCAGCTCAGTCTGCCAAATTAGAGTACGGGATAATAAATATGTCCATATTATTTCTTTACAGAATGTACATTGACCATTCCCCCTACCTAGCCCTAAAGAAACCAGAAGCAGCAGGAAAAGGTAGGAGGAAGGATCTCTTAATGCCTGAAAAGGAGCTGTAATTATGGAGAACACGCTCAAAACAGAAAAGCTACGGCATCTTTCCAAAATAGCGTGGGGGCAGGGAAGGGAGATTCAACAGAGTATGTTTGAAGGGAGTGGTTGGCCAAAAGTAAGCCATTTTCGTTTTGAACCCCATTAATTTCAGATGGTTCCATTACGAAAGGAATCTATACACACACATACACATATTAGAAGGACTGCTGTTTTCTTTTAATACTATATTGTAAATATTTCTCATGGCATTAAATATTCTACATCAAAAGAAATGTGCATTGCTATTTTTCAAAATATGGGTAGAAGAGGCATATGGGTTATAGACATCTTTGGAAAGTAGAGTAGGCATACACATTCTAGACTATTTGGAAGATACAGTGTGCTGTCTTGGTCAATTTCCTCCAGGTTTTTTTTTTTTTTTCTATGCAGAAGTTGTTTGCCTGCCACAGTCGGCCACATATTATCCCCGCGATAATTTTATGTCCGCCTTTCTTCCTTTTATGTAACATTGTAACTGTGCCTCCTCCAGCCCTATTCAGGTTATTGAAAAGGAGTAGCTAGCTAGCTCGCTGATCTTCCTGATTCTCCTTTCAGTTTCTAAGAGTCAGGCTTGGGAGGTTTCTGGTGATGCTTTGGCCTCCATGAAAATGAAAAGTAAGTGGATAATCAAGAAGCAGCCTTTGGACGGCGAGCCTGGTGCGTGCCCCTCCCCTCCCTGCCGGCTCCCAGATGTCCAGGTGTGCGCCTGAGTGCTCCTCGGGATGACTGCGTGCTCCTGAGGACCACTTGGCGGTGATAGCAAACGCCATTCAGAAAGGAGGGTGAGCCCCGCAAGAGCTCTGGTAGCGAGCACCTGGCATGGGCAAGGGCTCTGCTTGTGGTGGAGATGCTTCTTTCGTCAGCTGGGTGGTTGTTCGCCTCTGTTCTGAAGAAGAGACCTTAAGCGATTTTTCGCACACGGGAAAGAGGTGGCCTGAAGTATTCGAAAGCACAGATTTACGGACTCATGGTGCAGAGACTCCCTGGTTTGCTCCAGCAGAGTAGACGCAGCAGCTCTGATGAGAAAAGAGGCAAGATTTGGGGTCCTACCTGTGAGCTTGGGTTGTTGACATCACACCCCCATGGGCACGCAGGGCCGGGGCGCAGGAGGGTGGGGTGGTAGGAAGTGGAGGGACGTTCCTAACCATCCGTCACTCCAGCTGTACCTTCTGAGAACCAGACCCTGGAAGCAAGAGGGCAGTCTTGGACCCAGGTGACACCAGCCTCCTCTCCTCTGAAGCCACCTTCAGGTTCCTAATATCACTCCTTGCTCAGAGGCTCCCCAGCTGGTTCCTTAGAGGGCTCGCTCTCCCTTAGCACATCCTGCCCCCTCTCCCAGGCTCACCTGCTTTTCCACGTGCCTAGAGCCTGATGCCTCCCCTGGCTTCCTGCCATTTGCCACAGCCACCAATTATTTGTGGAATGTCTTTTCTGAGGATACAGAAATGTTTCCTGCCCTGAGTATAGAGGAAAGGCGGATATATATGCGGAAAATGCCATTATTAACGGGGAGACTGCCACAGTGGGGGGAGGCGCAGTGTGCTGTGGGGTCCAAGCCTCTGAAGACAGTCTGTAAACCCAACCAACAAGCCAGATTCCCCAGTTTCGGTCTCTAGCTTACTCAGCTTCCCCTGTGCTTCCAACAATTAAAAACCAACGGCCTCCTAGACATCAATGTCTCACATACATCTGTGGCTTAGAATTGAGCTCTTAATCTCCTGCAAACCCTAAACTAGCACCAGCAGGAACACCTAAGCCCCGGTGCTTGTACGGGCATGAAGTTCCCCAATCTCCTCCAGCGGGGCTGCCTCGGGTTCATTAGATGCTCCCAGTATGTTCTAGAACATGAGGATTTCTCTTTTCTTCCTTGCAAGCTGGGCCACACTATTAACTTTTAAAAATTTCATGTTGACCAGTATCTCTAGCTGTAAAAGATGCGTGAATTTGAAGGTAGCGTTCTCTGCCTCAAGGGTCTTCATTATAATAATATATTAACTTCTGAAATAGAACACAAATACAGATAAATGCACAAAATAAAAATCTGTAGCTCAATGATTTATCCCAAGCAAACATTTTCCTTTCTTCTGTTGATATGGTAAATTACTTTGATTTTGGGAAGCTAAGTTAACCTTGCATTACTGGAATAAAACCAGTCTGGTAGTACTGTATGGCCTTTTACTAACAGGCTGGATTCTGCGTTAAGGTTTTGTTTAAAACGTTTGCATCTCTGTTCATGCATGAGACTGGCCTGTAACTTTTTTTCTTCCATAATATCCTTGTCAAGTTTTGGTATCAAGGTGAAATAGTTCGATGAGTTTCTCTTTTTCTATTTTCTAAAAGAGTTATGAACTATTAGCATCCTTTCTTCCTTACATGTTTTTCAGAAGTCACTGTTGGAGATATTAGGGCCAGGATTTTTCTGGGGAAGGTTTTTAAATTCTTTCATTTTGATAAGACAGTTCAGATTTCGATTTCGTCTAGTGTCAGGATTTTTAAGGAATTTGTCCAACATCCATCCTTTTGGCCAATATTTTCTAGTTCATTGGGATAAAACCATTTCAATGAATTTCTCTTATTATATTATTTTTAATGATTACATTATCTACAGTAATACCCCCTTTTTCATCCCTGATTTGGCTTACATGGGTATCTAAGCTCCCCTGTTATGGGTCATTCTCCTCAAAGTACTCAGTTTTATTGTTCATTTCAAAGTACCAATTTATGGCTGTGTTGACCTTTATTGCATGTTTGCTTTGTCTTTCATTATTTTTCTTTCTGTTTATTTTCCCCTTCTTTCTACTTTCTTCAGGCATAATTTAGTGGTTTAAAACAAATTATTGAGTTGGATCCTTAGTCCACTGATTTCAACCTTTTTTATTTGCTAACATACTTATTCAGAGCTATAAAATGTTACGTGAGTATTGTCTAGCTAAATCCCTGAAGTTTTTTAAAATTTATTTTTAATTTACATACATACAGTTAATCTTAAACTGTTCTTTGTTGATGAAATGCCTGTTCAAATCTTTTGCCTATTTTTAATTGGGTTGTTTGTTTGATTATTGTTGATTTTTGAAGTTTCTTTATATGTTTTGGACATAAGTTCCTTGTCGGATATATGCTTGGAAAATATGTTTGCTCCGGGCTGTCTGGGTGGCTCACTTGTTCGAGCATCTGACTCTTGATTTTGGCTCAGGTCATGATTTTTAAGGAATTTGTCCAACAGGCTCTGCACTCAGCGGGGAGTCTGCTTGACATTCTCTTCATCTCCCTCTTTCTCACTGCCCCCCACCGCCGCCCATGCTCTCTCTCTGTGTAAAATAAATTTTAAGAAATATTATAAAAAAATTAAAAAAGTAAAAATATATTTTCCCAGTCTGTGGCTTTACTTTTCCTTCTCTTAACAGTGTCTTTTGATAAGCAAAGTATTTTAATTTTAATTTTAATAAAGACGAATGTATTTTTTACATGGTTCATGATTTTGCTGTTGTACCTAAGAACTCTGCAAAACTCAAGGTTGCAAAGATTTTCTAGTATATTTTATTCTAGAAGTTTTATAAATTTAGGCTGTACATTTAGTTCTGTTTCATTTTGACTTAAATTTTGTACAAAGTGTGAAGTATACATTGAGGTTGTTCTCCTCCTTCTCCTTTTTTGCATGTGCATGTTCAATCTTCAAGCATCATGTGTAGAAAGACCATACTGCCGTCATTGAGTTGCCTCTGCACCGTTGTCAAAAATCTGTTCACTGTATTTGTATGAATCTATTTCTGGACGTATTCTGTTCCATTGATCTCTCTCTATATTTTTTGCCAACACTGTGCTGTCTTGATTACTGCAGCTTTGTAGTAAGTCTTGAAAGCAGATAGTGTGAAACCTCCTATTTGTTTCTCTCTTTCAAAATTGTTTTGCCTTTTCTAGTCACATTGCCTTTCCATGAAAAAATCTGGAATCAGGTTGTTGATATCTATGAAACACTGTGCTGGGATTTTTGTTGAGATCAAATTAGCTCTACAGATCAATATGAAGAGATTTAACATTTTTTAAAAAGATTTTATTTATTTATTTGACACAGAGACAGACAGCCAGCGAGAGAGGGAACACAAGCAGACAGAGGGAGAGGAAGAAGCAGGCTCCCAGCAGAGCAGGGAGCCCAATGTGGGGCTCGATCCCAGGACCCCAGAATCATGCCCTGAGCCGAAGGCAGATGCTTAACGACTGAGCCACCCAGGCACCCCAAGATTTAACATTTTAACAATATGGAGTCTCTCCATCCAACAGCGTGGTGTATCTCTGTGTTTATTTAGATTTTATGTAATCTGTTCACCAGTGTTTTTTAGTTTTCAGCATACAGATTCTGAACATATTTGATTAGATTTGTATCTAATTATTTGGGGGGAGTTACTATTGTATATGGTACCTCAAAAATTGAATTCCAGTTGTTCATTACTATTCCATAGAAGTGTAATTGATTTTTGTATATTGACCACGTCTCCTGTGATGGACTGAACGTTTGTCTCCCCCCACTGACCCACTCCCACCCCAGTTCATATGGTGAAGCCCTAATTCCCCATGTGATGGTAGTTGGAGATGAGTCCTTTGGGCAGTTAGTAGGGCTAAATGAGGTCATGAGAGTGGGCCCTCATGATGTGATTGGTGCCCTGATAACAGGAGACACCAGAGAGCTTCTCTCTCTCTCTCAAGCCTGCACAAAGAAGAGGTCATGTGTGCACATAGAGAGAGGGTGGCTGCCCACAAGCCAAGAAGAGAGACCTCAGAATGAAGCCCACCTTGCTGGCTCCTTGCTCTTGGACTTCTTAGCCTCTAGAACTGTGAGAAATACATTTCTGTTATTTCAGCCACCCAGTCTGGTATTTTGTTATACACTTGCTAATCTCGTTTATTAATTATAGGCATTTTTTGGTAGATTCTCTGGATTTACCTCATAGACAATCATGCAGCCTGTGAATAAAGACAGTTTTCTTTCTTCTTTTTAGGATCAGCAACATGCTGAGCTGTACCGAAGCCTGAGACAAAAAGAAAAATCAGAAATACCAATTCTGTTTTTATTGAAAAACTTGATATTTTGTCATCATGACTATTTTTGCATTCATTTTTATTTAAAATGTGTTTGCGCTCAAGTATTCTTTATCTTCGTTACTGAATGTTTTGGCACCCTTTTCAGTTTTGCACCTTGGCAAGCACCTAGCTTGCCATGCCTGCGCCCTGGCCCTTGGTCCGCTGTATGTCAATGGGGAGCCAGAGTTCAGGGTCTGTTTGTCAGAGGGGCAGAGTAAGGCGATGGGGCCGTACCCACTACCCACGTTAGGAATCTACCTGCGTGCACCTGGTCTCCAGCCATGACCTTTTCTCCTCTCTTTAGCTGATAGGGACGGTGAGCAATGGGGCTTTACTAAGAAGGAACAATGGTGCGGCACGATTCCTGCTCCCACCTGAGCCACGCAGAACAACAGTCTCGGTGCGGTGCAGGCAGTATTCGCATTGGTTCGATAAAATAACATCGGTAAATGACTGGCACACTGTTCTCAATTTTACTAACGATTGTTTCTATTATCTTTGTTATTTTTACAGGACAGTTCACCCGGATACCTATTGGTGGTTTGTCCCTGCTGCTACAGGAAAGCCAAAACAAAGAGAGGTTTGGGGTTTTTTTCTTCTCCCATCCTGCAAAGTTAGTCAGCCTCCGTGTTCGGACTCACGCTTCCTGGCAGCTGGAGAGGGTCTGCGATGTCCCAGTCCTCATTCAGGTGTGTACAACATGTAACTTCCATTTCAGGTTCTTACCTTCCCAGCTGTCTTTCAGCAGGCAACTCAATTAGACACCTTTAGGTAAATTGAGGCCAGCCGGTGATTTGTGCCAAATTTACAATTATTAGATCCATGTCCAGTTTAAAACCACTTCTGGGGGTTCCTGGGTGGCTCAGTCAGTTAAGTGTCTGCCTTCGGCTCAGGTCATGATCCTGGAGTCCCGGGATCAAGCCCTTCATCAGACTCCCTACTCAGCAGGGAGTCTGCTTCTCCCTCTCCCTCTGCTTTTCCCCCCCTCCCTTCGCCCCGTTCGTGCTCCCTCTCTCTCTCTCAAATAAATAAATAAATAATAAAATCTTTAAAAAACCCAAACCATTTCTGGATTCTTCTCTCCCCTGCTCTGGAGTCTGTTCCAATGCCAGGGGCACTGAGCCACCACAGTGGGGCAAAAGTGGGTAAAGAGGGACATGTTCCAGTCTCTCTTGTGTCTTGTTCTTACGTTGCCAGAGATGCTGCTGTCCCCATGGTCTCACCTCTCGTCACAAATGCTGCCTAGGGGTCACTCTGTTCAGGGGCACCTTTGGTTCCTGGGAAGCCCCTGTACGAGTGACTCCCATGGTCGGCACCTTTTCCTCCCTCACTCCCATGACCCATTCATGGGCATCTCTGTTGTGCCTCCTTTTCGGCCCAGCAGGCGGTTTCTTGTAGATGGCACACAGGACTACTCTCAGGTGTCCGTGTCTCCAGCAGGGCAGCCTGGGGGTGCCACTCTCAAATTGCACTCCCTCTTCCCTTGGGACTTTCTTGCATTTATTTCCCTTCTTCCCTCCCCAACCTTCTCCTCCTCCCTTTCAGGATGAAGGGGGACATGAGATGGGCAAACTCTCATCACCACTTCTCTCTCTTCTAACGCTGTTTCTGCCTCTCCCTTCCCAGAGCCCGTTGACCATTTCTTCCCCGGACGAGGAGAAGAAAGAAGTCTATACAAATCAGGTCATACAATGGGAATGGTGCTTTTTGAGCTTTGAGGTCTTGGCTTTGGTAATGGGCTCTGTTCAGAGCAATCAATTCACTTCCAGCATAACCGATGGATGTTTCTTTAGGGGTTGGGGGGGCAAGCAACTCAAGCAGTGAGTGGCCCCAAGGAAGCAAATGGGAGCTTGTCATTAATATTTCTGTGGGGTCTCTTTGGATGCACGGGTTCTTTTATTACCTTCAATTCAAATGAAATCATGGTTGCAAAGGAAGCCCTTAGCACAGTGCTTGGCATTTGGTCTTCATGAATGCTCATTTGTAGAAATAATTGAAGTTTGCTCTTATTGTTACATCCGATCTGGAAATAAGGGAGATATTTTTGGTGCTCTCATTCCAAGAAGCTAGCAGAGCCTCCATGATCTGAGCTCCCTTCCCTCAGAGAGTCATTACTATCTTTTGTGCTTTAAGGCCAAATAACAGCTTGCTAGAGATCCAGGAGAAAAGTCCTCCATCAACTAATTATTGGGAATCCAGTCTCGATAAGACGCGGTAAGGCAGGAAGTTGAGGTGGTGGAAGGGCTGAGATAACTTTTGTTCTACTACACTTGGGTCTTCTGCACAGAACCAGTGAGATGGGGGAAGTGCTGCCTGTGGTTGCAGAGGGGACTGGACTCTATGCATCACAGCCCCGAAGCCCAAGCCACAGAGCCCCAGGCCCAGGCCGGCCTGGAAGCAACAGAGCTGCTCGCTTTCTGAAGGGACTTAATGGGTATTAACTGGGCTTGGCCAGTTACTATCTTAGTAGAAGTGAGCCAGATATACGGAAGAGCAGGGGACCCACTCTTGGGTTTTCTGGACGGAGTGAGCTGTGTCATTAGATGGGAGGGAGAGGGAGCGAGGACCCTCATGATGTCTTTCCCCTAGACAGAGCCTGACTCAGGGACACCATCTTTATGCTCCATTTCTCACCACCCTCAAAATCCAATTGTCAACTCTTTATGGTCTTCCTTTGTTTACCAAGGCCTTTTCTTTACCAAGGACTTTTTTTAAGAAACCCCTGTTTCACAGATGAGGAGTACTGAGGTTCAAAGATGAGATGGTTAAGATGAGTCTGCATCTGAGACAGTCAGAGGAGAGACTCAAACCCAGGCCTGCTGAGCCAGGTAGCGATGCACTCCCCCTCGGCGCCAAACTAGATCCAGATCCCGTGTGTGTTCTATCCCAGGAGAACACAAGGCTCAGTCACTCAAGGGACAGTGGGCCACGGAGTGTCAATCTCTGACTCCTTCTTGTTGTGCATTGGGAAACACCCAGCTTTCTTTTTTTTTTTTTTTTTAATGATTTTTATTATATTATGTTAGTCACCATACAGTACATCTCCGGTTTCCGATGTAAGGCTCGATGATTCATTAGTTGCGTATAAAACCCAGTGCACCATGCAATACGTGCCCTCCTTACTACCCATCACCAGTCTATCCCATTCCCCCACCCCCCTCCCCTCTGAAGCCCTCAGTTTGTTTCTCAGAGTCCATAGTCTCTCATGCTTCATTCCCCCTTCTGATTACCCCCCTTTCTTTATCCCTTTCTTCCCCTACCGATCATCCTAGTTCTTATGTTCCATAGATGAGAGAAATCATATGATAGTTGTCTTTCTCTGCTTGACTTATTTCACTTAGCATAATCTCCTCCAGTGCTGTCCATGTTGTAGCAAATGTTGAGAACTCGTTCTTTCCGATAGCTGAGTAATATTCCATTGTATATATGGACCACAACTTCTTAATCCAGTCATCTGTTGAAGGGCATCTCGGCTCCTTCCATGATTTAGCTATTGTGGACATTGCTGCTATGAACATTGGGGTTCATATGGCCCTTCTCTTCACTACGTCTGTATCTTTGGGGTAAATACCCAGTAGTGCAATGGCTGGATCATAGGGTAGCTCAATTTTTAACTTTTTAAGGGACCTCCACACTGTTTTCCAGAGTGGCTGTACCAACTTGCATTCCCACCAACAATGTAGGAGGGATCCCCTTTCTCCACATCCTCTCCAACAATTGTTGGGGAAACACTCAGCTTTCTGTGCCATGACTGAGGATTCGCCCTGACTTAACTTCTAGAGCTTTTGAAGATTAGGACTCCATTCATCCTTGTCATAAGTCGTGTTGTGTGTCCTCAGGAGTCATGCTCCCCACTGAGCCCACTGTAGACCCCACCCTCCCGAAAATGGTGCTCAGGGTAACCGGTGGTTTCCTTGATGGTTCCTGTATTAACCGCCCACTCTGAAAAACAAGACTTGTTAAAGAAGAATTAGCATACTCAAGAGCTGCTAAAATTATTCAGAGTTCTCTCTGACTAGTTTGGAAAAAGCTCAGGGCTGTGAGGCACCTACAAGTCCTAGTAAGAGCACTTTTGGGGTGTAAATATTCCGCAGTATGAGTTGCTGGTACTTGTCTTTGTCTAAATAGATTCTACTCAGGTTTTCAGCTGGGTGAGTTTAACCTTTCTGGGACTTATCATGTCTTCACTTATTAAATGCGACTAATCACATCTACTTTGCTGGGTCACTGGCAGGACTACACGATGACATGGGACAACTGCGTGACAAAAGCCAAGCACCCACTCCAGTGTTGACTCTAGGGTCTCACGGCTGGGCATCGAAGTGAGTAGGCATCAGTAAGTGCCGATGTTATCATTTATGCCTTCGTGGGAACGAGGTAAAGGCCCTGGATGAGTGTGTTTACCCATCTGGGAATGAGAAAAAAAGAAGCATATCTGGTTGGAGAACACTTTAAAGATCTAGATACCTGGTTTAAAATATGTAATTGGGATTTCATGTGTGTGTGTGTGTGTGTGTGTGTGTGTGTGTGGGCATGCATGCATCAGAATTTGGGGAGAAACTTTGAAATGCCATACAATTTATTTTTCAACAATGGTCTGTAGTCTTTGAGGTTTATCAGCCCCTGGGGTGTGTTGCTGATCCAAGTACCCGGCTGGCTGAGTTCAAGTGCAGTGGAAGCCAGCTGGGTGGAGGCTGATGGAGGGAGGCAGCGGAGGCCTGAAGGCTAATAGCGGGTTTCTGTTTGCAAAGCAGCTGCTTTGTCAGAGCCGGTAACTACCAGCAAATCAGCACCCCCCAGAATTCAGGGTGAGGATAACAGGCGAGGATAAATGGCCAAGGGGATAAATATATCAAAGGAGACGAAGAATTCCCCATCACTCCTGTCAGGAGCCCAGTCAGTGGTCTTTCAGCAGACACTGGGATTCCATCTTTCCCTCCCTCCCCTGACAAAACTTGTAGAGCTCATTCTTGTAAAAGTTTGTTCCGGGCGAGGTGTTCTTCTAGAATCTAAGTTGACGACCTGAGACTAGCATGGGCAGAGGATCTGCTTTCATTGATCTGCACTTTGGAACTAGAGGAGGGTAAAGACGATTTAATGCATATTTTCAAAGAATGAAGGATCTTTTGTTCTGTTCTTGCCAGGGAACAGACAAAGGAAACAGGCTTCACCTGTAACAGGAGGGGTTCATGTTAGGAGGGAGATTTATCAGGCTGGGAGTACGAAGACACTAAAATGAGTTATGGTATCTCCTTACCTGGAGATCTTCAAAGTAAGATATACTTCCCTCTGACAGGAGCAGTGGGGGGTGGTGGTGGGGAGGTGGGATTCCCAGCTGGAGGCAGGGAAATGGACTTCAGCGACCTTTGAAGGTTGAGTTCAGCCATCTGAATCTAGGATAAACTAAGATGGGAAAATTTATGGTTTTGACATCCACCAGGTGAATAAATCTGAGCCTCTGCTGGATTTGAGGAAAAAGAAGATTCCAGAAGCCTGCTCTGGCTTGACCACTCTATCAGTTAGGGTTCTAGTAGGAAACAGATGGCATATTCAACTCAAGATCATTTGAGAGGAGTTTAATAAAGAGACTATTTACAAAGGTGTGGGTAAGATGTAGAGAAATTACAAAGGACAGAGCTCTTACTATCCCTGTGCCTAATGGGGTGATGGGAGGGAGCTCTAATCAGAACACAGAAGGAGAAATTAAGGTCTGGAGAGCCATGTTGAGAGGAACTGTGACCTTCTGTTGAGGAACATCACTAGCCAGAGACAACCTGGGGAGGGAGCCAGGGAAATAAACACCGTGACATCACTGTCTTCCCTCCCAACAACCTACTGCCATGGCTTCTGATTGGCTGATCCCAGCTGATAACCCCAGGTCAAGGACGCCCATTGATGGGGTCCACACAGGTCAGCCTCTTGAGCACAGAACAGTTTCGAGAAGGGTGGAAGGTAGATCTGGAGGGCCAAATAAAAGCTGACACAACCATAGCTCATCTTCTGACACTCTGAAGTGACTTTTAGGAGCCCAGCGCTATTCCAGGCACTTGGAAGAGGACAGTGAACCAGACTTACATTCAGACTAATTGTGATTTAGAAATGGATCTACTCCTTAAGCACCTGAGTGTTAGGGCCCCACAGAGGTAGTGATTAATATAAGTAAGGAAAATTACTGAAACTCTCTGTGCCTCAATAGCCTCATCTGTAAAATGGGAATAACAATTATTTCTCTTTCATGGGGTTGGATTATATGTGCTTATGCCTGTAAAGCACTTAGAATAATGTGTGTTGTGAAGGGCTCACTCAGTACATGCTAGCCGTTATTATTACTATCATCACTATTGATATTTGTGTCTTCTCGCTAGTCTCTACAACTCTTCCTCATCCTTGAAGACCTAGATTGTGCATCTCCTCCCTGTGGCTCTCTCTCCTTTGGGCCTAGTTGGTCCTCAGATTATCTGGCACATGATGTCTTCCTGGTCTTTAGAAGGCCATGGTGCAACGATTTGGTTTGCATATCTGTTTTCTCAGCTAGACTGTACTCTTCTGGGATGAGCTCAGATTCATCTTCTTTGCCAGCCCCAAGTTCTGGCACATGGGAAATACTCAATAATGTTGGTCTGGTTTGTTTTGAATGAGATTGTATACTTTTATGGAGAGGAGTGTGGCTCAGGCCAGTGTCCAGAGTCCATGAAGGCGGATGTGGAAGTAGCAAATGAGCAGATGAAGTGATCTTATGGCCCCCAAGTTTGCTCCATACAGCCTGATGGGAGAACGCCTTTTCCCTTCCCTGGGACTGTCTTTTGCCTCTAAAGCCTTATATTTATAAGGGAAGAGGATGCCCGTTGAACAAGGAGGCAAGAGCAGCAAGACTTTTATCTGATCAGAAGACTTTTTACCAACCAAAATTATTCATCTTGCTCTCCTTTAAGGTGGCAGCTGGCTTTTCTTTCCTTTTTTTGTCTGCAGTAGGTGGTAAAGGAGACAGTATTCTCTGTCATTCGGGTAGACTCTCCCTTGCCCCCACGGTTCCTGCCAGAGAAAAAAAGCCAGCTAGAGGGGAAGATGGTGAACAGCTCCTAGAGCCTCTTTCACTTTGGATCTGTTATTTTGCCTACAGAGTCAGGGCACAAACACAAGGTGAATTCCTCAGTCCATCCCGTGACAGTGTGTGAGGCAGTTTTGGGATTACGTGCCATGGGTCAACTCCCAAGGTCAGGAATATGCTTCCAATTTAATGGTAGAACAGGTTTATGCCACAGAGATGCGATCCACAAAACCGAGACTGAAAAACTCTTCAGGACAAAGAACTCAGTTTCTTCAGCAAATAATTGCAAGGAAAATAAAAGAGAAGGAAGGGGACCCTACAGATTAAAAGATTTAAGATACATACAGGTCGGTCAATATTCTTAGTTGGAAAACTATTTAAAAATCGTAAGACAGTTGGGAATATTTGAACACTGATTGGTTATTTGATGATATTAAGGAATATTTTGGGTGTGAAATAGTACTTTGAATATTTCTATAAAAGAGTCTGTGTTTTAGAGACGTATTCTGAAAAATCACAGATGAAATCCAGGATGCCTGAGATTTGCTTCAAAACAATCGGGGGTGGCCAGGAAGTGGATGGGGTATAGCGGGGTTAGGGGTTAAGTATAAATGATGGGTAAGAGGTGCTATGGGAGTTAATCCAGTCCCTCTATTTTGTTCATACGTGGTATTTTTCCATAATAAAATTTGTTTTTAATGCGACAGTAGAAGTAAATGTACTTTTTATTTGTTTTACCGGGGCTCCCTGTAATAAACTTGAAATCCAAACTGAATGTGCCAGATGGAAAGCAAATGTAGAATATAGGCTTAGGGGTTTCAGAGAATAGAAGCTAGTTCATTTCTCCTAGGTCAAGGGAAGCCCTGTTTCTCCCTAAACGCCAACAAGACCTCTCTAATGTAGCCCTGTTCTTTTAGCAAAGAGCCAGAACTTGAGGGGTTAAAATAATGACTAGTACCACTTCCCTTGGCCAACTTTCCCTGGGTAATGAGAGTGGGTTTCTCTGGCAGGTAACACTGTTGAGGGAAATAGGAACCAGAGCCAGGTGGGACCCTCCAGCTGGGTTCTATTCAATCGAGCCTCGTGCCCAGTGCTCGGAACCGTGCTTCCCAGCACATGCTCGTCCATATCCATTGGGCCATTTGGGCCTTTCTCTCAACTGTGACTCGGAGAGAAGTGTAATAACTTATTAATATCGTACAGCCAGTAAATGGTAGAAGTGGGACTCACATGTGAGTTCTCTGGTTTCAAGCCCAAGCTTCTTTCCATATATTGCCCTCCCAGGTGTCAGCATTCTTCTTAGGGATGCACCAACCCAGGGCTGCAAATGATAATAGCTGTCATGTGGTTGATACTGTGTCAGGTGTTCTGCATACATTAATTCATTTGACCCTCTTCATGATCTCGGTAAGTAGGTACTTATCCTTATTCCCATTTTACAGACAGGAAAACTGAGGCCCCAAATGTCAAGATTTAAATCCAAGTGTGTCTGTCCTCAAACCTCCGACTGTATTTTTTAGGCTCCCTCCTCCTACTTCATTGAGGCAGATGTGGAATGAAAGTTTTCTCAGAGTTTATTCAAATAGAGGTCTGGAACAAGGAAGAAGGCTTATTCCATCAAAGCACTGAAAGGCCGCCTTACCTCCACATTTTGGAACCGCTTGTTTAGTGCTTAGTGAAAGCATTCACATAGCACTTGCGATGTGCCAGGCCACACTACTCACCCCTTCATGAACAGCAACTCAACAGATATTCACTGCAGTCCCATGAGGTAGGTAGGGGGCTGCTCTTATTATTCCCATCTTACCAACAGGGAAACTGAGGCATTGGCCAACACCACAGAGCTAATACGATGCAGGGCCAAGATTCAGCCCAGGCAGTCCTTGTCTTTACCCCGAGCCCTGTATCTCCACACGATCTGTCAGTAACAGTCATTGAATGATTTTAATTCCACTTTCGTAACTCCAAATAATAAAGACCAAAGTGCCTACTATTGGCCGGGTTCTCACCGAAAGGTAAACTGACTGATTCCATCGAACTTAAACTCCAAGCCACGCGTGTGTGAAATCGCTCTATTGACGTGAGTCAGAAATGTGTTTTGAGGACTCACTCTACCTTTTTGAGCTGCAGTAATGCGAGAGAAGATATGAAATTTAATGGGATAAATCACATTAAAGAGCTCGATACCCAGTAGCTATTAATAGCCTTCTTACCTTCTCCGACCCAGCCCCTCCCCCACAGGCACCACAGCCTCGGCCACCGTCCTGTCCTGTCTCTTGCTGACCTTCTCCACTCCGCACCTGTCCCTCCTGGCCTCAAGCTAATCTATAAAAGCTCCTGCCAACAAACCGAGGGTTCCCAGAGGGGAGGCGGGCTGGGGGACGGGCGGAAGAGGTGGTCACGATGAACACCAGGTGAGGCACGGAATAGTTGAATCGCTGTGTTGTACGCTGGAAACTAATATGACACTGTATGGTAAGTACACTGGAATTAAAATTAAAAAAAAAAAAAAAAGTTTTCTGTAGCTTCCCTGGCGGGGGGGGGTCTCCTCCCTGGTCCTGCTGAACCGAGGCGTGGCCACGGGCCGCGCTCTGGCCGAGGCGCCGTGGGCGGAAGTGTGCGTGCCGTTCTCGACGGGATTGTTGGAAGCCAGGCCAGGCCTGGCCAAGCTCCTTTTCTCGCACGCTAACACATCCAGCTGGGGTCGAGATGGTAGCTGCTTTTCACCCTGGGTCCTAGAGCGAGGAGATTCCGCACCGGGACCCCACACAACCCTTCGACAGGTGGGCGAGATGAAACGCGAGCCTTTATTGTTGCAAGCCGCTGAGGTTTCGGACCTGCTTGTATCACAGCACAGACCTAGCCTCGTCTGACTGAGACGTGTTTTACGGTGCTCTTCGTCCTAACAAAGGTCCCTAATATGCCCGGAAGGCCTCGCAATATCTCGACCTAAGTGTCAAGCTTCATCTTGAATTGTATTTCCTCTCCATTTCTCCCCTTCATCTCAACAGGCCTTCCGCCCCTCCCGCAAAGGTGCCAAGCCCCATCCCACTACAGGCTCTTTGCACGTACGTGCTGTTCCGTCTGCCTGGAACATTCTCCTTCCTGCCTGCTCCCTTTGCCTTGTTAACTTCCATTCATCCTACTAGTCTCAATGGGCTTTCACAGCAATAATATATCCTTTATAACCCTCATCACAGCTACACGCTTCCCTTGGCTGCTGTGTTTATTTGGCTAATACTTCTTTTGCCCCCTAGACTGTATAAGAACAGTTGCTCAGCTTTTATTTACGTACTATCCCTAGCCCCGGCATAGTCTCTGGCACATAATGGGTACTCAGTTTTTATTGAATAAATAATTGAGTTGAGGGGCGCCTGGGTGGCTCAGTCGGTTGAGCGTCCGACTTCGGCTCGGGTCATGATCTCGGGGTCCTCGGATCGAGTCCTGCGCATTGGGCTCTGTACTCAGGGGGGAGTCTGCTTGTCCCTCTGCCCCTCCCCCGGCTCATACTCTCTCTCTCTCAAATAAATAAATCTAAAAAAAAATTGAGTTGATGTAGTGTAGTGATTGTTGGAAGGAAGTTGGAAGAGACTTCTTAGATTTGAATCCCACCCTGCCATTTAGTTTTCGTATGACCTTGGGTAACTTACTGAGTCTCTTTCTGCCTCAGTTTCCTCATCTGTAAATGGGGATAAAAACAGTTCCTACCGAGGTGGCTGTGAGGATTACGTGGATGAAGATACATGTGTGTTTGTTTACTCCCTGCGGCCGGTCTCCAGGCTCACCTCTCTATATCCTGTTCTGGGGGGCTGGCAGTCTTCTCACTGTATTTTCCATACTCCTTCCCCAGCTGCCTACGCTTCCATCAAGCCGCTGAAAGACACTGGCAGGAGCCTCAGAATGGAGAAGGGAGAGAGGGAACTCCTTTTTGGTTTCAGCTCCTGTCCGCATGTGACAGCAGCAGAGGATGGATGCGCCAACGGCCCCCGGCTCCCCTCAGGGCTCCCAGCACCAGCCGCCCCGCGTCCTCTCAGAGGTCTGTGACCACCGTGTGGTGCGCCCCACCTTCATGGTGCCCCTTCTCCGTAAAGATCCAAGTCTCAGCTGTGCGGATTTCCTCCTGGGAGCGCCGAGGTTCTGGTAGCCCAAGCTTTCCCTTCTGTGTCCCCAGTGCTGGGGGCTGCAATCCTCCATTTCCTCATCTCTGGGCTGCTGCAGAGCCCCCTCTTGGAAAACCTACTGGACCCTATTCCTGACTCCTGACTGGGCCCCGATACAACACCTAAAGCACCTCGAACAACATCAGGCACGCAGGAAGCACAGGGGAATGTCAAGGCCCGCATTTGTTGAAGCAGCTGAGAAAAGCAGCCGTGCCCACCGGAACTCTGTGAAGGGCGCGGGGAGCTTGGCATCGATCGAGGATAACGCGAACTCCTCGGTGCAGAAAGGCCGATCCATCCCCTAAACGGTCACTCAACTACAACCACCCAGGTGTGATTTAAAGCAAATGATGACACAGCTTCCAGAGCATTAGCAATTTTTTATTTTTCCTTTTTTGTTGCATAGGAAATGCAGTACTTGCTTCCAGTAATCGTATCGTAATGTGAGAAGGTGGTAGCACTAATGGTTGAGTACAAGAGTTAAACTAATCCACACCAGCTCAAAAAACCTGTGGAGATTTAGTTGAATAAGAATGGACGCCCACAGTGATTCTCAACCAATTACAAATTTTCACAGAACACAGTCAAACTAAAAGGGTAGCTATGAGAGTCAATACAAGTATACTAGAGGCACAGGGGGCCCGGCTCATAAAAACAAACGTCAAACCAAGTTATTAACACGGGGGGGTATTTAGTTGCACAACAGATCTCTTTTCATCTCTGGAAATGTTCGGTCCCCTCCCCCCGCAATTTGAAATGAAAAACCCGAGGTATCTTGAGTGGACAGATTTCCAAGGGTGGTGGGAAAGGTCCCCAGGGAACTTTGTTCTGTATAAGAGGTCAGGGGTGTAGGGAAGGGGAATCATGTATTTGTCTTGAAAAGTCTTTCTTGAGGACCTCCTAGAACCCAATAAAACTCCAGCTCTAGGTCTAGTAAGCATCTTAGGGGTGACACTACCAAATGCCTTCACAGTGCAGACAGGTTGGTCTCAGACCAGGGAGAAAAAATGAAGCTGGCAGCTCTCTCAATCCTCCATCCCCACACAGCGAGTCGCCTCGTGACCTTCGGTTGAGATGTTAAAAAAAAAAAAAATGCGATGTATATAGACTATTACTAAAAAAAAAAAATTAAAAACTTAAAAAATGGAAAATAAGAATCACACAAATAGAATCAAAGGGGGAAGAGCTTCTGTCGTTTTGAAAAGTAGAGCATAAGAACAGCAGGAAAAATAGCCCAATTCATGGGACACTCTTTGTCCTTAAAAGCACTGTGGAAATACAAAAGTTCACATTGCGTGACCTGGTGAGTGTTTTCTACCATGAAGGTGCTCTGGTTGGATTCGAGGTGGCATTCCACCATATATACATTCCTGTGGTCCAGACACATTTTGGAAATTGGGTTTTTTTGCATTAAATCGCATAAGGAGCCTACATGTGAAACTCGGGATGCCTGGCACACAGGCGCGGTCCTGCCCCCACACACTGCTGCCTCCCCACTCCGGTGCGCCCAACGGGGTGGTCCCCTCTCTTTCTGAGCATTTCCGGTACCTACTCCCCATTTCCCCCGTTCCCCTCATCTGGTTATGTAACCCTCTGGGGGGTATAAAAGGCAGATGGGTGCTGGTTTAGGGGGAAAAAAGTGAGATGAAACTGATTTAATTTGGGAAGCAAGTAGTTTCAAATTTAGACCCAAAAAAAGTATATTTAAAAAATCCCGTGTTAATAGCAAACTCCTTTTTCTTATGAATCGGGCCCAAAGTTTGTACAGAGTTTTATTTTTGAAGAAAATATTGCAACTGTGCATGAAACTAAATAGCCATGTGATTTCTTAAAGATTTTTTTCATTTTTTTTTTCTTTTAATATGAGGAAGTCTGGTGTGAAGACGGATCAAGCATGGGTACCTGGCTGAACATTGTCCATTAAGAAAACGCTTCAGGGTCAGCATAGCTTCAGCCGAGGGCCAAGGAAAATGTCCCTCGCCTGGAAATGTTCTCAGAGTGTCTTCGTAGCACAGTTCTTGAAATACAAACAGTCGTTTTGAGACAAAAGTCTTGCCAGGGACTGATTTCTGAAATCAACCACCCATGCTTGTCCCCTAGGAGAAAGAAAACAAGAAACAAAAACAAAAAACAAAAACACAAGTAATACTGAATTTAAGTAAATGTATACCTCCAAAATACTGAAAACAGCCGAAATCAAGAAAGACAGAATTTGCGTTCTCAGTGAAATACCTTTAAACCTAGCTGACAAGAACCAAGTCAGAAAAAAAGACTAACATAACTTTGAGTAATATTCATACAGTTCACTAAGCATTATGGAATAGCATGCATTAATATTGTACGGTTATTTTACATCACCTATACCAGAAGGTCCTGACTGACAGACAGCGAAGGCTACCGGTGTAGAAAAATCTTACTTCAGAAGAGCAATATAATACAGATTTCACAGGCACTACATTTTAATATATCAGGTATTATGCTGGTTTTCTTATAATTCTTTCTGTCCTAAAGCTGGCATTATAACAATGACCAAAAAGGCAAGGATTGAAGTAAACGGAAAGTAGATACCAAAGTTGATATAGTTTTTTTTTTCTTCAGATAGATTAGTGCATAGTTCTCATGCAGATAAACACTGCTATGCATTTACACTGTTGGAAAGCAGAGTGAATTGAGCCCAAGTTGTCACATTGGTGTAAATCATTTTGTCAGCCTGTAATAGCACCATGTAATGGATTTGCATTAAACATTAAATTGATTTCAGAATTGGTGACACAGTATTCACTACAGTTAAGTGCTATGGAATAGCTTCAATGTTACCTGCTATCTATCAAAGCAATTTTCATCCCACTGCTTTTTTATTGGAAAAAATAAAAGGAAAACATACACGACACTAATTAGGCAAATGCACAGCCTTGGACGTGGAGAAGGCAGAGCGGGTTTACTGTCAAACAGTAAATACATGCATTGACTTCGGGACGAAATTGGCCTTGGAAGCCGATTCGAATGAAAGCTCGCCGGTGGGCAGTGCAGCTTTCTGAGCCTGTCCTACGACAGATCTCGGAGGGTGGGTGGTGAGGTGCCACTGAAGCTCTCCTTACACTACCATGCCAGTTGTGTTTTAAATTTGTTCTATGGAGGCCTGCTACCGGGGGAAAAAACACTGAAAGAAAGGGAAGAGAGAAAGAAAGATGGGGGGAGAGAGAGAGCGAGAGAGAGACCACCACCACTATGGACAAAAAGATATATCCAGAGACATGATGCAAAGTACATTAAATGACATTCCTAGAAATCCCTCCCCCCCAAGAAAAAAATATCACAAGGAAAAAAATATTTTTCTTAATCCAGATTTCATAAATACTTTATGACAGAATTTAAAGTATACGGGGATAAGGGTCTGAAAAGTAAAAGACAAACTTTTCGAGATGGGTTTTGCATATTCCTGTGGGCTGACTGAACACCGTGACCCTGGAAAATTTGGGTTCCCTTACACTTCGACTGTCAGAGAATGAAGAACTCAAGTGTGGGGAGGTGTACCTGTTGGCTTGTGGGGGAGGGACGCCCACGCCTGATTGCAGGGTGGGAGTGGGGAGGGGCTGACACCAATAACTTCCATGCCAGGGTGTGAAGAAACTTCCAGAAAAGTTCGCTCGAACCTCAGAGGAAAGTAAAAGGCTCTGGGATGGAGAGAGTGGCATTAGGGGGAGGGCCTCTGCCCATGAATGATCAGAAAAAGAGCATTTTAGTGGCAGGGGAATGGGTCAGGGGAAAAAAAAAAAGCATATAGAAAGATGATCAGATTTAGTGTTTGTGCCTCTGACTTCAGTTCCCAAAGAAAAAACATGGAGAGTGATTTGAGGGACTTGTCTTTGCCAATATTGTTAATGCCATTGACGGGAGAGAAAAAATTCCAATGTGTCTCAGAATCAAGGGCGGGGCCTTTAAATTCGGCCAGCCCTCAGCCTGTCAGTCTACACACCCCAGGTAGCAAAGTCTTCCTCAAACATCTTCGCTTGGCTTTCATCTAAAAAGGTAAACACGCGGATTGTTGGTGTTTCTTTTTTCCTGCTTGATCAGAACTGAACTACAGTTTCCTGCTGCTTTCTGGACAATGAAACATGAACAAAAATGTAACTTAGTGTATTTAATACTTAACCCCTGTTCGTTATCACCCTAGACTGCCTCCTTAATGTTTTAAAGCCTTTAAAACATTTTTTTTTCCTGCAAATCTGTTCAGAGTTCCCTAATTTTAGCTTCATCAAACTTAATACAACAAAATACCTTCAAAAATACAGCATACCTGTAACGTCCATTTACAATGGTTTTTCAGTAGACCTATACTTCTCAAGCATAGGAATATGCTATACCATTGAGAGAAAAAAATAACTGTATTTAAATACTTACAAAACAAAAAAAAGGAAACAGGAAAGTTTTAAACTTAAATCCAGTTCCCAAGGTGGGGGGGGGAGGGGCTCGGGAAAGAAAGAAAAGCAATTCTATGAACGCTGCCTTTATAATGGACAATCAGAAATTTCACTAGGCTAATTTGACAGAAATTTTTCCTCATTTAAACAACATTACAAAAGTCCTGCATTATAAAATAGGGTAGAATAAATCAGTGTAATCAATAAAACTATACAACAATACAAATTACATATCTTCTGAGTGGGCAGTTGATTCTCTCTCTTTGCAGTCATGACTACAACATGCTCACTAAAAACAACTAAAACTGCCCAAACTATTGCTTAGTTTGTTTTGTTTTAAAAAAAGGGTGCAATTTTATTGTATATACAACCAATTTACTGGTAATACCTTGGCTTATCGCAAGGTTCTGACAAAATGTTTGTCTAGGCTTTTTTCCCTTCACTGTGAAGCACTGAAAGCTGCTATTTTTTTTCTTTTTTTTTCTTTTTTCTTTTTTAGTGCACATATGTCATAATAAAGTAATGCCCAGCTAAGTGCTATAGGGGAAGGCAAAGTATGCTGGCTGGCTATAGGAAGTGACACCATATACTGACAATCACACCATACAACAGCGCCAAACGACTATTCAACCACTTATCAGACACATATGAAAATCCAAAATGTTTTATTTTATTTTTTTTTCCTTAAATAGAGATAACCAGTAAACAATTTTCAGAACTTGGAAGTTTAAAAACGTGCATATAAAAATGGGCATTATATACTTTTTATTGAATGTGGATTGACTGCAGTCTGCTAAGAAAAATGGGGTGTGGGAGCTGAAGAAAAAGGAAGTTGTCTTTTTTTTTTTTTAAGGCTTGCTTGTGAAAGGAACAGTTGTAAAAACAAAATTGCTTGAAGCAGGGTCAGCTTAGTGCTTCACAGTTTGACTGCTTCTCTAAGAGGAGCCCTTCCTGCGCACGTGCATTCAAAAATCACAAAAAAAGTACAAAGACAAACACCTAAAACACACTGCGTCAAGTGCAGCACCGACTTTGGTCAAATAAAAAAAATAAAAGAAAAATTAATAATCGCTAAGCTTTTCTACACGATATAAGCAGGTATTGCATATTTTCATATATCTGGGGGGGGGAATAAAGGAAGACTCCAAATAAATTGTAGAATGCAGCAACATCCAAAATACTGATATTCGAAGCCATCTACAGATCTCAGAATAGCACTGCCACTGACCACAGAGGACAATAAAGACTACTCCTATCTGCGGAACAACTCACTCTCTATCTAGTTCTAGATGTTGAAACTGACGATGGCTGACGTAAAAGTCACATTTACAAAAAGTGTCTCCAAATGCTTGACTAGGGAAAAACCCCTTTCAATAGAGGAGCGTGTGCAACAATTCCACAAATAATCGCTATCCAGGGCAAGGCACATTGATATGGAATTTCTGTTTTCGTGCAAATTAAGGAAAAAAAACAAAACAAAACAACATTGTTGGGGGGGGGGGAAGATGAGGAGCAAAGTGTCTTCCCAAGAATTTCAGTTACTTGATTGTATAGGACAGTAGTAGAACCCTTCTGAAGGGCTGAGAAACAGTTTAAAGGCAAGTGCCTAGAGGAGGGATTACAATATTGTGTCTTAATGCACTCTACTTTATCCTACGTTAACTATATAAAAATTAGTTACTAACACTAGAGCATGCAGAGACTTTCTCTGATCAGCAGGGCTTGCCAACCAGAACGTATATATATGTATAGTATAGGAAACCTTCTTGAAGTTGCATGGGAAGCAAAGGGGTGCTTCGCTGTCTGGTAGAAAAATCACTTGCACTTTTTTTTGTTATTTTTGTGTGTGTATTTTTTTTTTTTTTTTACATAAGATACAGGACATTTGGGGGTGCAGACTTTTTTTTTTTTTTTTCCCTAACGGGTACCCTTGATCTGAATGGGCACCAGCATTTGTGTCAGTATTGGTTTCAATATTCTTATTATTTTGTTTTTTTCCCATAGCCCAGTTCAGGGGCGCAAAGGTCTTGAAAAGTTCTGGACAATCTCTGGTACAATGAAGTGTCTGATAACTGATAAATCCTATGTGGCTGGATACATGTAAAAATTTTCAGAATTGGCATAATCCATTATAGTGACTTCTAGCTTATAAAATTAACAGATACCATGATTTCATTTTAGTTATGTGCTTTGATAACAGAAAATAATTAATTAGCATTTAATGTAGTTAACATATCGTGGTAAAAGCACCATTAGATTTGTTTTTTTGTTTTTTTTTTTTAAATTTTCCTTCAGTTTTTAAAGGGATACAAGTTTAACAATAAAAAACATAAAAAGCAAAAATAGCTCCCCTTTTTCTTGCAAGGCTGTTTTTTACCCCGATAATTTAGAGTCCTGGGGTGGAAGGACTTGAAAAACAAAAATAGAATTTTCAACAATCTCTATCTTACAAAGATATTTAGCTATCCAATGAAATTGCACTTTACTCATTTCAAAATTCGATTGTTTTGATTGATTCCTGTCAGTTTCTGTCAAAACAGACCATCTTCCCCATTTCCATGTGAATTTGTGTGTCATTGTTGAAATTGTTGAAAAAATGTTTTTTTTTTTTTTTTTAAATGTAAGTGCAGCATTTCACAACTTTTAAAAAACTGAATAGTAGTAGTAGTAGTTTGTCATTTCGGAATTGTTCTGCAACGTGAGTGGATTCACTGTCCTTGTGGGCCATGTTATATATTTAACTGCTGACTGCTGAACCAAACCAAACTAAAAGAAAAAATAAAAAAGGAACATAACTGCATTTTCTTTTTCCAATATGTTACAGAAAAACATTGCCCTTTGACTGTCCCGTAAGTTATATATTGCAGATCTCAGCTACTACAAAAGATTTAGTTCTCCATGCGCCTCCTGATGACTCAAGGAGGCTCACACCTGTGTGGGTAAATTCATGAAATACTGTGAAACAGCCGGGCTCTGTAAGGAAAGTGTGTTACAACGGGAAGTCAGTGAGCAAGGGTAGACCTTCACTAGCCACATCACCTAATGCTCACGCTACCACGGAAACACTCCAAATGTTACAAAGCCCAACCATTTCCAGCACCATATGAGAAAATTACAACAGTCCCTAAAGTATTTAAAAAAAAAATCCCAAAAGGTTATGGCCTTTGCTGTTTGACCATAATGCTCGCTGTTTCCATGTACAAGTTGATTTGATTCTCCCCTTCCACTGACAGTGAAGTTGTAACCGCGCTGGGTTGAGGATGCGTCCATGTTACAGAGTTGAGAAGGGGTCAGGTGGTCTGTCTGGTGGATGGTGGGACGCTGCGACTTTTATCCCAGGTACCAGGACTGGAAGACAAAAGGAAAAGAGCGATTAGAGGTACAATCTGGAAAGTAACATATTTTAGAAGTTGCCCTTCCGGCCATGAAATTGGGATCTATATTAGGAATGAAGTGGGGGGCGGGGAGAGGATTTTCTGGGAATGGAAGAGAGGAATGACAGACAGTAGTAAATCTTGAGCCCTTGAAGCTGATCTTATTCCTCCAGAGTTGAAACTCAGTGTCTTCATTGGGGTTTGCCAACATTCTGAGAGTGTCTCAAAAATAAAGTATTTATGTCCACTTGAAATGCATATATGGGTTTTGCAGTCTGGTGGGGGCAGCTACAGGAGGGCAAGAAGCTTGATCATCTTCTCACTGAGTCCTCAGTGCCAAGCACAGGGCCCGGAGTAGAAGGTTCTCAACAAGAAGTGTTGAATGAATGGGCAATGGGTGAGGGAAGAGGTTTCCTGTGCTAATCAATGTCTACTTGGATGATTTTCACATCTCCTTTTCAGCGAGATGTAGGCCCTAAAGACGGTATTGTGACATTCTTTGAATGTGTGCAGATGATCAACAGTGATATAAAAATAAGTGGAGGTGAAGTAGAAAAAAGTGCTGCATGAAGAGTCCTATGAGATTTGGGCAAGTCACAGCACCTCTTTTATACCCAGTTTCCTTTATGTGTGCCTGAGGTAGATTTTATGAGGTAAAATGTTCCTTTCGGCTCAATGTTTCTAAGATAATTTTTCAAAAATGACATATAATAATCCAGTGGGATCGAGATTTCACCCTATTAGCTGCCATGATGTCAAAAAGGACAGTTTTGTCCATTGGACATCAGTGAGGCCATTGCATAGCCCTTGTTCTTGTTTTCGTTTGTTCGGCACTTATTTAGAGCCTTCCGTATGCCTGCTGGGCCCCGTTACCAGTTATTTTTACTTTCAAATTTTAATTTCAAATAAAATTTCCTTTCAAAAATACTTAGGTGATTGGCTTTGGACAACAGTCTGGTGATACATGACTTTATAGGCCAGCATTGCTTTCTCTGTTTGCTAAACAAAGTGACCAGTTATGGTCTAATATCAGAGTCAAGGTTTCTCAGGTGAAACAGAGAAGTATTTGGCTTTTACCAACTTTTCCCTAGAGATACCCTGCCAAATTCACCACATTCATTATCATTCGCAGAAAAATCGTCAACTTCTAGCAAAAGCGAATGTGTCTGAAGTCTCTGAGTTGGCAGTATCAGAAAGGGGTTCACTTGAGTGGATTCAGTCAGACGAAGGCTCATCAGTGCCCAAGAGAATCAATTAGGTAAAGGACGGCCTCTGATCCCAGGGGTGAATGGCGAAACGATAGCTACACGGATAGCTACCAGGTATGAGATTTCCTGGTCACACATGCTACCTTTGATTTCCAGAGGACTTGAAAAACCCAAGCCTAACCCGAAAAACTACTCATCCTGTGTACTTTTAGATGTTCTTCTTTGACCACATGCTTTGAGGAACACAATAAAGCCTCTTGTGTCCCGAAAGGAAATCACCCTGGCGAATACACACGGCCTAAATCTAACTGGACAAAAGGAAGAAGAGGGGGAAAGAAAGGAGAGGGGAGGCAAGGCCCAAACTGTATTTCCAGAAGGCCTCTCCTAGTAGCTGACGGATCCGTGCGTGCTACAGCCGCGGTCTCTCGCTCACAAAACAGCCTCCAAGTTTGGGTGCGGCGAATAACGCTTACAGGATTTCTGTTCTCACACTTTCTAAGTCAGTTGTGAAATTCCAGCCTCCTTCAATCTGACGCTGCATAGTAGCTCTTGAGGCAAACACCGGGGACCCAGTGAGTCAGCAGGGGGAGCAGTTTTCCATACCACGGTTTCTGGACACAACCTCAGCGCACTACAAAAATCTGCACTGCCTCTGCACTTCTCTTAAAAAGCAAAGCAAAAAAAAAAAAAAAAAAAAGTTTCTTCACACATCTTACTATTCAGTGTGTGCCTTGCCGACAAGGTTACCCCAGAGCAGCTCTGTAATCCTTCACTGAAATAGGCTTTATTGATTGCTCTGGTCTATTGTTCTCTTTTCAAGTCCCCCAAGTTCAAGTTCATCCTGGTGTTACATCATGTCTGGTTGCTAAGAGCAACCAGACAGACCCAGACGTGACTATCATTAGCAAGAAACCCTCCGCTCTCCTCCCACCAACCTTCCAGTGGCTCTGACGTAGCAGGCCCACTGCAAACACATTGAAGTATTTATTCTGCCTAATTTATGACCTACACAGCAAGCAGGACCCCCACTCCAAAAACCAACACTGTTGTATATTTAATTAATCTGTCTTTCTCTGGCACTTGGGAAAGTTAGACAAAGGACTAATTATTGTGTTTCACTCTCCACACTTTTCTTTCGGGGGGGTGAATATTTGCATGGGAAAGAAAACTACAAGGCCTAGCGTTGCCCCCCCCCCCCACTTTTTCTCTTTGCCCTATTGACATTTCATGAAATACTTTAGCTGCTTAAGGGAATTAGAAAAAAAAATGCGATGTGAATGTTACTCCTTCTGAGTTGGTATTCAGTAACACAAATCAACTCATGACATGTTTAAATTTAAATGCTAACCACACACTCTCAGAGTTACTTTAAAGGTTAGTTTTTAATCAATAGAAGTTGCTGACTCCGGGTTTTTGAGCTGCTCACTGCAGCTCTTGGGCTTTTGTCTACCGTTAGAGCTTTCAAACTTTTTTTTTTCCTTGAGATGATTTTAGCAATGATTTTCAGACACAGAAGGCTATTGTGCTCTGACCAGCAACATGTCAATAGAGAAGCGAGTTGCCCTGTGGTGTGGTGTCAATATGACTCCTGAAGGCATGGGTTGGGGGTCTTTAATAACCCGTGAAAAAAACTTAATTAACCCTTTCAGGCCCAAACCAAAACCTATTCTTAAACTTTTTCACTCCTGTAATTTGACCATTAGTACTTATTTCAACACCACACTAATCTTCATGACAATTAACCCAGCTACTTGACCAAGGCCTTCCCCCCCTCCGAATAGGAAGTCAATCCATTAGGAGAACCACACAGGGAATTAGTTTTTTGTTTTTTGAGGTTTTTTTTTGGGGGGGGGGATGAGGTAGCTTTGATTAAATCATTTATTTGCTGAGATGGCAGATAAGCAGTTATAAAAATAACAATTAAAAACTCATCCATTTCACCAAATTATTTTCTCACAGTTTGTAGCTGAAGACGCTCCTAATTTCTTTATGATGAATGTGATGGTTGCACATGTATATGCCACTCAATTTCTAGAAACTTCCATGAACTACTAATACTATCAAATGGACAAGACGGTGTTTGGAAAAGCCCACTTTTCTCTTGTGATGTTTTCTCAGAAATTCTATTATGCAAGCAGTGTTAGTTTCAAAACATTACTTGAAGAATGACTCTGAGCATTTTTTCTCTTGGGTCATAGAAGAGAAACATAAAAATAATCTGAGGTTGTTAAATTGTTGGGGTTGAGTAGCAAATCACTGGGAAAAGGTGCCACACTAAACAAAATTCATTTACGGAGCGTCAAAAAATTGTCTTCAGACATTTACTGACACAAGCTTACATTTCATATGGTTTCTGCCTTCATACTTTATAACCCCTTGATCTAACCTACTGTATCCAGATGGACTACAAAGGAATCTCTGTCCCTTATCTGCAGAGAGTTCCAATATTACAATACAATATAGGACGATGTTATCTTGATACATTTACATTAAGGAAGTAAACACAGAGCTTTGATCTATTTTTTCCTCGGGGACTTTCAGCTAGAGTTGTTTTGGAGGTCCATAAATCCACACTCTTACAGAGGCTCCAGTTCAGTAAAATTACTCTGTTACATTCACGATTTCTACAGTTTGGGATGTGCTGGGGGGAGCGGGAGGGGTGGTAATTGTCCTCTCTCAGCGTTCAAGGTGAAACATCAAAAGAAACCTGCAGTCCAGGACCAGAGCTCAGCTTTCCTTTTCTCCAGTCAAATGAAGAAGTAATCTCATCAGGTTGGAAAGTGCTGACTAAGGATTTAATAAAGTGCCTGCAGATGTGGCGTCTCTAAGGTATTCAACTCATGTAATGCAAAACAGCTCCGCACTGAATGTGCTTATAAAATTTCATTTAACCATTGCAGCGCGAAATTTTTTTTTTCACCGTTCTCTAAGGAGTTTTATCACACTCCCCGCCCCTTAATTTACAGCTCCATGAAAGTTCGGATCCCGTTCTGCTGGGATTCTGGAATCCTCACAGTAGTCAGGTTTTATGAACCATGAACAATATCCATCCGGCTGCATCCTAAACAGGAAAGCTGGGATGGCAGTAGGCACCTTTGACAGTGCCAGGCTCTTCCCTTTCTTATGCCCCACAGAGAGCAATTAGGAAACTCTTCTCCAAAATTTGGTCATGAGGTGGCCCCAAGACATGGTCCACGACGAAGACTCGACCCCTTCATCAACAACAAACATTCTAATGTGAATAACAACTATTTTTTTTTTTTTGAAGGGCCTTTTATATACTCTTCTCACTAAGAGGGCAGGATGTATATTTGAACAACAAAAGGAAATGCACGTCTGTTTGAGATAGCTATATTTTACTTTAACCAAAAAAAGAGAGGGTACGGGGGGTGGGGATGGGGAGGGTGGTACAGACTGTGACGCAGCAGAATCTGTTTTTCAGATTAAAAAGTTAAACAAAAGGCCTCAAGGGCAAAGTTGAACACTGCGGAAGGAGGCTGTTAATGTGGAATCCAGAACTGGGTGTGACACTCCGCTTTCTTCTCCAGGCAAGGTGGGTTATTTAAGGACATTCACACACATAAAGCAGAGACGTGCAGATACGGGGAGGCCTCTGTCCCCACTGCCCCAGCAGGCCCGACTCCTCATCAGCCCCGAAGAGGATGCTACCAACCGGGGCTGCCTGAGCTGTGGCCACCATCTGCACTGTTCTCTTAAGGAGAAGCTGGCTGGGTTGCACTCATCCAGTTCGTCCTTTTTTGCTTTCTGCTCTTGTTTGGATGAGCTAAAGCCCACTGTTGAGCCCAAATGAGGTGCCCTTGGCTATTCAGCCCAAAGCGTGGTAGCTCCCCCACTCCCTTTCACTACAACAGAAATGGACAGCCCTCCACGTTTCTCATTATCAGTAGACACCATTTTGGAGCATTTCTTCACTCACTCTACAAGCACCAGGGGCCTAACGTGTGCTCGGTGCTAGGCCCTGGGGACAGAATGTATATAATAATTAGGTCCTGCCCTTAAGGAGTCGTTGTGCAGAAAGACGGCGCTGAACTGCACCCTTCTATACTTTTCAAGACACCAGGTACTCTGTTATTCTCACAGTAGGATCAACCTTTATCAACCTAATATCGACTGAGAAGGCTGAGCATCCAACGTCCAAGGGACCCAGGAGCGAGTCCTACTTTTTCCCTTAACTACTTGTGTGACTTTGAGTAAGCAGGTCTCTGTCCTCGGGCCCCCAGAGGACTGCGGTGAGAACTGCTCCACGCAACAGGAGAGGAGAAACGGGTTTTTACACTGGTTTCTTCTGAAAAAGGTAGGCTGCTACCCACACGTGTCGGTTACTGGTATTGCCAGCCACAGGTTTTGATCTCTGCCGTCATTTTTCTTGTCTGATTTTGTTAATTAAAGTAAGCCTGTTTTCAATAACGCTAAACCAAGACTTGTTTATTGTACAGGAAACTATTAAAACATTAATGGGCCATGATTGGCCCCACTTACCTTTGTGGCCTTATCTTTTTCACTGCTTGTACTCAACACTTGTGCTGTGTTAAACTTCTTCCAGATCCCCCAAAGCCAAATGCTTCTCCCTGCTGGGCCTTGGCACAGCGATCCCACGCTCCTTGGCTTTGCTAACACTTGCTAGTTCTTGCGTTCTCAGATTAGCATCCCTTCTTCCCAGGGGTCTTTCTCCAGGCCTTTCGTCCTGGGGTTTACCTCTGTCACAGTCTCTGAACTGTAATTACCTGTGTTCTCCCCAAGAAAATGGATATCTTGTTGAGCGTGGCATCCCCACTGTCTTGCCCAGTGGCTGGGGCAGAGTAGGCACTTACTAAATATGGTGGAAGGAGGGAAGGAAGGAAGGAAGGAAGGAAGGAAGGAAGGAAGGGAGGAAGGAAAGAAGGAAGGAGGGAGGGAGGGAGGGAGGAAGGAAGGAAGGAAGGAAGGAAGGAAGGAAGGAACCATCTGTCTCTAAGCTTCTTGAAGCCTGGTGTCAGTGACCCCAACAGGGTATTTAGATGGATGGCTTCCAGCATAGGTGTGCCACAGCCATGCTCATGCCACGTGGCCATGCCCCCCGCCCCCCCCCCCCCCCCATGACAGACGGTCTCCTGAGAGACACACGCAGGTCTCCATAAGCCGCCCCAGGCAGTTCTGATGGAAAGCTGCTGCAGTGGGGCCAACTGTGGCCAACTGCGTCAGTAGCACGTGCAATAGTTTTGTAACATGGACGGCTGCCTACTTACTACAAGCACAGAGGAGTTGTCCAAACCACTGCTCCCTGGAGAGTGACCGTGCTGCTCCCGGCCAAGACCTCCGTTTGGTTCAAACCTCAAGACGGGAAAACACTAATCTTTTTACCCAATAAGCCATCCAGCGCCTCCAAACCTTGAGAGTACACCCACAATCCAATTATTCCGACTGTTGTTCCAAAGTCTCAATCTTTCACTGCCTTCCAACCTGCCCTAGTGTCTGCCTCCCCATCAAGTACTTTTTTTTTTTTTTTCGGTCTCCCTTTACATTTTCATCTGAGTAACCTTTTGCCTCATGAAACCAAAGACTTCCGAATGACAAACTGCACTCTGGCCCGCTCACGTTCGCTCTGCAGACTTCCCAGAGGGCTGTGTGCACCGCGGCGGAGCTCCGACCCCCGAGGCCGAGTTAGCAGAATCCCATCGTTTAACCAGTACATGCCATTCTGTACTAGTTAAGTCATGTTAGGCAAGTTAGTTAGCACTCCGGAGTCTCAGTATTAGACTCCATGAAATGGAGATAACAACTTGATCAGTTTTTATGGGGCTTAGATGAGCTAATGCCTGGATAGAGGCAAGCACAGAAAACCAGAAGGCCGGGGTAAATGGACTCTCTAACCCTAACATGTGTACAGGCCGTACGGTCCACGTGAGACCCCAAGAGGACCGGTTCCCTTGGAAAGTCATCGCTCAACAAGGCGGCTCTCTCTTACTTAATGATATAATTTCTTAGTTAAAAGTAGCAGCTGCGTCAGTTCCATTCCCCCCGTTGCAAGAGAAAGTTCTCGAGAAAATAAAAATCTGTCTTTAATTGCGGTATTAAAATCAGAGCAGCGAAACCAACCACACAAAAGGAATTGGCTCAAGTTTATGAAAGGCATTTGGGCCCTTGCCTTGCAAGGCTACACTGCACGCCTTGGAAGTTGGGGGTGAGCGGGGGAGAGGGGAGGCAGGGGCGGGGGGGGGGGGTAGTCGTCAGGCAACCAAGTGGGACAGAAACAATCCTATTTTGGTTTTTGTTAGCGAACGGCATACTACATAGATCAGAGACTTCTTATAAAATACAAACCCCCACTGTACACAAAGCACAGGAAAATGTGAGGAAAAAAGGGAAAAACTAAAAGCAGCTTAGGGTGTGTTAACGCTGCTATTCTGTCAGCTTAAAGAGTATTTTATGCTTGATCAACAGCTCTTTTTTATTGTGCTTTTCTTTCATTCATTCAAGACATCAAAGCCGGGCACCACCAGTGTACCTGCCTTTCTGGAGCCACTTGTGAGGGGGTTCTAATGAAGCACGACTCTGGGAGCCGGAGACCCCCGTGGACACGGCAGTTCAAAGGGAATATTTCAACAATGATTACATTTTGTAAATCTTTTTATGAAAGAGACAGCTTATTTCCTGCTTTTTCATGAAAAATAGATTCTATCCATTAAAGTGAGCCCGCGCCACGGAAGCTGCTTGAGATCTGAGGTGCAGCGTGGAGATTAAGGGGACAACGGCCCGATGAAATCGTCCAGCGTGCCTATCTGCTTGGCTGGGATGGCACTGCCGGGTGTTCTGGGTGGAGCCCAGACAGTGCGCTGGATGGCTCTGCTGGCGGAAATGCAGTGACAATGGCGCTTCGCGGTTTATTTTCAGCCGGGGGCCTGGTGTTTATTGTTTGTTCCTTTTTATTCTTTTTGATTCCACAAAGTCCAAACCAAATATCAGAAGGCATCAGGCAACCCCCTTCATTGCACAGGAAAAAAGATGAAAGATTTTAGTTACAGATTCATTAAATGCTGTTATTTTTAATGCCCCGAAATGGGACAGACCCTTTTGCACATGGGAAGTTAGCCATTAAAAAGCTGGCTCCGGTCTGAAGATACAATACAGGCTTTATTATTGGCTAATGTCTGCCCCAAAGGCAAAACTAAAGAAGGCTGGCTACCCTTTTGTAATTTTTGATTTTCGGTATTAAGATAATCTTTCCTCCGGTCTTTCTTTTTTCTTTCTTTTTTTTTTTTTGGCGGCGGGGAGAGTTGAGTACAGTAGGGATGGAGGAGAATATGATTTCCTAGGGAGCTATGAAATGAAAAAAAATGTATGTTTTCTGCACATCAGATTCCAACCTTAATTAAATGCCTGTTGTCTAACAAGTGCAGACAGTCACACTTGGGGCTGGCCCAATGGTGGCCCAGGGAGGTAACCTTTCTTGTTTAAAAAGAGAGGCGTGGGAGTGGAGGTCAGAGCTCAGCAGAGCGTGGCCACATTGTAATAATCATTCCACCCAGTGCTTCTCTGCTCCTCCTCTTCCCCCAGAGCTGAGAGGCCCTTCCCAAACACCACTCAGGTTCACAGCACATCTATCATGTAGATTTAGTGTTTGGATTGTACAGGTAGAGAAAGTCTGGAAACGGGGGGGGGGGGGGGAATAACACTAAAGCGAAAAGTCCAATTACTACAAAAAGTCTCCGAGAGACGTCCTGCAATAGAATGACGGAGGATCTGGTACTTGGCCAGAAATGAATTCCCAAACTAACCTTTTCAGCCAAGCTGCCCTTCAGGCACTGGATGGCATCTGCCACCTTTGGACCTTTCCACCACTGCTGATGCCGACTGGCACAGCCCATTGCACAGGTCTTTGCTTCTTACCCCTTTATTCACCCTCTGGTCACAGTCCGGGCTCCTTCCTCCTGTGCTTTCCAAGCCCCGTTTCTTATCCCCAGCCCCAGCTAGTCTCTTTCTCTCCTCTCCACCTGGGTTTGAACCCCCCCTCCCCCGCCAAGGAATTAGGGCAGACCCCTCCTCTCCCAAAGGCCACAGGAACCAACAGTCCTTCCTACTCCATTCACCGGATTAAGAAAGGAAGCGCAGAAGAAGGCATTCAGCTGCAACCACAACCCGCCCGCCTAGCAGCTGGAATGGAGGGCTTCTGTCGGAAACCAGAGAGCCAAAGAAACAAGGCTTCGAGGCAGAATTGGGGCAGAATGTGGAGGAGGCTGCAGGCATCTCAGTTCTCAGACTCAGGAGAAGAGAGAGGGTAGTGAGATGTCCCTCAGCACAGGACTGTGAATCGGGAGCCCCAGCTTGGTCACCGGCTGCCCCCGGAGTGGCACCCGGGAGGCCACCCTGATTCTACTTACAAAGATCCCATTCCTAAACTCTCTTCACCTTCCAGGAACACCTGATTTTCTATTTCACTGATTTCAGGAGTCATCTTTTCCTTGTTCACCGTGTGGTTGGGATACTGGGGTAAAACTGTTCATATCCCTCACTGAGCTTAGAGTGAGCTTGGCTATGGAGAAAGCGAGAGACCTAAATTCTAGTCTCTGTGACTTCGGGGGTCCAACTTTACTTATCTGCAAAGCAGGCCTCGGTGTATCAGTTATCACGGCATTTGGGGGAGGAAATAACAAACACGAAAGGACAAAACTTTCAAATACTGGCCTAAGTGACTTCGAAATACCAGCGAGAAGTGTAAGCAGCATGGTCATGGGAGGCCTTGCTGTGGTACGGATGGCATGGTTGGGGTCAAGGTCTCCGTCCTCTGGGCCAACTACCCTGGATAGAAATGGAATAATTTCCCCGAGCCCAAGCAAAGCTCCGTGTGACACCCCCGAAATAACAAACCAGGGATCAGTGAACAATGCTTTCCTCCTCCTTCTGAAAACGTGGTAGGATTTAGGGTTTTATGGCAACACAACTTGTCTTTGTTAAGACGTGACTTGCAAAACAAACCCACATGGGGGAGTTGGCAGTTTCAAATGACAGTACTTTTTTTTAAATGCTGAAACAGCAAATGCTTTTTATGTTCAGATTTATTTCCTTCTAAATTTGTAGATTAAATTTACAACTAAGCAATATTCATTACTACAAATGATTCGATTCTTCCTGAATATTTCTAGGGGAGGTGAGTGAGAAGCTTCTTGGTGGGGTCGGGGTGGGGAGTTGAACAAAAGCAAAGACCCCATAACATTAGCACTCTATATGAAGGGTCTTATCAATGGTTTGGACATATACATCATACGTATCAGTGGCAGGGCTACTTGGCTTCCCTTTCAGGAATCTATGTTTCTTGGAGAGAGCTAATATCCTAACACAGAAAATTCAATTCATTCATTTTTAACCTTTCTAGTCATGACTTTAGAGATGGTAGAGATCTCCCAAGCAAAGATTACTGAAGACAGATCGAAGAATGTGTTTTATAAAATCAAGCATGGTAACCAAATCACCTACTTAGTTTTCAGATAAATTCCACCAGGTATGGCTCCCCCAGTAACTGACATTTGGGAACAAACTCAGAACTCATGCACACAGAGCTAATCTGGAACTGTTACACATTCCACTATCACGTTATTATATTTTAATGAAACCAATTACACATCGGACTGTTATACGTTCACTGACTCTTTAAATATCCTTTTCTCTTGTTAAATCACCATATGGATGGGAGATCCTATCGTTCATTTGGCAAGAATGGTGCTAAGTTCAAATGATACCTATTAACTTTCATTGGATCCTGCAATCACAAAAATCTTGCAGCTCTACCACCTTGTGCTATCTTAAAGCTGTTGAGTTAAAAAAAAAAATACTTGAAGATTTTTCTTTCTCTTCAAGGAGTGAATTTTCTGAGCTAAAATATCGCTTCCTGTTGTACTCCATCAGCCTTTCGGCGTTGTTCTTCAGGAAGATGTTTACGAGTTCAAGTTCAGGTTTAAACTAATAACACACGGTGATGGGTATTAAGGAGGGCACGTATTGCATGGTGCACTGGGTGTTATACGCAACTAATGAATCATCGAACTTTACATCGGAAGCCAGGGATGTACTGCATGGTGACTAACATAATATAATTAAAAAAATTAAAAAAAAAAACCTAAATAAAACCCTCCTCAGGAGTTTATAACTAAGCCTCATTTACATGGGCTCCCTCTGAGCTCTGCCGGCCTCAGTGTGCGAGTTTCCAAGGCTTGGTGAAGGAATGTTTTACAGCTGGAATCTGTACCGCTTTCTCAGGCATTTCAGTCTCTGAGGCTGGGCACACAAGCTTCAGTTAGCATTCAAAGTTTCCTCAGATCTGCCATAAAGTCAAAGAAAGAGAGCAAGAAAGAGAAGGCACGGGCCAACTGTATCTTCTTGATTTTCCCTATCAGGCTTTCAAGTTAACATTCCAGTTGAAAAGTGAGTAACAGATTCTAGACGTATGTTCTAGAATTCCACAGCCATGACGTTGAATTCCTCTAAAATTATTTTCAGCATTTTGTGCAAATGGTCAATGCATATTTATTGCCTTCAGATATAAAAACTAGGGCTTGCTAAACTGTTTTTCTGCCTTGAAAATGCAGATAGAGAGTATTAAGAAGATAAATGCCCCCTCCCAAAAAAAAGGGGATCCCATATTGTGTTTATGAAAAAACTTAAGGGATTTTCGAGGTCAGAAAGATCTCAGGGATTTTCCAAGCAATGAAGGTACACTAGGGAGGAAGAAATAGCTATTTTGGGTTGGGAACCACAAAGAGATGAAGTAGGGATTCTAAATGCTATTACAGGGAACCGATCTGGAGAGAGCTGATTTCGTGACGCACTGAGGTTAAGACTACGCAAGGGTCCAGGAGTTCAGAGAAAGCAGCCATGGTCTTCATGGACGGAAATGGAAAGAGAACCAGAGAAACAACACCATGGACTCTGCCACTCAACTTCTCTCTGAAATTTGAGTTTATCTAGCAGGAAAGTAGGTAGAAGAGTAGTAAACCAATGATTCAGGGGCTGAGAGCTACTTTCTAGCATCTCTTCAGCCCGGGATGCTTCCTTCCTGATAGGTGAGCACATCCAGCATCACTGCGGGTCCTGGCATTGCCAGCTTCGGCAGCTGCCTCCCTGCACAGTGATATGTGATGAGGCAAGTAGTTCAAGAAAGAGTGAGCGTTCTTGTGGGGGTTAGAGGAGAATCTACCTGGCCGAGGGTGGATGGACAGAGAGCCCACGATGGATGTGTGGCTCAGTGTGTGCCTCTGTGAAGAAGGGATTAAGACCACCTTCCTAGCATGGTGGTTCTGAGAATAAAATGAAATAATATATGGAAGTGCTTTGTATCTTAAGTAGACTATGCAGAACTGACGCTTCTTTTATGGTATTCTTTTCCGACACGGGGAAGACAGAAACCACATCTTTCTATGCCAGGTCATTGCTCTTCTTGGCCTAGTACAATGAGGGGCAGTTCTTTCTCCTGAATCAATACAGTAACAGCATGAGTATGCTCGCCATATACTCTTCAAAAGCCTCAATCCCCTGAACTTCGATTAGCTCAAATGCTGAGAAACATCAGGGATTTTCTTTCTTTTCTTTTTTTTTTTAAAGATTTTTATTTATTTATTTATTTGACAGAGAGACAGCCAGCGAGAGAGGGAACACAAGCAGGGGGAGTGGAAGAGGAAGAAGCAGGCTCCCAGCAGAGGAGCCTGACATGGGGCTCAATCCCAGAATGCTGGGATCACGCCCTGAGCCGAAGGCAGATGCTTAACGACTGTGCCACCCAGGCGCCCCATCAGGGATTTTCTAAAAACAAATTAAACGTGAATAAGCTTCTAACTAAAACTCTTTGGTATGAAAATAAGAAGTTCTTCTACTGGATAAGGACACGAATAAAAGCGGAATCATTGAGATGGTATTCTGAAGACATGGATGGTAAAAGGAGTCTCTTTTTGGGCGGCGGTTTTCTTATGGTGATTGAGTAGAACCAGGGCTGGTAAGTAACCCTAAGAGTTTCTCAGCCTTTGGCCAGGAATGTTGGCCAATCTGGCAGAAAGATAACAATTTGCATATAAGATAGTCTCTGGTAATCTCACTGGTCATTCAACCACAGATTACTGAGAAACATGTTCTTTCATCTAGGTTTTTTTTCTTTTTCATAAACATCTAATTTTGACTCATTCTCCACTCCCCTTTGGATTCTGCTGTTCAAGGTTGCGATAGGAAACAAATTAAACACAACTGCTAATGTTACTTTTTTTTTTTTTAAGATTTTATTTATTTATTCAACAGAGATAGACACAGCCAGTGAGAGAGGGAACACAAGCAGGGGGAGTGGGAGAGGAAGAAGCAGGCTCATAGCGGAGGAGCCTGATGTGGGGCTCGATTCCGGAATGCCGGGATCACACCCTGAGCCGAAGGCAGACGCTTAACGACTGAGCCACCCAGGCGCCCCAATGTTACTTTTTTTTTTAAGTTTCTCTGGCAAAATGGTGAATGGGAGGAATTTGAAACTCAAGACGGTTTGCAGATTTTCCTGAGGATTTAATTTACCAATGTGAATCTTAATTGTTTTGAAGGTAAAATAATTTGACAGTTGACCTGGTAGTTCAAAAAGTTGTACATGCATTCATTAGTGAGCTGGTCGGTAGATGCAGGTCTAGTGTTTTTAAACTGATGCTGAATCCTTTGATAAAACAGTAGCCTTATTCTTCTACGATTTTCATTCACAAACAGAGAGCACCAAATCTGGAAACATACGTGCTTGCTAGACCTACACGGAAGGCAGGGGCTGAAGAGGACAAGCTATTCCCTAGAAGCCGATGAGACACTTGGAGAAAAGGCCTTCTCTCTTCCACTCCCTTAGAGTTCGTTATTCAGTGGCGTCAGTCCCTCGTTTTACCACGCGGCTTAATTTGTGCCTGGTACTTATTCCGAGCAAGCAGCCAGGAAGGGCTGCAAAGGGGCAGTCCAGATCTGACAGCACTGACCCTATGGCTGGGGAGCATTAGTGAATTCCAGAAGGAGTATCAAGCAGCAGTTCTTAGTTTACAAAGGTCATTGTGATGCAAGGCCCAGGGGAAAGAGCCAAGCAAGCCACCTTCCTGGAAGATGGTGGGGGTGGGGGAAAGGGGAAGAATGATGTTTTTAGGAGGGTGGGGGGGTAAAGAGAACTTGGTCCATCTTTAGACTTACTTTGACAGGAAAAAATATTTGGGAAGAGGCCAACTGTGAGATACAGCATGGCCCTAGCTGGATGGTAATGATGTAACAAATAGCAACATTCAGAGCTATCCAGATACCAGGGAGAACAACTGGCAGATATTAAAATCATTATAAGATGTGAAATTATACCTCTCACTGCTTCATTATCACTATATTTCATAATATTTGTCTAGAAAGGCACACAAAGCCTATCAGGTTAAATTAATCCTAATGATCAATTTTAGTTTTATTCTAATTAAACAATTTCAATTTAATTAATGCGAGCACAGAAATTAGTCAAAATTACAAATGTAAATGTTGAACTTTAAATCAAAGGTCCTCCCTACTCTCTGCCTCCTGGAGAAGCACTTTAAAGTGTTTGCCTGTGAAAGTGGATGGGAATTTTAACCTTTGTCTATACTGTGAAGGACAAAAGTTAGACAACGGTGCAACAAAAGCTCCCAAGAGCAGAGACAGGAGCTAGGGCTGAACGCCCACCCGCCCACACCCACACCCACACAATACACACACAGCAGTCTACGAAGAGAAATTCCCTGAGGTAGACTTTTGAATTACGTGCTTTTGTTCCTGAAAATTCCAATGCACTTGGGTCAGTCTAATAGATATTGGGCTTTTATAAAACACCTTTGTAAAATAGGAACCATGCATCCATTTCCGAAAGCACCTATTAAACCACCAGTCCCTTGCCTCCTTGGTGTCGGACACCTTGTGTTTCAGTTCCGCTGTGCCTCTGTTTCCCCATGTGCCCTTGGAAGTCCTTCCACCTTCCCTGGGCTTTGGGTCTCTTATTTGGAGGTGCTGTTTTATCAGAATGATGCACACTTTATTCCAGAACGCACTTAAAGTTGTCTCTGGAAAATGATGGTGTCTAGAGTAGATAATCTTTAAGGAAATTACCAGCTTCAGTATTCTGTATTTCTATATCTTTGAAAAATACTGGTAGCTTCAAATGGATCTGAAAATGGTACGGGAGATATGTGCCTGAATCATCCTGTGAAGACATTTAAATAACCTTCCTTTCTCTTAATAAAAATCCCAAGTAGATGGAATCCAGAGTTCCAAAAATTTGAGGAAGGAAAGGATGTGGTGAATGAATTTTTTTTTTCTAAATGGAAAAAAAGGCAGAGTGGGTGGCAGTACGTGCAAAAAAAAAAAATGTGAAATACAAAAACAAAACCATAATGAAAAGAAATGCATTTCATTTTTTGTATTTAGACACTTTGTACTAGTGAATCACACCTAAGAACAGACCTGTAATGGCACAGATTCTTGGTCTTAGAAGAATGTTACGTGCGGCGTAAGAGTCTATGTTATCGCTCTTATATTCATAAAAGAGCCACAACTTCTTTTCCCACAAGGAACCCTTCATACATGATCTTCCATCTTGACTTGCTCCCAATTGCATATGAGAATTATTTGATAGCAATCAATCCACTATCACTGTTCGGGGACATTATAGGAGAACAGCAGAGTAATTTAACAATATAGTTGATTAGTGTAATAATCATCATTAAATGGTAGTAATGATAGTGGGATTCCCCTTACCTTGGTTAATGACCATAGACAATTCATTTCTTGACTGCCAGTGGTAGAAATGGTTTTTGAAATATTAACTTCTGCCCCATGGGAATGACACTTAGCCCACCACATTTAATTTTTGACCTTCACTGAACAGCATGATCCTAATCCCTTGATTTTATAATCTTAACTAGGAAACATTAAAATATGGATTGACTCCAGTTGGCAGGAATCTTTATGTTCTTTTCACTAAAAAAGCTATAAATCCAATGGTTGACCTTTTATCTCCAGGTCACAAATGACACCCACTCACTTTTGTCCGTTCACATAGGATTTATGTTAGGGTCTACAGGTATAAGCCATGAAAGTTGAACTTTAATGAAATGTCTTTCAAAGATATGCACTTAGCCAAAAATTTCCCACAAAAAAATTAGCAGATAGCCTTTAAAAAATAGCTATTATATCCTCAGGTTCATGGCTGGCCTCAACTAAGTCTATTTT